>NC_140011.1:35419730-36019730 GCF_964263955.1 Coregonus lavaretus
AAGGGATCTCGCCTGGTACAGGTGACTATAGTCATGTGCAAAACTAAACATTCTTTGTGTTCAGTTTCAGTTACCTCTGATTGGAGGGGATGACGTGTCCACCCCAACTGCTGTGCTCTCTCTCTCTCTCTCTCTCTCTCTCACTCTCTCTCTCTCTCTCTCTCTCTGTTAATTAATTCTGCTCTGGCAACTGTCAAAGCAGCAGGCCTCATATTCACACGCCCATTCACAGCAGGAACACAATAGAATTGGTGCACAATCGTCCCCTCTTCCACCTTATAGTAATAACAGGGGTGTGACAAGGCAGAGAAATGTAAAGCACCCACCCAATTTTGTTTATGGGGATGCATCAAGAATGCTTTACAGAAAAAGCTGATGGCCTTGTGAGCCTTCTCTGCTATGTTTTTGAGCTTAGGTTATTTTCTGGAAAATCCCTCAAAACCCCTCATACTAGTAGTGAGACTATCAGTACTGTACCCAGAGAGACCCGGGCGGGCACAGCTCTCCTGTCAATCCAGAAGGACACCCAGGAGAGCATCACCATCAGCATGGTGGGGAAATAGGTCTGCAGCATGAAGAAGAAGATGTGCCGCCTGAGGATGAAGTTTATGTAGAGCCTGTTATACCAACCTGGGGGGGGGGGGGGGGGGAATAGAGAGAAAGGTGGGGTGGGGGGATAAAGAGAGAGAGAGAGGTGGGGGAGAAAGAGAGGGGTGGGGGGGGGAGAGAAGGGTGGGGGGAGAGTGGGGTGGGGAGAGAGAGAGAGAGAGAGAGAGAGAGAGAGAGAGAGAGAGAGAGAGAGAGAGAGAGAGAGAGAGAGAGAGAGAGAGAGAAAGTTAAAGAGGATCATTCAGTGATCTCTCTTGGTGGAACAGTTCATCACCATCACTCTGGGTAATCAGAGCTCATTATGAAATAGGAAGGAATCTAGTCAGAATTATAGTCACATGCGACATCACATGGCTATGATGCAATGGACACGTTAGTACTGAGGTTTGGGCAGGATTCCACACTGACACTCTGTGGAGGAAAATCTCCTAAACTCTCGCTCTCCTCAGACTGGCAGAGTGGAATCAGAAGCAGGAGGGTTTGGGATGTTGGCTTTGGCTCTTACAGAGCAGTTAAGTTACGTAATAATAAGGTGAGTAGCAGAGGAGTAGGACAGAGGAACAGCACTGTGGGCCCCTATGCATCAGGGTGCAACACAACCACACATACCCGTGCTGCTGTAGAAGGCAAGCCCGAAGGAAGGGTGAAATTCTTCAATAAAAAACTGCGAGAGCACGATCTCGTCAGTCCTTAATGAATCGTTCCCGTTCTTCCAGTAGAGCATGAGGTCGTTCTCATTGTATGCGTCTTCAAGAGAGGAGAGAACAGGGGAGAAGGTGACTCCTTCATGTGGCCTCTCTTAGAAGAATCATGAGCTATGTCCCTCAGAGGAGAAGAGACACTGAGATTCAGTATTACCACATCTGCTCTGAGACCAGGCCCATGCTTTCTGTGTGTGTGTGTGTGTGTGGTTTGTGTTTGTGTGTGTGTTCTAATCTGGGTAAGGTACACTGCACTGCCTCCTGAGATTGGGTTTGACACAATCATGACAATTGAAACGTCAGTGTACTAAAACAACTCTGATAAGAAATGACCAACTTCAATTTGACTCTAGCTCGGTCGTTCCACCAATTAGGTGCCTTTTGAGTAGTGTAACTTGGTGGGAAGAAAAAGTGTTCTTTTTTTAAAACTTAAAATGAATCACTAATAACATTAAATAAATAAACATCTCCGGAAATTACTTTGTCAAAGCAACAAGGGCTTTACAATAATGGTGAACTTGGAGAAATGTTGGGGTTAAGTGGGTTAAAATCTTCCTAGAAGCCACAGAGGGTGCACAGAGGGACAATGTTTGAAATACAGAATTTTTGCACTTTAGCAAGTCTTTATTCATATTAAAAAAATAGATTTATTGAATTGTCCCTGTGGTCTATATTAAAGGGCACTTCATTTAATAAAACAAGCTTTTAAAATTAAATATTTGTGCACAATTTCTACTTAAAATATCAAAGGGGTGCAAAGGGCACTCAATTTGTGGAACGACCCAGCTGCTCTTCCTTTAAAGATGAACAGGACTTTTAATCCCTGGTAAATCCTGCATCAAAAATACATGTATTATGGACACAAACTGACCTGACCGTGGATTACCAATGTTAATTAATCTATATAAAAAGAGGAGGGCCAACTCTTCCATATTATGTATTAATTGTGTTCTATGAATACACGTGAGCTAATATACAATATATCGCAATACACCCAAATACCCTTATTGTTTTATACTCACAGCTCTCCAGTTCCAGAGAGCAATTCTGTGTGTCCAACGGAAAACTACTGAAGTCCATGGCGCAAAGAGCAGTCACAGTGATCCTAAAGCAAAGTGCAAAATCAATAATATGCACCACAATACAGCAGTTGCAGAAAACAACTCTCCCATGTCTCCTATGTGTATAAAGCACCAATAGCACAGAATAGTACACTATCCTAAAGGCCTTATGCTTCCTGTGGTAAAGGAGGCCCATTCTCTGTGCACCTGACACTGTAGAGGATGTTGCCATCAGGGTACACCCTCAGCATGATGTTCTCCATGGTTGTGTCATGGATGAAGGAACGTTTGGAGTGGACAAAGAACACGTCCGGCACCCAGATCTTCTTCACCAGCCGAGCGTCAAATGTCCGGCTCCTGTTGCTGCTGGAAGGGAAGGCCAGCCGGTCGTCCTGCCAGTAGTGTCTCAGGTACAGAGTCATGGTGAAGTCCTATACAAACACACCAACACACCAAGGCTTAGGCCCGATAGACAAACTATCACATTATCAATGTGTGAGTAATTGTATCTCAATAATGGTTCACATAAATGATTTGTATGTACAGTAGGTCGAGAGACAGGGTCATGCAGGGTCAAAGTGACTTTGACTGTTATGCCTCAACATTAAATTGGGCAGAATAGAGTCGAACAGAGTTCCAACACTTAAAGGGATAGTTCACCCAAATTACAAAATGACATATTGGTTTCCTTACCCTGTATGCAGTCTATGGACAAGGTATGACAGCAATCCATGCTTTGGTTTTCCTGGTACTGTTTCCAAATGCTAACATTTTAGCATTTGTGGCACAAATCCCATTTAAGTCATGGTACTGATATTAGCATTTTTTAACTTGTGCATAGACTGCTTACAGGGTAAGGAAACTAATGTGCCATTTTGTAATTTTGGTGAACTATCCCTTTAAGGATGAGGGACAGAATATAAGGGTTGTCTCATTGTGTGAAAGTGAGTTTCAGTGGGTTGGTCACACACACACACACACACACACACACACACACACACACACACACACACACACACACACACACACACACACACACAGTCTTGTACAGCTAACCTTGTGGGGACACACAATTCAGTCCCATTCAAAATCCTATTTTCCCTAACCCCTAACCCTAACCCTAAACCTAACCCTAACCTGTATTCTTACCCTAACCCTAACCCTAACCCTAACCCTAACCCTAACACTAATTCTAACCTTAACCCTAAACCCCCTAGAAATAGCATTTGACCTTGTGAGGACTAACAAAATGTCCCCAGTTTATAAAATGTATGTTTGTTTACTATTTTTGTGTCCCCACAAGAATAGTTAAAAACGTCTGCACACACACACACACACACACACACACACACACACACACACACACACACACACACACGCACGTTTATAGACTTACCATGTTGACTTCAGATATACTGTCAATGCTCTCCACCTGCACGTCTATGCCCACAGGAATAGCTGCCCCTACAGGGGTGAAAATACAGCCCCAATCAGTAAACAGCTTGAGATTTCACATGTCTATCTTGACAGGGCAAGGAAGTTTAGTCAGGCTTTTGGCTGTGTGCTGTCATATGGATTCATGACTCAATGTCTGACTCAACCTGAAAGCTATTTTATGACCTAGCATCACTGGGTTTCACAAGACCTATCACGAATATATCACATCTGTCTGCACATGTAGCCTTAGTTATACAGTTTGTGAGAAATGGGGTGGTTTACCAAAATATTTGTAAACCACCCCAAACACTATACTTTAAATGACATTTTGGGTAAACAAATTGTGAATAAGAGAGAAACCCAAACAAGGGGGTCAAAGAGCAACTTGGGGCTATGCTTGGTCTCAACAGAGATACTGTGACACTGTGGTCACGCTGAACATTCGACCGCTAAGCCCTATGTTGTGACTATCCTGTCCATCACTATCCCTGCTAAACACAGCTGCAGACTAGAGGGCCCCACATAACCCCAAAGACCAGAGGGCCCCACACCTCCCCTCCCCACAGACACAGCATTCTCATAACTCAGGGATCCAAGAGACGCTGTGTCACCAAACTCATAAATGGCTTCTCTCCATATCTCCTTTCATTCTATAAGTCCTTATCACATAAAACCTACTACATCCGTCTATAATCAAGATACATCCATCTATAATTTCAGTGCATTCGGAAAGTATTCAGACCCCTTGACTTTTTCCAAACTTTGTGACGTTACAGCCTTATTCTAAAAGTGATTAAATAGTTTTTCCGCCTCATCAATCTACACACAATACCCCATAATGACAAAGCGAAAACAGGTTTTTATAAATATTTGCAGGTTTTCAACAAGGATCTCTCTGTACTTTGTTCCATTCATTTTTGCCTCGATCCTGACTAGTCTCCCTGTCCCTGCCGCTGAAAAACAACCCCACAGTTTGATGCTGTCACCACCATGCTTCACCATAGGGATGGTGATAGGTTTCCTCTAGACGTGACACTTGGCATTCAGGCCAAAGAGTTCAATCTTGGTTTCATCATACGAGAGATTCTTGTTTCTCATGGTCTGAGAGTCCTTTAGGTGCCTTTTGGCAAACTCCAAGTGGGCTGTCATGTGCCTTTTAATGAGGAGTGGCATCTGTCTGGCCACTCTACCATAAAGGCCTGATTGGTGGAGTGTTGCAGAGATGGTTGTCCTTCTGGAAGGTTCTTCCATATCCACAGAGGAATTCAGGAGCTCTGTCAGAGTGACCATCCGGTTCTTGGTCACCTCCCTGACCAAGGCTCTTCTTCCCCGATTTATCAGTTTGGCCGGGCGGCCAGCTCTAGGAAGAGTGTTGGTGGTTCTAAACTTCTTCAATTTAAGAATGATGCAGTCCACTGTGTTCTTGGGGACCTTCAATGCTGCAGAAATGTTTTGGTACCCTTCCCCAGATCTGTGCCTTGACACAATCCTGTCTCTGAGCTTTACGGACATTTGCTTCGACCTCATGGCTTGGTTTTTGCTCTGACATGCACTGTCAACTGTGGGACCTTATATAGACAGGTGTGTGCCTTTCCAAATAATGTCCAATCAATTGAATTTACCACAGGTGGACTCCAATCAAGTTGTAGAAACATCTCAAGGATGATCAATGGAAACAGGATGCACCTGAGCTCAATTTTGAGTTTCATAGCAAAGGGTCTGAATACTTATGTAAATAAGGTATTTCTGTGTGTAGATTGATGAGGAAAACATTTTACTTAATCCATTTTAGAATAAGGCTATAATGTAACAAAATGTGGAAAACGGGAATGGGTCTAAATACTTTCCGAATGCACTGTACGTCCATCTCATTATAATCAAGATACATCCATCTATAATCAATATACGTCCATCTATAATCAAGATACATCCGTCTATAATAAATATACCTCTATCTATAATCAATATACATCCATATATAATCAAGATACATCCATCTACCGTTCCGACATATCAAATGAATGAGGAGCTATTCCATAGTCCCTCAAAATACATCACAGGGGTTTGAGTTGGACTGCCCCTGCCTCACACGTGTCTGTAGAGCAAACAGACAGAGTTACATATCTGCCTTGGTAGGATTAAAGTGCTCATGGCAGTATCAAAATGAGTTCTTTGAAAGATAAGCAATTTCAGGGGAAAATGGTTTCCTAATTTCAATTCCACCAAATGTACTCTTCTCTGTGACCTGCCCAATCTAATTTCAACGTTACAGGGATTAACTTTCTCCATCGACCCTACCCCACCTCGCCTAGACAACACAGAAACAAACACAGACAAACACAGGTATAGTTTGGAATAGATAGGAAAACAGACAGATGGAAACCTAAATGCACATAAATCCATAACGTGCCATCACACCACATTTAGAAATATGTACCTAAACGGTCATTATAGCCTTCAGTATAACTGTTATGTAAATACATGTCACAGCGACAGTTGATTTACAGTGGGACCCCAAACACTGACACACATGCAAACATTCATAAACATGATCAGTAGTTCAATCTAATACTGTCTGAATACCTAATGACCATACTGTGGTAGTACTGTATGCATGGGACTCTTTGCTGCTCTGGACTGCCCAGTAAGATTTAGCATTTGGTATTGTTTCAGAAAGCGTGGACCGTAATCCAGATTACTATAGTTCTAACATCTGTGTACCCGGCCGCAGGCTGTCTATGTCTGCTAGGATCTGCAGACAATCTGGGTCAGTGATTTATTTTCTGGAATGGGGTGTTACAAAAGATGACACTGTAACCTACTTTCTGCTCCAGGAGAGAGCATACAAGCTACGGTACTAGTGTCAACGCTGCCTCTTCCAAAACCTGAATTATACCTAATCTGTATGGATCTGCTGTGTGGCACGTTATGGACTATCTATAAGAACAAATTACTGTAGGTAAATCTCCATTATCCTCTCTCTCTCTCTCTCTCTCTCTCTCTCTCTCTCTCTCTCTCTCTCTCTCTCTCTCTCTCTCTCTCTCTCTCTCTCTCTCTCACTCATCTCTCTCTCTCTCTCTCTCTCTCTCTCTCTCTCTCTCTCTATCTCTCTCTCTCACTCACTCACTCACTCACACTCTCTCTCTGTTTGTGTCTCTCTCTATCCACCCCCCTTCTCTCTCTCTCACTCTCTCCCTCCCTTCCCTCTCTCAAATGACCCTTGACTTCCCCATTCACGCTTAATTAATGAGTCAAACCCAACACGTGCTGGTAAAAGCACACACAGTCACATCCAAACGATACATTATCATAGTTAACCACAGGCAAATTTGTTGTATACCCACCAAGCCAAAGGAGATTGGGTGGATGGTCTTACCTCCAAAGCCAGGCCGCATTGCAAAGTCATGGTCCTCGATACGGAGCAGCTGTTCAGATTTAATTAGCAGGGACTTGGTGCTGTCAGACTTTTTCATCTTAAAGTCTATTCGTCTGAGGAGCAAAGAGGACACAGATCAGCATATCAGATGTAATATTTCCTCAGAAATACACACTCACACCAACTGGCACACACACGCGCACACACACACACACGCACACACACACACACACACACACACACACACACACACACACATACCTACACACTCTCTTAAGGTAGCAACATCTGCTCTGGGGTGTTAGCTGTTAAGAATTATTCATTTCACTTTATATGTCATTAAAACCTAAAGTAAGTGTCTACATAATGTGAGAGCTCTTCAATAATGATTTAGCCCATTACCTTCTCCCCTCTGTTCTAATTGGTCTCCTGTCAGTCGAGTCAGAGCTGAGCTGGTTCTGTAATTAGTCCTGGAGGATTATATAGTCTTCCCAGAAACTCTCACATTACAGTTAGTCGAGGGTCAAATGACATGATTGATGAATCCCTCCAATTTGGTTGACAACACACCCTGCATCATCACTCGTAAAGCTTCTAAATAGCATCATACGAAGCTTCAGTCAACTGATATTCAAATTTTACAATACTACCCAAACACAAACAACTCCTCTATTATTACAAATCATATTCTGGCGTACACTCAACCCCCTTATCAACACCCCTCTCCATCATTACCCACAAACTACTGCTTCTCTCTTACGAGGTGTCCCCACCCAAACACGGGTCCCCTAACATTACCTCTAAGTCCCTGTGGTTACCTCACCTGCCCTGGCCTTTATCCACAATGCACTGCAGTAATGACGTCTGTCCCAGCACACATTGGAGATCATTCACGCGACCATGGTAAATTCACCATCAGTGTTTTTGAAAATTTATAGAGATTGGATTGATGCATTGAATCCATGAATAGCATTCCATGTTAAACAATACAACTCCCCCCAAAAAATAACCTTTTAACCATATCAATCAGACGACAGATCAACAGAACAGTAACGTCCTGTGGTGTGTGTACTAAATTAAACGTTGCTACCAGAACTATACACAAACCAGCTTCAAACCAAACAGAACAGATAAGCAAACACAACCGTTGACAAGAACATAACACAACTCCAGTGGGACCACACTACTAGAATCTGGCTCACCCTCCATGTTGGTTCTTGGTATTCTCCCCAAGGTACACATCCTTGTGCCTCCTCTTGTTGGGTCGGTGGCTGCCGTTGAGAAGTGTGACAGGCCACAGCCAGGCCAGACACATCAGCCTGAAGGCCAGGAGCACCAGGTTCATGTCTGGGGCTGGAAGAGCGGGAGCAACCAGGAGGTCTTCCCAATGCGTCTGAGTCTATCTCTCAGAGATCTTCCAGGAGGTCAGTGGGACACCACGACTGTCCCTGTCCGGTGGCCCATCCATATCCCAGCAGCACTCATTCTACCTCACCGCGCACATGCAGAGCTCTGAGAGATCTGTGTTATACAACCCTCTCGTCCTCTGTTACATGCTGCACGTTGATCCAGGCTTCCAATGGTCAGCTCCAGTGCCACAAAATGTCCCTCCAGCTTGTGTTTTTGCCTGCCCGTGCCCTAGTGCCAGTCCCTATGGCTCGTGTTTCTATACTACTCAGGGCACATCCTGTTCTCCCTACTGTCCTCTCTCCCCTCCCTCTGATTAAAACCAAATATCAATTTATTCCTATAATGACAAAGGAATGACGTTAATTCCTCTCTAATCTTCTTATGTGTGGTTGCTGAAATCTTTCAGTAACCTACAAACTGGAGCCAGGGGAGGGCGGGGTGGGGATAACACAACCAACAGTTTCTAATCATGATTCTCCCCAGATAAAAAATAAAAAGCATGTAGCCCACATTCAGAGTGTGGATCCAGGGTTTTCCCTAGAATTGCATTGTGATTGTGATGTCAGCAGGAAAAGATTTCAACATATCTGTTCCACTTGCTTATTCAGATTTTTAGAAAAGCATATGTGCTTTTTGGATAGTTACCATGGATTTATTTAAACCATTGACCATAAAATAGGTTTATACTACCTGTCAATGCCACTATTTTCAGTTATTGCTTCCCTGTCAGCACAATAATACTATCCCTTTGGCACTGTACCTCTGTAAACCTACCCTTGCATACAGTTGAATGCCAGTGTCTGCCATATGCCAGTCATTCATCTAAACCTCACAGTCATGCACTCTGCTACCCCCAAATCGTTTTATCATATCACTTCATCCTCCTAAATCCTCCTCTTAACATCTGCAAAGCATCAACAGTCAACATCCAGCTAATCTGGAGCTATGGAGATGGATTGCCAAATGACAACCATCAAATGTGTTTAATGCCACTAGATTAGTTGAGCATCTGTGTGACAACATGAGGTGAGGAAGAGGAATCAAAGGTGACATAATAAGCATGATAATTATTACAGGAATAGCACTAGTAATAGTAAAGTTGCTCTTCTACAATCGTCATCATTTATAGAATATATCCATGATAGGAACAAAAATGAGCATGTATTCTTCATTTTGCTGTATTGGTTGTATTGATTTTAAGGTTGGACTAAAATGGTGGTCTCATAGCTGCTTTTCTAGTATTAGGCATTGGCTTTATAATGTCTACAGTTTAAACCAGGCTGTGCATATATTCCAGTCATTTAAAACAATGATTTCCTTTCAAGGTCTACATTGACTAATGTAGGCCAACCATGACTGTCAGGCCAGTTAAATGTTGGCTTTTATCAACCAGAATGTATGCTAATGTCACCACAAGGGGTTTGTTAACAGCTGGTAATATTCATGAATATGATCACACGGGAATGGATGGATACATATTACACAGAGAAAAATCGAAACAAAACAAACAGAGATTATAGTGATGAGTAAACACAAATTAATAGAAAAGAACAAAATCGCACAGCAGAGGATGTATACAAATTTGACAGGAAGAGACTGGTAGAGAATCAATGATAAAATGGAAGTGCCCACAGCATAATCCCAGTCCAGTGGCATTCTCCTTTAATCTGGGATTAGCGTTGATTGAGGACAGAGATAAGTGCTGCCATCTTTAAGGCATGCACATGGAGACAGTGTTTCCCCACACACGCGCCTCCTAAAGGAGAGATGTACACGTGGATGAAATTACAGTACCATCTCACAAACACACCTTCTCACTGTTGGTAAACCATGGCAACAGAGTGAGGCCTCCAGACTAAAACATGTTTGCTATGACAGACAGATAAGTTGATACATTAAAACCATAGCCATTCATTATTGACATACTGTACATACATCATACAATTCTGCTGTGAAATGATTGTGCATTTCTTCTGTGCTCCTCTGTTTATCAGCTCCTATGGGATGACTGGTCTGTGGGACATTTCTCATCATAATGTGGTATTACAATTTAATTCAGTGCATAAATTGCATCATTTTCAAGCCATAAAGATATTTAGGGAATGTGATACATTGTATCAGAAAGACAACCATGTTGTTAATATCAGACATATCTTTTTTTACAAGAGAAACTGTTACGTTTCTTATAAGTCACTTATAATACTCACATGGGGCCAATGGGGTCATGTTGGCTGAGAAACTTCAACTTCTTATATGCAGCCACAACAAAAATTAGACTAGGATTCAGGGTTGGTTAGTGGGGTCTGTGATCACGGGGGTATAATACAGTGGCAGTAGCACCCAGTGGGAGAAAAATGACTGTGACTGAATCTGTTCCACATTGAGATATCATTGGCCCTGAGCTGATCTCATCTCTCTGAGGTTCCATTCTTGCCTCAACGCCCTGACGTTTCGATTTTGTTGCATCTCATCTTATTGAAACGTGTTTAAGTATGTGTTACTGTAATTCATATTTTAGTTGCCATAGTACACAGTAAATGAAATCATAGTACGCATGAAATCAACCTCTTGCCTCATGCCTGCCTGCACTGTGACATCCCGCTGTGGCTTTTCTCGTCCAGACCAGTTCTCTTTGATTAATGACTGTACTGAAAGTTTGAGAGAAAAAGGAAGCTGCCTTTCACGGAACTACAAGGTACACAAAACTATACTGTTTCAGTGGAAACCACAATATAAAAAGGAGAACTAACTGTGTATACAGTTATTACTCAGAAGAGAGAGAGATTTCAATGTGACAAATCGGAGGGCCTGTTGTCTGGACCTATGGCAGTCTCTATGGGGGTACCACAGGGTTCAATTCTTGGGCCGACTCTTTTCTCCGTGTATATCAATGATGTCGCTCTTGCTGCTGGTGACTCTCAGATCCACCTCTACGCAGACGACACCATTTTGTATACATCTGGCCCTTCATTGGACACTGTGTTAACAAACCTCCAAACGAGCTTCAATGCCATACAACACTCCTTCCGTAGCCTCCAACTGTTCTTAAACACTAGTAAAACTAAATGTATGCTCTTCAATCGAACGCTGCTGGCACCCGCCCACCAGACTAGAATCACTACTCTCGACGGGTCTGACCTAGAGTATGTGGACAACTATAAATACCTAGGTGTCTGGTTAGACTGTAAACTCTCCTTCCAGACTCACATTAAGCATCTCCAATCCAAAGTGAAATCTAGAATCAGCTTCCTATTTCGCAACAAAGCCTCCTTCACTCATGCTCCCAAACATGCCCTCGTAAAACTGACTATCCTACCGATCCTTGACTTCGGCGATGTCATGTACAAAATAGCCTCCAACACTCTACTCAGCAAATTGGATGTAGTCTATCACAGTGCCATCCGTTTTGTCACCAAAGCCCCATATACTACCCACCACTGTGACCTGTACGCTATTGTTGGCTGGTCCTCACTACATATTCGTCGCCAAACCCATTGGTTCCAGGCCATCTATAAATCACTGCTAGGCAAATCTCCCCCTTATCTTAGCTCATTGGTCACCATAGCAACACCCACCCGTAGTATGCGCTCCAACAGGTATATCTCACTGGTCATCCCCAAAGCCAACAATTCCTTTGGCCGCCATTCCTTCCAGTTCTCTGCTGCCAATGACTGGAACGAACTGCAAAAATCTCTGAAGCTGGAGACTCTTATCTCCCTCACTAACTTTAAGCATCAGTTGTCAGAGCACCTTACCGATCACTGCACCTGCACACAGCCCTTCTGAAATTAGCCCACTCAACTACCTCATCCGCATATTGTTATTTATTTTGCTAATTTGCACCCCAGTATCTCTATTTGCACATCTATCATTCCAGTGTTAATACTAATTGTAATTATTTTGCACTATGGCCTATTTATTGCCTTACCTCCATAACTTGCTACATTTGCACATACTGTATATATATTTTCTGTGGTATTTTTGACTTAATGTTTTGTTTTACCCCATATGTAACTCTGTGTTGTTGTTTTTATCACACTGCTTTGCTTTATCTTGGCCAGGTCGCAGTTGTAAATGAGAACTTGTTCTCAACTGGCTTACCTGGTTAAAATAAGCTGAAATCGGGTTGTCACTAGTTACCACATCCACAAAGTCTAAATTGACTATATCGTAAAAATAATTTAAGGTTAGGTATAAGGTTAGCAGTGTGGTTAAGGTTAGGGTTAAGGTTTAAAATCAGAATTTATGAAGATAAATTGTAGAAATAGGCAGGGTTTAGCCATTTGTGGCTGTGGTAACTAGTGACAACTGTGAAATAGTGTGAGAAGTAGGAAATTAGGTGACAGAGTGACATGGAAAGAAATCAATCAGATGTCAACCCACTTGGCACAAACTGGTTGAGTCAACGATGGCGCACGCAGACGCACGTGCAGAGCCGGTCTCGTCAGCATGTAACGCTGTAGGGTAGTTTCTCTGGACCACCCCTTCCATAAAAAAAAATATGCGTCACAAGCTGACTACACCGGGCACGGGCGTGCATCATCATGCACCATCGCGTACATGTTGATTTTGTCCATCCACACCAGCGTTCTGCTGCGATCCAAGTGCCAACTGTAAAGTTTGGTAGAGTAGGAATAATGGTCTGGGGCTGTTGTGCATGGTTCGGGCTAGGCCCCTTAGTTCCAGTGAAGGGAAATCTTAACGCTACAGCATACAATGACATTCTAGACGATTCTGTGGTTCCAACTTTGTGGCAACAGTTTGGGGAAGGCCCTTTCCTATTTCAGCATGACAATGCCCCTATGCACGAAGCGAGGTCCATACAGAAATGATTTGAGGAGATCGGTGTGGAAGAACTTGACTGGCCTGCACAGAGCCGTGACCTCAACCCCATCGAACACCTTTGGGATGAATTGGAACGCCGACTGCGAGCCAGGCCTAATCGCCCAACATCAGTGCCCGACCTTACTAATGCTCTTGTGGCTGAATGGAAGCAAGTCCCCGCAGCAATGTTCCAACATCTAGTGGAAAGCCTTCCCAGAATAGTGGAGGCTGTTATAGCAGCAAAGGGGGGACCAACTACATATTAATGCCCATGATTTTGGAATGAGATGTTCGACAAGCAGGTGTCCACATATCTTTGGTCATGTAGTGTATATATACATATTTTTTTAAACAAAAGTCAAGAACTTGTGTTCTCATAAGTGAGTACACCTCAGCCATTTATAACTATTTTTTTTTTAACCAGAAAGGTGAGTTCCAGACCTTTCTAAAACTTTTCAGCATTAATAGTTATTGTTTATGTCCTTCTTATGAAAATCATTACTTCTGGGTATGCATAATTAGGTGGAAATCATAATTTTTCCCTAATGTATCAATTATTAATATGTAGACAAACTGGAATTAAAGCCAGACTAAATCAGTAGCACAGATGGAACCATCCAAGCAGAAGATACATTTCCTTCAAATAATAATAATTGTAATAATAATAATATGCATTTTTAATGTCGATATTTGGTTTCCTTGACAAACACCCTTTTGAAATATAATAAATAGTCTATTTACCTGTCCACAAGTTAACCAATTATATGCTGGATTCATGTCTTGAACTCAAACAAAAATAAAAGTTAAAGAATGGGATTCAGCCAGTGGCTCAGATGGAACTATCCAAGCAGTAGATAAATACAATAAAATAAAATGCAAATAGTCCGGGTGGCCATTTGGTTAATTGTTCAGCAGTCTTATGGCTTGGGGGTAGAAGATGTTAAGGAACCCTTTGGACCTAGACTTGGCGCTCCGGTACCGCTTGCCATGCGGTAGCAGAGAGAACAGTCTATGACTTGGGTGACTGGAGTCTTTGACAATTTTTGGGGCTTTCCTCTGACACCGCCTAGTATATAGGTCCTGGATGGCAGGAAGCTTGGCCACAGTGATGTACTGGGCCGTACGCACTACCCTCTGTAGCGCCTTATGGTCAGATACCGAGCAGTTGCCATACCAGGCGGTGCTGCAACCGGTCAGGATCCTCTCGATGGTGCAGCTGTCAAACTTTTTGAGGATCTGGGGACCCATGCCAAATCTTTTCAGTCTCCTGAGTGGGAAAAGGCATTGTCGTGCCCTCTTCATTACTTTCTTGGTGTTTTTTGGACCATGATAGTTTGTTGATGATGTGGACACCAAGGAACTTGAAACTCTCGACCCGCTCCACTACAACCCTGTCGATGTGAATGGGGGCGTGTTCGGCCCTCCTTTTCCTGTAGTCCACGATCATCTCCTTTGTCTTGCTCACGTTGAGGGAGAGGTTGTTGTCCTGGCACCACACTGCCAGGTCTCTGACCTCCTCCCTATAGGCTGTCTCATTGTTGTCGGTGATCAGGCCTACCACCATTGTGTCGTCAGCAAACTTAATCATGGCGTTGTAGTCATGCTTAGCCACGCAGTCGTGGGTGAACAGGGAGTACAGGATGGGACTAAGCATGCACCCCTGAGGGGCCCCTGTGTTGAAGATCAGCGTGGCAGATGTGTTGTTGCCTACCCTTACCACCTGGGGGCGGCCCGTCAGGAAGTCCAGGATCCAGTTGCAGAGGGAGGTGTTTAGTCCTAGGGTCCTGAGCTTAGTGATGAGCTTTGTGGGTAGTATGGTGTTGAACGCTGAGCCGTAGTCAATGAACAGCATTCTCACATAGGTGTTCCTTTTGTCCAGGTGGGAAAGTGCAGTGTGGAGTGCGATTGAGATTTCGTCATCTGTGGATCTGTTGGGACGGTATGCGAATTGGAGTGGGTCTAGGGTTTCTGGGATGGTGGTGTTGATGTGAGCCATGACCAGCCTTTCAAAGCACTTCATGGCTACCGACGTGAGTGCTACGGGGCGGTAGCCATTTAGGCAGGTTACTTTCGCTTTCTTGGGCACAGGGACTATGGTGGTCTGCTTGAAACATGTAGGTAGTACAGAGTCGGTCAGGGAGAGGTTGAAAATGTCAGTGAAGATACTTGCCAGTTGGTCATGTCCTGGTAATCCGTCTAGCCCCACGGCCTTGTGAATGTTGACCTGTTTAAAGGTCTTGCTCACATCGGCTACGGAGAGCGTGATCACACAGTCATCCGGAACAGCTAGTGCTCTCATGCATGCTTCAGTGTTGCTTGCCTCGAAGCGAGCATAAAGGCATTTAGCCAGTCTGATAGTCTCGGGTCACTGGGCAGCTCGCGGCTGGGTTTCCCTTTTGTTATGACGAGTTTCTCTGGTATCGAGTACTTCAGGATGTAAGAGAATAGTTAAACACTTAGATGGAGAGTTGGTTCAGAGTATTTAATTATTACAGTACTGGATTCACATGACAAGCGGTACGGGCGTAGCCTATTGTCATCTGAATGATAGGCATACAAAATCTCTCAGTTTATATACGGCTTTGCAAGCTAATTCCATCCAACAGTTGCCAACCATTATTGAGTGTCACTCCCAACAACAATACTATCATCTTGCAACCCAGTCAGCTTGCACCCTAATAAGGATATTCCATCACGTAGTCATTCTAAGATTAACACAAGTGGCCCCCAAGCTATCTTGGCACGCAGACCTTCTGGCACCCACCAGTGACAGAAATAATTACATGGAATGTCCTCATCCTCCCAATCCCATGCAGCTCATAAGATCAAAGACATTAACAAATACTGTATAAAATACGTTATATCACCTTTGTAGTCCTTAATAGTTTGCAAACTCCTGCCACATCCGATGAATGTCAGAGCCGGTGTAGTAGGATTCAATCTTAGTCCTGTATTGACACTTTGCCTGTTTGATGGTTCATTTTAGGGCATATTTCTTATAAATGTCCGGATTAGTGTCTCGCTCCTTGAAAGCGGCAGCTCTAGCCTTTAGCTCAGTGCGGATGTTGCCTGTAATCCATGGCTTCTGGTTGGGAGATGTACGTATGGTCACTGTGGGGACGACATCGTCAATGCACTTATTGATGAAGCCGGTGACTGAGGTGGTATACTCCTCAATGCCATTGGATGAATCCCGGAA
This sequence comes from Coregonus lavaretus, assembly GCF_964263955.1. NCBI lineage: Eukaryota > Metazoa > Chordata > Actinopteri > Salmoniformes > Salmonidae > Coregonus > Coregonus lavaretus. The sequence continues at coordinate 35,436,348 of NC_140011.1, forward strand.
CATGTTTCAGTCTGTGTTAGCAAAACAGTCTTGTAGCGTAGCATCCGTGTCATTTGACCACTTCCGTATTGAGCGAGTCACTAGTACTTCCTGCTTTTGGTTTTGCTTGTAAGCAGGAATCAGGAGGATAGAATTATGGTCAGATTTGCCAAATGGAGGGTGAGGGAGAGCTTTGTACGTGTCTCTGTGTGTGGAGTAAAGGTAGTGTAGAGTTTTTTCCCTCTGGTTCCACATGTGACATAGAAATGAGGTAAAACAGATTTAAGTTTGCCTGCATTAAAGTCCCCAACCACTAGCAGCGGCGCTTCTGGATGAGCATTTTATTGTTGGCTTATGGCCTTATACAGCTCGTTGAGTGCGGACTTAGTGCCAGCGTTGGTTTGTGGTGGTAAATAGACAGCTACAAAAAATATAGATGAAAACTCTCTTGGTAGATACTGTGGTCTACAGCTTATCATGAGGTACTCTACCTCAGGCGAGCAATACCTCGAGACTACCTTAATATTAGACATCTCGCACCAGCTGTTATTGACAAATAGACACACACTCCCACCCCTCGTCTTACCAGACGTAGCTGTTCTGTCCTGCCGATGCACGGAAAATCCAGATAGTCTCGAACGGAGCTCATCCAGTTTATTCTCCAGTGATTGCACGTTGGCCAGTAGAACGTATGGTAGAGGCGGGTCACCCACTCGCCGACTAATTCTCACAAGGCACCCTGATCTGCGCCCCTGGTATCTCCTTCTTTTCTTCATGCGAATGATGGGGATTTGGGCCTTGTCCGGGAGCAACACTATATCCTTCACGTCAGACTCATTAAAGAAAAAATCTTCATCCAGTTCGAGGTGAGTAAACGCTGTTCTGATATCCAGATTGGTCATAAGAGACGGTAGTATTTGTACATTATGTACAAAATAAGTGTCACGACTTCCTCCGAAGCTGCCTCTCCTCCTTGTTCGGGCAGGCTTCGGCGTTCGTCGTCACCGGTTTACTAGCCACTGCCGCTCCATATATCATCATTCCATTTGTCTTGTCTTGTCAATTACACACACCTGGTTCATATCCCCTCATTAGTCTGTGTATAAGTGTTCCCTCTGCCCCCTTGTCCTTGTGGGTGATTGTTCTATGTGAGTTGAGTGTAGCTCGGTGGAGCTACTCGTACCTTGTATTGCCGGGGTAGATTATTCCCCTGTGCCTGTATTTTGTTGTCACTATCCAGCGCATTTGTGTACGACGGAATAAACTCTGTATTTGGTGATTTACCCTCCTGCGCCTGACTCCTTCTAATCACACTCATCACAATAAGTTACAAACAATGCGAAAAAACACACAAAATAGCTGTCAGGGTTGAGTGTAGAGCAGTGGCGGTTTTACACGGAGGCCGGGGGAGGCCCGTGCCTCCCTGGAAATGTCCCTGGCCACCCCTGTGGCCCCCCCGTGCTGACCAAATAAAAAATTATGAATTTATAACTATTTTACACGCGAGCGCCAAAAGCGGAACTAATGCAACGCTCTACACGGCAACGTTCTACACGGGTAAATTAGAGTGGCGCACCCAAAAACTGTATCCTGCCATCTGCCTGCCTGCCACGTGTGGTGCTGCTTCGGTGAATGAGAGCTCAGCAACTACTATTTGCGAGAGGAGCTACGATTTGCAGGAGTCGAAGGTAAGTAAACGATTTAATATCATAAGTGACTTGTTGTTCTTGCACATAGCCTACATGTTCCTTTTGTTCCTCACACATAAATCAAATCAAGTTTTTAAATGTCTGGTCTCGATTTGTTTAGAAATGTAATCATATCTAAGCAAACTCATCGAAGCAGAAGCAAATATCCAAATGTTAGTAGGCTATCCTTGCTAGGTCTACACAATGTTGTGATGTTAACCACGTAACTTCATCCGTCTTGGCTGTTGCATCGCGATAACAAATACATTTTTAGTAAAGTAATCAACAGGTTATCTGCCAGTGTTAAGTAGGGAGGGATGGTTAGGTAACAAAATGTAATGCATGCCCCTACGTTTTTTCTTCTTCTAATAGTTATCATGAAACGAGGAAGGGACATAAAGTCATTTTTTGCCCCAGCACACAAAAAAGTGAGAGAAACAAATCGAGGTTTTGAGAAAGTTGAGGAAGAGGGAGAGCCAGCATGTGATGAAAGTGAGGGGTCTGACAAAGAGAGGGAAATTCCAGAGGGTGAGGAGGATGAAGAAGAGGGTGAGGAGGATGAAGAAGAGGGTGAGGAGAATGAAGAAGAGGGCGAGGAGAATGAAGAAGAGGGTGAGAAGCATGAAGAAGAAAGCATACAGGGACAGAGAGATGAACAGCCAGAGGGACAGCAAGTGGATCCATGTGGATCAAGTACTGCACCATCAGGTTTGTGATGAGGAAGGTTCTTACTATTTGCAAAGCAATGCAATTACAATGTAATGGTAGGCCTGCTGGGTGTCCTTAAAATGCTGCTTTCTGCTGTTAATTCTTTTTTGTGTCAATATGGCTCTGTTTTTTTTTTTAAGTAAATACTTTGCCTACATTTTGAAATACATGCAGATATACAGTAAATAAATGTTGTAGTTGTGCCCTATGTTTACTGTCCATCTTCTTCAGATATCAGCAAGTCTAAGTATGACGTACCAGTACAGCCGAACTTGAAGATATTCCCAACCACACTGATGGGGGACAGAAGACGAAGCTTCAGACCAAACTGGTACACTACTCATCCATGGCTTGAGTATTCTGTAATGACGGACTCTACATGTTGCTATGCATGTAGACATTTTAGCACACCAAATGCCCCAGACACCGTTTTTGTTTCAACACCTGGTTTTACAAACTGGAAAAAGGCAACTATGAGAAATGCAGGGTTTTCACTACATGCAAAGTCTGAACGACACAAGTGTGCAATGATCGCATGGAGGGATTATCAAAGAGCTGTTAGAACTGACGCAACACTAACAGATCTCCTTGACAAAGAACACACTAAACAAGTACAAGAAAATCAGGCATACATTAAAACAGTTGGGGAAGTGCTGTTGCTTACAGCTACACAAAACATAGCACAAAGAGGACATGATGAATCTGAAGGGTCCACTAACAAAGGAAACTTTAGGGAAATTCTTAACACAGTTGCTAACCACGACCAACTTGTTAAGAGAAGATTAACTTCCATTCACAATGCAAAGTACACAAGCAAGATCAAATCAAATCAAATCAAATCAAATCAAATTTTATTGGTCACATGCGCCGAATACAACAGGTGCAGACATTACAGTGAAATGCTTACTTACAGCCCTTAACCAACAGTGCATTTATTTTAAACAAAAAAAGTAAGAATAAAACAACAACAAAAAAGTGTTGAGAAAAAAAAGAGCAGAAGTAAAAAATAAAGTGACAGTAGGGAGGCTATATATACAATAGAATAAAGTGACAGTAGGGAGGCTATATATACAGGGGGGTACCGTTGCATAGTCAATGTGCGGGGGCACCGGCTAGTTGAGGTAATATGTACATGTGGGTAGAGTTAAAGTGACTATGCATAAATACTTAACAGAGTAGCAGCAGCGTAAAAAGGATGGGGTGGGGGGGCAGTGCAAATAGTCCGGGTAGCCATGATTAGCTGTTCAGGAGTCTTATGGCTTGGGGGTAGAAGCTGTTGAGAAGTCTTTTGGACCTAGACTTGGCACTCCGGTACCGCTTGCCGTGCGGTAGCAGAGAGAACAGTCTATGACTAGGGTGACTGGAGTCTTTGACAATTTTGAGGGCCTTCCTCTGACACCGCCTGGTATAGAGGTCCTGGATGGCAGGGAGCTTTGCCCCAGTGATGTACTGGGCCGTACGCACTACCCTCTGTAGTGCCTTGCGGTCAGAGGCCAAGCAGTTGCCATACCAGGCGGTGATGCAACCAGTCAGGATGCTCTCGATGGTGCAGCTGTAGAATTTTTTGAGGATCTGAGGACCCATGCCAAATCTTTTTAGTCTCCTGAGGGGGAATAGGCTTTGTCGTGCCCTCTTCACGACTGTCTTGGTGTGTTTGGACCATGATAGTTCGTTGGTGATGTGGACACCAAGGAACTTGAAGCTCTCAACCTGTTCCACTACAGCCCCGTCGATGAGAATGGGGGCGTGCTCAGTCCTCTTTTTTTTCCTGTAGTCCACAATCATCTCCTTTGTCTTGGTCACGTTGAGGGAGAGGTTGTTGTCCTGGCACCACACGGCCAGATCTCTGACCTCCTCCCTATAGGCTGTCTCATCGTTGTCGGTGATCAGGCCTACCACTGTTGTGTCGTCGGCAAACTTAATGATGGTGTTGGAGTCGTGCCTGGCCATGCAGTCATGGGTGAACAGAGAGTACAGGAGGGGACTGAGCACGCACCCCTGAGGGGCCCCCGTGTTGAGGATCAGTGTGGCAGATGTGTTGTTACCTACCCTTACCACCTGGGGGCGGCCCGTCAGGAAGTCCAGGATCCAGTTGCAGAGGGAGGTGTTTAGTCCCAGGATCCTTAGCTTAGTGATGAGCTTTGAGGGCACTATGGTGTTGAATGCTGAGCTGTAGTCAATGAATAGCATTCTCACGTAGGTGTTCCTCTTGTCCAGGTGGGAAAGGGCAGTGTGGAGTGCGATAGAGATTGCATCATCTGTGGATCTGTTGGGGCGGTATGCAAATTGGAGTGGGTCTAGGGTTTCTGGGATTATGCTGTTGATGTGAGCCATGACCAGTCTTTCAAAGCACTTCATGGCTACAGACGTCAGTGCCACGGGTCGGTAGTCATTTAGGCAGGTTATCTTAGAGTTCTTGGGCACGGGGACTATGGTGGTCTGCTTGAAACATGTTGGTATTACAGACTCAGTCAGGGACATGTTGAAAATGTCAGTGAAGACACTTGCCAGTTGGTCAGCACATGCTCGGAGTACACGTCCTGGTAATCCGTCTGGCCCTGCGGCCTTGTGAATGTTGACCTGCTTAAAGATCATCCAGAATGAGGTTTTGGGTTGTTTGGCAGAAATGGTTCGGTCTGAAATCATAGAAGAAGTGAAGAAAAGTGAGGTTTTTAGCGTCATGGCAGATGAAACAAAGGATATTTCAAAAAAAGAACAGATGTCCTTCACACTCAGGTACTATTACAATGGGGCCATTAAGGAGAGTTTTCTCCATTTTGAATCTGCAGAGAGGTTAGATGCAGCAGGGCTTACTGGAAAAATAGTACACTTACTGGAACGTTATGGCCTGGACTACAAAAATAACCTCGTAGGCCAAGCGTACGATGGCGCTGCCGTTATGAGCGGTAAGCATTCAGGGGTTCAGGCAAGGATCAAAGAACAGGCTAAATTTGCCTTCTACGTCCATTGTAGTGCTCATTGTCTGAATTTAGTGTTAGTTGATGTAGTCAAAAGTGTCCCAGAAACGGAGGAGTTTTTTTCTTTGTTACAGAGTCTTTATATGTTTACTTCTTCCTCATATGTGCACCCAAAATGGCTGTCTCTCCAAAGAGAAATGTATGGCAGAACCAGAGAGCTGCAACGTTTAAGCGACACACGTTGGTCATGCCGATTTCTAGCCCTACGTAATATCATGGACACTCTACCTGCCCTTAAACGACTACTGCAAGAGATTGCTCAAGAACGTCATGGTGAAAGAACTGTTGAGGCCCGAGGTCTTCTTGCTCAAATTGACCTAGAATTTGTTGTGCATCTTGTTACTCTGCGTAAGTTGTTTGGGGAGACAAAGCTATTGTCTGACATGTTACAGTCACAAACTGTTGATCTGTCAAGTGCTGTTGACTTAGTAAATGCTTTAGTCCTGACATTGAAAGACCACAGGCAGGAGTCTTTCTTTGATGAGTTGTGGGATGAAGCATTGAATATTTGTGAGCAGTGTGATTCTGCAACAAGGTCAGTGGCGAAACGTCAGAAAATGCTGAGCTCTAGACTCAGTGGCTACTGCACGCTAAGCACTGTTGGTCAGAGGGAGGTAGAACGTGACAAAGATATGTTTCTCACATCATTTTTCTATCCTGTAATTGACAGCATGCTCAATGAGTTGAACAGACATTTCTCCAATACAAACTGTGAGCTCATGAGAAGCATACAGTCTCTCAGTCCCCAGAGTGATACCTTTTTAAAGGAGAGCAATGTTTTTTCATTTGGCCGTTTGTATAATGCAGACATTGATGATTTAGGGCATGAGCTCCATCAATTTAAGAGAGTTTTGGACAGAAAAATACAGAGTGGTGAAGTCAAAAAGCCATGCAGTACAGTTGAGCTGGTTTGTTTTATTGAGCCATACAGGGAAGTTTTCTTTGAGCTCTTTAGACTGTGCAAGATTGCTGTAACCCTTCCTGTAAGCTCAGCCTCTTGCGAACGCAGTTTCTCCACACTGAAACTGATAAAAACCTTCCTGCGGTCCACCACTAGTGATGAGAGACTCAGTGATCTTGGTGTCCTGAGCATAGAGTCCAGAAGGGCCAAGGCTCTGGATCTTGATGTATTTGTGGACCGTTTTGCCAGACAGCACAACCGCCGTATCCTGTTGCTGTAGTGTATCTATATGATATATACGCTAGTAGCGTATGAGTGCCGCTGTGAGGAAAAAGAGATATAATGAACAATAAAACAACAAGCTTGAGCTTCTTAAGACACGGTGCGTTTATCTGTTCTCAATACCACCGGTAAAATGAATGGAGTTAGTCTGGTGTCCACATGAAGTTACGTGTGTAGACAAAGAGTCTGGTGTCCATATGAAGTTACATGTGTAGACAGAGACAGTCTGGTGTCCATATGAAGTTACATGTGTAGACAGAGACAGTCTGGTGCCCATATGAAGTTAAATGTGTAAACAAAGACAGTCTGGTGTCCATATGAAGTTACATGTGTAGACAGAGACAGTCTGGTGCCCATATGAAGTTAAATGTGTAAACAAAGACAGTCTGGTGTCCATATGAAGTTACATGTGTAGACAGAGACAGTCTAGTGCCCATATGAAGTTACATGTGTAGACAAAGAGTCTGGTGTCCATATGAAGTTACATGTGTAAACAGAGACGGTCTGGGGTCCATATGAAGTTAGATGTGTAGACAAAGACAGTCTGGTGTCCACATGAAGTTACATGTGTCTACTTAGATGATCCCACCGTGTCTTAAGAAGCTGAAGCTTGTTTTATTTTTCATTTTACATCATCTATCTTTTTTTCCTCACAGTACCAGTAGTTCCACACACTACTAGAGTGTATGTATGTTTGTATGTATGTATATATATCCCACCAATCCTCTCTCAAGAGGTTTTCAAAAAGGGGCAAACTCATGTCTCAAGACCTGCTTCTGTTGGTTCCCCTCTCCTGCCTGTAACTTTCCATCCACATCCCCAAAGTTTTGTGGCCCATTATGACATCACTCCATTAAGTGATTGCTGCATGTACTGCTCTAAGGAAACACTTCTCTCTCTCTCTCTCTCTCTCTCTCTCTCTCTCTCTCTCTCTCTCTCGATAGATAGATAGAGTTTATGATTTTATTCTTTTGAATTATCTCTGCCAAACATCTATGTACTACAAATCTTCAAGCTCCACAGATGTTTTATGGCATCCACTAAACCTCTTTAGATATTTGTAAATTATACAGTGTGATACCTTTCAACGAAAGTTTATTTTATTTTTTACCAACTATGATTTTTCCTTTTGAAAACAAGCAAAGCAAGAAAAAAAAGAAACAAAATCACTCCAATCATTGCACACTTGTGTCGTTCAGACTTTGCAGGTCCAGCTTTGACATGATGATCTAACTAACACTAATATTGTAACTAATATTGTAACTGAAATATGTATGATCCTATGATGAGCGATTGCTTACTTCCCTTTCACTCTTAAAAAATTACTGAAAAAAAATGTGTATAAAAAGGTATATGTAGTATATGTTTGTTTAGTGAGCATTCATGCTGTCATTTTTTCCTAATGTGAACTATGGTGGAAATGTGCTGTCCTAAATGGACTTGCCCATATATGTTGTAAAGCCTTTTTTTGTACACCTGCTCATCAACTGACAGTGAAGTACACAAAGACACAGACACACACACACACACACACAGACACCTGTAATATTCTTGTTTTCATGTTGTTGCTGATATCCATCAGTGTTGTTCATATTGCTACATTGTGTTGACATGATTGTTGCTTTTAAACGAATGTTAACTTAATGTTTATTGTCTGCATCCTATTGGACTACTGGATGTTAATGTGTAACACGTTTCCCTGTTTATGTGCTTTAGCAATACTGTATGTCAATATGGTCATGCTAGTAAAGCCTCTTTGAATTGAATTTCTTTTCTGATTTGGTTTATTTTACCTAAATGGATACAGGGTAGTGTGTTTTGTTTATAAATCACTCAGAAAGTTTTCTTTCTTAAAACAAAATGTGGAATCAACTGTCCACAGTAGTGGGGCTTCCATAAATAGGAAATGGCACATTGTTGTACCCTTTGTTGTATCCTGGAGTTTTGTTCACATTGAATATGAACCCTGTATTTGTACCCTGTACTTTTTAATTTTTTTTTATTTATTTATTTTTTCATTTTTATGGCACTATCTCTCTTGCATCTGCACTCTTGTACAAAATACGTGTTATAATAAATGTCATATGATTTTAAAGTAAAATAAAGTTTATAATCTTTGAATATCATGTGTTGCCAGTTTTTTTATGTGTGCCCCCCTGATTAAACACTGGCCCCTCCTTGGCCCCCCTAGTAAAATGTGTCTAGAACCGCCACTGGTGTAGAGGGAACGTGGAATCACACGCAGGACACAGAGATTCAAAAAACAGATGTCTTTAGTGAAGTCCGACAGTACAAGCCAACACGGCAACAGGCCACAGGCGAAACATACGCACACTGGAATGTCCAAAGTAAATGCGCACAACGTGCAGGACTCTCTAAACAAAACGAAATACAGAGAGCACAGAACAGCGGACCAACAACAACACGTGACATCGAACAATTACACACAACACCTGACCAAACACAAGAGAACTAAATAGGGTGCCTAATGAACACTTAACAATGAACAGGTGTAACAAACAGACAAAACCAAAATAACAAGAAACATCGAACGGTGGCAGCTAGTACTCCGGAGACGACGACCGCCGAAGCCTGCCCGAACAAGGAGAAGGAGCCGCCTCGGCCGAAACCGTGACAGTACCCCCCCCCTTGACGCGCGGCTCCAGTCGTGCGCCGCCCCCGGCCTCGGGGACGACCAGGAGGACGCGGAGCAGGGCGCGTAGGATGACCACGATGGAACTCGGTCAGAAGAGACGGGTCTAGGATGTCCCTCCTCGGCACCCAGCACCGCTCCTCCGGGCCGTACCCCTCCCACTCCACGAGATATTGGAGACCCCCCATCCGGCATCTCAAATCTAGGATGGTCCAAACAGTGTACGCCGGAGCCCCCTCGATGTCCAACGGGGGCGGAGGAGTCTCTTCTATCTCAAAGTCCTGGAGTGGACCAGCTACCACCGGCCTGAGGAGAGACACATGGAACGAGGGGTTAATATTTTTGTAATCAATGGGCAGTTGTAACCTGTAACACACCTCGTTCAATCTCCTCAGGACTTTAAAAGGCCCCACAAACCGCCGACCCAGCTTCCGGCAGGGCAGGCGGAGGGGCAGGTTTCTGGTTGAGAGCCAGACTCGATCTCCAGGTGCGTACACTGGCCCCTCACTGCGGTGGAGGTCGGCGCTCGTCTTCTGTCGACGGATGGCTCGCTGCAGATGCGCCGCACCCACTCATCCACCGCAGGGGCCTCGATCTGGCTCTCATGCCAAGGTGCCAGAACCGGCTGGTACCCTAACACACACTGGAAAGGGGTTAGTTTAGTGGAGGAGTGGCGGAGAGAGTTCTGTGCCATCTCGGCCCAAGGCACATATCTCGCCCACTCCTCCGGCCGGCCCTGGCAATATGACCTCAGAAACCTACCCACATCCTGGTTGACACGTTCGACCTGCCCATTACTCTCCGGGTGGTAACCCGAGGTAAGGCTCACCGAAACCCCCAACCGTTCCATGAACGCTCTCCAGACTCTGGAGGTAAACTGGGGGCCTCGATCAGACACTATATCCTCGGGTACCCCGTAATGCTGGAAGACGTGAGTAAATAGAGCCTCAGCGGTCTGTAGGGCAGTAGGAAGACCCGGCATGGGAAGGAGACGACAGGCCTTCGAGAACCGATCCACAACGACCAGGATGGTGGTATTCCCCTGTGAGGAGGGAAGGTCGGTAACAAAATCCACCGAGAGGTGAGACCAGGGTCGTTGTGGAACGGGCAGGGGTTGTAACTTACCCCTGGGCAAGTGTCTGGGCGCCTTACACTGGGCACACACTGAGCAGGAGGAGACATAAATCCTCACATCCCTGGCTAACGTTGGCCACCAGTACTTTGTACTAAGGCAGTGCACCGTCCGGCCAATACCTGGATGCCCAGAGGAGGGTGACGTGTGAGCCCAATAAATAAGCCGATCCCGGACCTCGAGCGGGACGTACGTCTGACCCACCGGACACTGTGGAGGGCTAGGGTCGGTGCGTAATGCCCGCTCGATCTCCGCATCGACCTCCCATACCACCGGTGCAACCAGACAAGACTTAGGTAGTATGGGAGTGGGCTCCACGCACCTCTCCTCCGTGTCATACCGCCGAGACAGGGCATCTGCCTTCCCGTTCTGGGACCCAGGGATGTAAGTGATCTTAAACACGAACCGGGCTAGAAACATAGTCCACCGAGCCTGGCGAGGATTCAGTCTCCTAGCTGCCCGAATGTATTCCAGGTTACGGTGGTCAGTCAGAATGAGGAAAGGGTGTTGAGCCCCCTCAAGCCAATGCCTCCACACCTTTAGGGCCTGTACCACGGCTAACAGCTCCCTGTCCCCTACGTCATAATTACGCTCCGCCGGACTGAGCTTTTTCGAATAAAAAGCACAGGGGCGGAGTTTAGGTGGTGTGCCGGACCGTTGTGAGAGAACAGCCCCGATACCGGCTTCAGACGCGTCCACCTCCACTTGGAATGGTAAAGTGGGATCCGGGTGCGCCAGCACTGGAGCCGAGGTAAACAGGTCCTTCAGTTTCCCAAAAGCCCTGTCCGCCTCAGCTGACCACCGCAAGCGCACTGGACCCCCTTCAGAAGGGACGTTATGGGAGCTGCCACCTGTCCAAAACCCCGGATAAACCTCCGGTAGTAATTCGCAAAACCCAAGAACTGCTGCACCTCTTTAACCGTGGTTGGGGTTTGCCAATTACGCACGGCTGACACACGGTCAACCTCCATCCTCACCCCTGACGTAGACAACTGATAACCCAAAAAGGAGACCGACTCCTGGAAGAACAGACATTTCTCGGCTTTGACATACAGGTCATGCTCCAACAATCTCCTCAATACTCTGCGCACCAGGGCTACATGTTCGGCCCGGGTAGAACTATACACCAGAATATCGTCTATGTACACCACTACTCCCTGCGCCTGCATGTCCCGGAAAATCTCACCTACAAAGGATTGGAAGACTGATGGAGCATTCATTAACCCGTATGGCATGACGAGATACTCGTAATGACCGGAGGTAGTACTAAATGCTGTCTTCCATTCATCGCCCTCTCTAATGCGCACCAAGTTATATGCGCTCCTGAGGTCCAATTTTGTGAAGAACCGTGCCCCGTGTAATGACTCCGTCATAGTCGCAATCAGCGGAAGTGGATAACTATATTTCACAGTAACCTGATTTAGACCGCGGTAATCAATACACGGGCGCAAACCTCCATCCTTTTTCTTCACAAAAAAGAAGCTCGAGGACGCGGGTGAAGTGGAGGGCCGTATGTATCCCTGTCTCAGAGACTCGGCAATGTATGTCTCCATTGCCCTCTTCTCCTCCTGTGACAACGGATACACATGGCTCCGCGGGAGCGCAGCTCCTGCCTGGAGGTCTTTCGCACAATCCCCCTGTCTATGAGGCGGCAACCATGCCGCTCTGGTCTTGCTAAACACGAGTGCCAAATCCTCATACTCGGGGGGAATGTGCAATGCGGGCATCTGGTTCGGACTCTCCACCGAGGTCGCCCCTACGGAAACACCCAGACATAGCCCCTCACACTGAGCAGACCACGCTTTAAGAGCCTTCTCTCGCCACGAAATAGTAGGATCATGGGTAATCAACCAGGGAAGCCCCAGTACCACCGGATACGCAGGAGAGTCGATCAGATAGAGCTGAATCGTCTCCTCATGACCCCCCTGCGTCTCCATCCTAAGTGGCGCTGTGACCTCCCTAATCAACCCGGATCCTAACGGACGACTATCTAGGGCATGTACAGGGAAATGATTATTAACCGGAAGGAGGGGAATCCCTAACTCTACACAGAATTTGCGATCTACAAAATTCCCAGCTGCGCCTGAATCTACTAGCGCCTTATGTTGGGAACGAGGTGCAACCTGTGGAAAACAAACATGTATGGTTATGTGTACGACAGAAAGCTCTGGGTAAGTGGGGCGCCTACTCACCTGGGAGGACTCCCCAATGTGTGACCTGCCTTCTCCTCCACCAGGGGACCCTCCCCAGCACCTAGCCGCGGTGTGCCCTCCACGGCCACAGTTGGTGCAGGGGACGGCCCCCCTCGGGCTCCTTCTTCTCCTTCCTCTAGCGCCAGCACCTCCGAGCTCCATCGGGCTCGGCTCGGAGGTGCTGGAGGGTGGAATGGGCGACCCCCACCTGGGACGTCCGCGGGTAGCGAGCAGGGTGTCCAGCCGAATGGCCATGTCAACCAACTGGTCAAATGAAAGCGTAGTATCCCTGCACGCCAACTCTCTGCGGACGTCCTCCCGGAGGCTGCAGCGGAAGGGGTCTATGAGTGCCCGCTCATTCCACCCTGCATCTGCCGCTAGAGTCCGGAACTCCAGTGCAAACTCCTGAGCGCTCCTCATCCCCTGCCGGAGGTAGAATAGACGCTCCCCCGCCGCCTTCCCCTCTGGTGGATGGTCGAACACTGCACGGAAGCGGCGGGAGAACTCCGCATACGTGATAGTAGCGGCGTCTATTCTCCTCCATTCGGCGTTGGCCCACTCCAACGCCTTGCCGGTGAGACAGGAGATGAGGGCGGAAACGCTCTCGTGTCCCGAGGGCGCCGGGTGTACGGTGGCGAGGTAGAGTTCAACTTGTAACAGGAACCCCTGACACCCGGCAGCGGTGCCGTCGTACGCCCTCGGGAGCGAGAGCCGAATCCCACTGGGTTCGGGGAGTTGGACGGGCGGGCTGACCGATGGTGATGGTGCGGTAGGTGGGGGTGTGGGTACCCCGCTGGTCTCCCATCGATGGAGGGTGTTCATCACTCGGTCCAGGGCGTGCCAGATTTGGTTGATTCTGTCCTCCTGACCACGAAGGCGCTCCTCCATGATCTCGGTGGGTGCGGGTGCTCCTGCTGATTCCATATAGATGGTGTGTAATTCTGTCAGGGTTGAGTGTAGAGGGAACGTGGAATCACACGCAGGACACAGAGATTCAAAAAACTGATGTCTTTAGTGAAGTCCGACAGTACAAGCCAACACAGCAACAGGCCACAGGCGAAACATACGCACACTGGAATGTCCAAAGTAAATGCGCACAACGTGCAGGACTCTCTAAACAAAACGAAATACAGAGAGCACAGAACAGCGGACCAACAACAACACGTGACATCGAACAATTACACACAACACCTGACCAAACACAAGAGAACTAAATAGGGTGCCTAATGAACACTTAACAATGAACAGGTGTAACAAACAAACAAAACCAATCTAACAAGAAACATCGAACGGTGGCAGCTAGTACTCTAGAGACGACGACCGCCGAAGCCTGCCCGAACAAGGAGAAGGAGCCGCCTCGGCCGAAACCGTGACAATAGCACAGTTGGTTAGGAGCCCGTAAAACTGCAGCCATCCACTCAATTCAATATTACTTTTGTAATACAGTAAATCTTACAAACTAATGTAACATTCAACCTTAAAATGAGTAACACATCCATGGCCACATTTTGAGGTTACTGTAAGTATAAATGTCTTCTTATGTAATCAAGTTCAAGATAGCATGCATAGGTCATCGCAGGTCAATGGAGATTTTCACAATTGTGTAATAATCTGCCCATGTACTTTTGATGTAATCTCAACTGCAATCCAGGTCATTTAGTTCTGCTATTAGATGAAGCACAGTGATAACACATTCATCTGTTTTATAAATAATCAAAATATCTGACATTGTATTCCCATTTGAACTTTCCTGTGCTTTTAAATAGTTGAAAGCGCAGTGATAGACATTTGGGTGACAACTAACTTGTGTCTAACCTGCCTGTCTGCCTGTCTGTCTAACCTGTCTGTATGTCTGTCTGTCTGTCTGTCTGTCTGTCTGTCTGTCTGTCTGTCTGTCTGTCTGTCTACCCTGTCTGTCTGTCTAACCTGTCTGTCTACCCTGTCTGTCTGTCTAACCTGCCTGTCTGCCTGTCTGTCTAACCTGTCTGTCTGTCTGTCTGTCTGTCTAACCTGCCTGTCTAACCTGTCTGTCTGTCTGTCTGTCTGTCTAACCTGCCTGTCTGCCTGTCTGTCTAACCTGTCTGTCTGTCTGTCTGTCTGTCTGTCTGTCTGTCTGTCTGTCTGTCTGTCTGTCTGTCTGTCTGTCTGTCTGTCTGTCTAACCTGCCTGTCTGCCTGTCTGTCTAACCTGTCTGTCTGTCTGCCTGTCTGTCTAACCTGTCTGTCTGTCTGTCTGTCTAACCTGTATGTCTGTCTGTCTAACCTGCCTGTCTGCCTGTCTGTCTAACCTGTCTGTCTGTCTGTCTGTCTGTCTGTCTGTCTACCCTGTCTACCCTGTCTGTCTGTCTAACCTGCCTGTCTGCCTGTCTGTCTAACCTGTCTGTCTGTCTGTCTGTCTGTCTAACCTGCCTGTCTAACCTATCTGTCTGTCTGTCTAACCTGCCTGTCTAACCTATCTGTCTGTCTGTCTAACCTGCCTGTCTAACCTGTCTGTCTGTCTGTCTGTCTAACCTGCCTGTCTGCCTGTCTGTCTAACCTGTCTGTCTGTCTGTCTGTCTGTCTGTCTGTCTGTCTGTCTGTCTGTCTGTCTGTCTGTCTGTCTGTCTGTCTGTCTGTCTGTCTGTCTGTCTGTCTGTCTGTCTGTCTAACCTGCCTGTCTAACCTGTCTGTCTGTCTGTCTAACCTGCCTGTCTAACCTGTCTGTCTGTCTGTCTAACCCGCCTGTCTGCCTGTCTGTCTAACCTGTCTATCTATCTATCTGTCTGTCTGTCTGTCTGTCTGTCTAACCTGTCTGTCTGTCTGTCTGTGTCTATCTATAAAACATAAATACAGTTATTTTATAATGTTATTACATTACCGGTTAAAGTTATTACACAATTTATGAAAAACTTGTTGTCCAATAAAACTGTATTACAAAAGGTTATTACGTTATTGGCTCAGTATTTTTATAATATTATTGGCACGTTATTATCGGTTATTACATTAAAAATGAAAAAGTTATCAGTCATTACATTAGAAATGAAAAAGTTATTATATTATTGGCAGTTATTACATTATGGACTGGTCATACATGTGGCTATACAACTGCAAGAAATCACATTTCTAACCTGCATCCAAGGTGTTTACAAGACTTAAGATCAACAATTATAACTTCATGTCACATTTTGTGAGCTTTATGACGCAAAATGGCATTTTACAGTAAGGGTCTCTTTACAAGGGGTTTATAAAAGGGTTTATAAGACGTTTATTAATGGTTAATTAATCATTTATAAATGTGTACGTCTCTGATGGAAATGTCTTTGGTTCTGCAGCAAGCATTTAATGACACAGCGGTGGTCCATCACATGAGGCGACTCCAGCTTGGGACTAGTCAGTAGGCTCCCAGCCAGACAACCCTGCCTAGCCCCTGTAGAAGCCACTATGTTGGGGAGGAGGGAAGAGAGACTTGATGACGCCAACGGAGAAGGTCACTGGAACTAGATTGGGTTGAGAGTGGAAGAAGATCTGAGAGAGGAGTGGAGAAGAGAGGAGAGGAAATAGGGACAGGAGAGCTGAATGAGAGGTGTGGTACGTACCCAGTGTATTCCTGGGTGATATTATTTTAGGAGTGGGACAGAGCTTGGACAATGTTTTAACTCACGGTTTTAAAAAATGGATGTCAGCTTTTTTTTAATCATCTCTGTATTTCTGTACATGTTGTTGTTGTTTTTTGTCATTATCATTCCCCCTTGACAACATATAGAGGATTGATCCACTGATTTTACCTGCATGATCAGAGGACAGGCAGACAGGTCCACATGCATGTTGACTGGCAGCAGGTGTGTTTATAGCATGACGAGTCTACTGCAGAACTATGTGTATGTGGTACCACCCGTTGTGGAATAGTTTCTGTACAGCAGGTAGTGTAGCTAATAATCGAGAACGATTCAAGACCAAGACCGGAACAAATCGAGTCCAAGTCAAGACCAACACCGGAGGGGGGGCGAGACCGAGTCAAGACCGAGACCGGGAGGGGGACAAGGGGTCCGAGACCGAGTCAAGACCGAGACCAGAAAAATGTGAGTCCAATTCAAGATCATGATTGTAATTTTGTCAAATCACCACCATAAGAGTTCAAAATGTCCAGTATTTCTGTGTTCATATTTCAGAACAACATATGGATTCTTTAAACATTCAAATAGTGAAAAGAATAGAGCCACTCTACAAATTATTACTAACCCAAACACAGTGGGGAACAATGGGCCTTCTACGCCTTCAGAGAAGGGCTAAGGATTTATAAAATAATAATGATAATAATAATGATAATGATATTATTATTTTTAATGATGTTCTGATTTAATCTCTTCAGTTTTTGTTGGAAAGGAAAGGGTTAACACTGATGAGAAAAAAATCCAGTCAGGATTTTCTTTGCTGGTCTCTGGGAAGAAAAATCTAGCTAGCTAAGTCAGCAATTGGCTAGGCCATCAGAAGCTAGATAAAGGCATCTGCCATTCAACTGTATTAGGGCAAAAAAATGTGGAGTGACAGTGGAATCAACCAATCTTATGGAAATGTCTGCCTTCTTGAAGGTCAACAGGTCACTGCGCAATAGTGAGCAGTAATTTTCCCACGGTCTAGCTAGCTAGCTTTTGCTGTTGATTAGTTTGCAGCGGCTGCAGCAGGTGTTATCAAATACGATGTTATTGCTAATTTGTTAGCTTCTCCCTTTTCAAGAATAAGTTTCAACAAGAAGTTAAGTTTCAAATGATCATCATCTGGTGAGTGGAACTGTGTTTTTTATTGCAGCGTGCTTGCTGTTGTTAGCCATCTCTTTGAAAATAACTGTGTGTGAATGTGTGTGAAACATTGTTGCATTTAAAGTGGAACTGACCACATCTTAGTGTTTACAGGCAGTTACAACAGTGCGACTTTAGATCATTAGAACTCATTCGCCAAAGGCCACAAAATACCCATGAATGGATTTCTGCAAATATGTAAACACCACGGGAGTCCTCTTACATTTGGTCCTATTGATCAAACAACCATGAAAAGGTAGGACCTCTCCTTCAGTTATGCACATCAACAACAACAAGATCAACAACTAATGCTAGCCATAGCAAGATGAGCTAAAATCTAACGAAGGAACATAAGATAAACCCTCTCAAACTTTTTCAGCTAGTTGGCTTTCAAAATTGCACTGACAAACGATGGGGAATTGTAGCCTACTCGTCCTTCTGCAGTTTGCCTGCCAATGCATGCTTGTCCCAACCAAGCACCCAAGCTAACTGGCTAAAGTTGGCTAGCTTGCTAGCTAGCTACTTCCAGACACAAATGAGAGAACACCTCACTCTGACAATTTTACTCGCCGTAGCAGAGCTGGTTAGGCTGTTTACATACAGTGAGGGAAAAAAGTATTTGATCCCCTGCTGATTTTGTACGTTTGCCCACTGACAAAGACATGATCAGTCTATAATTTTAATGGTAGGTTTATTTGAACAGTGAGAGACAGAATAACAACAACAAAATCGAGAAAAACGCATGTCAAAAATGTTATAAATTGATTTGCATTTTAATGAGGGAAAAAAGTATTTGACCCCTCTGCAAAACATGACTTAGTACTAGGTGGTAAAACCCTTGTTGGCAATCACAGAGGTCAGACATTTATTGTAGTTGGCCACAAGGTTTGCACACATCTCAGGAGGGATTTTGTTCCACTCCTCTTTGCAGATCTTCTTCAATTCATTAAGGATTCGAGGCTGACGTTTGGCAACTCGAACCTTCAGCTCCCTCCACATATTTTCTATGGGATTAAGGTCTGGAGACTGGCTAGGCCACTCCAGGACCTTAATGTGCTTCTTCTTGAGCCACTCCTTTGTTGCCTTGGCCGTGTGTTTTGGGTCATTGTCATGCTGGAATACCCATCCACAACCCATGTTCAATGCCCTGGCTGAGGGCTGAGGGAAGGAGGTTCTCACCCAAGATTTGACGGTACATGGCCCCGTCCATCATCCCTTTGATGCGGTGAAGTTGTCCTGTCCCCTTAGCAGAAAAACACCCCCAAAGCATAATGTTTCCACCTCCATGTTTGATGGTGGGGATGGTGTTCGTGGGGTCATAGGCAGCATTCCTCCTACTCCAAACACGCCGATTTGAGTTGATGCCAAAGAGCTCGATTTTGGTCTCATCTGACCACAACACTTTCACCCAGTTCTCCTCTGAATCATTCAGATGTTAATTGGCAAACTTCAGACGGCCCTGTATATGTGCTTTCTTGAGCAGGGGGACATTGTGGGCGCTGCAGGATTTCAGTCCTTTACGGCGTAGTGTGTTACCAATTGTTTTCTTGGTGACTATGGTCCCAGCTGCCTTGAGATCATTGACAAGATCCTCCTGTGTAGTTCTGGGCTGATTCCTCACTGTTCTCATGATCATTGCAACTCCACGAGGTGCGATCTTGCATGGAGCCCCAGGCCAAGGGAGATTGACAGTTATTTTGTGTTTCTTCCATTTGCGAATAATCGCACCAACTGTTGTCACCTTCTCACCAAGCTGCTTGGCGATGGTCTTGTAGCCCATTCCAGCCTTGTGTAGGTCTACAATCTTGTCCCTGACATCCTTGGAGAGCTCTTTGGTCTTGGCCATGGTGGAGAGTTTGGAATCTGATTGATTGATTGCTTCTGTGGACAGGTGTCTTTTATATAGGTAACAAGCTGAGATTAGGAGCACTCCCTTTAAGAGTGTGCTCCTAATCTCAGCTCGTTACCTGTATAAAAGACACCTGGGAGACAGAAATCTTTCTGATTGAGAGGGGGTCAAATACTTATTTCCCTAATTAAAATGCAAATCAATTTATAACATTTTTGACATGCGTTTTTCTGGATTTTTTTGTTGTTGTTCTGTCTCTCACTGTTCAAATAAACCTACCATTAAAATTATAGACTGATCATTTCTTTGTCAGTGGCAAACGTACAAAATCAGTAGGGGATCAAATACTTTTTTCCCTCACTGTATTATCTAGAGCGTTCTTGACTAACTATTACTTTTTTTGTCTACGTTTACTGACACCGGTCATATTCAGCGGGTGTTGCGCGTTCGTAAATTAATCAGTTGTGCTGCACTCAGGCACACTCTGATGAGAGTGCTCTGAAATCGGAGTAGATAGCCAGAGTGAATTTGTGAATGCAAGAGTTATGCTAACTGGATAACAGTTGTTCAAGTTCTTGCTAGCTAACCAAATTACACCTGCATCTCTAGCTGTGTATAGCCACCGAAAAATGATATGAGGGGAAAAAGTCATAAATAGCAATAAGGCACGAGGGGGTGTGGTATATGGCCAATATACCACGGCTAAGGATTGTTCTTATGCACGACGCAACGCAGAGTGCCTGAATACAGCCCTTAGCCGTGGTATATTGGCCATATACCACAAACCCCTGAGATACCTTATTGCTATTATAAACTGGTTATCAACATAATTAGAGCAGTAAACATAATGTTTTGTCATAACCATGGTATACGGTCTGATATACCATGGCTGTCAGCCAATCAGCATTCAGGGCTCGAACCACCCAGTTTATAACTGTGTATAGCCTCCACTACACCACTGTTCCTTTGTTTTACAAAAAGTGCACTCACCTACATGAGTGCGCTGGTTTTACGGTTGCTGTCCTTTCAGAATCACAAACCTGTCACACACTGAAGGCCTATAGGTTCGACACTGCGCAAACATGTCTATAATAGATATAAAGGCTGTTAAGATACTGTATATTTGGCCTGGCGAAGCGGTTTTATGCGCTGACTGAATGGAAGCTGATAATTCTGAGTTTTTTACTCCGCTGGTCTCGGCTGGTCTCGGGAAGAAATTACGAGTCCTCACTGTTCGAGATCGAGTCAAGACCGAGTACAAATATATCCGACACCGAGACAAGACCGAGACACTCAATATGTGGTCTCGAGACCAGTAGTATTACAACACTTGCTAATACCTCATGAGAGATGGATTTACATTACTTTCACTTTTTACACAACCAACTAACATTCCCCTTTCGATCACCCTTTCATGGATATTTTCTTCATTCATATTGGGGTTGTTTTTCCAAGCCATTGTGCAGTATGTGTACAGAGAGAACTTGAATTAAAGAATGTAAATAATAATCAAATCGTCTCACTTCATCATTACATCTGTCACTCTCGCTCTCACCATAACTCACGTTAAAGTGTCGATACTTTTGGTAACCTATTGCACATAGAATAAAAAGTGGGATTTTATGTTATTCACTCAAGACTACTCATTTTAAAAATGTTTTTTGCACCACCCTATTTTTCCCATGACTCTGTTTAAATGTCCATCATGTTACTGTACTGTATGGACTAGAAACAGCTGGACTTGGCAGTGGCTCTTCAGACAGAAGCAGAACAAGCCACTGCCATGATATGCCCACAATGTGTTACTGTCCCAATTCCAGTCCAGTGTGTTGTAGCATTACATATTGTTGGAAAACAGCAGTTTGTTATTTCAAAGGAGATGTATACAATTTTCGGATGTATCCCCTACTTGAACTGGATGATTTACCAAAAACATTTGGATTAGCATACAGCACCATGGAAAAGTATTTGCCCCCTTTCCGATTTTCTCTATTTTTGCATATTTTTGATATCTTCAACCAAAACCTAATATTAGATAAAGAGAACCTGAGTTGACAAATAACCCCAAAAAATGATACTTATTTTATTTATTTAATTAACAAAGTTATCCAACACCCAATTCCCCAGTGTGAAAAAGTAATTGCCCCCTTACACTCAATAACTGGTTGTGCCACCTTTAGTTGCATTCTCCTGTAGAATTCTCTGATACAGAGTAGAATTCATGGTTCCTTCTTTTAAGGCAAGTCGTCCAGGTCCTGAGGCAGCAAAGCATCCCCAAACCATCACACTACCACCACCATGCTTGACCGCTGGTATGAGGTTCTTACTGTGGAATGCAGTGTTTGGTTTTTGGCAGACTTAATGGGACCAAAAAAGCACCTGGAAGCACTTGGATGATCATCAAGACTCTTGGAAGAATATTCTATGGACAGATGAGTCAAAAGTATAACATTTTGGATGACATGGGTTCCATTATGCCTGGCGAAAACCGAACACTGCATTCCTAATCCCAATTGAGATGTTGTGGCAGGACTTGAAACGAGCAGTTCAAGCGAAAAAAAAACACAAATGTTGCTGAGTGTTAGCAGTTCTGCATGGAAGAGTGGGCCAAAATTCCTCCACAGCGACGTGAGAGACTGATGAACAACAACAGGAAGCGTTCGGTTGGAGTCATTGCAGCTAAAGGTGGCACAACCAGTTATTGAGTGTAAGGGGGCAATTACTTTTTCACACAGGTGCAATAGGTGTTGCATAACTTTATTTATGAAATAAATATATATTTGTTGTGTTATTTGTTCACTCAAGTTCCCTTTTATCTAATATTAGGTTTTGGTTGAAGATCTGATAACATTTAATATCAAAAATATGCAAAAGTAGAGAAAATTAGAAAGGGGGCAAATACTTTTTCACAGCACTGTATATTACTTAAATAAGGTCAATAGAAATTGCAGGCCCACATAATTGATTGACAGAAGCCCCCGTTTATACCTGGTTCTAATGTGCATCCTTTGCCCTGATCTTGTCCACATTCTGACTGGGCCCACACTTTTAGACCAGTGTAGACAATCAATAGACACATTGCGATCTGATTGTGATCAGATCATCCTGCCCACCTCTGGAGGTAGTCAGACCCACATTGCGTCTAGATATCTTACAAGTGTAGACATATCCGGACAGAGAAAACATTTAAATCATCATCATTATTCTGCCCTCAAAAATCATTGATAGGCGGCACCATTGACTAATTACATCAATATGTGTCTTACAATAAATAAATACATGTTATTTTAAAAGAATAGCTGTGAAATAATTTGCATAAAGGAAGGGACCAGGAAATCTGGTCACAATGCAGACACAGTGGACGGATAACAGACATGTGTAGACACATTTCTGGAAATGTGGGCACAATCAGAATGTAGAAAACATCAGGACAAAGGACCCATGTCAGATCCAGGTATAAACGGGGCTAGAGGTTTACCTTCCTTGCGTTTCAGTGGCTTTTGCCTACTGTGAGCTGGTTACAATGATAACAATTGTTATCTGTTAACTGGTTGCAATCATAGATGACCGTCATGAATTTCAGTAAAAGCATGGTGGATGTATATAACAGTATACTTTTCACTTTTGCCTCTTGTTTTTAGTAAGTTTCCAACTTCATTACATGGGTTTTGTCATATGCTGGTAACCCAGTCATTGATGGAGTGCAGAGATATATAACTGTCCCACACAATAACCTATAATAGCACTGACAAATAAAGGAATACTTAGACTTAACATTTCATGTGCTTTATTTCTTAAAAAACTAAAATGTATGAAGTATGTCTTGATAATTAATTCCAAAATTGAAATAAAATTAAATGAGCTTATCTTCATCCTTGATGATGATGATGATTGTTGGTTCGCTGCTTTTGGAGTGAGGGCAGTGGATCTCCCTCTGCCAGGAGGTGAAGGTGGACGGGGGTACCACCAGTGGGAAGAACTAGTTGAACGGCAGGTAGCCTAGCGGTTAGAGCATCATGCCAGTAACTGAAAGGTTGCTGGTTCGAATCCATGAGCTGACAAGGCTCTGTTGATGTGTCCTTGAGCGAGGCACTTAACCCTAGTCACTCTGGATAAGAGTGTCTGCTAAATTACTTAAATGAGGAAGGACATGGCCCTTCTCATCAGCCAAAACACAACTACCCCCTCTGGGGACAAGAGATGGAGGAAATGTGGTAGAGAGTGAAATGTCAAAATAGTGATAGACGAAAACTGCCAGCTAAACAAGATGTAAAAGACTGAAGACTGGACATACTTAAACCAGGAGTGGACAATCTTAGTGTGAATAATTTAATAGCTTTTTTGTCATTTCTAATGTAATAACCAGTCTCCTGGCTCATAGCGATAGATAGAGAAAGAGAAATAGAGTGATAGAGATAGATAGAAGGTGTAGTACCTCTGACACTATGGTTCACATCCGTTTCCTGGCCAGAATCACAGTGATGAAGATAGTCAGGTGGTAGTGGGAGAGAAGATTAAAAGGCAGGTATCTTACATCACAGGAAGGGAAGAAAGAAAATGTGTCTTATGGTAGTTGCAGACTGATAGTCAACTTCAAAACAATTCTCAAAAGGGGGTCTGATCAAATAGGCTTACACATTTCATTTCCCATGGAATAAGCCTTGCGGAATAAATAAAGTATGTGTGTGTGTGTGTGTGTTTTGGGGAGGGGATGTTAAGCCTGCTTGTTGTAGTACAGTACTGTACCCCGTCCGTGTGTGTGTGTCTCTCCCTCTGTACCTCCCTCATCCATTACTCACCTGTTCCTGGGTCTGTTGCCATTGCTGAGGATGCCTCCTACCAGTGTCAGTACGGAGGACAGAGCAGTCCGGCTCAGCTGCTATCTACTCTACCCTCTCCAGCCTCCAGGGATGGCCTGGTACGGGCAACACCTCAACACCCACAGCCACTCCTCCACTGCAGGCTCCTCATCTCTATGCCTCTCTGTCTAGACCAGCACCCAGAGACCATCACCACTATCTCACAGCCCGACCTGACACAGCCAGGCCAACCATAATAACAAGAGATAATATAAGGCAAGTACTGGAAACATTAGAACGCTATGAAAAATTTGGGAAACCAGGCCTGGTATTCATAGTTGACTTTGAAAAGTCTTTTGATAAAGTACGATTGGAATTTATATATAAATGCCTGGATTATTTCAATTTTGGAGAATCTCTTATACAATGGGTTAAAGTTATGTATAGTAACCCTAGGTGTAAAATAGTAAATAATGGCTACTTCTCAGAAAGTATTAAACTGTCAAGAGGAGTAAAACAAGGCTGTCTACTATCAGCATATCTATTTATTCTGGCCATTGAAATGTTAGCTATTAAAATAAGATCCAACAATGACATCAAAGAGCTAGAAATCCAGGGCTTAAAAACAATGGTGTCACTGTACGTTTTCTTTTAAATCCACAATTTGGATCCCTCCATAGCCTCATAGAGGATCTAGATAATTGTTCTTACCTCTCTGGATTACAACCAAATTATGATAAGTGTACTATATTACACATTGGATCACAAAAAAATACAACTTTTACATTATCGTGTAGTTTACCAATAAAATGGTCTGACGGCGAAGTGGATGGCCTGGTATGGGCAACGGTATTCATATCCCAAAAGAAAGAAATGATCTCACTACAATAATTTTAATAGAAAGTTTGCAAAAATAGATAAGATCTTGCTACCATGGAAAAGAAGATACCTGTCTATTTGTGGAAAAATCTCCCTGGTTAACTCTTTAGTCATATACCAGTTTACTTATTTGCTTATGGCCCTGCCTACACCTAACAACCTTTTTAAAAAATGATATGAACAAAAAAAATCCATTTTTATTTGGAATGGCAAGCCAGACAACATTAAATGTGCCTATGTATATAATGAATATGAATTCAGAGGGCAGAAATGATTAAATATCAAAGCATTAGACCTCTCACTAACGGCTTCAGTCATACAAAAGCTATACTTAAATCCGAACTGGTTCTCTACCAGATTAGTAAGAATGGTTCACCTCGTGTTCTAAAATGGCCTTTTTCCCTTTATTCAGATTACAACCTCTCACTTTTGGTTATTTGAAAATGAAATAATCTCCAAAATATCAGTATTTTTAAAACAAGCCATAGAAAGTTGGTTGCAATTTCTGTTTAATCCATCAGAAAAGACAGAACAAATATTACAGCAATTATAATGGTTAAACTCAAATATACTAATTGATAAAAAAACTTTATTTAAAAAATCTACTGCAAAAATGGAAGAGGCAAGTGGAAGGGGGAGAAAGTAAGGAACTTGTCTGTTGGCCCTGCATTAAAGAGCAACATTGGTTAAAGAAAGTTGTGATAGATAAAAAAGTATACCAGTTTCATTTAAGGACCAAAAAATTGTCAGCTCTGCCATACAGATTGCAAAATAGTTGGGAAGAGATTTTCGATGTACCGATTCCATGGCACATGGTTTATGAACTAATACAGAAAACGACGCCCGATTCAAAACTTAGAGTTTTTCAATTTAGATTATTATACAAAATTCTTGCAACCAATAGACTGTTATATATATATATATATATATATATATATATATATATATATATATATATATATATATGGGGGATACAACCATCCCAGCTCTGCAGATTTTGCTGCGAAGAGACAGAATCATTACATTATTTGTTTTGGTACTGTCCATATGTAGCTTGTTTTTGGTCACAGGTTCAGACATGGCTGAAGAATTGCA
Source organism: Coregonus lavaretus (assembly GCF_964263955.1). NCBI lineage: Eukaryota > Metazoa > Chordata > Actinopteri > Salmoniformes > Salmonidae > Coregonus > Coregonus lavaretus. The sequence continues at coordinate 35,462,257 of NC_140011.1, forward strand.
ACATTTACCTGGAGTTAACTCTGAAAATAGCACTACTGGGTGATCTGAAAAGTCATAGTCAATCGATCAATAATATAATAATACTATTAGCAAACATGTTTATCTTTAATTTACCATCTGTAGACACTATGAGAATAGAAAGGTTCAGAACTTTTGTGAAAGGTCACAGCACAGTTGAAAAATATATGGCGAATAGAAATCAAAACTCGATGGTCTTCAGAGAAAGATGGGAGGGGTTGAAAGGGTAGCTGAAGGATGGGACAAAAAACAAACAAAAGATAACTAATGTAAAATATACTGTGTCCGTAAAATGTATATAGTATGAATGAGCTGGAAGTAGAAGCCTAAGTGTTGTTGTCCATTAGTTTATTACAATTAGGGGAGGGATGGTAGGGTTAGTGGAAAATGATAAAGGAAAATATATAAAAAATGTATATATATATATACACACATTTTAGTAATTCATGGGCATGTCTTATAATTCGTGAGCTTGTTTAAAAAAAAATCTCAGTCAATGTCACTTCCAGGGCTTCGTAGATTCCTGCAGTGTCAACACTATGGTACTATATATACAGCTGCGGATAAAATTAAGAGACCACTGCAAAATTATCAGTTTCTCTGGTTTTACTATTTATAGGTATGTGTTTGGGTAAAAATAACATTTTTGTTTTATTCTCTAAACTACTGACAACATTTCTCCCAAATTCCAAATAAAAAATATTGTCATTTAGAGCATTTATTTGCAGAACTGGTCAAAATAACAAAATATATGTAGCGTTGTCAGACCTCGAATAATGCAAAGAAAATAAGTTCATGTTCATTTTTAAACAACACAATACTAATGTTTTAACTTAGGAAGAGTTCAGAAATCCATATTTGGTGGAATAACCCTGATTTTCAATCACAGCTTTCATGCGTCTTGGCATGCTCTCCACCAGTCTTTCACATTGATGTTGGGTGACTTTATGCCACTCCTGGCGCGAAAATCCAAGCAGCTCGGCTTTGTTTGATGGCTTGTGACCATCCATCTTCCTCTTGATCACATTCCAGTCCTCCATCCACACCTTGATTGACCTGGCTGTGTGGCATGGCGCATTGTCCTGCTGGAAAAACCAACCCTCAGAGTTGGGGAACAATGTCAGAGCAAAAGGAAGCAAGTTTTCTTCCAGGACAACCTTGTACGTGGCTTGATTCATGCGTCCTTCACAAAGACAAATCTGCCCAATTCCAGCCTTGCTGAAGCACCCCCAGATCATCACCGATCCTCCACCAAATTTCACAGTGGGTGCGAGACACGGTGGCTTGTAGGCCTCTCCAGGTCTCCGTCTAACCATTAGATGACCAGGTGTTGGGCAAAGCTGAAAATTGGACTCATCAGAGAAGATGACCTTACTCCAGTCCTCTACGGTCCAATCCTTATGGTCTTTTGCAAACCTCAGCCTAGCTCTTCTTTGCTTCTCATTGATGAAGGGCTTTTTTCTAGCTTTGCACGACTTCAGCCCTGCCCCTAGGAGCCTGTTTCGAACCGTCCTCGCCGTGCACTTCACCCCAGCTGCCGTTTGCCATTCTTTTTGTAGGTCACTTGATGTCATCCTACGGTTGTTGAGTGACATTCGAATGAGTTGGCGGTCATCCCGGTCAGTAGAGAGTTGTTTTCGCCCTCTGCCGGTCTGTAGCTTTGTTGTCCCCAATGTCTGCTGCTTGACCTTCTTATGAACCGCCGTCTTTGAAATTTTAAGGGTGGAAGCAACCTGACGCTCACTGTATCCCTCTGCCAGTAAAGCCAGAATTGAACCCTTCTTTTCCTCACTCAGAACTTTCCTTTTCAACTCTTTTGGCATGGTCAATAGTTATTTTTTAATTAATATTACTTTTTAGGTACTATTAGCACTGTTTTTGCCATCCAGCTGGTCCTATTGCAAGAGGATAGTGATGACCACAGCAGTGTTTTTTATACTTTTCCTCGTTAAATAAGATTTGGTTCATGTGATCACCTAATCAGTACCTAATTCAGTAGAATGAGGTGTGCCTGTGTTGGAATTCAACAGACACTGGAATGGAATGGCTGTCATACATGTAGATATACTGATTTAAGACAAATCTGCAGTGGTCTCTTAATTTTTTCCACAGCTGTATATCTTAATGTAAATAATATATGTTTTGCACTTTGCGTTATGTGGTGTGATTTCACATGGATGAATTTACAATTTGGGAGAGGGGTTAGATGCCAGCATCCTTTTTTACATGGTAAACAATGGCCAGACACACACTTACTCTCAGGCACAGTTTTATGGCACACGTTGTACGGTTGATTGGTCTGTGAACTCAGTTTCTGTGGCCTGGCTTAATGGAGTAATGCAGGGGTCGGCAACAGGCAATATAGGAAGCGCCTATTAAGTGCCCAAAATAATTTTTTGGGGCACCCTAAAGTTTTTACTTTTTGGTCTAAAAAGACTCTAAATTCAACCGGAATTCTGCTAAAATGAGTTTAACTTAGGAAATCTGTTCCCAAGTATTCCCACAAATAAAAAAAGAGACATATATATATGATAGTTTCTCAATGTAATCAAGGTATGAAATTATTGTAATTTTCAAATATAATATATTTAATTGTGGTCAATTTGCAGTGTACAAATTATTATAATTATGATCTGGCCGCCCAACCATCGGCTCCTAGCCTGTGGCTGAATCTAGTTGCCTAGCCCTGGAGTAATGTGTAATGAAGCAGACAGCAGGAGGTTGGCCTGGGTGGTGTGCAGGGTAATGGAACAACTGCTAGAATAGTTGCACAAAGTGTATAGGCACATTCTCAAATACACACACACGCACACACACGCACACACGCACACACACGCACACACAAGCATGTGCTCACACACACACACACACACACACACACACATACACACACACACACACACACACACATGCAAACACACACATTGTTTTTTTGGTTTAACAAGCTTCCATTCCCCCTGTCATGAGAGGATTTATGGCTGATTTAAGATTAAATGATCAACCCTGTGACTTTATTTGGCACTTAATAGGCACTTACTTTAGTTTTTTTAAGATGGAAAAAACATGTTTTTTATTAAGTTGAACATGTTACTAAGTTACACTTCTCAAAAGGCACCGAATTGGTGGAATGTCCCAGCTGCCTTTCACATAACTACAAGATGCAAGAAAATATACTGTTTCAGTGGAAACTACAATATAAAAAGGAGAACTGTATGCAGTTATTACTCAGAAGAGAGATAAGGTTAAATAATGTGAGAAGTAGGAAATATGATGACATACAGAGAGACAGGGAAAGATATCAATCAGATGACAAGAGTTTCTATGAGACACTGAGTATGAGAGTGGAGAAGGGGTGGGGAGGTTTGACACTGAGTGTGAGGGCTGGAGAAGGGGTGGGGAGGTTTGACACTGAGTGTGAGGGGTGGAGAAGGGGTGGGGAGGTTTGACACTGAGTGTGAGGGGTGGGGAGGTTTGACACGGAGAGTGAGGGGTGGAGAAGGGGTGGGGAGGTTTGACACTGAGTGTGAGGGCTGGAGAAGGGGTGGGGAGGTTTGACACTGAGTGTGAGTGGTGGAGAAGGAGTGGGGAGGTTTGACACTGAGTGTGAGGGCTGGAGAAGGGGTGGGGAGGTTTGACACTGAGTGTGAGTGGTGGAGAAGGAGTGGGGAGGTTTGACACTGAGTGTGAGGGCTGGAGAAGGGGTGGGGAGGTTTGACAGGCAGGTAAAAGGGAAAGAGGCGTTGCCAAGATAACACGTTACACAACCTAACCAATAATTCCACCGTGCCTCGATGTCTCTGTAGAGGGGTATGTATTTCAGACCAACCTGTCTGCCCTGCTGCTCCCTCCTTCTCTCTCTCTTCCTCTCACACTCCCTCGCTTCTCACTGTGAGAGGAGCTGGTTGCTCTGACAGGGAAACAGCTTCTCTCCTCTGACACAAGTGGTTCCTCTGACAGCGATATGAACAGCTTCTCTCCTCTGACACAAGTGGTTCCAGGTGGGATTCAGACTCATTAGCTCTCATTTGGGTTTACAAAGATATATATTCCATCTGGATCCTTTAAACTGGCAGCAAAAGCTTTCGATCCATAACATCCTTGAGGCTGAAATATATTGGAATCAGGACGTGAGTCAACAACAACCGTACGTGTGACTTTGTGAATGAATGAGAATGGTAAAGGCACTTGTTCAAGCTTGCTTGAGGTTGCTGTGGATTCTCACCTTGGCAGAGTGTAAGATCCCAGGTAAGGATAAGATCTCTCTCGACTCTTTGAAAGGTAGTAGTGCATGAATTATCAGGATAGGGTCAAGGGTCAAGGCAGGGCATGGGATGTCTTTAATGTGACTATGCTGACCCACTGAGTGAGGAAACAAATAATTTGACTACTGTATGCCTTTGAAAACTTACATCTCATCTAATCTTAAGATACATCTCTTTTTATTTGTTCATGGAACGGGTGCCTTTTGCATTTTGTGTCCCTTTCACTGCACAAGACATCGTATTTCCTCTTGGAAAAACTAGACAGGCGTCTGAAAAATAACTAACTGTTTTAACATGTGGTTGGACTGTCTCCTTGCCATCCTAAAGGAGAAGGGTTTTCAACAAGACAAATCCAGTGTAACGCAATGGTTTAGAGATGATGGTTTGGCCAGGAGTTTTGTGAATATAAACAACCATTCCTATACAACATAAGTTACATATTGTCACTGTAGTGTCCCTGTAACTTGCCTTTGAAGTCTCTGAGGATTTATGAGGTGAAAACATCCTTCAAGTCAATGCTGAGCCTCCCTTGCTGTGCATGTGGAAATATGTGGTCCAGATGTGTTCTCTCTGAGGAATCCAGTGGCCCACGGCGTCTGTGATGGCTGGCCCTCAACACGGCTCTGTTCGTTCTGACTGGAAGACTACAGAGACCGGATCCTACTGTCCTGTCCAGTGTTTAGACTGGCCAGACCTCACTGGGACCCAGGTCAACTGTCTCTCCTGCACAGGAGGCTGCTGAGGGGAGAACGGCTTATAATAATGGCCGGAACGAAGCAAATGAAATGGCAACAAACACCTGGAAACCATGTGTTTGATGTATTTGTTACCATTCCACTAATTCCGCTCCAGTCATTGCCACAAGCCCATTCCTCCCAATTAAGGTGCCACCAACCTCCTGTGCTCTCCTGGTTGGGCACTGAGGAGAGGCTCACAGTCTCACTGGGACGTCTCTGACTTTTCACACGTTTGCACACATGTCATGCACCAGGGCCGTGCAGACCTTAAAAATATATATATTTAAAAACCCAAATACCTTATATTCTTAATTCTCTACTAGCCTAGGCTACTGCTCACAGAGAGGGCAAATATATGGGCTATCGGCTGATCATAGTGAATGTATGCAAAGGCAGCCTCCCGAGTGGCGCAGTGGTCTAAGACACTGCATCGCAGTGCTAGCTGTGCCACTAGAGATCCTGGTTCGAAACCAGGCTCTGGCAAGCAGCAGCATCATCCAGGGTAGGGGAGGGAATGGCCGGCAGGGATGTAGCTCAGTTGGTAGACCATGGTGTTTGCAATGCCAGGGTTGTGGGTTCGATTCCCACGGGGGGTATGAAAAATAATGTAGGCACTAACTGTAAGTCGCTCTGGATAAGAGTGTCTGCTAAATGACTAAAATGTAGTTGATGTAAACCAGATAACTAGTTAGCTAGCTAACTGTTTGATATGCTGTTGTAACAATTGAACTACTCTTTACCTGGGATTGGAGTTTGTTCTGCTGCTAACATCTGCTCTGACCGTGAGAGACGACATACAACTCAAAAAGTAGCCAGTGTGCCACTACTCACACTACCGCCTGTAGCTTCTGCTCGGGCGGGGATGGGGAATTTCCCAAAAATATTTAATTAGCTAGTTTGATTGGCAAGTCTTTACAGAACAGGAGAGAAAATAGACTTAAAGTACAATCAAAATGTAGTAATAAAAAAATGCTACCAATCTGAAAAGGCCCTTTTCTCATAGGAGGGTAAAAGTGCAGGTGCTTAGGTACCCCTAGAGCCCTATCTCTGCACGTGCCTGTCCTGCACTATATTTGACTCTGAGTTGGTGCCCTGTCTATGACGGACTTCACTGACGCTATCATTGTTATTTGACAGTAAAAAGCCCATACATTCCCCTGTGAACATGGATGTCAATTTACCCATTCACAGTGCAACATATTGTTGTGTAACCACATTTTGTGCACAACAAATGACTGAAAAAGCCACATGTTGAGAATAGGCTGTGTGATTACCAGTTTCAAGGGTATTATCTAATACTTATCCAGTCAAACCCTGCATTTAACTCAACAATTGTAATGTGTGGCCTATCATGTTTGGCTTTAGGAATGCCACCATAACCATATGGTGCTGGACCTCACTCTGGAGTGTGTGGGGGTTAAAATGGTGGGGTTGGGTAAGACAAAATGTAGGAAATGCGTCAGAATCGTGGACAAACGTAACCTATAGCAAGATGGAAAGAAGGGGAGAAAGGTTCACTGACGTGTCCAATGCAGGACACGTCATATGAGTTATATTGACATGGAAAGAACGTACTTCACGTTCTTTCTAAAGTGTGTAGGTTGAAAGAGACTGAGAAAAATATAGGAATGGAGAGCATATTCTTTCATTCCTCCTTAAAAGGTGACATTTCCCCACACCGTCATCTCTCTACTTCTACCCTAGATGCCCACGTGACATGCCTGTTCTCTGAAGACTGTGTGCTGCCCTGCAATTTCAAACCCAGTGGGAATGAGATCATCCGCTGGTACCTCCAGGAAGGGCTCCTCCTCAGCCAACCCCAGCAGGGTGGAGACCAGCCGGACCAGCCTCCCCAGGACCACCGTACCAGGACGTACCTGCTCCAGGACCAGCTCTCCCGGGGCAATGCCTCGCTCCACCTCAGCCATTGTGGCATCAAGGACCGGGGCCGCTACAGGTGTCTGGTCAACAGCACTCTGGGACAACAGGAGTCCTTTGTCATCATGAAAGTGGAGGGTTAGTAGTCTCGCTGGAGCTAGTATCGAGGCTAGTGTATGTTGCTGAGTATCCACTTCACATATCAAATGCCTTCACCGTAGCTCGTGGTGAAATGCCCTTTGTGTCATGAAGGTTAAAAGACGTGAATCAACCAGCTGAATCTGTATTTGAGCTGTTAGACCTAGAGCCAAATGGCTAAACTGATATCAAGCCAAGAGTAGAGTATTTGCTCTTGTTATGGTTTTGTGACCTTGCTGTACAATAGATGTTTGAAGGGTTTTTGCTCTCAGATTCGGTTTGTAGTGAAACCACTCAAGGTTGTTACTCTCTAATCCTGGCTATCTATTATTGTTATTTCAGCTAGCATCAAGATGGTTACTATGGAGAAGAGTACGAACAGAGAGATTCAGTGCCTGTCCAAGGACATCTTCCCCGCTCCCCGTGTGCAGTGGTCCACTCTGCCCCCGAAAGTCAACCTGAGACCCATCACGCATATGAGATCCAACACTGAGGGCCTCTACTCCGTTCAGAGCACGCTGAGAATGTTTGAAAATACCCTCACCTACATCTGCACCGTTAACTCAACATATGGATCACAGTCATGGAGGAGCTCAATGCAAGAAAGAGGTACGTCATAACCAGCATTGACTCTCTCTCTCTCATTTTGCAGATGCATAGCCTATAGTTGAGTACTTCTCATAAAAACAGTAACAAACCACTGTGAGTGACTGTTATGATGACTAAGTGCAGAGCCAGAGACAAACCCACACAGAGAAATTGACTCATTTATATGTGGGAGCTCTCAACACCCAGTCAGATTTTTTTGATTTAATTCAGTGTCACGCACTGCCCTCTAGAGTTTAAGAGAGTGACTACAGCAGTAAGGCCCCAAAAGGACAGTGATATTTAGACATATTCATGGTTCACGGTCCATAAAAGTATTTAATCAACAGCGTTGATTGGAGAAGCGGGGCAAGAACTGTCCATACCCTGCATCGATCGACAGAACCTCCAGAACTTCTCCCTCACCTGGACCTTCAGCAGAACCAATGAACCCACAGTCATCCTCAGCTACAACAGCAGAACCAGACGGATCTCCAACCTCTGGGAGGGCCGGGCTGGACTGAAGCCGGACCAGGTTTTGATGGGAGACGGATCCCTCCTTCTTCACAACCCAGAGAGTCAGGAACACACAGGAACCTACACCTGTACATTCACAGGCTTCCAGAGGAGACACATGGTCCAAACCCAGGTCAACATCAGGTCAAGATCCCAGTTACCAGTGACAGGTACATAAACATTAAACCTTCATCTTAAAAATCTATACTGTACTATTTTTTTCATGGTATATAGTATGAGCTTATTATACACACAAGGTTATTGATGATAAGTGTTCACATAATTTCATAATCCTGCATTTTTCACACATGTTTACCTTGTCCAAATGTCTAGAAAAGATGCCAAAGACTACAGACCAGATTGAGCGTACAGGGGAAAGTCACTTCCACATGTTGATGATTGTTGTAGTAGTTGCAGTGGTGGTTGCAGCAGTAATAACAGCACTACTACTGTATAGAAAACTAAGAGGTAAGTGTAGCCTTTCCTGCAGTCAAATGACCAAATCGCCCTCTAGTGGTCTCATGGGTGGAATGTTAATAATATCTTTCATAATTTCATAATTAATCAACATTATTTCAAAAAACCTGCTGAAAATTCAGTGTTTTTATGTTATATTTCAGTCTTCTGTGATGTATATAAAGTGCAATATTGGGATGCAAACTTATATCTGACATGGTACAGGTGTCTTCTTTTTTCAAAGTAGATTTGTTTAAGACTACCAAGAAATACAGTGTGACCCTGATTTAGCCCACTGGGGTAAAAGGATAAAGACAGAACTAGGGTTGCAAAAGGAGGGTATATTACTAGAAACTTTCGAAGTTTACCAGTAAATTACCAGATTATTGGTATCTTTCAAGGATTTTATGTAATCTATCTAATTTAAATTTAATGTAAAATAAAAAAAATAGTTAAGGCGAGGCACCACAGGCTGAAATTACATTTTTGTATCTACTTCTCAATTTTGGGATTTAATATTAGCAGTTTAAAAAAGTAAAAAAAAAAAAGTAAAAAAAAAAAAACCATGATGTAAATGTGTATTTTATTTTGTTTATCATACTACCGTCATCAAACTTTTATGAATTTTAACCACATTCAAATAGAAATAACTCCATAATTTCATACACCACTTAAAAGCCCATTTCATAGAGAACGTTACAAACTGGACTATATGTAGTACCTTACTTTGAAGAGATCGTGATTGGGTCTAAATAGGCATTTGGCGATTGGTAGGCTAAATTCAGTGTACTTGTCTTTAACTGCCATTTCCTGAAAGTCAGACTCTTCCCAAATGCCAACAAATTTTTCTCAGACTTCAAATGTTTTGTGGTTATCTTTATACAGTATATATTCCCCAGACATGTATAGGGGGAATTGTTGATGTTGTCAAATTTTTATTCAAGATAATATTTTCTTTGGAAATTTACGCAAAAATGCAGTTTATGTACATATCTTTAGTATTTTACGGATAGAAAGATTATAAGGATATACAGTGGGGAGAACAAGTATTTGATACACTGCCGATTTTGCAGGTTTTCCTACTTACAAAGCATGCAGAGGTCTGTAATTTTTATCATAGGTACAATTCAACTGTGAGAGACGGAATCTAAAACAAAAATCCAGGAAATCACATTGTATGATTTTTAAGTAATTAATTTGCATTTTATTGCATGACATAAGTATTTGATCACCTACCAACCAGTAAGAATTCCGGCTCTCACAGACCTGTTAGTTTTTCTTTAAGAAGCCCTCCTGTTCTCCACTCATTACCTGTATTAACTGCACCTGTTTGAACTTGTTACCTGTATAAAATACACCTGTCCACACACTCAATCAAACAGACTCCAACCTCTCCACAATGGCCAAGACCAGAGAGCTGTGTAAGGACATCAGGGATACAATTGTAGACCTGCACAAGGCTGGGATGGGCTACAGGACAATAGGCAAGCAGCTTGGTGAGAAGGCAACAACTGTTGGCGCAATTATTAGAAAATGAAAGAAGTTCAAGATGACGGTCAATCACCCTCGGTCTGGGGCTCCATGCAAGATCTCACCTCGTGGGGCATCAATGATCCTGAGGAAGGTGAGGGATCAGCCCAGAACTACATGGCAGGACCTGGTCAATGACCTGAAGAGAGCTGGGACCACAGTCTCAAAGAAAACCATTAGTAACACACTATGCCGTCATGGATTAAAATCCTGCAGCGCACGCAAGGTCCCCCTGCTCAAGCCAGCGCATGTCCAGGCCCGTCTGAAGTTTGCCAATGACCATCTGGATGATCCAGAGGAGGAATGGGAGAAGGTCCTGTGGTCTGATGAGACAAAAATAGAGCTTTTTGGTCTAAACTCCATTCGCCGTGTTTGGAGGAAGAAGAAGGATGAGTACAACCCCAAGAACACCATCCCAACCGTGAAGCATGGAGGTGGAAACATCACTCTTTGGGGATGCTTTCCTGCAAAGGGGACAGGACGACTGCACCATATTGAGGGGAGGATGGATGGGGCCATGTATCGCAAGATCTTGGCCAACAACCTCCTTCCCTCAGTAAGAGCATTGAAGATGGGTCGTGGCTGGGCCTTCCAGCATGACAACGACCGAAACACACAGCCAGGGCAACTAAGGAGTGGCTCCGTAAGAAGCATCTCAAGGTCCCGGAGTGGCCTAGCCAGTCTCCAGACCTGAACCAAATAGAAAATCTTTGGAGGGAGCTGAAAGTCCTTATTGCCCAGCGACGGATTACGGATCAGTCGTCCTGGTCCCTTTGCAGAAAAACAGCCCCAAAGCATGATGTTTCCACCCCCATGCTTCACAGTAGGTATGGTGTTCTTTGGATGCAACTCAGCATTCTTTGTCCTCCAAACACGACGAGTTGAGTTTTTACCAAAAAGTTATATTTTGGTTTCATCTGACCATATGACATTCTCCCAATCCTCTTCTGGATCATCCAAATGCACTCTAGCAAACTTCAGACGGGCCTGGACATGTACTGTCTTAAGCAGGGGGACACGTCTGGCACTGCAGGATTTAATTCCCTGGCGGCGTAGTGTGTTACTGATGGTAGGCTTTGTTACTTTGGTCCCAGCTCTCTGCAGGTTATTCACTAGGTCCCCCCGTGTGGTTCTGGGATTTTTGCTCACCGTTCTTGCGATCATTTTGACCCCACGGGGTGAGATCTTGCGTGGAGCCCCAGATCGAGGGAGATTATCAGTGGTCTTGTATGTCTTCCATTTCCTAATAATTGCTCCCACAGTTGATTACTTCAAACCAAGCTGCTTACCTATTGCAGATTCAGTCTTCCCAGCCTGGTGCAGGTCTACAATTTTGGTCTTGGCCATAGTGGAGTTTGGAGTGTGACTGTTTGAGGTTGTGGACAGGTGTCTTTTATACTGATAACAAGTTCAAACAGGTGCCATTAATACAGGTAACGAGTGGAGGACAGAGGAGCCTCTTAAAGAAGAAGTTACAGGTCTGTGAGAGCCAGAAATGTTGCTTGTTTGTAGGTGACCAAATACTTATTTTCCACCATAATTTGCAAATAAATTCATTAAAAATCGTACAATGTGATTTTCTGGATTTTTTTTTCTCAATTTGTCTGTCATAGTTGACGTGTACCTATGATGAAAATTACAGGCCTCTCTCATCTTTTTAAGTAGGAGAACTTGCACAATTGGTGGCTGACTAAATACTTTTTCCCCCACTGTATACAGGCCAAATAAGTACCTTATTTAATGTGCAGGGGTACTGGAGTGGTTGAGGTGGGTTTATACATAAAAAGTGACTGGTAGTAGGATATACAGTACCAGTCAAAAGTTTGGACACACCTACTCATTCAAGGGTTTTTCTAAATTTTTACTATTTTCTACATTGTAGAATAATAGCGAAGAAATCAAAACTATGAAATAACACATAGGGAATCATGTAGTAACCAAAAAAAAACATATCTTATATTTGAGATTCTTCAAATAGCCTTGATGACAGCTTTGCACACTATTGGCATTCTCTCAAACAGCTTCACCTGGAATGCTTTTCCAACAGTCTTGAAAGAGTTCCCACATATGCTGAGCACTTGTTGGCTGCTTTTCCTTCACTCTGCTGTCCGACTCATCCCAAACCATCTCAATTGGGCTGAGGTCGGGGGATTGTGGAGGCCAGGTCATCTGATGCAGCACTCCATCACTCTCCTTCTTGGTCAAATATCCCTTACACAGCCTGGAGGTGTGTTGGGGTCATTGTCCTGTTGAAAAACAAATTATAGTCTCACTAAGCCCAAACCAGATGGTGAATGGTTTATCAATACAGAATGCACCCCCACACCATAACACCTCCTCCTCCATGCTTTACGGTGGGAACTACACATGCAGAGATAATCCATTCACCCACACCGCGTCTTACAAAGACATGGCGGTTGGAACCAAAAATCTCAAATTTGGACTCCAGACCAAAGGACACATTGCCACCGGTCTAATGTCCATTGCTCGTGTTTCTTGGCCCAATCAGGTCTCTTCTTATTATTGGTGTCCTTTAGTGGTGGTTTCTTTGCAGCAATTCGACCATGAAGGCCTGATTCACACGGTCCCCTCTGAACAGATGATGTTGAGATGTGTCTGTGACTTGATGTCAATGGGGCTGATGTGGATGCGGTGTCGGAGTCAGGCGCAGGACACAGAAGCTCAGTCAAACAGACTTTACTAGTCAAATATACAATACAAAAATAAACGGGCCTCAAACACTGGAGGCGAGCGATTACGCAAGCAGTGCGTAAAACACTAACTAAATGAGTACAAAACTCTGACATCAACGGACAGGCGGACAACAACACACAAACTCACATACACAAAGCAGAAAACTTATAGGACACATAATTAGACATAAACGGACACAGGTGCAACAGACAGACCAAACCAAACAAACATCGAAACATCCAACGGTGGTAGCTAGTACTCCGGGGACGACGAACGCCGAAGCCTGCCCGAGCAAGGAGGAGGAGCAGCCTCGGCAGAATCCGTGACACTTTAACTCTATGAAGCATTTATTTGGGCTGCAATTTCTGATGCTGGTAACTCTAATGAACTTATCCTCTGCAGCAGAGGTAACTCTGGGTCTTCCATTCCTGTGGCGGTCCTCATGAGAGCCAGCGCTTGATGGTTTTTGCGACTGCACTTGAAGAAACTTTCAAAGTTCTTGAAATGTTCCGTATTGACTGACCTTCATGTCTTAAAGTAATGATGGACTGTCGTTTCTCTTTGCTTATTTGAGCTGTTCTGGCCATAATATGGACTTGGTCTTTTACCAAATAGGGCTATCTTCTGTATACCCCCCAACCTTGTCACAACACAACTGATTGGCTCAAATGCATTAAGAAGGAAAGAAATTCCACAAATTAACTTTTAAGAAGGCACATCTGTTAATTGAAATGCATTCCAGGTGACTACCTCATGAAGCTGGTTGAGAGAATGCCAAGAGTGTGCAAACCTGTCATCAAGGCAAATGGTGGCTATTTGAAGAATCTCAAATATAAAATATATTTTGATTTGTTTAACACTTTTTTGGTTACTACATGATTCCATATGTGTTATTTCATAGTTTTGATGTCTTCACTATTATTCTACAATGTAAAAAATAGTACAAAATTAAGAAAAACCCTTGAATGAGTAGGTGTATCCAAACTTTTGACTGGTAGTGTACATGTAAACAGGGCTGAAAAGTGACTGGTAGCAGGAATATATAAATATGTATGGTAATACTGTATACTAGTGGTAATATATCCATGTAGAAAGGAGTAATAGTGACCAGTAGCAGGATAAATAGATCAATACTAATGGTAATGGCAATCAATAATCAATGAACAGCAGCGTAATAGTCATAACAAGTCTAATCAATAATAATTTTAGCATCAGCGTAGGTTATGTCTCAGTGGGTAGAGACCTGTGGATGGACATAGAGTCAGTGTGGATAGTCTGTGGGAGAGAGAGAGCAGTAGTTGTTAGCCATTTTACAGTCTTATGGCCAGGGGGTAGAAGCTGTTTAGGAGTCTGTTTGTCTGAGCCTTGATGCAGCGGTACCACCTGCTGGACGGGAACATGGAGAACAGTCTATGTCTCGGATGGCTGAAGTCTTTGGCAATTTTTTGGGCCTTTCTCAGACACCTCCTGGCATGTACATCCTGGATGGCTGGGAGCTCACCCCCCAGTGATGCGCTGGGCTGTCCACACCACCCTCTGGATGGCTGGGAGCTCACCCCCCAGTGATGCGCTGGGCTGTCCACACCACCCTCTGGATGGCTGGGAGCTCACCCCCCAGTGATGCGCTGGGCTGTCCACACCACCCTCTGGATGGCTGGGAGCTCACCCCCCAGTGATGCGCTGGGCTGTCCACACCACCCTCTGTATGGCTGGGAGCTCACCCCCCAGTGATGCGCTGGGCTGTCCACACCACCCCCTGGATGGCTGGGAGCTCACCCCCCAGTGATGCGCTGGGCTGTCCACACCACCCTCTGGATGGCTGGGAGCTCACCCCCCAGTGATGCGCTGGGCTGTCCACACCACCCTCTGGATGGCTGGGAGCTCACCCCCCAGTGATGCGCTGGGCTGTCCACACCACCCTCTGGATGGCTGGGAGCTCACCCCCCAGTGATGCGCTGGGCTGTCCACACCACCCTCTGTATGGCTTTCCGGTCGCGGGCCATGATATTTCATGTAATGAGATATCACCTAATTTGCATATTTTATACTATATTTCAGAAAGGTTATAGTTCAAAAAGTATAATATTGGTGTGTATATTCAACTGGTAAAAGTTAGTTGGGATATGATTAAGAAAAATCAAAAGTTAGATAGGGTGTGGTGCCTTAAATAAATGATAGAATGACAAACATTATTTTAAATATATATCCAGAGCGACACAGTTAGTGTATTAATTTTAAGGTAGCTAGGTGACACAACCACATATCTATCACAGTCATAGTAAGTAACATTTTCCTCAATAAAGTGCTAGTAAGAGAAGACAAGTGCTAGGATGAATCACTTCTGAGCACCATGCATTCTGTACTCATGCTGACAATGAACGAAGTGATGCCTCATATCATATATTTTTACTCCTTAGCCAACCAACGGCAGGCTGGTGGGACCACTGTGGAGGACACAGAGATGGAGCCAATGGAAACTAGTAAGTATTCGTTAGCAATTGTCAGGACTCATCATTATATGGCCTTTGTGCTTTTGTCCTATTATAATCTCATCAATTTATCTGACTTTTACCATGTAACCTTCAGCCAAGATACCGTTAGCGTTTACAGCATTCATAAAACTCCCACTCTTCTATCACTCTTGAATGAATTTAGCTACTAACATTCTTATTTATTCAAGTTTGGTTGAAGTACACTGGTTAGAAATACTGCAGTCTTTAGAGTTATTACTTTATTGGATAATATCTACTGCCCTGCTTCACTGATTGGCCTCTCCATCTCTCCCTCACAGTTAAAACAGCCAATGATTCACCAATGGATAACTGCCAGCTGACAGAAGACCACAGCAATAGCCATAATTAGCTCTGACTGACAAGCAGGTTAGTGCTATCTGGGATCCTTGGGAGTTGGGACGTCCTTACCCTAAACACTAACCTTAACCCTCTACCCTTACCCTAACCTTAATCCTAACCATAACCATTACCTAACCCTAACCTTAACCCCTACCTTAACCATTTTAAATGTCAACTTCAATGGGGGGGAGTGGACGTCCCAAGGATTCCCAATAGCAAGGACACTGACAAGACTTTCTAGATGGGTCATACTGTTCCTAATCACAGACCTGAACTTGACTTCTATTTAGAAAATATGCCAAAGGACCACAACCCACATTTATGGCTCAAGGGGGAACATTCTACCACATAGGGATGCATTCCAGGGATTTAATTGGAGAGTGGTGTTCTACAATGGAGCACATCTGTGTTCTAGACAGCTGAATAACTGTACAGTCTTTATAATTTACATTAAAGTTGTGAATACAGTGTACATTGTAGGAGTCATATGTGTCTGAACAGTTGTCAACTCTGAGATGCCTTATACCATTCTAAGGTATCTAATTACAGTACTGGGACAGAAATAGACACTGCTATGCTGTATGTAATGGAGCGTGACATTTTCGTCCTGAACTTGAGCTTCCATTTTTAAAACGCTTACGCTGCTACGGTATGTTATGTGTGAAATGTAATGTGTGATGGAACTATATTTTGGACAATACTGGTTATGCTGTACCTTTGAGTTGACCTGCACTTAATTTTTGTTGTGAAAGGATACACAAGCATGAACAGGTATGTCTTAAAATGGCATGGATTTGTTGATATTTGCTTTATGCTGTAACCAGTGGCGATTTACCAGTGTAAATCTTGGTGGGGCAAACAAACAATAAGTATACCAGTTTCATGTAAGGACCAAAGGATTGACAGCCGTCCCATATAGATTGCAAAATAGTTGGGAAGAGATTTTTGACTTACCGATTCCATGGCATAGTGTTTATGAACTGACACGCAAAACAACGCCGGATTCAAAACTTAGAATTTTTAAATTTAATGTATTATATAAAATTCTTGCTACCAATAGAATGTTATTTATATGGGGGATACAATCTTCCCAGCTCTGCAGATTATGCTGCGAAGAGACAGAATCATTAGATCATTTGTTTTGGTACTGTCCATTTGTAGCTTGTTTTTGGACACAGGTCCAGGAATGGCTAAAGGATTGCAATATTTACCTGGAGCTAAACCTGCAGATAGCAATACTGGGTGATCTGAAAAGTCATAGTCAATCGATCAATAATATAATAATACTTTTAGCAAAAATCTTTATTTTCAATTTACGATCTGTAGAAACAATGAGAATAGAAAGGTTCAGAACTTTTATAAAAGAGATAGATGGGAGGTGTTGAATGGAGCTGAAGGATGGGACTAATAACAACAACTAATAACAACAAGATAACTAATGTAAGACATGCTGTGTCCATAATAAGTATATAGGTTATAGGTTGAAAGCTTTTGTGAAAGAGCACAGTTAGAAGAATATGGCATATAGAAGCAAACCAGATGGACATCATGAAAATGATCGGAGGAAGTTCAGGAGTAAAAACAAACAAAATATAATTATTGTAAAATGTGACTGTGTCCATAAAATGTATATAGTATGTATAAGCTGGAAGTAGAGGCCTAAGCATTGTTGTTCACTAGTTTACTCCAATTAGGGAAGGGGTGGTGGGCTTGGAAAGTAATGGGGAAATATAATTTAAAAAATAATATACACTGCTCAAAAAAATAAAGGGAACACTAAAATAACACATCCTAGATCTGAATGAATGAAATAATCTTATTAAATACTTTTTTCTTTACATAGTTGAATGTGCTGACAACAAAATCACACAAAAATTATCAATGGAAATCCAATGTATCAACCCATGGAGGTCTGGATTTGGAGTCACCCTCAAAATTAAAGTGGAAAACCACACTACAGGCTGATCCAACTTTGATGTAATGTCCTTAAAACAAGTCAAAATGAGGCTCAGTAGTGTGTGTGGCCTCCACGTGCCTGTATGACCTCCCTACAATGCCTGGGCATGCTCCTGATGAGGTGGCGGATGGTTTCCTGAGGGATCTCCTCCCAGACCTGGACTAAAGCATCCGCCAACTCCTGGACAGTCTGTGGTGCAACATGGCGTTGGTGGATGGAGCGAGACATGATGTCCCAGATGTGCTCAATTGGATTCAGGTCTGGGGAACGGGCGGGCCAGTCCATAGCATAAATGCCTTCCTCTTGCAGGAACTGCTGACACACTCCAGCCACATGAGGTCTAGCATTGTCTTGCATTAGGAGGAACCCAGGGCCAACCGCACCAGCATATGGTCTCACAAGGGGTCTGAGGATCTCATCTCGGTACCTAATGGCAGTCAGGCTACCTCTGGCGAGCACATGGAGGGCTGTGCGGCCCCACAAAGAAATGCCACCCCACACCATGACTGACCCACCGCCAAACCGGTCATGCTGGAGGATGTTGCAGGCAGCAGAACGTTCTCCACGGCGTCTCCAGACTCTGTCACGTCTGTCACATGTGCTCAGTGTGAACCTGCTTTCATCTGTGAAGAGCACAGGGCGCCAGTGGCGAATTTGCCAATCTTGGTGTTCTCTGGCAAATGCCAAACGTCCTGCACAGTGTTGGGCTGTAAGCACAACCCCCACCTGTGGACGTCGGGCCCTCATACCACCCTCATGGAGTCTGTTTCTGACCGTTTGAGCAGACACATGCACATTTGTGGCCTGCTGGAGGTCATTTTGCAGGGCTCTGGCAGTGCTCCTCCTGCTCCTCCTTGCACAAAGGCAGAGGTAGCAGTCCTGCTGCTGGGTTGTTGCCCTCCTCCACGTCTCCTGATGTACTGGCCTGTCTCCTGGTAGCGCCTCCATGCTCTGGACACTACGCTGACAGACACAGCAAACCTTCTTGCCACAGCTCGCATTGATGTGCCATCCTGGATGAGCTGCACTACCTGAGCCACTTGTGTGGGTTGTAGACTCCGTCTCATGCTACCACTAGAGTGAAAGCACTGCCAGCATTCAAAAGTGACCAAAACATCAGCCAGGAAGCATAGGAACTGAGAAGTGGTCTGTGGTCACCACCTGCAAAAACAGTCCTTTATTGGGGGTGTCTTGCTAATTGCCTATAATTTCCACCTGTTGTTTATTCCATTTGCACAACAGCATGTGGAATGTATTGTCAATCAGTGTTGCTTCCTAAGTGGACAGTTTGATTTCACAGAAGTGTGATTGACTTGGAGTTACATTGTGTTGTTTAAGTGTTCCCTTTATTTTTTTGAGCAGTGTATATATATACACACAGTTGAAGTCAGAAGTTTACATACACCTTAGCCAAATACATTTAAACTCAGTTTTAGTAAGAATTCCATGTCTTAGGTCAGTTAGGATCACCACTTTATTTTAAGAATGTGAAATGTCAGAATAATAGTAGAGAGAATGATTTATTTCAGGTTTTATTTCTTTCATCACATTCCCAGTGGGTCAGAAGTTTACATACACTCAATTAGTATTTGGTAGCATTGCCTTTAAATTGTTTAACTTGGGTCAAACGTTTTGGGTAGCCTTCCACAAGCTTCCACAATAAGTTGGGTGAATTGTGGCCCATTCCTCCTGACAGAGCTGGTGTAACTGAGTGAAGTTTGTAGGCCTCCTTGCTCGCACACACTTTTTCAGTTCTGCTCACAAATGTTCTATAGGATTGAGTTCAGGGCTTTGTCATGGACACTCCAATACCTTGACTTTGTTGTCCTTAAGCCATTTTGCCACAACTTTGGAAGTATGCTTGGGGTCATTGTCCATTTGGAAGACCCATTTGCGACCAAGCTTTAACTTCCTGACTGATGTCTTGAGATGTTGCTTCAATATATCCACATAATTTCCCTTCCTCATGATTTCATCTATTTTGTGAGGTGCACCAGTCCCTCCTGCAGCAAAGCACCCCCACAGCATGATGCTGCCACCCCCGTGCTTCACGGTTGGGATCGTGTTCTTCGGCTTGCAAGCCTTCCCCTTTTTCCTCTAAACATAACAATGGTCATTATGGCCAAACAGTTCTATTTTGGTTTCATCAGACTAGAGTGCATTTCTCCAAAAAGTACTTTGTCCCCATGTGCAGTTGCAAACCGTAGTCTGGCTTTTTAATGGCGGTTTTGGAGCAGTGGCTTCTTCCTTGCTGAGCAGCCTTTCAGGTTATGTCGATATAGGACTCGTTTTACTGTGGATATAGATACTTTTGTACCTGTTTCCTCCAGCATCTTCACAAGGTCCTTTGCTGTTGTTCTAGGATTGATTTGCACTTTTCGCACCAAAGTACGTTCATCTCTAGGAGACAGAACGCATCTCCTTCCTGAGCGGTTTGACGGCTGCATGGTCCCATGGTGTTTATACTTGCGTACTATTGTTTGTACAGATGAACGTGGTACCTTCAGGCATTTGGAAATGGCTCCCAAGGATGAACCAGACTTGTGGAGGTCTTGGCTGATTTCTTTAGATTTTCCCATGATGTCAAGTGTAACCGGTGTGAAATGGCTAGCTAGTTAGCGGTGCGCACTAGTAGCGTTTCAATCTGTGACGTCACTAGCTCTGAGACCTTGAAGTAGTTGTTTCCCTTGCTCTGCAAGAGCCGCGGCTTTTGTGGAGCGACGGGTAACGGTGCTTCGAGGGTGACTGTTGTTGATATGTGCAGAGGGTCCCTGGTTCAAGCCCAGGTAGGAGCGAGGAGAGGGACGGAAGCAACACTGTTACACAAGCAAAGAGGCACTGAGTTTGAAGGTAGGCCTTGAAATACATCCACAGGTACACCTCCAATTGACTCAAATTATGTCAATTAGCCTATGAGAAGCTTCTAAAGCCATGACATCATTTTCTGGAATTTTCCAAGCTGTTTAAAGGCACAGTCAACTTAGTGCACGTAAACTTCTGACCCACTGGAATTGTGATACAGTGAATTATAAGTGAAATAATCTGTCTGTAAACAATTGTTGGAAAAATTACTTGTATCATGCACAAAGTACATGTCCTAACCGACTTGCCAAAACTATAGTTTGTTAACAAGAAATGTGTGGAGTGGTTGAAAAACGAGTTTTAATGACTCCAACATAAGTGTATGTAAACTTCCGACTTCAACTGTATATATGTGTGTGTATGTATGTGTATGTATGTGTATGTATGTGTATATATATATATATATATATATATATATATATATATATATATATATATATATATATATATATATATATATATATATATATATTGCGAGAGAGAAAAACATATGGGGGATTGGAAGTAATGCAGACAATTACATTGATGGATGTTACAATCTATCTGCAATATTAAAGCTGATCTACCCCCCAATTTGTTTTTTTAAATAACTAAATATTAAATAATGTGGGATGCATACCAGCAAAGCCACTACACAACACAACACTAAACAATACATGAATTGCACTATAACGGTGACAAACGGTGCCCACAAACTGTTAGGGCCTACATAAAGCTGTCCCAACAGCAGTCTCAACACCTAACCACTGTTACACCTGGCTATCAGCGAAGCCTTGTCTGGCAGCAAAACAGTTCATTCAACCTATTTACTGCCATTTAAAAAAACATAGCTGATATGGCTGACTTGCTCAAACAAATGTGTTTTTTTTTACTGAAAATTGAGATGTACAAACTATGGCATAAGGGGACGACAAGCGTATAAGAGGCAATCCGTAATTTCAATGAAGACATTAATGAGCGAGCTAGGACGGACGTAGTCAATATAACTATTTGTTCAGCACTTTTGAAATGTACAGCGACAGAATTCAGAACATGGGCCGTTCTTACAGTGTTCTCCCTGTACACCAAGTCAGAACCATAGGATAAATAAAGGGGGCTTATAAGCAGACAATGTGAAAGTCAGGTGATTCTTGAAATTCTGGAAGATCTTGAATTTCTTGGATGTTCTTGGAGGTCTGTCCCTCCGCCGAGGGAAAAAGCCAGAGCACGTAGTTCATCAGTAGCATTCCCATTGCCATCGTATTCTGGCCAGCTCCATCATCCTCAGCTCCCTCATCTCTAGGTTGTCAGTTTCCTTGTGTACTGTGTTGCAGTGGTTTAGATGATACCAGGTTGATCTCCCCTCTATCCGTACATCCGTTGGTGTAGCCTGGGTGATGATGTATGGTCCCTTTAGCTCTGAACCTTCTTCGGTCACTAGGGTCTCGGATCATGCAGAGTCCTTCTCCATTTATCAACATCGTTCTGTGGAGTGTGTCCTTCTGGCAGCGTACCAATAGGGAAGTTGAGAGTCCCTGCTGCAAAGACACACAGACATAGACACAGAAGAAAACAATGCTCCTCAGTGGCGGTGCCATCTTCCTCCTCTGGGGTTGGAACACTCCTACAGTGGGACACATGGATGCAGTTATCTCTCTCTGCTACTTTCCCCTACATCGAGGTAGCCAGTAACACCTAGTACTGACCTCTCCACCTAGGGTTTGTCCATCTCTTACTTCTGTAATCCTTTACCGCCAGTCTCCAGGGCGCAGACAATGCTCATATTCTCCTGCTAGGTTGGGCAGAGAAGCCTTCATCCGTGGGAAGAAAGTCTTAAGAACATTGTTAGGTGAGACACTGTATGCTACTATACCCTGTCTTCTTATCAGTCAGGAGAAGCCTTGAGATTAGGAAGTTCACATTCTTGCATCTTGTTGCAGTCCACTAGTTTCATAGACAGGCCGCCTCTACACCCTGCCTCCTACCACAAATACATTTGCACATAAAACGTTTAATCTAACCCATAACAGATTAATTACTACTGCTCATATTCTTAATACAATTTGCATATTTACCAAAAAGACCCATGCGACCAGTAATTCCCTCCTTTGGACACAATGCAAATTGTGTTCCCTTAAATGAATAATGGCCCAGGCTAGGAGCTAAACCGAAGGGCCCGATCTGTTCCACCCCTTCTGCTCCGCCTCAGGATGCCTGGATTGCTGTCCGGGGAGTAAAGCACTCCAGGAAACGGAATCCATCAAATGTTTCGGAAGTGCTACAATTGGGGAGAAGATTCAAGGTCCTGGAAGACCTGGAAGTGCATTCCAATCATACTGTACAGGGTCCCTCCGCTACATCTCTACTGCTGCCGTCTCACTCTCAGGTGGAAGTGCCCAAGCACACTCATCTGCGCTCCTTGCCTACCGCTAGGTCGTCAGTCTCAGCTGCTAGCCCCCCTCAACCTGCTAGGAGGCAGATCACCCGGGAGAGGCTCCGTCATTTACCCAATAAACCCATCTGTAGTCCTTCCGTTCTCGTGGTGGGTTCATCCATGGTCCGAAACGTTTCAATCCGGAAAGCTGAGACTTTCTGCTACCCTGGCGCTAGGATCCCTGACCTAAATTCCATGCTACCGCTACTTATTAGTAAGCACTCCACCGCTTCAACTGTCATGGTCCATGTTGGGTCAAATTACATTAAACTCCAGCAGTCAGAGAAATTGAGAGACGATTTTAAAACATTGATAAATACACTGCTGGAATCTGGGAAGCAGTGTGTTGTTTCCGGTCCTTTTCCATCCCCACGCTACACGGATATGTTTTTTAGTCGTATACGCCAATTACACACCTGGTTTAAGGGATACTGCTGCACGATGGGAATTCCTTTTGTGGATAACTTTGCAGCTTTTACAGACCGACCAGGTCTATTTCTTCGGGACAATTTACATCTTAACAGGTATGGCTCCAGCATCCTCTCCACCAACATGTCTCTTACTCTTGCCTCATGTAGAGCCTTTGATACCTGACGTTGTGTATTTTCGGGGGTTGACTTTTGGGATTGTACGCTCCCCTATCAGACTATGTTCAATGCTCCTCTCCCAGTTTCATTAATTAGTCCCTCAATTGCAAATATGGAACAAACTTCAGCTAACAACCTTTCTGCAATTCCTAGATTATTGTCCAATCACCGTATTGCGAATACTACTTACATGCAAGAGGTATTGTTAGTAGTAATCTTGTCCCCATAAAATTGAGCTCTGTCAATTGCCCGAAAATGGTTTATTGCTCATTCAGTGCAGCTTCAGGTGCTACCTTGGATACTCCATCTGATATGAATTCCAGTAGCAATGGCATTGGAATAATTCATTTGAATGCTAGAAGCCTGATCCAACAGTTGGACTTTATTGAAATGTTGGTCTCACAATCAAATGTTGACGTACTGATTGTATCTGAATCGTGGCTGTGTGATTCTGTGCCTGATTCAGATGTTCAGTTGATTGGGTACAATATTTATAGAGCTGATAGAGTTGGTAGAGGTGGTGGTATCGCGATTTATGTAAAATGCTGCTTAAATGTTTCTGTGTCCATATCAACCTCTGTCCCAAAGCAATATGAATGTCTAGTTTTAAATGTGGTACTTGGTAATAATGCTCATTTAACTCTAGCAGGGTTATATCGCCCCCCCCTCAGCTCCTCCTTGTACTCTATGCAAATTATCTGAAATACTGTCTAACTATGCAAACTCTGAATTACTGATTTTGGAAGATTTTAACCTGGATTGGCTTTCACCAGTATACGATAAATTAAAATATATTTGTACTGAGCTAAATCTAACTCAGCTGATAACTAAACCAACCCGTCCCAACTTTAAGAATCCAGTAAAATCTACTCTACTAGACATTATTCTAACAAATACCCCCCATAAATACACAGCCAGTGTTTTTTTTTCAAATGATATCAGTGACCACTGCTCTATTGCTTGTATTAGAGATACCAGGCTGAAACACTCTGATCCCTGTATAATCTGTATAAGAGAAATTATTAACATTTCTCACAGCAAGCTTTTATCCTTGACTTATATCACTCTGAGCTTTTATCCACTTGCTGCTTTCTGGACCCGGTTTTAGCCCTTGCTTTTTTCTCTTCTATTGTTACCTCTATGTCTGATAAACATGCCCCACTTAAGAATCACAGAGTAAGAAACCGAAGCAGTTCTTGGTTCTCTCCTGAATTGTCAGGTATTTTTCTGCAAAAGAATTGGGCCTGGGCCTTGGCGAGGAAAACAGGTACTCCAGCTGATTGGCTGTTTTTTAGGCAATTGAGAAATAAATGTACTGCAGCTGTCAAAAAGGCAAAATCAAATTACTTCCTTAATGCTATGACAGATTCTGCAGGAGATCCTGCAAAATTCTGGAAAACCGTTAATTCACTGAAACGGGGGAATTCTGCTGTTTCTCTTCCTAAGCAAATTATCTCAGACTCCTGTATTCTAAGTGAAAAAAATGATGTTTGTGATGCTTTTAATAAGCATTTCATCTCTGCTGGTTTTTTATTTGAAAAGAAAAGTGGCCATTGTGGTACTGGCCAGTTAGTTGATTTTTCGTCTTGCTTTTCAACTGTTACTCTGAAAAATGGTAACCCTGTTTTTAGTTTCCAGAAAATAACTGAAGCAGAGGTTCTAGCTGCCCTGTGTGCCATTGATACTAAGAAATCCTTAAGCGCTGACAATTTAGACCCGTACTTACTTAAGTGTGCTGCACCTATCATTGCTGGTTCAGTGACACACATTTTTAATCTAACATTAAGCACAGGAAATATCCCAAAGGTGTGGAAAGCAGCTTTTGTTCTGCCATTACATAAGGGAGGTGACGGTAGTGATTTGGATAACTATCAACCCATCTCTAGGCTCCCTTGTCTGGCAAAGATCCTAGAATCTATAGTCAACAAACAGTTACAATCTTTTCTTTCTGTTAACAGTATTTTTAGCCCCAATCAATCTGGTTTTAGATCTAAACACAGTACCACATCGGCCACTATGCTTGTTGTAAATGATATTGCAAATGCCTTAGATGATAGAAAGCACTGTGCTGCGTTGTTTGTAGATTTGTCAAAAGCTTTTGACACTGTAGACCATGCTATCCTTTTGAGTAAGCTGTCATCTATAGGACTGGGCACTGATGCCTGTCGATGGTTTTATGACTATTTTAAAGATAGAACTCAGGCCGTCATGGTCGACGGGGTCAAGTCTGACCCCTTACAGTTACTTAAAGAGGTCCCTCAGGGTTCAATAATTGGCCCACTATTGTTCTCACTTTATATAAACAACATTGGTGGTGATGTCAGATATTGTAAATTCCATTTATATGCAGATGACACAGTGATGTAGTCTATTGCTCCAACAGCGGACCAAGCTTTAATGCAGTTGGAGTCTGATTTAAGGATACTACAGGGGTCTCTTTTACAGCTTAAACTTGTTTTAAACGCTAAGAAAACAAATGTCATGTTTTTTTCTAGGTCTAAACTCTCAATTAGAAACACTTTTGTAATCACTAGCTTGGATGGTACTCAAATCAAATAGGTCTCTGCATATAAATACTTAGGGGTATGGTTAGATGATAGGCTTTCTTTTAAAAAACATGTTACTGAATTGGGAAAAAAGCTCAAATTCAAGATGGGGTTCCTTTACAGAAACAGGGCTTGTCTGTCCGTAAATAGAAAACAAATTGTGCAGGCTACTTTTATGTCCGTTTTAGATTATGGTGATATTATCTATATGCATGCATCGGCAAACACATTAAAACCGCTGGATGCTATTTACCATTGTGCACTCAGGTTTATCACGGGTGATAGTTACAAAACTCATCACTGTATCCTATATCAACATGTGGGTTGGGCCTCTCTATCTGTGAGGCGAGAGCAACATGCTCTCTTGTTTATTTATAAAGCACTTCTTTTAAAACTACCTCCATATACAGTGGGGGAAAAAAGTATTTAGTCAGCCACCAATTGTGCAAGTTCTCCCACTTAAAAAGATGAGAGGCCTGTAATTTTCATCATAGGTACACGTCAACTATGACAGACAAATTGAGGGAAAAAAATCCAGAAAATCACATTGTAGGATTTTTTATGAATTTATTTGCAAATTATGGTGGAAAATAAGTATTTGGTCACCTACAAACAAGCAAGATTTCTGGCTCTCACAGACCTGTAACTTCTTTTTAAGAGGCTCCTCTGTCCTCCACTCGTTACTTGTATTAATGGCACCTGTTTGAACTTGTTATCAGTATAAAAGACACCTGTCCACAACCTCAAACAGTCACACTCCAAACTCCACTATGGCCAAGACCAAAGAGCTGTCAAAGGACACCAGAAACAAAATTGTAGACCTGCACCAGGCTGGGAAGACTGAATCTGCAATAGGTAAGCAGCTTGGTTTGAAGAAATCAACTGTGGGAGCAATTTATTAGGAAATGGAAGACATACAAGACCACTGATAATCTCCCTCGATCTTGGGCTCCACGCAAGATCTCACCCCGTGGGGTCAAAATGATCACAAGAACGGTGAGCAAAAATCCCAGAACCACACGGGTTCTAGTGAATGACCTGCAGAGAGCTGGGACCAAAGTAACAAAGCCTACCATCAGTAACACACTACGCCGCCAGGGACTCAAATCCTGCAGTGAAAGACGTGTCCCCCTGCTTAAGACAGTACATGTCCAGGCCCGTCTGAAGTTTGCTAGAGTGCATTTGGATGATCCAGAAGAGGATTGGGAGAATGTCATATGGTCAGATGAAACCAAAATACAACTTTTTGGTAAAAACTCAACTCGTCGTGTTTGGAGGACAAAGAATGCTGAGTTGCATCCAAAGAACACCATACCTACTGTGAAGCATGGGGGTGGAAACATCATGCTTTGGGGCTGTTTTTCTGCAAAGGGACCAGGACGACTGATCCGTGTAAAGGAAAGAATGAATGGGGCCATGTATCGTGAGATTTTGAGTGAAAACCTCCTTCCATCAGCAAGGGCATTGAAGATGAAACGTGGCTGGGTCTTTCAGCATGACAATGATCCCAAACACACCGCCCGGCAACGAAGGAGTGGCTTCGTAAGAAGCATTTCAAGGTCCTGGAGTGGCCTAGCCAGTCTCCAGATCTCAACCCCATAGAAAATCTTTGGAGGGAGTTGAAAGTCTGTGTTGCCCAGTGACAGCCCCAAAACATCACTGCTCTAGAGGAGATCTGCATGGAGGAATGGGCCAAAATACCAGCAACAGTGTGTGAAAACCTTGTGAAGACTTACAGAAAACGTTTGACCTGTGTCATTGCCAACAAAGGGTATATAACAAAGTATTGAGAAACTTTTGGTATTGACCAAATACTTATTTTTCACCATAATTTGCAAATAAATTCATTAAAAATCCTACAATGTGATTTTCAGGCCTCTCTCATCTTTTTAAGTGGGAGAACTTGCACAATTGGTGGCTGACTAAATACTTTTTTCCCCCACTGTATATCATCATTAATTTCCACTAGATATACTAATTTTAAAACCAGATCACAGATGTGGATTACATTAGAGACTTCTGTGGTCTCCCCCGAGTTGGGTAGGACTGCCTTCAGTTCCTTTGCACCTTATTTTTGGAACAAACTGCAGATCCAACTTAAGTTAGACACTCTGGTGTCCCTTGCCCATTTAAAAAATGTTATGGAGGATCAATATGATGTTGTCTGTGATTGTTTCTGTTGAATTGTGTTTTTGTTTTTTATGTTTGAAATGTTCTTGTCTGTATGTCTAAAACTGTACATGTCAACATGTTTACACAGGGCACAGCCGTAAAAGAGATCCAGGTCTCAGTCTGTTTTTCCCTGTTAAAATAAAGATAAAAATAAAAATAAAAAAACATGCCGGTAAAAACCAAAATAATACATGAAATTAAAATGACAACCTTTGATAATACCTTAACTTAATTGTATCCCATAAGGTAATTCAATGAATAGTAAAATTGACTAGCGACAGGTGCCCCTCATTCAGGACTAGCTCTCTCACTCTGTCCTTGTCATGGTCCGAATCATATATATGACTATTGCCAAATTATAAACTTCTTCATAATTATCAGTATTATAAATGACCCTCAACTCGGTATAATAAATTACCTTAAATTCCTCATCCTATGTCTCTCGGTTTTCCAGTGTGGGTGATCAAATCACACTAGAAAGTCAGGACAGAGTTCAGAGGTCATTCAAACCCTTCAAAGAAGTGTTTCATTCTATAGTAGACTAATCATTAACAACAGTCAAAACATTTCATACATTTTGTATCCGAAGTGTACAGTAAGTCCTCATTACATTTCTTCTCAAAAGAAATCACGTGTTTACCCAAAACTCACTCAAAAAACAAAAACTTCAGAAAATTCCATGTACCCCTTTAAGATTTATCATCTCTAATGTACAGTGGGGAAAAAAAGTATTTAGTCAGCCACCAATTGTGCAAGTTCTCCCACTTAAAAAGATGAGAGAGGCCTGTAATTTTCATCATAGGTACACGTCAACTATGACAGACAAAATTGAGAAAAAAAATCCAGAAAATCACATTGTAGGATTTTTAATGAATTTATTTGCAAATTATGGTGGAAAATAAGTATTTGTCATAATTGACATGTACCTATGATGAAAATTACAGGCCTCTCTCATCTTTTTAAGTGGGCGAACTTGCACAATTGGTGGCTGACTAAATACTTTTTTCCCCCACTGTATCTCTATCAAATGATCCATCAACGGCACCAACTCAGGAAACATTAATGTATTGTTTCCCATCCCTTACGTATGTCTACGTTTGGGTGAGCAAGTTAATATATAAATATTATTCTAATTGTTACTTTATCACCTCTCTAGTAATCGATTACACACACATAAAATTCATCCTATTTTCATATCTTCACATAATCCATATAGAACGTTAGAAATCCTTAGGTACTCACATCAAACAATCCCTTCGTGTTTTTTTAACAATTCTCAATCGACACAAATCAACTTCTTCAAACATACTCCCAGCAGAACCAAAAAACAGACTGTAGTTTCCCGGACACTGACCTTCTTGTCATGGGATCCTCAACGGTTCTCTAACCTTCCGGAAACCCTGTCAAAGTCAAGCCTCCCAGAAATATAGACTTTTCCACTACTCTCTAAAATAACCTCACGCTCTCCGTACCACTCCTTGATATTCTATGACCTAATTCTGTTATATATCGAAACTTCTTATCCAAACTGATATCAAATTATCATACACATTCCTATAACTTATTATGCACCCTTCAGATTAAAATTACTTTCTGCTCTTTGTTCATAAAATAGCCCATGTTGTTTCATTCAATTACTTAACGTCGTTAGCTGACTTTTGCTCCTTATTAATTATATTTCCAGGCCATCATGCGCTCATTAAATCCCATTTCGTGTTGCTTACGGCGAAGGAGCAACGAAAGAGTGGCTTCGTAAGAAGCATTTCAAGGTCCTGGAGTGGCCTAGCCAGTCTCCAGATCTCAACCCCATAGAAAATCTTTGGAGGGAGTTGAAAGTCCGTGTTGCCCAGCGACAGCCCCAAAACATCACTGCTCTAGAGGAGATCTGCATGGAGGAATGGGCCAAAATACCAGCAACAGTGTGTGAAAACCTTGTGAAGACTTACAGAAAACGTTTGACCTGTGTCATTGCCAACAAAGGGTATATAACAAAGTATTGAGAAACTTTTGTTATTGACCAAATACTTATTTTCCACCATAATTTGCAAATAAATTCATAAAAAATCCTACAATGTGATTTTCTGGATATTTTTTTTTCATTTTGTCTGTCATAGTTGACGTGTACCTATGATGAAAATTACGTTAAGTGGGAGAACTTGCACAATTGGTGGCTGACTAAATACTTTTTTCCCCACTGTATATTAACCCCAGCTGTACCAATCTAAATGCTAGGCTGGAAGCAAGGGGAAATAATGTGCGAGTTGAGATGAATGCAAGACATGATTCGAACAGCAACATGAACATGATATTCTTATGGAATCGCAGTGATCATTTTCAGATGGAACTGTTAGAAGGCATAGGTGTGTCTGTGACGGCCAGTACAGCTTGGAACGCTGCTCGTCCAATCAGCATCCACTTTGGATGGTGTATCAATACACCCAGTCACTACAAAGATACAGGTGTCCTTCCTAACTTAGTTGCAAGTGAGGAAGGAAACTGCTGAGGGATTTCACCATGCGGCCAATGGTGACTTTAAAACAGTTACAGAGTTCAATGGCTGTGATAGGAGAAAACTGAGGATGGATCAAAAACATTGTAGTTACTCCACAATACTAACCTACTTGACAGAGTGAAAAGAAGGAAGTCTATACAGAATAAAAATATTCCAAAACATGTATCCTGTTTGCAACAATTTTAATCCCATTTTGTAACACAAGAACATTTAGAAAAGGTCAAGGGATGTGAATACATTCTAAAGGCACTGTATCTTCAAATACAAAAGTATTTAGTCAGCCACCAATTGTGCAAGTTCTCCCACTTAAAAAGATGAGAGGCCTGTAATTTTCATCATAGGTACACGTCAACTATGACAGACAAAATGAGAAAAGAAAATCCAGAAAATCACATTGTAGGATTTTTAATGAATTTATTTGTAAATTATGCAAAACATCACTGCTCTAGAGGAGATCTGCATGGAGGAATGGGCCAAAATACCAGCAACAGTGTGTGAAAACCTTGTGAAGACTTACAGAAAACGTTTGACCTGTGTCATTGCCAACAAAGGGTATATAACAAAGTATTGAGAAACTTTTGTTATTGACCAAATACTTATTTTCCACCATAATTTGCGAATAATTTCTGGATTTTCTTTTCTCATTTTGTCTGACATAGTTGACGTGTATCTATGATGAAAATTACAGGCCTCTCTCATCTTTTTAAGTGGGAGAACTTGCACAATTGGTGGCTGACTAAATACTTTTTTCCCCACTGTATATCACTATCTTATGGTGTTGCAAACATAGCATGAGAGGATGATATATTTTGAGATTGTGAAAATGTTGTACACTAATATTCTCCCCTCTACTCTTAGATATGTGAGTGGATGAATACTTGCAAAGGAAACACGGGAATAACAGGGTCAATTACATCTCTACTCATCTTGTTATCTACCCTGCAACTGGCTGAAAATGTAACTTCGGGTAAGAATACTAGAAATGTTGATTATTCAGAAATGTTTGATTGCAATAAAATAACATTAACCTCTGGAATCCAAACTGCTATTAAATAATATCTAAGCATTTCTATTTTTCATGTCTTTCCTCCCAGTCTCTCTGGTGACATGTCTCTACTCTGAGGACTGTGTGCTGACATGTAGCTTCAAACCAAATGAAGAAGAGCTGGTTCACTGGTATAAACAACAAATACCCGTCCATAGTTACTACTATGACAGTGACCAGTTACAACTGCAGAATGGACATTTCAATGGAAGGACATCTTTGTTCAAAGACCAGCTTGTTCATGGAAATGCATCTCTCCTACTAAAGAGGGTAGATGTTTCAGATGAGGGCATATATATCTGTTACACCAGCACCATTATGGGTAACAAGGAAACCTTTGTGGATGTTAAGGTGAAAGGTTAGTTCCTACTGTTGCTGTGTGAGATACAGTGAGCTCCAAAAGTATTGGGACAGTGACACTTTTTGTATTTGTTTTGGATCTGTACTCCAGGACTTTGGATTTGAAGTGATACAATGACTATGAAGTTAAAGTGCAGACTGACAGTTTTAATTTTAGGGTATTTTCATCCATATCGAGTGAACCGTTTAGAAATTATAGCACTTTTTGTACATATTCCCCCCATTTTAGGGGACCAAAAGTATTAGAACAAATTCACAAATTCACTTACATTTACATTTAAGTGTAAATACATGTGTATTAAAGTAGTCAAAGTTAAGTATTTGGTCCCATATTCATAGCACACAATGACTACATCAAGCATGTGACTCTACAAAATGGTTGGAGGCATTTTCTGTTTGTTTTGGTTGTGTTTCAGTGCCCAATAGAAATTAATGGTAAATAATGTATTGTCATTTTAGAGTCACTTTTATTGTAAATAAGAATATAATATGTTTCTAAACACTTCTACATTCATGTGGATGCTACCATGATTACGGATAATCCTGAATGAATCGTGAATAATGATGAGTGATAAAGTTACAGACGCACAAATATAATACCCCCCCCCCTAACCTTCTCTTGGGAGTGTGATCTTTGTGTGTCTGTAACTTTCTTACTCATCACTATTCACGATTCATTATTTACCATTCATTTTTATGGTGCACAAAATAATATGAAACAACCAAAACAAACAGCAAAGGCATCCAACAAAACTGTAGAGTCATAAGCTTGATGTAGTCATTGTGTGCTATGAATATGGGATCAAATACTTAACGTTTGACTACTTTAATACACATTTGACTACTTTAATACTTTTAGTCCCCTAAAATGGGGGGACTATGTACAAAAAGTGCTGTAGTTTCTAAACCTTTCGCCCGATATGGATGAAAATACCCTCCAATTAAAGCTGACAGTCTGCACTTTAACCTCATAGTATCATTTCAAATCCAAAGTGCTGGAGCACAGAGCCAAAACAAAACAAAAATTGTCACTGTCCCAATAGTAAGTAGTGCTTTGTTTCATCATGCGAATTAAGAATTTTCATTTTACACTTTTTCTCAGAGGTTGTTAAAGGTCCAATGCAGACGTTTTTATCTCAATATCAGATAATTTCTGGGTAATAATTAAGTGCCTTACAGTGATTGTTTTCAATTAAAATGGTCAACAAGAAACAAAATGGCTTCTTAGCAAAGAGCGATTTCTCAAGCAAGAATTTTGCTAGGACTGTCTGGGAGTGGTCTGAGTGGGGAGGGGAAAACGGAAAACTAGCGGTTATTGGCAAAGAGCTTTGGAACTCTTTCTTGTTGGTCTATTAAAGGAAAGTTCCACCCAAAAACTATATTTTGGTATTTGTTTCATTAGTCCATTGTTGATATAGTCCCAAATTTTTTTTGCATGTCAACAATCAAGTTTTCAAGTATATAACTTTCAAAGTACAGAAATATAGCCAGTATGGTGCATGCTGCATCATATGATGCAAAACGCAGCATCATACAATGCAAAATGCATCATACCATGTATTTCTGTATTTTGAAAGTTAGGCCGCATTCGAAACTAGTCGGAACTAAGAAACTCTGACATTTCTGACTTGCTGATTCGTTGAACATGTATAACTACAACCAGTTAGCAAGTCAGACATTTCCGAGTTTCCTAGTTACCGACCAGCACGTGAACGTGGCATGATATATTGTATCTTGAAAACTTGATTCATGACATGCAAAACATTCACCATGCAGGCTAATACTCAATCCCACCAAAACAGGCTGAAATTTCAGTATTTTTAAACAATATCACAGTATTATTCCAGCCTCGTAGTGTGTAAATATACACTACATTACCAAAAGTATGTGGACACCTGCTTGTCGAACATCTCATTCCAAAATCATGGGCATTAATATCGAGTTGGTCCCCCCTTTGCTGCTATAACAGCCTCCACTCTTCAGGGCTCTGTGCAGGCCAGTCAAGTTCTTCCACACCGATCTCGACAAACCATTTCTGTATGGACATCGCTTTATGCACGGGGGCATTGTCATGCTGAAACAGGAAAGGGCCTTCCCCAAACTGTTGCCAAAAGGTTGGAAGCACATAATCATCTAGAATTTCATTGTATGCTGTAGCGTTAAGATTTCCCTTAACTGGAACTAAGAGGCCTAGCCCGAACCATGAAAAACAGCCCCAGACCATTATTCCTCCTCCATCAAACTTTACAGTTGGCGCTATGCATTGGGGCAGGTAGCGTTCTCCTGGCATCCGCCAAACCCAGATTCGTCCGTCGGACTGCCAGATGGGGAAGCGTGATTCGTCACTCCAGAGAACGCGTTTCCACTGCTCCAGAGTCCAATGGCAGTGATCTTTACACCACTCAAGCTGACGCTTGGCATTACGCATTGTGATCTTAGGCTTGTGTGCGTCTGCTCGGCTATGGAAACCCATTTCATGAAGCTCCTGACGAACAGTTCTTGTGCTGACATTGCTTCCAGAGGCAGTTTGGAACTCGGTAGAGGACAGACAATTTTTAAGCGCTACGCACTAAAGCACTCGCCGGTCCCGTTCTGTGAGCTTGTGTGGCATACCACTCCGCGGCTGAGCTGTTGTTGCTCCTAGACGTTTCCACTTCACAATAACAGCACTTACAGTTGACAGGGGCAGCTCTAGCAGGGCAGAAATATGCCGAACTGACTTATTGGAAAGGTGGCATCCTATGACGGTGCTACGTTGAAAGTCACTAAGCTCTTCAGTACAGGCCATTCTACTGCCAATGTTTGTCTATGGAGATTGCATGTCGGTGTGCTCGATTTTATATACCTGTCAGCGACGGGTGTGGCTGAAATAGCCGAATCCACTAATTTGAAGGGGTGTCTACATACTTTTTGTGATGTAGTGTATATAAAACACAGGAAAAATCTATTTTTTTGACTGCACTGGGCCTTTAACTCTTGTGACTTAATTTATTAAACAGAGAACACTTCTTTCTTTTTTGCAGCTCTCATCCAGTCAGTGAGAATGGAGATGACTGGGGAGGTGGTCTCCTGTTCATCTCAGAACATCTATCCTGCCCCTCTGGTGGCATGGTCCACAGACCCATCGTCTGGCCCAGAAACACTGCAGAACTCCACCGTTAAAACCCCAGACTCCAAGGGTCTGTACACAGTGGAGAGCACAGTGAGGATTCTGGGTAATGTCTCTGACCACGCCTACTTCTGCTCTGTCATCTCTGCAGACAAGGCCCAGGTGTGGACCACCTCCATAAAGCAGACAGGTATTCAGATCCTTCACCCATTTATCAAAGTCCACCATAACAATATAAAGGCCAAAAAAAGTTGGACAAAACTAGCCAGTGACACCTGTCTCTATTTCAGAGGAATTTATTGGAGAGGCAGGGCGAGAGCTATCCATACCCTGCATCGCTCCACAGAACCTCCAGAACTTCTCCCTTACATGGACCTTCATCAGAACCAATGATCCCACACTCGTCCTCAGCTACGACAGCAAAACCAGACGGAGTTCCAACTTCTGGGAGGGCCAGGCTGGACTGGAGCAGGACCAGGTTCTGATGGGAGACGGATCCCTCCTTCTTCACAACCCAGAGAGTCAGGAACACACAGGAACCTATACCTGTACATTCACAGGCTTCCAGAGGAGACACATGGTCCAAACCCAGGTCAACATCACAGCCAGACGACTCACGGCAGGTAACATGTAGAAGGAACAATCAAAGCTATAGAGGATGAACATCAAAAGTAAAATGACCATGATATTTCCAATTACAGGTATAACCAAGGTGATGGCTGATCACATGCTGTGGATGATTCCTGCAGTGTCAACTCTTCTGTGGCAGTCCCTGTCGAACTATATACACTGAGTATACCAAACATTAGGAACACTTTCCTTTTTCCCTCAGAACAGCCTCAATTCGTCAGGGCATGGACTCTACAAGGTGTCGAAAGCGTTCCACAGGGATGCTGACCCATGTTGACTCCAATGCTTCCCACAGTTGTGTCAAGTTGGCTGGATGTCCTTTGGGTGGTGGACCATTCTTGATACACACGGGAAACTGTTGAGCATTAAAAACCCAGCAGCGTTGCAGTTCTTGACACACTCAAACTGGTGCGCCTGGCACCTACTACCATACCCCGTTCAAAGACACTTTGAAAAGGCAATCTTTTGTCTTGCCCATTCACCCTCTGAATGGCACACATACACAATCCATGTCTCAATTGTCTCAAGGCTTAAAAATCCTTCTTTAACCTGTCTCCTCCCCTTCATCTACACAGATTTAAGTGTATTTAACAAGTTATATCAATAAGGGATCATAGCTTTCACCTGGATTCACCTGGTCAGTCTGTGTCAGGACTGCCCAACCCTGTTCCTGGAGAGCTACCGTCCTGTATCTAGCACACCTGATTCTAATAATTAGCAGGTTGATAAGATGAATCAGGTTAGTAACACCTGGGGTTGGAGCGAAAACCTACAGGAGGGTAGCTCTCCAGGAACAGGGTTGGGCAACCCGGGTCTATGTCATGGAAAGAGCAGGTGTTCTTAATGTTTTGTATACTCAGTGCATAAATAAATAATATATTTGAGGTGTGATTTCACATGGATGAAATAACACTTTGGGAGAGGGGTTAGATGCCAGCAACCTTTTTTTACATGGTAAACAATGGCCAGACACACACTTACTCTCAGGCACAGTTTTATGGCACAAGTTGTATGGTTGATAAGTCTGTGAACTCAATTACTGTGGCCTGGCTTAATGGAGTAATGTGTAATGAAGCAGACAGCAGGAGGTTGGCCTGGGTGGTGTGCAGGTTAATGGAACAACTGCTTGAATAGTTGCACAAAGTGTATACCACAGGCGGCCAGTGGCACCTTAATTAGGGAGGACGGGCTCATAGTAATGGCTGGAACGGAATCAATGGAATGTTATCGACACATCAAACACATGGTTTCCATTAACTTGATTCAAGCCATTATTATGAGCCGTTCTCCCCTCAGCAGCCTCCTGTAACCAAGCCAGCCATGACAAAGAAAATAGTATATTCTGAATGAGGGGATGGTGGAGAACAATCCACGCTTCTTTTTTTTCCCTCTTTGTTTTCGAATAAAAAAGTAAGAAATCACAAAAACAAGGTGTGAATTGTTCTCCATTCACCCCTGATTGAGAATTGTCATGGCATGCTTGGTTCAATAGCTATTGATGAGAGAAAACAGAATATCCAATATAAAACTAATTTTACCTCAGTGCCAAACCAAACCATAAAACAACCCTCAGAGCAGATTAAGTTCAAATTAAATTGTATTCAATATTCTGGCTTGCAAGGAACATTTACACAATTTTGCACACAAACATTTCATGCTGTATATACCAATTAATGATGTATTAAAGCCTGATTGATCAGACTAAACTAATGTCTACACATGGTTAGGCAGGTTAAAGTTTTACTTGCTTGGTTAATAAGTCCTTGTTTCATCAATGTAACAGCCACTTTGACATGGATTCACACACACACACACACAGCTCATTACACACACACACACACACACACACAATACTAACAAATAGAGACTAAGATCTGGACACAGACCCTCTGCGATGGCACTGACACATGGACCTGCCACTGTGCTCCTGATCTTTCTGTGGACATTGTCTATGACTGACTCCAAAGGTACAGTATGACTTGACCTCCTCTCTCTCGCTCTCTAAATAGAACAGTATATTTCAGGGGAGAACTGTCTGATCTACTGTAACTAAGCTCTAAGGAGGCGGTGTTATTGGTGCTCTATGTGTATCTCTCGTTTTAGAACATATTTTACTTGTCCATTTGGTGATCCACAGAATGTCCTAACGGCAGGTAGGGTGCTAATGGATTCTACTTTATTAGGACATTCTTTTCCATTTCCATTAAGAGGGTTTTTGTTGCGATGAATGTCGATAAAGTAACTATATGGTTTGTATGTGTATTGATCTTATATTGAATGGAATTTACTGCCAGTACATAGTTTTGAATGAGAATATCAGTAAAACTATCCCAAGCAAAGATAAGAGACATTTATTTTGGAATGACGATTCAGGTAATAGCAAGAAACTAAATGTAGTTACTTGTTCATCTAACCTTCCTGAATGTATTTATTGAACATCACCAGAGAAATGATCGATAGATGCTAATATGTTGTTGTGGACCTTTATTCTATATTGTACATCTAATTATACTTGTACGTAGATTCATGTACATTTTGTCAAGTCTCTGCTGTGAGAAGAGACTACATGTTAAATAACACAAGATAAATGATTTGTTTGGGAGGAAAACATATTTGGGTATTTGCTGTTGGCCATTGAAAGTTTAGAAGGGAGAACATGAATTATGCTGTAATATTCTGAAAAGGCAAGTCGATTGCATGTATTTTACTTTAATCAACATTCTGATATTCTGGTCATCTTACTGTTTGGACATGTTCTCACCATCCATAGATGGTGAGGTGTACTGTAAGTGTTCCTCAAAACCTCTACTTTCTAACTTTCAAACATTGCTTTTCAGAGGCTTATGTGACCTGTTTATTCCATGAGGACTGCATGCTGCCCTGTAGCTTTAAACCCACTGGTGCCGTGGTCATCCACTGGTACAAACAGCAGATCCCTGTTCACAGCTACTATTACAACAAGGACCAGTATGGACTGCAGAATAAGAACTTCAATGGAAGGACATGCTTGTTCAACTCCCAGATTGCCCATGGCAATGCATCACTCCTCCTGAAAAGGATAAAAGTTCAGGACAAGGGAAGATACAAGTGCTACACCAGCACCAGGAAGAGGAACCAGGAGACCTTTGTCAACCTGGGGGTGAAAGGTCAGTGAAAAATCTCCCTATTGTCTCCTAGTTTATTCCTCTTGCATGCAACATTTATTGATGGACAGTTCACACAAACCACTTTCTATTCATCAGTATGATTCCACGTTTCAAATCCTGTCCAGACATTTGTAAAGCATTAAAAAGCTGGCAGGCTTTGATAGCCATGCCTATCCCTGTCTCACTATCCCTATGTTAACTGTGTCCGTTTATTTGTTGTGTAATAAGATAGACCTCTGTAGGAGAGCCAAGAGGAGTGTGGTTAGTCTGTAGTGTTTCATAAAAGCTTAGGCCTAGTATTGTGTATAACACAGTTTTGTGGGACCATGTTTGTTAGTGCCCTTTAATTCATTAGTCTACCCTCATTCACGGTCGTGACTGCAGAAGGGAATAAAGCTGTCTCTATTTTCCACTGTAACACTTGACTGGGCCCTGCCTGCAGTAGTCTACAGGGAACACCATGTTTCCACTGGGACTGTGGCTTGGTCATGTGATAGGACCTTAGGGGGGAGTTGGGGTAAGTTAAGACACTTTTTACATTCAGCATCACTCCATCAAGGGAAATAAAGTATTATTTCTAACAAAGATATCTACATATATATTTCAGGATGTTGTGTATCCCTGGATATAATCTGAATGCATGTAAACATTGCAGTTTTGAAAACATACTGTGGCTTGTCCAAAAAAAGTGGTCTCTTGGCACAACTTAGGGTTAGTCATTTCTGTACTTAATGAAATATTACCGCTAACTTTAAAAAAAAACATGTCTATCTTTATTTCCCAAACACAATTCAACACAATTACAATAACTTTGTCTTTTAATCATTCTAAGCATATTTTAAAGGCCCAATGCAGCCATTTTTGTTTCAATATCAAATAATTTATGGGTAACAATTAAATACCTTATTGTGATTGTTTTCAATTAAAATAGTCAAAAATAAAACACACATTTTGCTAGGACTGTCTGGGAATGGTCTGAGTGGTGAGGGGAAAACAGAAAACTAGCTGTTATGGCCCAGCGGTTTGGAACTCTCTTTCTTATTGGTCTATTAACTAATTTACTGCCTGGTGATACAGTATCACCAAGCAGGCAAAAGCTCCATCCCACCAAAACAGGCTGAAATTTCAGGCTGTCTTTTCAAACAGCTCCTACACTAAAATGGCATTATCATAATTTTCACAATTTCACAGTATCATTCCAACCTCATGGTGTGGATATATATACAAAACACAGGAAAATCACGTTTTTGAGTGCACTGGGCCTTTAACACAGGCTTAACACCTAATAAACACTTTGAACTTAAAAAAAAACACTTTTAACATAGGCCAGTCCCTGGTGTTACCTAATTTCCCAGCAATAATGCCTTGTATTACGCCTGGGAAAAAAACACTTCAATTTGATCAACTTGCCATTGGCTCAATCATTGGCTCAACTTACCCCAAGGCAAAGATTTTGATTTTATTAGCCCACACAACTACATGAATGCTCTTTCATGTTACGTTTAGGACCACATATTGAAGCTTATAGATACCCCAAATGAAGTATAGAACAATCTTAAAATGATCTATAGTGGGGGAAAAAAGTATTTAGTCAGCCACCAATTGTGCAAGTTCTCCCACTTAAAAAGATGAGAGAGGCCTGTAATTTTAATCATAGGTACACGTCAACTATGACAGACAAAATGAGGAAAAAAAATCCAGAAAATCACATTGTAGGATTTTTAATGAATTTATTTGCAAATTATGGTGGAAAATAAGTATTTGGTCACCTACAAACAAGCAAAATTTCTGGCTCTCACAGACCTGTAACTTCTTCTTTAAGAAGCTCCTCTGTCCTCCACTCGTTACCTGCATTAATGGCACCTGTTTGAACTTGTTATCAGTATAAAAGACACCTGTCCACAACCTCAAACAGTCACACTCCAAACTCCACTATGGCCAAGACCAAAGAGCTGTCAAAGGACACCAGAAACAAAATTGTAGACCTGCACCAGGCTGGGAAGACTGAATCTGCAATAGGTAAGCAGCTTGGTTTGAAGAAATCAACTGTGGGACCAATTATTAGGAAATGGAAGACATACAAGACCACTGATAATCTCCCTCGATCTGGGGCTCCACGCAAGATCTCACCCCGTGGGGTCAAAATGATGCTTTGGGGCTGTTTTTCTGCAAAGGGACCAGGACGACTGATCCGTGTAAAGGAAAGAATGAATGGGACCATGTATCGTGAGATTTTGAGTGAAAACCTCCTTCCATCAGCAAGGGCATTGAAGATGAAACGTGGCTGGGTCTTTCAGCATGACAATGATCCCAAACACACCGCCCGGGCAACGAAGGAGTGGTTTCGTAAGAAGCATTTCAAGGTCCTGGAGTGGCCTAGCCAGTCTCCAGATCTCAACCCCATAGAAAATCTTTGGAGGGAGTTGAAAGTCTGTGTTGCCCAGCGACAGCCTCAAAACATCACTGCTCTAGAGGAGATCTGCACGGAGGAATGGGCCAAAATACCAGCAACAGTGTGTGAAAACCTTGTGAAGACAGAAAACGTTTGACCTGTGTCATTGCCAACAAAGGGTATATAACAAGTATTGAGAAACTTTTGTTATTGACCAAATACTTATTTTCCACCATAATTTGCAAATAAATTCATAAAAAATCCTACAATGTGATTTTCTGGATTTTCTTTTCTCATTTTGTCTGTCATAGTTGACGTTTACCTATGATGAAAATTACAGGCCTCTCTCATCTTTTTAAGTGGGAGAACTTGCACAATTGGTGGCTGACTAAATACTTTTTTCCCCCACTGTACTTTGGTTTAGATACAAGCATCATGAAACCTCTAACAATACAGTAATTTGACTTTTTTTACCTAACTTGCTTACCATTTTTTCCATGTGTTTTTTTACTTCACAGACTCCATGAAATGATGACCTCTCCCTAAATATTGGGTCAAATTATTAATTTTGTGTATGGTTTACTAGAAACAATGGGTGGCTCAACTAACCCTTTCACTCAACTTACCCCACTCTCTATGATGTCATATATCCATGAATGCCGAAGTTGTCATACTAAAAATGCAATAGAACAGTAGAAAATTACTGATATGCCATGATTGGACATGTAAACCCCTTCTAGAGGGCTAGTAAATTAATGTTATCAATGTTTGAAAAAAAACTCAAGCTTCATACTTTATTCAATACTATCAAGAACAATGTTTTCTCTTTTTCAGCTCTAATCCAGTCAGTGAGAATAGAGATGACTGGGGAGGTGGTCTCCTGTTCATCTCAGAACATCTATCCTGCCCCTCAGGTGGCATGGACCACAGACCCACCGTCTGGTCCAGAAACACTACAGAACTCCACCATCAAAACCCCCGACTCCAAGGGGCTGTACACAGTGGAGAGCACAGTGAGGATCGTGGGTAATGTCTCTGACCACGCCTACTTCTGCTCTGTCATCTCTGCAGACAAGGTCCAGGTGTGGACAGTCTCTCTGAGGCAGCAAGGTATGGATCAACATCCTTGGACGCAGTGTTATGTTTATAAAACCAGGTCTCTCAGAAATTCACAGTGAACTAGCTGTTCTCTCCTTGATATAGTCTAAAATGCATTTTACAAAGAACTGACTAAGCTTGTATTTGAAATGCTCCTTGGAACAGGAACTAGGTAATATAGCTGTGAGCAGCAATGAACGGGGTTAACAGGATGACAGAAAGGACAGAAGATCAGTTGGATAACAAAGCAAGCACTGTACATGTAGGAACTCTTCCTTTATGTACAATCAGTGAAAGCATCACCATGTTTATCTCTCAATAGCACGAGGATGGCTCAAGTGAAGTTTAGTCTAGTGCTGTATGACACGTTTCAAGTTGATAGGCCACTGTAGAGTGGATTTACAGTGATTTAAATGGACCAAAATCAGATTTGTTTTAATTTGTCAATAACTCAGCCATCTTTTGACCAATCCCTTAGCTGTTCTCAAACTAAGTTAAGACATGTACCATAGGCCATTTGGTGTCATTTGGTCCTATGGTTCATGAGAAGATTTCTACATTATTTTAAAAGTATTTTTGCATATTAGCGTACGCGCTAATATGCATCTACTGGTATAGTGTGGCCATATTTAAATGCATCAATGTTATTTTCTCAAACTCTTTAGGGACTATTGTGATTAGTCCAATTACTAAATTTATAGTCCATGAGATTAAGATTTTTTATGATTATCTTAGGCATTAGCGTTACATTGTCAAAAAAGTGAATTGTTAAGTGTCCTTATTTTTTAATATGCCAAACTTAACATGGTTCATAATGTTTATGTCTTTGATGACCCTAAAATGTTTCAAGTTGATAGGCTATTGTGGAGTGGATTTTAAAATGATTTAAATGGACATGTAAAATCTGATTCCCTGATTTATCAATAACTGAACCATCTCTTAACCAATCCCTTAATTTTTCTCAAACTAAGTTAAAAGATGCACCATGGGCCTACATACCAAATGTGGTGTTATTTCCCAGATGGAGCTAAATCTACCCTGCTGCACCTTATGGGTCCTTGAGGGAAAGACACCTACATACAAAGTCTCTAGGTCAAACAGGGCAACGGATATGAGAGTTTATAACAGTACCCGGGTGCTATAATTTTTTACCAAGTTACTCATAGCCTCTAGTTTCTGTGTGCCAAATTAGAAAAAAAAGTTAACAATCTACACTGAGTTTACAAAACAATAGGAACACCTTCCTAATAATGAGTTGCACCCCCTTTTGCCCTCAGAATAGCCTCAATTCGTTGGGGCATGGAATCTACAAGGTGTCGAAAGCGTTCCACATGGACGATGGCCCATGTTGACTCCAATGCTTCCCACAGTTGTGTCAAGTTGGCTGGATGTTCTTTGGGAGATGGACCATTCTTGAAACACACAGGAAACGGTTGAACATGAAAAACCCAACAGTGTTGTGGTTCTTGACACACTCAAACCGGTGCGCCTGGCACCTACTACCATACCCCTTTCAAAGGCACTTAAATATTTTGTCTTGCCCATTCACCCTCTGAATGGTACACATGCACAATCCATGTCTCAATTGTCTCAAAAATCCTTCTTTAACCTGTCTCCTTCCCTTCATTACATTTACGTCACATTTTAGTCATTTAGCAGACGCTCTTATCCAGAGCGACTTACAGTTAGTGAATACATATATATATTTTTTTATACTGGCCCCCCGT
The DNA here is from genome assembly GCF_964263955.1 of Coregonus lavaretus. NCBI lineage: Eukaryota > Metazoa > Chordata > Actinopteri > Salmoniformes > Salmonidae > Coregonus > Coregonus lavaretus. The sequence continues at coordinate 35,506,479 of NC_140011.1, forward strand.
GGGAAACGAACCCACAACCCTGGCGTTGCAAACGCCATGCTCTATCAACTGAGCTACATCCCTGCCGGCCATTCCCTCCCCTACCCTGGACGACACTGGGCCAATTGTGCGCCGCCCATGAGTCTCCCGGTCGCGGCCGGCTGCAACAGAGCCTGGATTCGAACCAGGATCTCTAGTGGCACAGTTAGCACTGCGATGCAGTGCCTTAGACCGCTGCGCCACTTCATCTACACTGATTGATGTGGATTTAACAAGTGACATAAACAAGGGATCATAGCTTTTCACCTGGATTCACTTGGTCAGTCTATGTCATGGAAAGAGCAGGTGTTCCTAATGTTTTGTAGACTGTGTATGCTTGAGCTATTTGACCATGTCAAGGATTTATTTTTAATAAGAATTCAGACAATAACTATAGCTTTGCTGTGAACCCCTAATTACTGGTCAGTCTGTTCTTTTCGTGTCTCTAGAGAAAACCAACATGTCCGGAGATATAGTGACATTTAAAGAGATGTAAAATATGTGACTCATAAAAATGGTTACCAGCTTAGAATCACTTCCATATGGTTGAATTGTATGAAGTTGTTGACAAAGGGGAGAGATATAATTGACACCAGTGGTGTAGTGGAGGGTAAAGTCACTTAAACGCTGTTTACTCACCTTTTTTTTGTGCGAGCGTTGACCCACCTTTTGCGCAAAAATGCATTGAAAGGATAAGGAGCGCTACTTTACTCATCACGAACAACGATCATTGTTTACCCTCCACTACATCACTGATTGACACATGACTTGTGACATGTTTCATCTTGCAGTGGAATTGATTGGAGAGACGGGGCAAGAGCTGTCCATACCCTGCATTGCTCCACAGAACCTCCAGAACTTCTCCCTCACCTGGACCTTCACCAGAACCAATGATCCCACACTCATCCTCAGCTATGACAGCAGAATCAGGCGGACCTCCAACCTCTGGGAGGGCCGGGCTGGACTGGAGCAGGACCAGGTTCTGATGGGCAACGGATCCCTCCTCCTTCACAACCCAGAGAGTCAGGAACACTCAGGAACCTACACCTGTACATTCACAGGCTTCCAGAGGAGACACATGGTCCAAACCCAGGTCAACATCACAGTTACTCCAATAGGTAGGTGCACATTCATTAAATATGTATATGTTCTTTACACTATTCATATAGAGTATATTATTACAAACACGCCAATACAAGCAGATAGTTAATGAGGAATCACAATGTCTGTTTCACAGTGGAGGATGAGCAGAACAGTGAGAGGTCATGGTGGGGCACAGCAGCCTCTGTCGCCTTCTTTGTCTTCACAGTTACTGTGGCCCTTCCACGGTGTCTAAGGCACAGAGGTAAGTGACTACACACCTCTAAATATAATTTTCATAATTATACTACCCAAAAGACAAAGCTGTACACCTGATTGTATTTTCACCTATCTGTCCTGTAGGAAAGCAAACAACATATAATTGGAAAGATGGACGACCATTGCCTGTAATGAGACCCTCACATGCAGGTAACCATAGCGCAGGGGTATTCAACTCTTACAGGAGCCTTTGGGTTCTCTGTTTTACCTGATAATGAATTACATCCACCTGGTGTCCCTGGTCTAAGTTCCTGATTAGAGGGGAACAATGAAAAAAAGCAGCGGAACTGGCTTTGTGGTCCAGAGTTGAGTTTGAGGTGACTAGAGCACGTGTCAAACTCATTCCATGGAGGACCGAGTGTCTGCGGGTTTTCACTCCTCCCTTGTACTTGATTGATGAAATAAGGTCACTGATTAGTAAAGAACTCCCCTCACCTGGTTGTCTAGGTCTTAATTGAAAGGAAAAAACAAAAACCCACAGACACTAGGCCCTCCATGGAATGAGTTTGACACATAACAGTCAGCTTGTTTTAAACTGTTCTTGAGGAGGATGACTGTGTTTGGTAAAATGCTATATTCTTGTGTTGTAGATACAGCAATAATCATGATTGGGTCAACTTTACACCAACAAAATGGAGCAGGTCTGGATGAAACAGGAACAAATGAACATAGACCACATAGCCAAGGATTGTACATATCTGGACCACATACACTAGAGGGTGACATAACACAGCCATATACTCCAAGACCGGATGAATTGGCAAGCGATGTTCCAGAGACAGCAGGATGTTCTTCACCACGATCACAGTCGCTACTGAGTGAGGAGCTAGATGGTGACACAATCAAACCACAAACACCAGGCAATGATGGACCACAGCCACACACACCAGAGAGTGATGAAGTAGGAAATGGTGGCCCTATACTTGGAAGTTATTCACAAGACCTTGATGCAACAATATCATATGCCCAAGAAGGGATGCCGGGACCATGTACATCAGGAGATGATGAAGAAGTAAGACTTCATCATCTACAGACACATGAGGAGGTCCCGTCAGACCAAACACCAGATGAGTTGATTCCTCTGGATCAGATGACTCTGAAAGTGGTGCACACATCCAGGACTTACCAGGTAGTAATGCACCAGGACCTTACATAACAGGAAGTGGCAGCATGTCATAATGGACTAGCGATTGAAGAGATACAGTACTTCTCACAGTACTGGAGCAGGCAAAGGTCAATGGTCACAGCTGAGGATGGACACGTGGCTACATCAATATCCTCACAGAGTCATAGTCCATGTCCAACGCAGGCTGATGTGGCCAGACCTATGAACAATGCAACTATGGTCACCTTATCAAACTTTGGGATGGGTTGGATTTTGGGGGGGAAATTAGCATAGATGCAGTCAAAAATACTATTTAATTAGTTAACATCGCCCTGTTTGATATTTGCCATGAGTATACTGTTATGGTAACCTACATTTTCAGACTAACATTTTAATACATTTATTAAAGATAACTGGGTCAAGTTGTTTCTTTTCCTGACTCCTTGTCTGTTGCTTGGCCATGCTCACAGAGAATGAGACTGCAGGCTGCCCTGTGTTAAATGAGGTCAACGCGTGCACGTTTATCCTAGTCTCACACTGTGGAGGTAACACATCCCATTGGTGACAACTGATCCATGAAATGAAAGGGAATGTTTGACTAGTCAGGTTGCCACGGTCCTCTGAAGGACGGAATTAAGTTCCCTCATTGCTTAGTAACCCTAATGCAGATTTTGACCAGGAAACGCTGTTAACTTCCTTTTAACCTATCATATATGATAATATCGGATCGAAAGTGAATCTAAGGAGATGACAAGTCTGGATGAAGAACTAATGAAAATATGCTTGTGTGACCCCTGGGTCAGAAGAAAGGGGGACCTTTGACCTACAGAGAACACCATTTCCTGCTTTTGTTCTGACTGCACTGGCCAGTAAGTAATAAACACTGTGTGCATGGCTCAGGGGTATAGTGATCACAGAGAAAGCTGGTGGGAGGAGCTATAGGAGAACGGGATCATTATAATGGCTGGAATGGAATTAATGGAATGGAGTCAAACGCATTGTTTCCATGTGTTTGATGTGTTTGGTACCATTCTATTGATTCCATTCCAGCCCTTCCTCCCTATAGCTCCTCTCACTGGCCTCCTCTGAGTGATCACATGTCCTCTGTGACCATCACATGAACAGAGACAACACATGACGTAGTAGTTGGAGCGAATTACTTGAAAGCGTTAGGACATTAGTGCTCATATAATCTTGGTTAACCCAGAACTAAAATCTGGCGTAATTTGGTCTGTCCACGAGAGAGTAGTGCTCATAAAATACAGGGAATATGTGATAGAAGTGACATGAGTTCAAAATCAAATCAAATCAGATCAAACTTTATTTATCACATGCGCGGAATACAACAGGTGTAGACCTTACCGTGAAATGTTTACTTACAAGCCCTTAACCAACAATGCAGTTCAAGAAAGAGTTAAGAAAATATTTACCAAATAAACTAAAGTAAAACATTTTTAAAAAAGTAACACAATAAATAACAATAACGAGGCTATATGCAGGGGGTACCGGTACCGAGTCAATGTGCGGCAGTACAGGTTAGTCGAGGTAATTTGTATATGTAGGTAGGGGTAAAGTGACGATACATAGATAATACACAGCGGGTAGCAGCAGTGTAAAAACAAATGGGGGGGTCAATGTAAATAGTCCGGGTGGCCATTTGATTAATTGTTCAGAAGTTTTATGGCTTAGGGGTAGAAGCTGTTAAGGAGCCTTTTGGTCCTAGACTTGGCACTCCGGTACCGCTTGTATCAGTCTCACTTCTCACTTATATTTTCACAGCCGCAAATATTTTCTCCTCATATTTACACAGGCACATAGCCAATCACACGCACCCTCAAGCAAAACATGCACAAACTCATTCTTGCAAAGCTACATAGTGAGTTACACTCTCTCCAACAGAGCACAGCCCAATGGATCCTTTGTAGGGTTTTTGCAGCTGTGACCGTTTATCTTTAAATCAAGCTTCATCGACTCTGTTGCCCTTTTGACCCTACTGGGTTTTCACATAAAGACTTCTGCGATTAAATAGAGTAAACTGGCCTTTCTGGACACGGGGGCCATGAATCCAAAAGGATGGCCAGGCTAAGGTTGTTCCAGGACAACCCTTATCCTTGGTTGTACACTGGAATTAGGATTCATGTCCATGCAAACAGTTGAGGTCACTGGGGTTTCAGGGTAAGCACAACAACAACATCAGAGTAATAATAAACGTAATAATGCTGGGCCATAATGTATAGAGCAAGAGGTCTGAAGCACCAGTACTCATTTCATTCATGTTTATCTCTCAGTAACAATCATGCCGGCACATATCAGATATCATGTTATACTTTCCTGTGTATTGTTTGCGCTGCTCATAAAATCCATGCATCCACTTATTCCATGATCTTTTTTGTTCCATGGTCTTTTTTGTAGCATTTGTTTGCAGTCGGGAAAGGCCTACCATCGCACATTCATTCGGTCAGCCTGTCCTCACACATAGCATTGTTAAATCGTATCACTGCACATTTATCATTACATTTATATAAACTAATTATAAGAACCACACAGTGAATTGTGAAACATAGGTTTATGGTACAACATTGAACTCAGAATTGTGTTTTGAAACCAACAATTGTTTACAGACAGATTATTTAACTTATAATTCACTGTATCACAATTCCAGTGGGTCAGAAGTTTACATACACTAAGTTGACTGTGCCTTTAAACAGCTTGGAAAATTCCAGAAAATGATGTCATGGCTTTAGAAGCTTCTGATAGGCTAATTGACATCATTTGAGTCAATTGGAGATGTACCTGTGGATGTATTGCAAGGCCTACCTTCAACCTCAGTGCCTCTTTGCTTGACATCATGGGAAAATCAAAAGAAATCAGCCAAGACCTCAGAAAAATAATTGTAGACCTCCACAAGTCTGGTTCATCCTTGGGAGCAATTTCCAAACGCCTGAAGGTACCACGTTCATCTGTACAAACAATAGTACGCAAGTATAAACACCATGGGACCACGCAGCCATCATACCGCTCAGGAAGGAGACGCGTTCTGTCTCCTAGAGATGAACGTACTTTGGTGCGAAAAGTGCAAATCAATCCCAGAACAACAGCAAAGGACCTTGTGAAGATGCTGGAGGAAACAGGTACAAATGTATCTATATCCACAGTCCTATATCGACATAACCTGAAAGGCCGCTCAGCAAGGAAGAAGCCACTGCTCCAAAACCGCCATAAAAAAGCCAGACTACGGTTTGCAACTGCACATGGGGACAAAGATCATACTTTTTGGAGAAATGTCCTCTTGTCTGATGAAACAAAAATAGAACTGTTTGGCCATAATGACCATCGTTATGTTTCGAGGAAAAAGGGGAACGCTTGCAAGTCAAAGAACACCATCCCAACCGTGAAGCACGGGGGTGGCAGCATCATGCTGTGGGGGTGCTTTGCTGCAGGAGGGACTGGTGCACTTCACAAAATAGATGGCATCATGAGGAAGGAAAATGATGTGGATATATTGAAGCAACATCTCAAGACATCAGTCAGGAAGTTAAAGCTTGGTCGCAAATGGGTCTTCCAAATGGACAATGACCCCAAGCATACTTCCAAAGTTGTGGTAAAATGGCTTAAGGACAACAAAGTCAAGGTATTGGAGTGGCCATCACAAAGCCCTGACCTCAATCCTATAGAACATTTGTGGGCAGAACTGAAAAAGTGTGTGCGAGCAAGGAGGCCTACAAACCTGACTCAGTTACACCAGCTCTGTCAGGAGGAATGGGCCAAAATTCACCCAACTTATTGTGGGAAGCTTGTGGAAGGCTACCCGAAACATTTGATCCAAGTTAAACAATTTAAAGGCAATGCTACCAAATACTAATTGAGTGTATGTAAACGTATGACCCACTGGGAATGTGATGAAAGAAATAAAAGCTGAAATAAATCATTCTCTCTACTATTTTTCTGACATTTCACATTCTTAAAATAAAGTGGTGATCCTAACTGACCTAAGACAGGACATTTTTACTAGGACTAAATGTCAGTAATTGTGAAAAACTGAGTTGAAATGTATTTGGCTAAGGTGTATGTAAACTTCTGACTTCAACTGTAAGCAGACAATGAAAGCTCTTACAATATTTGATGATTACATTTCTCTAAAACAGGCTATAGGTTACATGTACACCACCAAGTCAGAACAGTAGGCTAAGTTATGATGGGGAAAGGGTCCAAATTATTAGGGTGAGGCACATGGGCTACTGACAGTTTACTACACAACATACACTTAGTATTACTTTCTTAGCTACAGTATACATATCTCCCTGACATATTACATCATTTAAGCAGCAGCATACAATAAATTTTTGGACTCACCTTGTTGTGCTGTGCTGACTTGAACAGGAAGGTCATCAAACTGTCATCAAAGTCTGGCATTCTCTGGATTTATGGTGCTTTCAAGACAACTGGGAACTCTGAAAAAAACAAGGTTGAATCATGACGTCAGTGATTTTCAGGTCAGAGCTCTAGAAAGAGGCCCGAGTTCCCGACTTGGAATTCTGAGTTCCGAGTTTCCAGTTGTTTTGAACGCGACAGAAGTCATGCTGGATTGACAGCATGGCCAATGTATTCAACTAGCCCATGGTGTTGAATGTTTATCCTTTTAAGCTTGGAAAAGAGACCCTTAAACCCAGACTTGAATTTTCGAGCTCTTCTCGTAGATTTTGTGGTGACTTAGTGTCCCCACGAGTGACAGAACACTGAGCCAATCACGGCACAACTAGAGAACAATACCAACCCATACACTCCGTATTGTCCAATGGCTGCCATACCACCACATAAAGCACTGAGCTAGGCTAAAACACCTGCATTTTGGAGCTGCCTTACTCAAGAAAGCAAAAAAGAGACCATGTTTGTATGCAGCTTTATTTACTCAAAGATTTTTTAAAATACATTGTTTTCAAACTGATATGTGACACGTATTAATGCCAAAATAACGTGAAAAACAGGAAACAACAACAACAACAACAAAACATTTTTTTTTTTTTTAGCTAAACAGGTGGGGCTCAGATCTCTCACACACACACACACACACATATACTGTACAAACTCCCATGTGTGTCCTTCCGCCCCTCACAGAGAGGAGTAGAATAAGATGCAAGCGGCAGAGGACTTGACTGAGGAGGTGGAGATGTCTGAAACATCCTTGTCTTGAAACTGGTACCACTGATGTTTGATGGTGTTCTTACAGAAGGCTGTGTAGTAGCCATAATCCAGACCCCCATAGTGATTAGAGACTGCAAACAGGTTGTATTTCTTGAGCCTCTGTTTTGGACCAATGACATACTGGGTCAGGTCCAGGTTCTCCAGAGGGAAGTCAACGTTGGTCTGGAGTTTCCGCATCTCTCTGCCATCGCAGGTCAATCGAAGTAAGTAAACCACTAGGATGGGCGGAACCTTCCAGATCTCCCCTTTCCTCATGGAGTCTCTTAAGGCTTTGCAGTGACTGCAGAACACCTTGTCATGGTTATCTAGCTTTTCCTCTCTACTGGACAGCTTCAGACAGTCGTGTAGGGAGCACTTGTTAGATGAAGCCAGTGGTAGGATGCGGTAATCGAAGGTCTCGAAGGTGCGTGTCTTGTGTTGACAGGTGAGACACTGGACAGTGATCTTCAACTGACCGTGGAACAGAGCTACGATGATGGACTCATTCCGCAGCTTGTGTCTGCTCCAGGCCAGGTCGGCTGCCCTTTGGTCATCCAGGTGGTGGTCATTCACTTCCCATTGGTACAGCTTACTAGTGTCACCCTTATTGAGGTCCTCGTGTAGCCCATCTAGGAGGCAATGCATTAACTCCCTTGCATCCTGTGGTTCGTTGCCAGCAAACTGTTCGTTAACCTTTCCCATGGTAAACTTAAAGTCCCTGGGGCTGATACACTTATACAGGCCAGACCACATAGCCTTCATTATCACCCCAAACTCCTCCACTACTTCCCCCTTATGGCCCAGGATATTGGTCCTGTTAATATCTTCCTGGTAGTAGTTATTGGTGAAGTACTCAGCCATGGCTGGGATGTTACATAGACACTGCAGGATGCAGTTCATGTAACAGGTCCTGCTGTCACACAGTCCCGTCAGCATGGCACCCATCCCTCCATCCACAGGGTCTAGGTTACGGATCTTAGCTGCCGACAGCTTGACGATCTCCATCTTGGCATACACGTCAGGACTGGGCTTAGTGGTCTTGGCAGGGGCAGGTTGGGCAGGTGGCCTGGGGAATGCTGTATTTGGCCATAGGGGGGGGGGGGGGGGGTGGAGAGGGGGCCTGGGGAATGCTTGCCCCAGGGGGATAGAGGTGAACTTTGTTGGTTGGTGCGTGGTAGTAGAGGTAGGTACCTTTCACCGTGTCCAGGAACTTCATCCAGCCATCAGGCAGGCCTGCTACACTACAAATGGTGTCCTCATTCCTCGGTTTGGTCTGCGGCTCCCGCTGCTGGCCGGCCGGCGAAACCTGCAGTTCACGCTCAGGCTTTTGGGCGGGTAGAGGGGGGGCTGAAGGCTTCAGCTCCTCCAAAGAGGGGTAGCAGAAGTTCAGCTGAGGGAGGGTGTTGAGGGCGTGTTGTCGGGGGGGTCTGACTTTGGCGTTGGTCGTGTACATGTGGTAGAAGAGCAACCAGTTCTCATAGCCTCCCTCCAGAACCAGGGGTTCTCTGTGGAGATCTGTGGTGCTGTCCCACTTGTAGAGAGCGTCTTTGAGGCTCTTGAGTGGGGTCCCCAGTCTGAGGTCAGTGACACAGCTGAACCAGTCCAGTAATATGATGTAGTCTACGAACCCCCGTCTCTTCCACTGTTCTCTGGAAGCTTCCGGCAGCCTGGCCTCGATCTGGTTCACAGTGATCCCTGGGTTGATAGCCTCCTCAGGGATGCTGATGCAGATCTGTATGGGGACATGGATATGGGACTCCTCAAAGTCCCTGCCGCTACGGTTGTCCATGATGATGACAGTCACTGTCTGGTCCCTCATGATGTGGAACAGCCTGGCAGCTGTGATTCCTCCTCCAGGCACCACAGAGCTTGCAGACCAAGAGAGAAGCTCCTTAGCTTTCGAATCCATGGTGTTATCACTCCAGTCAATCCTCTGTAATGGCTTCCGAGATCAAGATTAACTTTCCCTTTAGAAACGTACAGCAGTGAAGTCAATATAAAATGATATACTGTTAGTGATCCCACTTGTTTCGTAGTAGTAGTTGTTGTTGTTTCGAATCTTGATTTTCAAAAAGATTTAAGTCCTTTTTATAAATTTCATAAATCAGTGAACACGATGTAACTGAAAGTAACAGTCCTGCTCTGTTCTTTACCTTTCCTGCTCATCCGGTTCTTTCTGCCAGCCAGAGCTGGAGCTTTCTGCAAAAACATGTACCTACATGTTGGGTGTGTTCGTGCTGTAAGGCTACTGAAGACGACAACAGATGACTACAGACAGAAGTCGACAGGGGAGGTGCATCTGCGACAGCCAAAAGTCGTATGCTGTAGGGGTTTTCCAACAGTAAGGCTCAGATCAATATGACAGTGTGATAGCTGCCGTTGTTTACAAAGGTTTTTCTTTATAATGTCAAAATAAGAATCTTGCTAAACCCCAAAATTGTAACGACCGCTCTGTCAGTTGGAGGCGAGGCTGTGGGCAGGGCTCGGGACCTTATCCACAGGTTAACTGTCAATTTGTTAGTCTGAAAATGGAAAAGGTGAAGGAATCTGCATTGTAAGTATCCATTTGATGTTCACAAGACCTTCTTTTCAAATACAGGCATTAAGTGGGGGCGGTCATCTGTACATTATATTTTGTGTTTCAGATGCGACCTTACAGACTCCATGCCACAATTCAACAATGGATCAAGTTAATTGAGCAAAAAAAATCTGATTATTGAAAGCACCCTTTTAGTTGTCAGTCATGACAGTTATTAAAATCAGGTAAATTGATAAAGCACACTTTCTTTAAACTCAATGTCAACTTGTTTTGACATCCCATTGTTTTCAGTTGTATTGATTATGTATTATGGATGTATTCAGTGTATTTTGAACACTTTCAGACAATGTGATTAATCACAACAAGAAAACAATTGTGCACTTAAATTACAAAAACTCTAGTAACTGATTAACTCTGACAGCCCTAGCAGAAATACATGAAAATGGCCAATTTTGTAATATGCCCATATATTTTTGCACATACAGTACCAGTCAAAAGTTTGGACACACCTACTCATTCAAGGGTTTTTCTTTATTTTGACTATTTTCTACATTGTAGAAAGGCACACACCTGTCTACAGTGCTTTCGGAAAGTATTCAGACCCCTTGACTTTTTCCACATTTTGTTACGTTACAGCCTCATTCTAAAATGGATTAAATAAATACAAATCCTCAGAAATCTACACACAAAACCCCATAATGACAAAGTGAAAACAGGATTTAAAAATGTTTGCAAATGTATTAAAAATAAAAAACAGAAATACCTTATTTACATAAGCTATCAGACACTTTGCTCTGAGACTCGAAATTGAGCTCAGGTGCATCCTGTTTACATTGATCATCCTTGAGATGTTTCTACAACTTGATTGGAGTCCACCTGTGGTAAATTCAATTGATTGGACATAATTTGGAAAGGCACACACCTGTCTATATAAGGTCCCACAGTTGACAGTGCATGTCAGAGTAAAAACCAAGCCATGAGGTCGAAGGAATTGTCCGTAGCGCATGTCTGCAGCATTGAAGGTCCCGAAGAACACAGTGGCCTCCATCATTCTTAAATGGAAGAAGTTTGGAACCACCAATCGAGGGAGAAGGGCCTTGGTCAGGGAGGTGACCAAGAACCACGATGGTCACTCTGACAGAGCTCCAGAGTTCCTCTGTGGAGATGGGAGAACCTTCCAGAAGGACAACCATCTCTGCAGCACTCCATCAATCAGGCCTTTATGGTAGAGTGGCCAGACGGAAGCCACTCCTCAGTAAAATGCACATGACAGCCCTCTTGGAGTTTGCCAAAAGGCACCTAAAGGACTCTCAGTCCATGAGAAACAAGATTCTCTGGTCTGATGAAACCAAGATTGAACTCTTTGGCCTGAATGCCAAGCGTCATGTCTGGAGGAAACCTGGCACCATCCCTGCGGTGAAGCATGGTGGTGGCAGCATCATGCTGTGGGGATGTTTTTCAGCAGCAGGGACTGGGAGCCTAGTCAGGATCGAGGGAAAGATGAATGGAGCAAAGTACAGAGAGATCCTTGATGAAAACCTGCTCCAGAGCGCTCAGGACCTCAGACTGGGGTGAAGGTTCACCTTCCAACAGGACAACGACCCTAAGCACACAGCCAAGACAATGCAGGAGTGGCTTCGGGACATGTCTCTGAATGTCCATATTTTCAAAAACCTGTTTTTGCTTTGTCATTATGGGGTATTGTGTATAGATTGATGAGGATAAAAAACAATTTATTCCATTTTAGAATAAAGCTGTAACTTAACAAAATGTGGAAAAAGTCAAGGGGTCTGAATACTTTCCGAATGCACTGTATGTAGCCTACATAGAGTTGAAGTCGGAAGTATACATACACCTTAGCCAAATACATTTAAATTTAGTTTTTCACAATTCCTGACATTTAATCCTAGTAAGAATTCCCTGTCTTAGGTCAGTTAGGATCACCACTTTATTTTAAGAATGTGAAATGTCAGAATAATAGTAGAGAGAATGATTTATTTCAGCTTTTATTTCTTTCATCACATTCCCAGTGGGTCATACGTTTACATACACTCAATAAGTATTTGGTAGCATTGCCTTTAAATTGTTTAACTTGGGTCAAACGTTTTGGGTAGCCTTCCACAAGCTTCCCACAATAAGTTGGGTGAATTGTGGCCCATTCTTCCTGACAGAGCTGGTGTAACTGAGTGAAGTTTGTAGGCCTCCTTGCTCACACACGCTTTTTCAGTTCTGCTCACAAATGTTCTATAGGATTGAGTTCAGGGCTTTTTCATGGACACTCTAATACCTTTACTTTGTTGTCCTTAAGCCATTTTGCCACAACTTTGGAAGCATGCTTGTGGTCATTGTCCATTTGGAAGACCCATTTGCGACCAAGCTTTAACTTCCTGACTGATGTCTTGAGATGTTGCTTCAATATATCCACATAATTTCCCTTCCTCATGATTCCATCTATTTTGTGAAGTGCACCAGTCCCTCCTGCAGCAAAGCACCCCCACAGCATGATGCTGCCACCCCGTGCTTCACGGTTGGGATGGTGTTCTTCAGCTTGCAAGCGTTCCCCTTTTTCCTCGAAACATAACGATGGTCATTATGGCCAAACAGTTCTATTTTTGTTTCATCAGACCAGAGGACATTTCTCCAAAAAGTATGATCTTTGTCCCCATGTGCAGTTGCAAACCGTAGTCTGGCTTTTTTATGGCGGTTTTGGAGCAGTGGCTTCTTCCTTGCTGAGCGGCCTTTCAGGTTATGTCGATATAGGACTCGTTTTACTGTGGATATAGATACTTTTGTACCTGTTTCCTCCAGCATCTTCACAAGGTCCTTTGCTGTTGTTCTGGGATTGATTTGCACTTTTCGCACCAAAGTACGTTCATCTCTAGGAGACAGAACGCGTCTCCTTCCTGAGCGGTATGACGGCTGCGTGGTCCCATGGTGTTTATACTTGCGTACTATTGTTTGTACAGATGAACGTGGTACCTTCAGGCATTTGGAAATTGCTCCCAAGGATGAACCAGACTTGTGGAGGTCTACAATTATTTTTCTGAGGTCTTGGCTGATTTCTTTTGATTTTCCCATGATGTCAAGCAAAGAGGCACTAAGGTTGAAGGTAGGCCTTGAAATACATCCACAGGTACACCTCCAATTGACTCAAATTATGTCAATTAGCTTATCAGAAGCTTCTAAAGCCATGACATCATTTTCTGGAATTTTCCAAGCTGTTTAAAGGCACAGTCAACTTAGTGTATGTAAACTTCTGACCCACTGGAATTGTGATACAGTGAATTATAAGTGAAATAATCTGTCTGTAAACAATTGTTGGAAAAATTACTTGTATCATGCACATAGTAGATGTCCTAACCAACTTGCCAAAACTATAGTTTGTTAACAAGACATTTGTGGAGTGGTTGAAAAACAAGTTTTAATGACTCCAACCTAAGTGTATGTAAACTTCTGACTTCAACTGTACATGCACATACTGTATATGTTGTTAGAATATATGTAAATATGTTATTTTCCTGTATGGACTTTCGTCTACAGTCGGCTGCTTTTAGCCTTACAATTCGAACACGCCCATTGTGTTGCACTATGTCAAATATGTCAAATATTTTCACATGACCATCACCTTGTACTCTAAAATAAATTGAACACCTTCTCCCCTCATAGAATTAACTCAGAATAACGTTTACAACCACAAATAACAATAACTGTAGTGACCATGTGTTTATCAACGTGGATATCGGCTTTACTACTTCAGCTGCTTTTGTGGCACAGTCGATGCAACGCAGGGCTAAGGGTCAGAAGGTGGAGGGTTCGCTGACCACCACAGATGAGCTCACTCTGCCTGTTTCATTACACTATGATCAGAGCCAGCTGCAGACAATGATCAGCTAGGGGGGAATCAGATTTTCAAAATTTTTATGCCATATTTATAATTATATAAAATATATGCAACTAATTTTCAACCAACAGGTTTCTGTGCCAATGCACCACACAACCAATAAACAAAGCATACCGACTTCGGGCACTTCAATATCATGGTTTGCGTTTTCATCACCACAATAAATAGACTATGTCAATATCGACAAACAGAAAATATATCCCTCCCTACCTTGTAGGCTTACCCAGTATCGAAGGCTTGGCTTGACAATCTCCGAATGTCATTAAACTTTTTGGTGTTTTGTAAAATATGTATTTTTCCATTCATCAATTGGCCGCTGATCAGTTTGGATTAATTGATTTGATTTGTCAGCAAAAAAAATACATACATACACAAAGATTTTTAAAGTGACCTGGTTTGCACATTAAAGTCGGGGACTTATTTCCATTGTGGTCCCTATTTTTGACATACAGTAAATACATATACAATGACATAGATACAGTCACATCACAGAGATAGAGATGATAAAATGCTCAACCTCCAGATGAGTATGAGCGGGGAGTTTAAGTACAATTCATACAAGCTTGTTTGTCTGGTAGCTTATTCTTTTGATATTTGGGGCTGCTGGTGAACCATGATGTGTAGGTATAATCAAAGTGACACTGGACTAATGCACTTGCTAGGTTTCCATCCAGTTGGCGACAGATTTTCATGTGAATATTCTAAAATCTTCATAAAAACAATATGCTGCGCTTTCACGATCAGCTGCAACAGGTTTTTGCACTAAGTACACCAAGTGTTCGGAGAAAATGAAAGCAATCCTGAAAAAGCACTGGTATATTCTGCAATCAGACAAACAAATTGCACACCTCTTCAAGGACCCCCCACTGGTGGTATATAAGCGTGGTCGCAATATTGGGGATAGTTTAGTGAGA
This sequence comes from Coregonus lavaretus, assembly GCF_964263955.1. Classification (NCBI taxonomy): domain Eukaryota; kingdom Metazoa; phylum Chordata; class Actinopteri; order Salmoniformes; family Salmonidae; genus Coregonus; species Coregonus lavaretus. The sequence continues at coordinate 35,521,496 of NC_140011.1, forward strand.
TCTGACTTTCCCCCTGAGCCCACTCTGACACTCTTGACACCTATTCCACACACAGTCTTATAGCACTACAAAAACCTCCTTCTTCGACACCCACATACAGGTTTAAAAATCCCTGTTAGGGGTATCATCTCATGCAAAACGAAGAGAGTAATCTCATCACCTGTACATTTGGGAAAGCCTACGTAGGACAAATGAAAAGACAATTAAAACAACGCATAGCTGAACACCGCAGCTCAATCAGGTGTAAGAACACTGACTATCCAGTAGCAGCTCACTTTGTTGAAGCTAACCATCCCATCTCCTCCCTTAAATACACAGGCATTGAGCATGTTGCTCTACCAAGGAGAGGAGGTAACATCGAGACCCTACTACAACAGAGGAGGCCTACTGGATATCATTTTTACAAAACATTGACCCCTAGTGGTCTGAATATTGACTTTGATCTCAGGCCCTTCTTATGACCAATTATATTTTCTGTGAACAGGTCTTGAAAATGAATGTATTCTTTCTACAGATTATCAGCGTACACCCAATATGTTCCCCCTGTTGATGATGCTTATTATGCATTATGGTTGAACCAAAAGATTACAGGTAACAAAAACATTTTGTGAAATTGGAAATATTTAAATATATAGGTGAAATTAAATGAAACAATGTTGATGCTAATGTTATGCTAATGCTGATGATAACAATGGAATAATATATTCAATATGCTGTGGCTATTGTCTTTTAACAGCTTCGCTCAATTCATTCTGATTAACCTAGCAATTACGACACACCCATCACTATTGTCATTGGTTGCACTAATTGCACTGTTTGTCTAAATAACCAGGTTCAAGCATTCATGACATTACCCTGAAGAAGGCACTATAAATTACTGGGAGTTTATACATAGAGTGTGAGACTCTCTTTATACACAATACACATAACGACAAAGAAAAACAGGTTTTTAGAAATGTTTGCAAATTATAAAAAATATAAAACTGAAATATCACATTTACATAGTTATTCAGACCCTTTACTCAGTACTTTGTTGAAGCACCTTTGGCAGTGATTACAGCCTTGAGTGTCATGATTTAACTGGATTTGAACCCAAATGCAGACAACTACACCAAGCCAGAGAAGGTTTAACAGGTTTATTTACAATGTTCAATTAGTCCAGGTTTCCAATAATAGGGGAAGAGCAAGTCCAGGTTACAGGGAGGGTAACAGATCCAGGTCAGGGCAGGTGTGGTACCGTAATGTCCTAGTGTCCGTGGTGAGTCCAAAAGGGAGGTCCGGTAGTGGAAAGCAGGATGGTGGTGGCAGGAGTGAAGCGGAGGCAGGAGTCAGGTTCCAACAATCTGTGGCACAGGAGAAAAGTAAATAGAACAGGCCAAAAACACAAAGAGCAAAAATAAACAGGTTGAGTCGGCAGCGAGACTAACATGGTCGTCTTGACTATGATCTGACGATGAGTGGTAAGTTTGACCGGGTCTTAAAGGCTGAGGTGATTATGGTGAATGAGCTGCAGCTGGAACCCTGACTCCCGCACACCAGACTTCACTCCTGCAATCAAGGACAGACAGAGGGGAGAGGGAGAGCAGAGAGAGAGCTACCTAGCAGCAGTAGGCCTAACATTGAGTCTTCTTGGGTATGACGCTACAAGCTTGGCACACCTGTATTTGGGGAGTTTCTCCCATTCTTCACTGCAGTGTAGAATCCCACTCCTCTCAAGCTCTGTCAGGTTGGATGGGGAGCGTTGCTACACAGCTATTTTCAGGTCTCTCCAGAGATGTTCAATCAGGTTCAAGTCCGGGCTCTGGCTGGGCCACTCAAGGATATTCAGAGACTTGTCTCGAAGCCACTCCTACGTTGTCTTGGCCGTCTGCTTAAGGTCGTTGTCCTGTTGGAAGGTGAACCTTCGCCCCAATCTGAGATCCTGAGCACTCTGGAGCAGGTTTTCATCAAGGATCTCTCTGTACTTTGCTCCGTTCATCTTTCCCTCAATCCTGACTAGTCTCCCAGTCCCTGCAACTGAAAAACATCCCCACAGCATGATGCTGCCACCACCATGATCCACCGTAGGGATGCTGCCAGGTTACCTCCAGATGTGACGCTTGGCATTCAGGCCAAAGAGTTCAATCTTGGTTTCATCAGACCAGAGAATCTTGTTTCTCATGGTCTGAGAGTCCTTTAGGTGCCTTTTGGCAAACTCCAAGCGGGCTGTCATGTGCCTTTTACTGAGGAGTGGTTTCCGTCTGGCAACTCTACCATAAAGGCCTGATTGATGGAGTGCTGCAGAGATGGTTGTCCTTCTGGAAGGAACTCTGGAGCTCTGTCAGAGTGACCATTGGGTTTTTGGACACCTCCCTGAACAAGGCCCTTCTCCCCCAGTTGTTCAGTTTGGCCGGGCGGCCAGCTCTAGGAAGAGTCTTGGTGGTTCCAAACTTCTTCCATTTAAGAATGATGGAGGCCACTGTGTTCTTGGGGACCTTCAATGCTGTATAAATTTTTGGTACCCTGTCCCAGATCTGTGCCTCGACACAATCCTGCCTCTGAGCTCTACGGACAATTCCTTTGACCTCATGGCTTGGTTTTTGTTCTGACATGCGCTGTCAACTGTGGGACCTTATATAGACAGGTGTGTGCCTTTCCAAATTATGTCCAATCAATTGAATTTACCACAGGTGGACTCCAATCAAGTTGTAGAAACATCTCAAGAATGATCAATGGAAACAGGATGCACCTGAGGTCAATTTTGAGTCTCATGGCAAAGGGTCTGAATACTTATGTAAATAAGGTATTTCAGTTTTTATTTAATTTTTTATTTGCTAAACTTTCAAAAAACCTGTTTTCGCTTTGTCATTATGGGGTATTGTGTTTAGATTGATGAGGGAAATGTTTTATTTAATCCATTTTAGAATAGCGCTGTAACGTAACAAATTGTGGAAAAAGGGAAGGGGTCTGAATACTTTCCGAATGCACTGTATATACAAAAGTATATGGACATCCCTTCAAAATAGTGGATTCGGCTATTTCAGCCACACCCATTGCTGACAGGTGTATAAAATTGAGCACACCGCCATGCAATCTCCATAGACAAACATTGGCAGTGGAATGGCCTTACTGAAGAGCTCAGTGACTTTCAACATGGCACCGTCATAGGATGGCACCTTTCCAATAAGTCAGTTCATCAAATTTCTGCCCTGCTGGACTGCCCCGGTCAACTGTAAGGGCTGTTATTGTGAAGTGGAAACGTCTAGGAGCGACAATGGCTCAGCCGCAAAGTGGTAGGCCACACAAGCTCATAGAACGGGAACGCCAAGTGCTGAAGCGCGTAAAAATCCTCTGTCCTCGGTTGCAACACTCACTACCGAGTTCCAAACTGCCTCTGGAAGCAACGTCAGCACAATAACTGTTCGTCGGGATCATCATGAAATTGGTTTCCATGGCCGAGCAGCCACATACAAGCCTAAGATCACCATGCGCAATGCCAAGTGTCGGCTGGAGTGGTGTAAAGCTCGCCTCCATTGGATTCTGGAACAGTGTAAACGCGTTCTCTGGAGTGATGAATCACGCTTCCATCTGGCAGTCCGATGGACGATTCTGGGTTTGGCAGATGCCAGCAGAATGCTACCTGCCCCAATGCATAGTGCCAACTATAACATTTGGTGGTGGAGGAGGAATAATGGTCTGGGGCTGTTTTTCATGGTTTGGGCTAGGCCCCTTAGTTCCAGTGAAAGGAAATCTTAACGCTACAGCATACAATGACATTCTAGACGATTCTGTGCTTCCAACTTTGTGGCAACAGTTTGGGGAAGGCCCTTTCCTGTTTCAGCATGACAATGCTCCCGTGCACAAAGCGAGGTCCATACAGAAATCATTTGTCGAGATCGGTGTGGAAGAACTTGACTGGCCTGCACGGAGCCCTGACCTCAACTCCATTGAACAACTTTAGGGATTAATTAGAACGCTGACTGCGAGCCAGGCCTAATCGCCCAACATCAGTGCCCCAACATCACTAATGTTCTTGTGGCTGAATGGAAACAAGTCCCTGCAGCAATGTTCCAACATCTGTGGAAAGCCTTCCCAGAAGAGTGGAGGCTGTTATAGCAGCAAAGGGGGGACCAACTCCATATTATTAATGCCCATGATTTTGGAATGAGATGTTCGACGAGCAGGTGTCCACATACTTTTTGTCATGTTGTGTATATATACAGAACCGTTCAAAAGTTTGGGGTCACTTAGAAATGTCCTTGTTTTCGAAAGAAAAGCAATTTTTTTGTCCATTAAAATAACATCAAATTGATCAGAAATACAGTGTAGACATTGTTAATGTTGTAAATGGCTATTGTAGCTGGAAACAGCTGATTTTTAATGGAATATCTCCTGAATATCTCGCAAGTCTCCTGAGTGGCGCAGTGGTCTAAGGCACTGCATCGCAGTGCTAGCTGTGCCACTAGAGATCCTGTTTCGAATCCAGGCTCTGTCGCAGCCAGCCGCGACCAGGAGACTCATGGGCAGCGCACAATTGGCCTAGCGTTGTCCAGGGTAGGGGAGGGAATGGCCGGCAGGGATGTAGCTCAGTTGATAGAGCATGGCGTTTGCAACGCCAGGGTTGTGGGTTCAATTCCCATGGGGGACCAGTATAAAAAATATATATATGTGTATTCACTAACTGTAAGTCGCTCTGGATAAGAGCGTCTGCTAAATGACTAAAATGTAAATGTAAATGAATATCTACATAGGCGTACAGAGGCCCATTATCAGCAACCATCAGTCCTGTGTTCTAATGGCACGTTGTGTTTGCTAATTGCTTTTTCTTTGCAACTCTGCCTAGAAGGTCAGCATCCCGGAGTCGCCTCTTCACTGTTGATGTTGAGACTGGTGTTTTGCGGGTACTATTTAATGAAGCTGCCAGTTGAGGACCTGTGAGGCGCCTGTTTCTCAAACTAGACACTCTAATGTATTTGTCCTCTTGCTCAGTTGTGCACTGGGGCCTCCCACTCCTCTTTCTATTCTGGTTAGAGCCAGTTTACGCTGTTCTGTGAAGGGAGAAGTACACAGCGTTGTACGAGATCTTCAGTTTCTTGGCAATTTCTCGCATGGAATAGCCTTCATTTCTCAGAACAAGAATAGACTGACGAGTTTCAGAAGAAAGTTATTTGTTTCTGGCCATTTTGAGCCTGTAATCGAACCCACAATTGCTGATGCTCCAGATACTCAACTAGTCTCAAGAAGGCCAGTTGTATTGCTTCTTTAATCAGCACAACAGTTTTCAGCTGTGCTAACATAATTGCAAAAGGGTTTTCTAATGATCAATTAGCCTTTTAAAATTATAAACTTGGATTAGCAAACACAACGTGCCATTGGAACACAGGACTGATGGTTGCTGATAATGGGCCTCTGTACGCCTATGTAGATATTCCATTAAAAATCAGCCGTTTCCAGCTACAATAGCCATTTACAACATTAACAATGTCTACACTGTATTTCTGATCAATTTTATGTTATTTTAATGGACCAAAAATTGCTTTTCTTTCGAAAACAAGGACATTTCTAAGTGACCCCAAACTTTTGAACGGTAGTGTATATATATATATATATATATATAAGGAAGAGAAGCTTAGGCCTAACCCCAGAGAGATAGAGATATGCTGGTGGCATGCTACAACACCGACATGCATTTCTTTATGTCAGATGGCTACTGCGTCTGCTATACAGATGTAGACGTACAGAAGGAGGATAATTCGTAAATTTCCGATCCAAATATTTTGTATGAAGATAAGCATTATATTGTTAGATTATATTAGTAACTCTGGTAGGCCTGAAACAGTCTTCCTCACCTCAAGTTCAACTGTCGGAGTCAGTTGTAGCGCCGGGGCGCATTGCCTTCATATCATAGGCCTGCAGTAGCTAAAGCTTAATAATAGCCACACCATACCAAACCTTCACAAACATTTCTAAACTTTATTAGGGTAATATCAAAAGTAAATCAAGCCATTGTTTATAGGAAAAATGTGAGCAGAAGAGTGAATTTAATCCAAGGAAAAAACTCACTACCCTTCCCTGTGCCCCCCAAAACCACACAACCCTCCCCAAAGCAAAAAAAATAAACAGTTTGACAACCCTCCCCTAGTAAATTTCGATCTGTCCCTAAATGGGACCTGTGGAACTCCACAGTAGGCTATAACCTAATGGTGACTCCTTATGGCTGCCTCTGTTCCTATGCTTATAAACCTCCTACTGCTGGGCCAACCTTGTTCATAGTCATTAATGGTTACACAGTATCACTCGAACCTTCCACCATAAGGGAATAATAAGCACTTCATAACTTTTGAGGAACATTTTGTTTTCCGGCTGGCACTGGCCAAAGAAAGTTTTTCAATGTCTTTAATGGGAGGGGGGGGGGTTTCCTGTTTACAAAAATCCTTCCGTCCAGAAGAGATGACAATCCGCAAGTTTCATTCCACCGATAATGCCACAGTCTTCTTTTGGACATGGGAATGTTCTGTCGAGAGTCGAGACCCTCATGGCAACGAAGACCCCCCCCCCCCTCCAACTAACAGTGTATCGCCCTGTAAAGAGATGCCCTCCTCGTAATCAGATTAATTTGGCATTAATGTCCATTTCGGGAGTTATGACTGAAGCTAGCAGTTCGACTTCAACAATGGTACGTATTTTTCCTGCAACTTTACAAGTGATCATGGTGGTCTGAAGCTATAGCTGATTTTTTTTAAATAACGTTGCTTCCTACACTGTTAGTTATTTTCTCATTTTTAAACAGTCTCTGATAGTAGGCTACAAAAGTTGTAATCCTAAACACTGCGGGTAACAATTGCTACATTGTTTTCGCTCTGAATAATGTGACTTGCAGCAGCAGTTTCGAATGTATGTATTCGAAACATTTTATGATCTGGCTCCAGGGGAGAGCTGTTACTAGGATTCCATTGGAGGAGAGATGTGAGAGACAGCACTCTGATGGTATTTATACTATAAACAGAACTGTATGTCCATGGTCATTAGGACAGGAATGACTTTGAATACATGTGGAGGATGTAACGTTTTACCAATTGATTAAAACTATATAGATCAGGAGCTGACTCTTGAACTATTGAAGGGAAATGATGGTAGATATAGTGATATATAGTGACCATTTGCCCTGTTGTGTCATTCCCCTCCTGAGCTCATGATGGACTTTCAGACAATAGCCCACTATTAAGATTCACTCTGGACCATGACCTTGTTCCCAGAGCCTAAACACAGCATGGGTGTTTTGACCTGCAATAACACAGCTGAGGGAACACACAATCTGTTTCTGCTTAGGTGGGTTTTTAAAAGAGTGGCAAAGTGGTGCAGAATCCAAGAGATTTACTGTATTAGAGGGAGACAAGTTTTACACAGGCATGCACTTCTTTGGCAATGTTTACTTTGTGAACTGCACCACAGACACTGACCCTAGGCGGCCATTCCCTCTGTGTTTTACTAACCAAGGGAAACGTCTATGTTCAGCGTGGTGTCAGACAGATTTGGGTGATCTGGGGATGTTGTATAAAGACCAGACTCAGCTTGGTAAAGAGGCCACTATTTTCACACTCTGACAGTGTTGCATTCTGGGCATGCATGCCTCTGTATTCTGAACATTCTTGAAATTCATGAAAATGGCCTGACAATACAGTATTAATCACTTTACTGATCCGATGTGCTCCTGGGAATATTAATCACTTTTGTATTGTGATCCACTGTCTGATTGCCATATTAACTTAAAAGTGTTTAACTTCTTGAAGTGTCCTGATTTTCTGTGGCTTTAGCTTGTAGTGGGCAATTCCACGGTAACAGAGTAAAGCTGAGACTCACTTTAAAATGTATGCCGAACAAAAACCAACAGTTGCAAAGTTAATCAAACCATACAACTCTATGCACAAGGATTACTTTTAACAATTTCCACAGAACATAAAAAAATATATATGTACTTGCAGATGCAAAGTTTGGTAATAGGATGACATTTGTGCTGTTTGTGCTGTCATTCTTTTACCAAACTTTGCATCTGCACTGTTCTTCAAGTAAATGTGTTTTTTGTGTTTTTGAAAAATATGATTCTCAGCATCACTCTGTTAACGTGGAAATGTCCAAGTCCCAACTGCCACTGAAATTAGGGAATAATATGATGGTATTACCAGTGACCACATACAGGACGTGAGCTTTCAATGAGAGGAAATGCATGAGTTTTCACAATTGCTGGAGCACAAGAACATACCTAGAAACTAGCAGGAGACTGGAGCAGTGGGATTAACACTTCACATTAGTTTAAGCTCTAATCAATTTCCGCTGGATTATTGTGATTTGTCAGTCTGAGTTTAATAACTTGTCCTCACTCCTCAATTTTACGGGTTACTTGTTTTTTTGCTACTTTTACTGACTCTCTTTTTCTCTATTCTATTGATATTACATTTTTTCAACAATTCTCTCACTTTCTCTTTCTGTAGGTTCTGTCTTGCTCCCCCTCTCTCAAAATCCCCTGAATCTGTTCCTAATTTTCTCTCCTGAACCACTCCCATTCTTTTTTCCCACCACATTCTCCATCCTGATGTAAGGCCGTCTCCCTCTGGAACTTCCTATGACATCCATCTGTTCTCAGAGGGTTGTTTGTGTATGTCTGGGTGTGTGTCTGTGTGTGTGTGTCTGGGTCTACTCTAGGGCTCTGTTGGTTTCTAGGACTCAGACACAAGCAGCTGTACAGAGAGCCAGTCCCAGGCAGAGTCTGATCAGCAAGGTCTATCTACACCCATGGTGAGTACACACACACACACACACACACACACAAATACACACACACCAGTGGAGGCTGCTGAGCGGAGGACAGCTCATAATAATGGCTAGAAAGGAGCAAATTGAATGATATCAAACCATTACCAGCCATTACCACGAGCCCGTTCTCCCAAATTAAGGTGCCACCAACCTCCTGTGACACACACACACACTCTCTATTTTGTCAGAGCTCGGGTCTCACAGCAGCACTCCAGGACCCTACCTCACTCTCTCTTTCCCCAAAGAGGCCACCACTCGACCTGATGGAGACTGGAGGAGGCCTGAAGGTGCAGGCGACCACACCTCACCTGGTCGGCCTGGGCAGTGGCCGGCTCAGTGTTGCCATCACACTTATGCCCCTAAATGAAGGTATGCACAGTATATACACACACACATACACACACACACACAAAGAAATAACCCAGATGCATTTATGTAAATAAAGGCCAGTTGATATCTAGAGAACACGAACACAGTTCTGTAGACATCCTGTATTTCCCCAAAGGGAGGCACTGAACTGCAAGTACCCTGGTGTGGGTGTCTCTTGGCTGCTAAGACCCAGGACAATTTGACTTAGCAATGCTGTGTGAATGCCATAATATCAGCGCATAGTTTCATGCCTTTTAAATTAACCAGTGCTATATTTAGAGGTTCTATGACCAGCACTACTGTATGCATGAAAGAAAGGGGAAAGGGGGATTCCTAGTCAGTTGCACAACTGAATGCATTCAACCGAAATGTGTCTTCCCACATTTAACCTAACCCCTCTGAATCAGAGAGGTGCGGGGGGCTGCCTTAATCGACTTCCACGTCATCCGAGCCCGGGAAGCAGTTGTTGTTGGGGTTAACTGCCTTGCTCAAGGGCAGTACAGCAGATTTTTCCACCTTGCCGGCTCTGGGATTCCAACCAGTGACCTTTTGGTTACTGGCCCAATGCTCTTAACCGCTAGGCTATCTGCCGTATGTTGATGTTTCAAATGGGATGCTACAGAGACAGTAGCTTTCAATGACGAGACTTTTCTGTGTTTCAGGCGTAACCCGAATCGGCCGACAGGATGCGTCCGTACCTCAGGACATCACTATTGAGGGCCTGGGTATAGAGGCGGAGCATTGTCGTATTATAAACAAGGGAGGAGTCATCACCCTTGACCCTGCCGGAAACCTGTGCTCACTTGATGGTGTCCATGTCTCAAAGCCAACATTGCTGACACAAGGTAATACACTTGTAATACACACACTCACATATGCACATGCACGCATACCCACACACACACTTGTCATCAACATACACACATATTAAGTGGTTCATATTCAAACGTACAGACGGATACAAGTATCAGATTGAGGTGAGGTAGAAATAGTTTAGGCTGATTTTAACCCCTCCGGTCTTGTCTAAGGATGTCATCTCCTGTAGAGTTAGGAAACTAAACTGTAAGAATGAATGATTTCCTGTCGACGGTCAGTTACCCATCAGGCCAGGCAGTAGGCCCGCCCTATTGAGATTGGGTGAGGTGCTTGGTGGGGTGAGACTTCACACATGCTGTAACTCAGACTCTCCCTAGGAGTAATACTGGAGATAATCATACACCAACTCCTCTTCCACTATTCAAATGAAATCAAATGTTATTGGTCACATACACATATTTAGCAGATGTTATTGCAGGTGTAGCGAAATGCTTGTGTTCCTAGCTCCAACAGTGCAGTAATATCTAACAATACACAACAATATACACGAATCTAAAAGTAAAAGACAGGAATTAAGAAATATATAAATATTAGGATGAGCAATGTCGGAGTCCAGAGTATAAATATATATATTCTCACTGGGATCTCCCTAGCCTGTGTGGGACCAGGTACGTATTTACAGTGGAAGGGGTAGTAGTCGATAGAGATAGTTTCTATGCTCGCAGTTCCTAGGCACACAAACGCTTCTCAGCAAAGATACTAAGCATGGTACGTATCTGGTATTCGCTCCCCTCCTTCCCACACACTGTATGAAATAACATTCCACATCGACTTGTTCACCACTCATCATCTCTGCATCATTGGTGTGTAAGAGAAAAAATGGTTTGGTGTGTTTAATACTGTGTGTGTCTGTGCGCGTGAGAGAGAGTCTGTGTGAGTCTGTGTGTGTGTGTGTGTGTGCGTGTGCGTGTGCGTGTGCGCGTGAGAGAGAGTCCGTGTGAGTCTGTGTGTGTGTTGAGAGAGATTTTCAACAAAGACTCCAGAGCAGCGTCTGGAAGTAATCAGCTGGTCTGGGCTGCACTCCAGCGCCCCCACCCCATGATGTAACCGTAGTTGTGAGTGTGATGGAGAGCAGAGCCTGAAGGGTTTCAGCAGTGGCCGAGACCCCTGCCTTCCACTGCCTAACTTTCACTTCTACAAATACACCTCAAACACACACACACACTTACATACACACACACACACACACACACACATACACACTATCCCACGGTCCACACTCTGAGAGATGACAGTCATTAATTTGTTAGTTCGTCTCTGTGTTGGACAGTCACTGCTCCTTTGTATCAGTTTAATGTTAGTTATATTATAATGTTAGCAGTAGGTATTAGTGTTTATAGTATCTGTTAACTGTTTTCAACCAAGTGTAGCAGTCAGTTTGGAAGTTGTTGTTAACAGGACAATTGTAGTAGCTCTAACTGGTTAATGTCGTTTTTAATGCCCTAGGGGAAACATACAGTGGTCTACATTATTTAGGTGTGAAATAAACAAGGAAAAAGCACTGATTAGAGACTTGAGTGATGTGCGTAATGTGCTGATGATTTTGTTTTAGACATTGCTCTTTGGACTGTTTTATCAGCTTGGATCGATTAGGGACCGTTCTAAATGTACTGGGGGGGGGGGGGGGGGGGGGGTCCAAAATAGGGGAGGTTTTTTTTTGCTTTGGCGAGGGTTGTGTGGTGTTTTATTGGGCACAGGGGAGGATAGTGCATTTTTTCCCTGGTTTACATTCGCTCTTTTGCAGGTTTTACTGTATAATTTCTTCCATCCTAGCCAAATTTGCTGGCGCCTCCCCTATATCAAGGTGTTTTGGTACTTCCCTTATGCACTATGCTTTTCCATGCTAACTTTTACTATACCACAGGTCAGTATATACCAGTCTAACTGTCTATCCTGCCCTCTGTCCACCATTCATAGTGTCAATAGAGAGAAATAGTAATGGTGTCTTTTTGTAGGCACTAACTTCGCCATGGTTCGTTGGACAAGGCCTATGGGTGAAATGAATAGTGTTTTGTAGGATTTTGTTGGGACAAACGCCGAAAATAAGGTCTCTGGCAAACACAGGCTTAGGAGATCTTATACATTTTGTTCTATGAGATAATCTTCATCTGGTAATTTCACTTTTTGTTAATTTTGAAGAATTTGTAATAATAAAAACATACATTACAGAAAGGCTTCATCATTCATAAAGGTCATGTTAACTGACTGCTATTATCGCAAAGAACAAAACTTATAAGATCTCCTAAGCCTGTGTTAACCTCAGACCTTATTTTCTAATTTATTCCAAAACCCTATTCTTTCCCTATTCATTTTCCCATAGGGATGGCTGAACGAACCAGAGGTAACTTATTTCGGGGTTTTAGGACTACAAGATGGCGAGCTCTATAGTGGTAGGTGGACCGTTTGTCAATATCTGCAATAGGCTAGCTAGCAATCATAACACACACAAAAGCATTCAAAGCTGCATCAATTTTCAATATGAATCCACAAGAACAAATAGGAATATCTGATAGGCAGCAGAGAGGCCAGGTGCATCATTGCGCATGAAAGAACTATGAGACACGCAGCCAGTGGCGGCTCCTGAAAAAATTCTCAGGGGGGGCAATTTTTCTGATGATTTAGGTGACCTACACACATTTTAAAAAAGATATGTCCAGCAACAACATGAAGACAGGGGCAGCATATAAGTCAATACCAGAAGCATTTATTGACTGATCTCAAAAGTGTTGGCTTACCAGGGTTGGTGGAGCCCTCAGTTTCATCTTTGCCTCGCAAAGCTAACTCAAACACTCCGCAAAACTTCACACACTGGATTAGCCGGCTGAGGATGTGGCGGTTCTTGCTAATGTCGTAGTAAATATATTTGTTATAGTGAATATGGAATATGATATGTTGAGTAAAATGTTGTGCTAAGATCTATTTAGGTCAGGAGCTGGTTATAAGTTCTGTTCCTATCCAATAACAATGGACAAAAGGGTCCTATCTTGTCAGCCTTGTCAGTTTCAGTTCTCCAGTAAACTTGTGATTATCAACACTAACCTCATCGTTGTGGCGGAGGACAGCTAGCCTGTATCCCTCATCCAGTTGAGTGGGAATGTTCACTCTCCCCAAAGCAGACAATCTCAAACAGCTATCCATGTGGGTCTTTGACAGCTCATGTTTCTTAATCTTTCCTGAAAGATGGTGCATGTCCGTTACACACCAGTCGCTGTCCAAGCGGTGCTGTCTGCCGTGCCGCCTTCAGGGTGAAAGAGTAAGCAGGGGGTAGCAGAAGACTGCATTAGCTACATCGCAGCCTGCTAGCCAGGTTTTTCGTTCGTACCAATTTTTGGAAAATCCTCGGGTGTAGGACTTCCCCCCTTTAGTAGAAACCTGTTGAATTATTAAATTTGGTCTGGGAGGTCCTAATTGTTTCGTTGCCAATTTATCTTCATTTGTTCGCCGACAAAAAGGAACTTCTTTCAAAGACACAATCGAGTTGCACTGAAGCCTAGCCATTTTGATAGTAGTAGTGAATTGATTGACGAGGCTACCCGCTCTTTTCTTAGTTACGTTCATGGTTATTTTACGTATGACGAAAGCGCGTAAGTGCAAGCCCTCAGAAACCCATAGAGATTGTATTGAAAGCTCTGATATTTGAAAAAAATAGATTTTACATGGGAGTCTATGACAGACTTCTGGGCGATTTTCAACCTGACTGAAATCGCCCCAAAAGGGGGGGGGGGGGGCATTTGAAGCACGACTTTAGCCTGATTGGACATTTAGTGGCACTGTGGCAGATCAGACGTCTAGATTACAACACTGATAACTACTGTTGCCGTGATATAATTGATTAGAAAAAAAATCCCTTCCTTTTCCCGTTTGGCAGTGCGTCGCCCATATCGCCCTATTGAACACACCGCCCCTGCACGCAGCTCAAAAAGCTCCCCTATTACAAGTATCCGTCCTAGACTAGCCTACAACACCACAATATAAGTCATAATTGCATTATTGTTTTCAAGTGAGTAAAAAATTATACTCTAGGCTGCAGGGAGAATGTCATTTGAATAACGGCGCAAAAGCCCTGTGATTTGAATGTTTAATTCCATTTGGATCAGTTGCGGGTCTACTCTCGACAGTTTATAAGGTCTAGAAAGGCACAGTAGAAGGCCAGTCTGGCTGTATTTTTAATTCTGATACTGAGATGTGCTGTCTGTTGCAGATCATCATTCTCCCACGGTCGTCCTATAATAATGTGGCCACATATGCACCTGGCAGGCCCAGTTATTCAGGAAAGTTTAACGCGACTCTGCCTATTCAATCTGAGCGGCTATTCCTCACGCACGTACAACCTAAATATTTGTCATTTAACTTTTAAAGTGTATTATATTTTATATATGGCATAAACACAACCAGACACAATGCTTTAATCTGATTAGGCTACTTCAAAAATATCCTGTAGGCATGCGCACATTCATCCTAAATATAATTCCAGCATTCTCAAAATGGCTTTACATTAACCAGGTTTACATCCGACCGTTTTATGCGAGTAAAGTAGACCTACATGTCGGATAAATCATGTCACGACAGGGAAAGCATGCCATTTATTAGGCTAGATTAAATAAAGTGTGATGAACTTCACAGGGTGGTGAAAGTGCACGGTGATGAGCTTGATGCTCCTTTCAATAAATATCGAGGGTCTTATTCTGGTGACATGATGATCAATGCTTGGCTGCAATTTGACAAATACAAATAATCTCACACTTTTGTCCACAATAAATCCTCATCATGTGGGCTATACCCATACTGTATCTGCGAGCTGCTATACCCGTACTGTATCTGCGAGCTGCTATACCCATACTGTATCTGCGAGCTGCTATACCCGTACTGTATCTGCAAGCTGCTATACCCGTACTGTATCTGCGAGCTGCTATACCCGTACTGTATCTGCGAGCTGCTATACCCATACTGTATCTGCGAGCTGCTATACCCATACTGTATCTGCGAGCTGCTATACCCGTACTGTATCTGCGAGCTGCTATACCCGTACTGTATCTGCGAGCTGCTATACCCGTACTGTATCTGCGAGCTGCTATACCCATACTGTATCTGCGAGCTGCTATACCCATACTGTATCTGCGAGCTGCTATACCCGTACTGTATCTGCGAGCTGCTATACCCGTACTGTATCTGCGAGCTGCTATACCCGTACTGTATCTGCGAGCTGCTATACCCATACTGTATCTGCGAGCTGCTATACCCATACTGTATCTGCGAGCTGCTATACCCGTACTGTATCTGCGAGCTGCTATACCCGTACTGTATCTGCGAGCTGCTATACCCGTACTGTATCTGCGAGCTGCTATACCCGTACTGTATCTGCGAGCTGCTATACCCGTACTGTATCTGCGAGCTGCTATACCCGTACTGTATCTGCGAGCTGCTATACCCGTACTGTATCTGCGAGCTGCTATACCCGTACTGTATCTGCGAGCTGCTATACCCGTACTGTATCTGCGAGCTGCTATACCCGTACTGTATCTGCGAGCTGCTATACCCGTACTGTATCTGCGAGCTGCTATACCCGTACTGTATCTGCGAGCTGCTATACCCGTACTGTATCTGCGAGCTGTCGGCTAGAGCCCACGTGCCAATAGCCTAGCAGACTGTGCACATTCGCTAAAGCTACGCAAAATGTTTTGTGACAAAACCATCAGTAGGCCTAGAGTTAAAAATACGATGGAAACCCATTTAACTTGTATTTTTTATTCGGTGCATGGGAATTTACCCACAAAAGTTATTTTTACGTGCACTAAGTATTTACGCACAATGGAAATAAGTCCCCGACTTTAATGTGCAATCTTTGTACAGTGTGTATATATATATATATATGTATATTTTTTTTACTGACAAATAAAATCAATCAATTAATTAATCCAAACTGTGCAGCTGCCATTTGATGAATGGAAAGAGACCTCTGTTACAAAACACCAGAAAGTTTAATGACATTAGGAGATTGTCAAGCCAAGCTTTGATACTGGGGGCCAGTATAAAAAATAATAATTATGCACTCAGGATAAGAGCGTCTGCTAAATGACTAAAATGTAAATGTAAAAATGGGTAGGCCTACAAGGTAGGAAGGGATGTATTTTCTGTTTGCCAAGATTGACAGTCTATTTATTGTGGTGTTGAAAATGCAAACCATAATATTGAAGCGCCCGAAGTCGATATGCTTTGTTTATTGGTTGTGTGGTGCATTGGCACAGAAACCTGTTGGTGGAAAATTTTTTGCACATATTTTATGTAATTATAAATATGGCATAAAAATATTGAACATCTGATCCCCCCCCCTAGCTGATCATTGTCTGCAGCAGGCTCTGATCGTAGTGTAGGCCTAATGAAACAAGCAGGGAGAGTCAGCTCGTCTGTGGTGGTCGGCGAACCCTCAGCCTTCTGACCCGTAGCCCTGCGTTGTATCGACTGTGCCACAAAAGCATGCTGAATGGTAAAATCGATATCCACGTTTATAAACTCGAACTGTCTCTTAGGGTGGGGTTACAGCATCCCCCGTTACCCGCCCCCCTCTCCCCCGTCCCACCAAAGCCCCCTCCTCTTCCCCATTTGGCGCGTCTGCGACCACCCAAATCAGCCAACCAGACTTGCGC
Organism: Coregonus lavaretus; assembly: GCF_964263955.1. Lineage (NCBI taxonomy): Eukaryota > Metazoa > Chordata > Actinopteri > Salmoniformes > Salmonidae > Coregonus > Coregonus lavaretus. The sequence continues at coordinate 35,538,175 of NC_140011.1, forward strand.
AGTCGCCAGGTTTAGGGCTCCGTCTGAGAATGGGGAGGAGTGTCTGAGGACTCGTCAAGGTAGCAGAGGGAAGTGTCTCTGTCCCTTTGTCATGCTAATCCAAGGCAGAGGAGTTCCGTCCATCACCAAGGCTCAACAGTTTGAATGGGACAGCACACAAAGGTTAGTTGTCGTCCTCCGAACAAAGACATCTCAGACGTTCTCAAAAGTTTGGAGAAACCTATCGGTTGCTCCAGAGAAGATGCGTCTGTTTCACCCAGCGTTCTCCCACCTCATCTTGCAGGATAATAACTTTTTTAACCAGTAAATAATCTTTCGTGAACTCCTGTTTGGTTTCATTGTTCAATTTTAGGCTATGCATGGTTTTAGTTGGTTATGTCCAGTTTGTGAAGTAGTTGCGCGCAAAATAGTTTTATGTTCTTATTTTATTTGAAAGCGATTGAAATACTCGGAAGTGCATTTTTGTATGGACTCAGTAGTAGGATAAGCCGCACACCTTTTAGGGGACTGTTTAGAGCTAAATGGCCGAGAGTGCGCTTTTCTTAATCATTTTCATATGGTTGCACCGTTTCCCCGAAGTGGTTTGATACTTCTTGCACCGTTTCCCCGAAGTCGTTTGGTACTCCTTGGGAAAAAATAAACAGTAATAGCAATAGTCCTATTTATTTCTAAGAATTATGTAACTTGATCACTCGTGTTTTTTTTATGTGATTGGGAGATAGCATAGATGCATGCAGAAGTCGAGCGGCCTGCGCATTGGTCCCTAATTATGAAATATTTTCTCCAAAATAACCATGTCCTTAGTGGCCATTATGTGGTTACTCAATTAGACAAAAAGGGATAGGCTACTATTCTCAGAAGAGGCTTTTTAGAGGGGGATTCCCTGAGCCCTGGGTGTTTGGTTATCTGAGGTGCCACACCGCCATTCTCTGTAGCAGACAGATTATTAATAGAGGATTTAGTTGTTGCGAAAATGTTTTATTAGAAAAACTTATTACAGGTATTATCAGTTATTAATATACAGCCTACTACAGTTGAAGTCGGCAGGTAGCTTAGTGGGTAAGAGCGTTGTGCCAGTAACCGAAAGGTCGCTGGTTCTAATCCCCGAGCCGACTAGGTGAAAAATCTGTCGATGTGCCCTTAAGCAAGGCACTTAACCCTAATTGCTCCTGTAAGTCGCTCTGGATAAGAGCGTCTGCTAAATGACTAAAATGTAAAAAAAAAAAAATATGTTTACATACACCTTAGCCAAATACAGTTAAACTCAGTTTTTCACAATTCCTGACATTTAATCCTAGTAAAAATTCTCTGTTTTAGGTCAGTTAGGATCACCACTTTATTTGAAGAATGTGAAATGTCAGAATAATAGTAGAGAGAATGATTTATTTCAGCTTTTATTTCTTTCATCACATTCCCAGTGGGTCAGAAGTTTACATACACTCAATTAGTATTTGGTAGCATTGCCTTTAAATTGTTTAACTTGGGTCAAACGTTTCGGGTAGCCTTCAACAAGCTTCCCACAAGTTGGGTGAATTTTGGCCCATTCCTCCTGACAGAGCTGGTGTAACTGAGTCAGGTTTGTAGGCCTCCTTGCTCGCACACACCTTTTCAGTTCTGCCCACACATTGTCTATAGGATTGAGGTCAGGGCTTTGTGATGGCCACTCCAATACCTTGACTTTGTTGTCCTTAAGCCATTTTACCACAACTTTGGAAGTATGCTTGGGGTCATTGTTCATTTGGAAGACCCATTTGCGACCAAGCTTTAACTTCCTGACTGATGTCTTGAGATGTTGCTTCAATATATCCACATAATTTTCCTTCCTCATGATACCATCTATTTTGTGAAGTGCACCAGTCCATCCTGCAGCAAAGCACCCCCACAGCATGATGCTGCCACCCCCGTGCTTCACGGTTGGGATGGTGTTCTTCGGTTTGCAAGAACCACCTTTTTCCTCCAAACATAACAATGGTCATTATGGCCAAACAGTTATATTTTTGTTTCATCAGACGAGAATACATTTCTCCAAAAAGTACGATCTTTGTCCCCATGTGCAGTTGCAAACCGTAGTCTGGCTTTTTTATGGCGGTTTTGGAGCAGTGGCTTCTTCCTTGCTGAGCGGCCTTTCAGGTTATGTTGATATAGGACTTGTTTTATTGTGGATATAGATACTTTTGTACCTGTTTCCTCCAGCATCTTCACAATGTCCTTTGCTGTGTTCTGGGATTGATTTGCACTTTTCGCACCAAAGTACGTTCATCTCTAGGAGACAGAATGCGTCTCCTTCCTGAGCGGTATGACGGCTGCGTGGTCCCATGGTGTTTATACTTGCATACTATTGTTTGTACAGATAAACGTGGTACCTTCAGGCGTTTGGAAATTGCTCCCAAGGATGAACCAGACTTGTGGAGATCTACAATTAATTTTCTGAGGTCTTGGCTGATTTCTTTTGATTATCCCATGATGTCAAGCAAAGAGGCACTGAGTTTGAAGGTAGGCCTTGAAATACATCCACAGGTACACCTCCAATTGACTCAAATTATGTGAATTAGCCTATCAGAAGCTTCTAAAGCCAAGACATCATTTTCTGGAATTTTCCAAGCTGTTTAAAGGCACAGTCAACTTAGTGTATGTAAACTTCTGACCCACTGGAATTGTGATACAGTGAATTATAAGTGAAATAATCTGTCTGTAATAAATTTTAGGAAAAATTACTTGTGTCATGCACAAAGTAGATGTCTTAACTGACTTGCCAAAACTATAGTTTGTTAAAAAGAAATTTGTGGAGGGGTTGAAAAACGAGTATTAATGACTCCAACCTAAGTGTATGTAAACTTCCGACTTCAACTGTATACCATTACTTATCTATTTTTTACTTCACACTTTTTTTCTGGAAACTGCGTTGTTGGTTAAGGGCTTGTAAGTAAGCATTTCACTGTAAGGTCTACTACACATGTGGCAAATAAAATTTGATTTGATTTGATTAAACAAAGTAGATGTAGTTACAGTGGAAGGCCAGTCATATAACACTCACACACACACTGAGTAGAACCCAAATGTGTAGGAGGCCTTCTCTGTGAATTGGGATTCCCCAATGGTGTGTATAAAAAAAAAATCCTCCATATCTGTTTTTTTGCTCTGCCTTGCTGCCCTGTTGTCTGCATGATGACCCCAACTCCTCATATGAGGGAAAGCTGTTTCAGGTGGCCAGAGCAGGGTGAACTAACTCATGCTGATGGATTGCATGTAGCTGACTGTGTAAATGGATACCCCACTTCCTGAAGAACCATCAGCCTGGCGGAGCAGGAAACCTTGGATTATCAGACCCAGAAGACTCAGACCCTGAAGTGTGTGTGTGTGTGTGCTTGTGTGTGTGTTTGGGGGAGGGGAGTTGTATATCTCTGTCATAGCCCCAGTCTCAGAGAGTAAATATTGCTGAAATCATCACAACGTCTCAGTGTAGCAGACAGCCCGGCTCAATGACATAGATAAAGGAGAAATGGCATATTGATTCAGGGACACAGAGCAGCCTTCTCAGTCATCAATTCTTTGTCCACAAAAGTGAGGACATTTTTTGTTTCCATCTCAGATATCATTAATGCTGGAGGCTGAATTATTTCCCTGGGATCTGTTTTCCTACTCTGTAAGGTTTCCTCATTTAGCTCCTCAGCTCCAGACAGTAGGGTTTAGAGAACAGAGGGTATTTATAGTGTGCTCTATATGCTGACTGGACGGGACTGTCTTAAACTACTGCCCTCTGCATTAAACAATGTGTTTTATTTGGACGTTGATGTAATTGGAGAAAACTAAAGTAAAGCCCTTTGCTCCAAGGTAGAAACGTTATGTTGTGTGCATTGTGTGTGTGTGTGTGTGTGTGTTTGGGGGTTGGGGAGTTGATTTGAGTTTCAGAATTATTTTTATGGGCGGCTCTTGGTAGGAGTCCATTTTTACATAACCATGGAGTCAATCGTGTGTGTGTGTGTGTGTGTGTGCATGGCTGTGTTCAATAGACTCTACAAAGCGCTCTGTTGAATGTGTGTGTATTTGTGAGAGAGTCAGTTCTGACTGTTGTTTATCCAGGATACACACTCTGTCTGGGTAAATCCTACTTCTTCCGCTTTAACCACCCTGAGGAGGCCAGACGTATGAAGAGCATGCAGCCCCAGAAGAGTCCTGTCGCCACAATGGTCTACGGCTCAGGTAGGTACCAATCTCTCTCTCACACAACCCTGAAGACTACACTCTTACAGCTATGTCTCTACATTCCCCATTCCTACTGCTATTCTCCCCTGTTTGTCCCCCTTATCCCCTTGCAAGAGGAACCTCCAGAAGTGCCAAGGTGTCACTGTGATGGATGTGTGGTAAGGAAGTGGTTCTCAGAGTTCAGAATGTATTTGTTCTCTCGCTCTATCTATCTGTCTCTTTGTCTGCTGGGGGCAAGGGTCATGCTCTGGCTCTGCTTGGCTCTACTCTGCGTTACTTAAGTCTGATGGTTATACTCTTCAGCTAAACGATTACGTACACAGCCAAAGTACTTGGGTCAAACTGCCCATGTAAGGTATAAATAAATGGAAGTCCACCACATCCTCCCCTGTCCGGTGTGAGTTTATCCACTGCTGAGAGAACAAATGACAGCATGTCAGCACAGATAAACAGAGCCTGAGGTCAGCCAGCCCAGGTGGTCTCAGAGCAGAAACCCCGCACTGCATGCTGGGCCGCGGGTGCCGGGTCGGTGGGAGGAAGGGGCGTGCTTACAGAGGTGCTTCCTCAGTGCCAGAAAGTACAAAGGCATTCCGTCCCATCTCGCTCCGCCAGCATTCTTCCATTTTTAGAAGAAGCTTTCCTTAACCACAGACTGTGTTTGTTTTGGGCCCAGAACCGTCTGAAGGACGTTCTTCGCTGGTTTCTCCCTCCTTAGTCAGCATACTACAGGGGCTGATCACTGTTTGGTTACTAGATCCCACTCAGCCTGATTGCCTCAGTTTCTCTCAGCTTATAGGAGTTAGGCTTGAGTATAGGGTGTGTTTTACTCCACTGTTTATAAGGGTGCTCCAAGACAGGATCATATATCCACATTAATGAGAGTTTGATTTCTATGCATCTGATATTTCCACAGACTGTGTAAAGATTAAGCACAGCAATGGCGGCTCAGTGGGTGGCACCATGATGAGAGGCTCCCGATCAAAGGCGGAGCTGCAGGACTTGATGGAGACTCTGCAGCGCAGGAAGAGTGCTCTAGAGGCTAGCCTGAGGGCCAGCGCAGAATCTACCCGTACCTACCTCAGCCTGCCCCCTCCCAGCCCCCTGTCCCCCACGGCCCCCAGGAGTGCCGAGCGCCCCCCCTCCTCCAGAGGCCTCCCCTACATGACCAGTAGCAGCATGCCCCCCTCCCCTCGCCAGGGCGAGCGACCTCTCAGCCCCAAACCGCCATACACCCGCTCACGCCACCAATCACAGGACAGCCTGCTCCTCTCTAGCTCCTCTGATGGGCGTCGCCCAACTGTAGCCAGTTCTCTGCTGTCCATGTGGAATGGTTCCTGTTCCTATGGGGAGCCTGCCCCCCGTCCTCCTCGGGGCCACAGTGGGGCTGCCAGCATGCCCTCCAGCCCTCGTCTAGGCCGCAGGCTCTACGCCCAGGGCCGGAACGGGGACAATGGTATGGACCCTGCACCCCGTCAGAGGAAGTACTCTACAGGGTCACTCAACGGCCTGGGCTCTACCCACAGCCGCTCTCTACCCCGCCTCCACCGGTCGGCAGACTCTGCAGCCCTGTCCCTGCCCCCACGCCACTCCATGGGCTCCCACAGAGGGGAGAAGGGTTCTGTGTCCCTGTCCTCCAATACGAGGCGCAGCCTGTCTCCTCTGGAACGGCCGCCAGACGTAACAGTGCCAGCCACAGCCAGCGTACCGGGTACTCCCCGCAGGGCCAGCCTGGCCTCTCTGGCCTCTCTGGGCTGTGAACTGGAGCATGGGGGCCTGCGGGGATCCTCACCCTGCCTGGACCTGGGCCTGGGGGAGAGGAGGCTGTCCTTTGGGAAGGGTGGGCTGGGGCCGAGATCAAGAAGAGGCAGCATCAGCTCTCTGAATGGGAAGGAGGAGCTTACAGACTACCACAAGCACCAGAGAGACGAGAGGCTCAGAGAACAGGAGGTGCAGAGACTGGTGAGACAAACACAGCCTTAGATCAATCATTTTACTTCTTGTCTAATGCACTCTATTCATTATTATTATACCATTATTATTATTATTATTATTTTTATTATTATTATTATTATTATTATTATTGTTATTATTATCATCATCATGATGATCCTGTCTTTATTCGTCAGTCTAGAGTCTGCTATTCTAGAAGGCTCTGATTGTGTGACTTGGACGCCTGGTTTCATTCTGCTAGTTCGTCTGGTCCCGTCTCTTTACTAGGGACTGTTATGAAAACATGAAAGTGCTTATAGGGCTTTGATTTCAGCTTTTGTTACTTGAGAAGGCTAATTGGATGTTCTGACTAGTTGTCATCATGTTTCACAAGCTCCCTGTTTAATTGACTGAACACGCTCTCACACTCCTGCTGTAGAGAGATGGAACACACACGGAGCGGTGCGCCATGAACCAGTTGGTCAGACTGTTGGTCAGACTGGTTAAGACTCCTTTGAACTTTGTGTTCCTCAGAAAATCACTTGATTACATTTGAAATGTGGTTTCTCTGGTTTTATTGTGTTTTATGGGTAGTTTATAGGTTGTTTGATCATGCTTTTGGGTGATCACATGATCCCATTGTGTTGACAAAAGACTGTAAATAGATCAAAATACCCATCAATGAAATAATTGGATCCCAATAGCACAGTCTGAGTCTAATGAGTAGTATATTGGCTATAATGTGTGACTGTTAACCACTGGTCCTCTCCCTGTAATGTGTGACTGTGTTAACCACTGGTCCTCTCCCTGTAATGTGTGACTGTGTTAACCACTGGTCCTCTCCCTGTAATGTGTGACTGTGTTAACCATTGGTCCTCTCCCTGTAATGTGTGACTGTTAACCACTGGTCCTCTCCCTGTAATGTGTGACTGTGTTAACCACTGGTCCTCTCCCTGTAATGTGTGACTGTTAACCACTGGTCCTCTCCCTGTAATGTGTGACTGTTAACCACTGGTCCTCTCCCTGTAATGTGTGACTGTGTTAACCACTGGTCCTCTCCCTGTAATGTGTGTAGGAGCGCCAGCGGTTGGAGACCATCCTGAGCCTGTGTACTGAGCTGGGCCGTTTGGAGCGGGACCAGGGCGGCTCGGCCATCTCCGACCTGCAGAAGATCAACAAGGAGCTGGAGAAGCTGCAGGTGTCTGATGATGAGTCAGTGTTCTCCGACTCCCCCGGCACCGCCCCGGAGAACGGCTATGGCACCAAGGCCCCTGAGGAGCGGCAGGTCCACCAGCGCCGCCACAGCGGGCACAGAGAGGCCAGGGATGCCAGGGCCCAGTCACCTGCTGTCAGCCTGCGCAGCAGTGTCCCCTCACCCTCCCCTCACCACAGAGCCAGGGTAAGTCCTGGTGACATGTTTAACATTGTCTTGAGACCCGAGGTCTTTCATATCTAAACCTTTCAACACTCAAATAAGCACATGATCTTAGACAGCCAAACATGTGGGTGCGCACACACACACAGTAGAAAAGGAGTGGGAAAAGTATGAAAAGAAAGAAGGAATTCCCCCTTGCCTAGGGGCTTGTTGTTGATCATTACTGGGTTAGGGAGGGATTTATCAAAGCATCTGCATGACACAGTAACTCATTCCGCCATAGCTGTGTGTGTTCACTAATGAAAGAGATGGTGTGAATATAGATACATGCATTAGCCAGTAGAGGAAACTATGCAGCCCTGTGGGGGTTGAGGTATCATTGTTGTTAAAGATATAAGGAGTTCTCCTTATATATCCCATATGTTCACAGTGGAAGTGTATTCAAACACAGAGTACACCTCCATTGGTGCCCCAGTATGTCATGAGGAGCTCAGTCTCTCTGCACCTAACCCCAGTCTCAGTCTAAGAGCCACTATTACAGTTATAGTGGTGCTGTAAAACTGTGGCATTTTTCCAGTCTAGAGCAGTAATGACTTAATGGTGCGTTTGGTTTTAATGGAGGAGTTCTCTGGGGAATACAGTTACAGCACTCTGCCACTCAAACTCTCTGAAAGGAGGGGGAACAGGAAATGACTTTATCCCCAGTAGAATAACCGTGCACACGCGTGTGTAGTGTATAAGAGTGTGTAAGAGAAATGTGTATTTCTCCAGATGTTTTGTTAATGTTAAAGTACTTATAGTACCCGGTAACTACTTTGTAGCTGATATTAATATTTATACCATTACAATAGATAATCATACAAGCTTTGTGTATTTGGAAAATAAAATCTACTCTACTACTTTAATGGTACCAACTACCAGATTAGTATGATATTTCATTCCATGTAGAGAATACATTTCCGCTATCATTTGTTACGGCTGAGGCAGAGTCCCATTAAAGACACTAGTTATTGAACCTTCCAATCCACTCTCTTCTTCCTTCTCATATTCCTAAGTCCTGGTAGTGGAACAGTGGAGCAGCCAGTCACATACCTTCTCTGAAACAGCCCATAAATTCCAGGACTGCTGCCTGCCTGCCATATGAGGCTCCGACTGCTGTTCAGCAGGACTCCTGAAGGCTGCTATCTGGAGGTGGAGCAGGCAGCAGATATGATAGAGGTTGTGATGTGTCAGATACAGAATGTGCGCGGATGTGTGTGGATTAGATCAGGGGCTAATGAGAGGAGCGGGTGTTGACTCTCTGGTGGCAGCAGGGCTCTCTGACTGATAGGAGATACATGAGGCTTGCACAGTAGAGTCCTTCTGAGACAGTAGAGTATTAATCCAGTCCCTGTTCTCCTGAGGGACCTGAGTCTCCGCTGCGTTACAGACACATGGCAGCAGCATTACTCCACCTCACTATCTCTCACAGCAATCGGAGGCAGCTCCATCTAACCAACATACTGTAGCTACCAATCAGAAGGACTTACAGGTTGTTAAGAAAACATAAAAACAAATATTTCCCATTCCTCTGTGTACCATAGCTTTAAATTAGGCATGATCCTGCAGTGGGCCATATAATGTTTTAGACATGACATCATCACAGTGTGGACAGTAACACACATTGTGAGTAGATAGTGGGATTTTAGGCTGGGTATCTGTAAAGCACTCTGTGACAACTGCTGATGTAAAAAGGGCTTTATAGAATACATTTGATTGATTGATTGATTGGTTGATAGTTTTGATTGGTTGATTGATAGTTTGTAGTCCCATGGACTGATGATGGCTCTGTAATATCACCAGCAGCAGGCTACGGAGGATGTGCATCTGAAACAGGAAGTGACCCGTATCGAGGAAGAGAGGATCCAGGTGCTGAACAACATAGAGGAGTTGGAGCAGAAGATCAAAGACCTGGACAACCAGATGGATGAATCCATCAGAGAGGTATGCAGCACAACACAACACAACACAACACCACACCACACAGCACAACACCACACCACAAAGCACCACACCACACAGCACCACACAACACCACACCACACCACACCACACCACACCACACCACACCACACAGCACCACACCACACCACACCACACCACACAGCACCACACCACACCACACCACACAACACAGCAGGACACAGCAGAACAGAGCACAGCATGGGAGAGTGAATGGAGGGGGCTTCACCCATGCTGTGTGCTTTGTGTGTGTGTCAGTGGGTGTGGACATGTGTGTTTATGAGTTGGGATACTTTGGAGTTAGGAAATGAGTGTTTACAGTGGCTGGGTAATGACACTAGTGGGGGGGGGGTCGTTTTGGTCTGTCTGTGTCTGGCTTTGAGGAGCTAAGAATACTGATTTAAAGCTGCATTTGTTTGTGTGTATGTATGGTGCAGATGGAGGTGGAGCGGGCTCTGCTGGAGGGGGAGCAGGTCTCTGAGATGGCCCTGCTACAGAGGGAGAAGGAGGTACTGGACCAACTCAATGACAAGATTGGCAGCATTGACAAGACAGTCCTCACAGACAAGTCCCAGGTAACTGCAGCAGACATGTTGTCCATCTCTGTGAGTTGGATGCCATTGCTTTCAGACACAGAGAATGTAAGGTGGAGGGAGAGACAGACGGTCAGGGTACGTGTGGGAGTTGGGATGTCAGTGGTGAGAATCTGAGTTGGAGGAATCTACAGTCCAGCCCACAGATCTAAATACAGTAGGCTGGCCTTCTTCACTTTTCGGCTGCCTCCTTTGTTCCTCCTTTACCTTCACTAACACTCTCTTTCCTCTCTCTCACTCTTTGCTGTGTTGTGGGTGTTGTTGTGTTCTTACTCGCACGCATGTGTGTGCTCTTGTATACGTGCGTGTATGTGTGTGTCCACTGCTGTGCAGGGCAAAGCCCTGCTCGATGCTGAGAGGGTAAAGGTAGAGAGGCTGGAGGAGCTTATGTCTGACTAGAGGGCCCAGCTGGACACCTGTCCCGAGGCGCTCCAGGGTCAGTAAGACACAGCAGCTAACTCCTAACTGGTCCCTCATGCTCCTCAGTTCATATGGATGCTTCTGCTTCCCTCTCTGGCTGCCCCTCCTCCTCCTAACTGACTCCTCCCCTTCCCTTGTAGTCACCGTGGGTTTTCCTTTCTGTTCTGTTTCTGTGGCGCACATAGAATCCTCCACTTTGACCCTTCCCTCCCTTTTATAGATGTCCTCATATCCCCCCTGTCTCACTCAGACAGCTCCCTTCTTGTCCCTGGTTTCACTTGATGGTCTCTCTGTTATGGTTCAGACAGAGATGGCCAAGTATGGAAAGTGCAGTGACATGAAGTATGTGCTAAGAGAGTAGAATGTAGGTTGCTGTTATCTAGCTAATGCATTTTATTGGCATTACAGGATAATGGGAGCTCATTATCGTGGTCTATTTGTCTGTAAAATGTCAATGTATTTGTCTGTCTGTGAGTTTGAATCCTCCATACACGGACCAACTCAAAGCCAGTGCATTCTCAACCTTAAATGATGTGCGTGTGTATGTGTGTCTGTGTGTTGTCCGTCAGGATGTTGAGGTGCTGGAGGCGGAGAGGAAGCGTTTTGATGACCTGGAGTTCCAGCAGCTGGAGAGAGAGAGTCGTCAGGAAGAGGAGAAGGAGGATCAGACCCAGCATCTACTCCGAGAGATAGCAGATTACCAGCGTAGTACTGTCACACGCAAGGAGAGACTCCTGACCCTGAAGAAGCAGTCTACACAGATTACCCAGCAGTCTCAGCGGGAGAAGGACAGCTTCCTGAAAGAGAAGAACAACCTGCTCCTCATGCTTCAGAGGGTAAGAAGGTTTTTGATTACTGGTTCTGTTTTGTGTCTGTATACCTTTACCTTTGTTTGACTGACAGTCTGTGTGTTTCTAGGAGAGGGAGAACCTGGCCTCTCTGGAGAGGAAGTATGCTGAACTGACTGGAGGGCAGGCCTTCCCTAACAACCCTGTTGCCATGAAGGAGGTATGATGTACAATACACTACTCACAGTGCATATGTCTGGCCAGCAGAGGGCAGCTGTCTGTACTAAGAGACTCAGTGCCTGACTGAAATGCCTAACAGAGGTTCCTTTCTAAAAACCTCCCATTTCTTAATGTAAACCGTTTCCATATGTTTTATTCCAACATACAGGTACTGCGCTGATTGTTGTTGAAAGATAAGACACGTAAACAAAAGCAACAAATACAAAACAGAAAAAAAAAAAATAATAATAATGAATAAACCTTAACATAAAAAAAAATGGCACTAGCAAGACACAACACACACCGAGTGGATTAGGTTGTATACATACTTTGAAGGAATCAGTTAATATATACATGTACAGTCCATAAAGAGGAAGGGATCATTGATCAGACACAATCCCTAGTCCCACTGAATCTCCATGTTCACAGTTAGTAATGACCATCTGTCCACAAATTGATCATGCTTAAATCTTAATCTAAATGTCATTTTTCAAATGATGTATATTGTTCTTATAATTGACACTCCTCATCTGTTGGAGGTTCTTTCTGGGGCCATCTTAATGCAGAGCTTTTTTAGCTGCAATGAAAAGTATTTGTAACAAATATAATTTCTTCCTTTCTAACACCATGTCCGATTTGGATCCAAGAATGGCTAACATGGGATCTGTGGGTTCTGAAAAAACGACTGACTCTTTTCCACTGAAATTCCCCTCCATGAATTTGCATTGGTAACTTTATGAGCTTCAGAGAATATATCTAACCATGTCTCTTCACTTATCTTGATGAAGTTCACCTTACCACCTTTGTCTAAGAATCAATATGCTATCTTGATCAATGTGTTATCTTGTTTCATGGCTGATAAAGCCCTGTATAAGTTAGTTGTTGGTTTCTCAGTGTATTGATTCTCCTGGACTCTGGCTAAGTATTGTTCTATGGCCAAGGGGGTGCCTTGTAACCTTAACCAGTTTTGGTGTTTGAATAGAAATCTTCTTACTTGTAGATACCTGAAAAAGTCTGACCTTCGTATTTTAAACTCAGAGCTCAGTCTTTCAAATGATTTTAGAGTACCCTTTTCAAATAATTGATGAACATATTGGAGTTTCAAATGTGCCCAGTTTCTAAAACCTGTGTCTAAACGTAGCGACAATGGATGATAACACTGAGATTCCTGTAGGAAGGTTGAAAACTCGCTGCGTCGCTTTCCATTCTTTATATGTGGTTCCTGCCCATTTTCCATGACTCACTCTATATAGTTTCCTCAGTGAATGGGAGTACAGATAGAGGGACCAAAGTCAAGTCAGACTTTTCTATTTCCAGCCATCTTGTACCTGCAGCTTCAGACATACTGTAATGGCCCTAAATTGGGTTGCAAGCCAGTAATGTTTAAGATACTGCACATCCTCCCTGTTTTTATGTTTATTTTGACTTTATATCTGACCCTGGGATGTCGTCCCTGCCAGATCAATCTGGAGATGAGTTTGTCTAATAGCACAAACAGATTTGGGTGGTGAGATTGGAAGTGTTTGAAAGGGGAACAGTAATCTAGGTAATACGTTCATTCTTATTGATTGTACCTTTCCCGATAGGGTGAGGGGCAGCACAGACCAGCGGTCCAGATCTCCTTTGATTCTATCTATCAGCTTGGTGTAGTTGGCTTTGTATAAGTTATCCAGATCAGCAGGTATAGTATTTCCTAGATATGTGATAGCTTCATTCGGCTACTTAAAAGAGAACAATGTTTTTATATAGGGGGTGATATGTGTATTTAAGGCCAGTGCTTCCGTTTTATTAACATTCATCTTGTACCTGGAGGAACTGCCAAATTATTTAAGACGTTCTATTAGCTTTGAGACAGAGTTCACAGGGTCAGACGTAGCAGACCTTTACTACAACATCGTCAGCGTACAATTATATTTTAACCTTTATTCCTTTAACATGTTGATGTTTCTGTTCTGGTCTGTGCAGCACTTCCGCTTTCTGGAGGAGAGGAGGCGGGGCAGTAAGGAGAACTCCTCCCACCTCAGTGACACTCTGCCCCGTAAGAGGAGCCAGCAGCCCCTCAGTCACTACAGCAGCTCTACCCTGGGCCGTAGCCTGTCCCCTAAGGTGAGCATGGGGGACCAACCTCCCATCCCTGGGCCGTAGCCTGTCCCCTAAGGTGAGCATGGGGGACCAACCTCCCATCCCTGGGCCGTAGCCTGTCCCCTAAGGTGAGCATGGGGGACCAACCTCCCATCCCTGGGCCGTAGCCTGTCCCCTAAGGTGAGCATGGGGGACCAACCTCCCATCCCTGGGCCGTAGCCTGTCCCCTAAGGTGAGCATGGGGGACCAACCTCCCATCCCTGGGCCGTAGCCTGTCCCCTAAGGTGAGCATGGGGGACCAACCTCCCATCCCTGGGCCGTAGCCTGTCCCCTAAGGTGAGCATGGGGGACCAACCTCCCATCCCTGGGCCGTAGCCTGTCCCCTAAGGTGAGCATGGGGGACCAACCTCCCATCCCTGGGCCGTAGCCTGTCCCCTAAGGTGAGCATGGGGGACCAACCTCCCATCCCTGGGCCGTAGCCTGTCCCCTAAGGTGAGCATGGGGGAACAACCTCCCATCCCTGGGCCGTAGCCTGTCCCCTAAGGTGAGCATGGGGGACCAACCTCCCATCCTTGGGCCGTAGCCTGTCCCCTAAGGTGAGCATGGGGGACCAACCTCCCATCCCTGGGCCGTAGCCTGTCCCCTAAGGTGAGCATGGGGGACCAACCTTCCATCCCTGGGCCGTAGCCTGTCCCCTAAGGTGAGCATGGGGGACCAACCTCCCATCCCTGGGCCGTAGCCTGTCCCCTAAGGTGAGCATGGGGGACCAACCTCCCATCCCTGGGCCGTAGCCTGTCCCCTAAGGTGAGCATGGGGGACCAACCTCCCATCCCTGGGCCGTAGCCTGTCCCCTAAGGTGAGCATGGGGGACCAACCTCCCATCCCTGGGCCGTAGCCTGTCCCCTAAGGTGAGCATGGGGGACCAACCTCCCATCCCTGGGCCGTAGCCTGTCCCCTAAGGTGAGCATGGGGGACCAACCTCCCATCCCTGGGCCGTAGCCTGTCCCCTAAGGTGAGCATGGGGGACCAACCTCCCATCCCTGGGCCGTAGCCTGTCCCCTAAGGTGAGCATGGGGGACCAACCTCCCATCCCTGGACCGTAGCCTGTCCCCTAAGGTGAGCATGGGGGACCAACCTCCCATCCCTGGGCCGTAGCCTGTCCCCTAAGGTGAGCATGGGGGACCAACCTCCCATCCCTGGGCCGTAGCCTGTCCCCTAAGGTGAGCATGGGGGACCAACCTCCACTCCCAGGGCTGCAGCCTGTCCCCTAAGGTGAGCATTTGGGGAACCAGACCAACCTCTCCTCCCTGGGGTCAGCTGGACATAGGACAACCACAGGGGTTAGATCAGCAGTGCACAACTCCCTCAGGGCCTTAATTTCTCTTAATTTAATAATTAATTGATAATGCCAGAGTCCCAGCATCTGATTACTGGAGCTTTGGGTTAGAGAGACACTTACCAGGTCATCTCACTCTCTGTCTGTTGTGTCCGTCTGTCTACTCTGCAGTCTCACCTGCCCCTGTCCCAGAGCTCCAGCTGTGGTAGTATAATCCCCCGGGGCCTCTCTGTCTCTCCCAGAGTTCTGGAAACTCGACGCCTGCTCAAGGGTGAGCCAAAACACAGTTCTGTCTGTGCATACTTCAATTTGTATTTTATTTTTATGATGCCTCTAATGACTTATTGTCTAGAATTTCAATATTAGTTGGAGGAGAGGAAGCATTCTCTTTAAAGTATTATTCTGAACTTTGTTTATTTGTATCTACACTGAACAAAAATATGAATGCAACATGCAACAATTTCTAAGATTTTACTTAGTTACAGTTCATATAAGGAAATCAGTCAATTGAAATAAATAAATTAGACCCTAATCTATGGATTTCACATGACTGGAAATACAGATATGCATCTGTTGGTCACAGATACACTATATATACAAAAGTATGTGGACATCTCTTAAAATTAGTGGATTTGGCTATTTCAGCCACTGACAGGAGTATAAAATTGAGCACACAGCCAGGCCCTCTCCATAGACAAACATTGGCAGTAGAATGGCCTTACTGAAAAACTCATAGGATGCCACCTTTCCAACAAGTCAGTTCGTCAAATTTCTGCCCTGCTAGAGCTGCCCCGGTCAACTGTAAGTGCTGTTATTGTGAAGTGGAAACGTCTAAGAGCAACAACGTCTCAGCCGCGAAGTGGTAGGCTACACAAGCTCACAGAACGGGACCGCCGAGTGCTGAAGCACGTAGCTCGTAAAAATCGTCTGTCGTCGGTTACTACACTTACTACCGAGTTCCAAACTGCCTCTGGAAGCAACGTCAGCACAAGAACTGTTCGTCGGGATCTTCATGAAATGGGTTTCCATGGCCGAGCAGCTGCACACAAGCCTAAGATCACCATGCACAATGCCAAGCGTCCGCTGGTGTAAAGCTCGCCGCCATTGGACTCTGGAGCAGTGGAAACGCGTTCTCTGGAGTGATGAATCACGTTTCACCATCTGGCAGTCCGACGGACAAATCTGGGTTTGATGGATGCCAGGAGAACGCTACCTGCCCAAATGCATAGTGCCAACTGTAAAGTTTGGTGGAGGAGGAATAATGGTCTGGGGCTGTTTTTCATGGTTCGGGCTAGGCCCCTTAGTTCCAGTGAAGGGAAATCTTAACGCTAGAGCATACATTGACATTCTAGACAATTCTGAGCTTCCAACTTTGTGGCAACAGTTTGGGGAAGGCCCTTTCCTGTTTCAGCAAAACAACGCCTTCGTGCACAAAGCGAGGTCCATACAGAAATGGTTTGACGAAATCGGTGTGGAAGAACTTGACTGGCCTGCATAGAGCCCTGACCTCAACCCCATCGAACTGGCCTGGTCATGTAGTGTACCTTAAGGTAGGAGCATGGATCAGAAAACCAGTCAGTGATCTGGTATGACCATAATTTGCCTCATGCAGCGCGACACATCTCCTTCACATAGAGCTGATCAGGCTGTTGATTGTGGCCTGTGGAATGTTGTCCCACTCCTCTTCAGTGGCTGTGCAAAGTTGCTGGATATTGGTGGGAACTGGAACATGCTGTCGTACACGTCGATCCAGAGCATCCCAAACATGCTCAATGGGTGACATGTCTGGTGTGTATGCAGGCCATGGAAGAACTCTGACATTTTAAGCTTCCTGGAATTGTGTACAGATCCTTGCGACATGGGGCCGTGCATTATCATGCTGAAACATGAGGTGATGGCAGCGGATTAATGGTACGACAATGGGCCTCAGGATCTCATTACAGTATCTCTGTGAATTCAAATTGCCATCAATAAAATGCAATTGTGTTCATTGTCCGTTGCTCATGCCTGCCCATACCATAACCCCATCACCACCATGGGGCACTCTGTTCACAAAGTTGACATCAGCAAACCACTCACCCACACAACACCATACATGCTCTCTGCCATCTGCCCGGTACAGTTGAAACCGAAGGTGGCCATCGAAGGTGAGCATTTTCCCACAAGTCGGTTACGACGCCGAACTGCAGTCAGGTCAAAACCCTGGTGAGGACAACGAGCACGCAGATATTCTTTGGTTGTGCAAACCTACAGTTTCATCAGCTGTCCGGGTGGCTGGTCCCAAACGATCCCGCAGGTGAAGAAACCGGATGTGGAGGTCCTGAGCTGGCATGGTTACACATGGTCTGCGGTTATGAGGCCGGTTGGAAGTACTGCCAAATTCTCTAAAACGACATTGGAGGCGGCTTATGGTAGAGACATAAACATTCAATTCTCTGGCAACAGCTCTGGTGGACATTCCTGCAGTCAGCATGCCAATTTCACTCTCCCTCAAAACTGGAGACATATGTGACATTGGGTTGTGTGACAAAACTGCACATTTTAGAGTGGCCTTTTATTGTCCCCAGCACAAGGTGCACCTGTGTAATGATCATGCTGTTTAATCAGATTTCATGATATGCCACTCCTGTCAGGTGGAGGGATTATCTTGGCAACAGAGAAATGCTCACTAACAGGGATGTAAACAAATTTGTGCACAAAATTTGAGAGAAATACGCTTTTTGTGCGTATGGAACATTTCTGGTATCTTTTAAAACATGGGACCAACACTTTACAGGTTGCGTTTATATTTTTGTTCAGTGTTGTAACACCATCTCATTATCTCTCTGTCTCTCTCTGGCTTTTCTCTAATTGTCCCTGGATTCCCTGCCTCTCTCCCTACCTACTTCCTGTTTCTCACGGCATGCTAGCTACATGCTGCAGAGATAGACATTCATAGCTTTTCCTCTCCTGTGTGACCTGGTCTACATTTATTTATTTTTTAAATAAATGTTTCTTCTAAATTTTGTATCCTTTTTTTTTGTCATTTAGCAGACGCTCTTATCCAGAGCAACTTACAGTTAGTGAGTGCATACATTTTTCATACTACATTGCATGTTAGTTAACATGGACGGCCACAGGGCGTCTTTCCTCCAGTGTCCATTAGCATCGGTCTGAGCAGTAATGACATGTTCAACTCTACTCTTATAGTATATCAAGCGGAAGGAACAAGAGCCTTTGGAAACAGGTCTGAGGGGGTTGAATGACCATGCCCATTTCAGTGTTGGAGGGGAATATACTATTTGTGTATCAGCAATACCCTCTGACCAACTGCAATTAAGTTGTGACAGTTAACCAGCAACAAACATTTTAAATGTTTAATCTAATCTGATAAAAGGCTTTATAAAGTATGTCTGTCTGTGTGTCCATCTGTCTCTCAGCAGGCCACAGCCACCTGTACATGAATGAGGACAGACAGAGACTGGTTGACCTGTGTAGCAGGGCCGTGTCTGAGTCCAATGTCTTCCTGGACCCCTTCCACTACGCAGACAACGGCCATGGCTTCGACACGCTCAGCGCGGACAGCTCTGACAGCATGGAGACCAGCATCTCTGCCTGCTCCCCAGACAACATCTCCAGGTGAGAGAGAGAACTGTAGGACCATTGTTCAAGTAGGGCACTTCTTCAAGTAGGACCACTGTTAAAGTAGGATCATTGTTAGCTCAATGTAACATTAGTTGAAAAGAGCATTTTTGTTCAGAGGAGAACTGGGGACATGGCCTGTCAGAGACATGTTATGAATTAGAGAGATGTGACTCAGCATCACTCCATATTCATTTCTGTGATTAAGCGAAGCGTACAGGAGTGAAGCTGAGTGAAGCGTGCAGGGGTGAAGCTGAGTGAAGCGTGCAGGAGTGAAGCTGAGTGAAGCGTGCAGGAGTGAAGCGAGCAGGAATGAGGCTGAGTGAAGCGTTCAGGCGTGAAGCTAAGTGAAGCGTGCAGGAGTGAAGCGAGCAGGAATGAGGCTGAGTGAAGCGTTCAGGCGTGAAGCGAGCAGGAGTGAAGCTGAGTGAAGTTGTGCGAAGCACGCAGGAGTGAGGCAGGGTGAGAGCCCCAGATGGAGGGCTGACCAGCAGGGAGGGGGGAGGCTGAGGCTGGTGCAGAAGGGTCACACACACAGCTGTGCTCTCAGTAAAGGGGCCCAGCTACCTCTCAGAGCCTCGTGGAGATCCAGCCCGTCAGTACTGTTAGTGTGTTGCTGGGATAGTGTCAGGATGCTGAATCTGATGTGAGTAAAGAGCTTGTTTGTGTGCTTGTGTGTTGGTACTGGTGCTTAGTTGTCTGTTGAAGAGAAGAGGCTGTGCTGTGTTTGTTTAAACCAAAAGCATCATTTTTGCATCCTTTGTTGTTACAACTTGTGTTATTGTTTTTAATCAAGTACTAGTACTTTGTCAACCATGTTCTTGTCAGAAATAATCAGTTACATTAAATCAGTTGAACTCTCAGACAAAAGTTGATTCTGCTCGTTGCACATGGTTCTGTAGACTCTTTTCCATTAGATCTCATGCTCTTCCAAGTGAAACTATTAGATTCATTCTAAATCTTCATGATATCCTGATACAATGGGAAAACAATGTTTATTTCTATATGTCTGCAGAGTATTGGCAGGTAGCCTAGCGGTTAAGAGCGTTTGGCCGGTAACCGAAAGGTCACTGGTTCAAATCCCCGAGCCGACTAACTGAAAAATCTGTCTGTGCCCTTGAGCAAGGCACTTAAACCTAATTGCTTATCTGGATAAGAGCGTCTGCTAGAATGTCAATATAATGTTGTTTGGTGTGTCATGCTAGTCCTGTACTTTTTATTTATTTAACCTTTATTTTGACAGGGAAGTCAGACTGAGACTAGGGTCTCTTTTACAGATGAGCCTTGCATAAATACATCAAACACATACAATATACAAAATTACAAAACATATATTAAGAAAAACAGACACATTTATCAACATAAGAGGTCTCCGATCAATACTCTGAACTGACCAAGGGGGACCAGAACATTTACTAGTGGGACCCAAACATTTTATTTTGTTAGTGAGGATGCTGAACAACGTGTCTTGGCTATATGTTGTCCAGCTGTCTCACACCCAGTTTTATAAGCAGGAGAGGTGTTTTTATAAACAGAAAAGGTGTGTTTTCTACATTACTGATTCCGTACACATAGGACCACCCTGAAAGTGAAAATTGGTTAAGTGTGTGAGAGTGATCTTGGTCAGTCCATACAGTATATACAGGATGTAAAAAATATTTGAGCGAATGTAGTGTCTATACGTTGTACAGAATGTGATGGTATGACTGGTGCAGAGGTGCAGTGTTCATGTTAACTTTATAGTAAGGGCCCTGGTCTGGAATTTCACTCACACGTAATAGGTTCCAGGATGGACAGTCCTTTTCCTGGTGGGCATGTGTCCTCTCTTTGCTTTGTGTTTATGAAACCTTTTTTCCACAGTGCCAGCACATCCAATGTAGCAAAGATTGAGGAGATGGAACGTTTGTTACGAGAGGCCCAGGCTGACAAGTATCGACTCCTTGAGCACAAGGTAATGAAACCTTCATAAGTAAAACCATCTCTACCGCCCTCTTTGTGTGTGTGTGTGTGTGTGTGTGTGTGTGTGTGTTGACCATGCTGTAACTTTCTGTGTAGGAGCGTGAGATGGAGGTGCGCCGGCAGGCCCTGGAGGAGGAGCGGAGGAGGAGGGAGGACCTGGAGAAGAGACTGCAGGAGGAGACCAGCAGGAGGCAGAAGATGATCGAGGTGAAGCTACGTGAGAAACAGAGGGCACAGGTGGGAGATCCAGAAAGGGCCAAGATTCATAATACCAATCATTTCAGATGCATGGTCATTTAAATAGGAAATAGCTTTAAAATGCTTTAAAGCAACTATGAAATTTTTAAGAAAAATGTCTAGCAGATCTTTAACTTGAATTTAGCTTTAAGCCATGGGCTCAACACAGACCAGACACCTCTGACCCTTGTCCCTAGGCCCGGCCGCTGACACGCTACCTCCCTCAGAGGAAGGATGACTTTGACCTCCATGGTCACATCGAGGCAGCTGGACACAACCCAGACAACTGCTACCACCTGGCCATCACAGATAAAACCTGCAGAGGGTTCCTGGTCAAGATGGGTGGGAAGATCAAGACCTGGAAGAAACGCTGGTTTGTCTTCGACCGGAACCGCAGGACCCTGGCCTACTATGCAGGTACCTTCTACTATCTTTCCCTCGCTTTCTCTCTCCTTTTTCTCCTACTGACATTATCTCTCTCTCTCTTTCTCTCTCTCTTCTCTCTCTGTCTGTTGCAGTTGTAAATGGTAGATTAATCAGAGCGCTGCAAGAAAAGCAGCGATGACATCTTAATCAAGCTAAGCTGTTTTACTCTGGAAATCTAGGAAGAGCTTTGATTGAAGTGATGGTTTTGTTTCACCACACATTAACATGGTCATCCTAGCGCTACAGTATTGTGCTCTCTTACAGACAAACATGAGGTCAAGATGAAAGGGGTCATATACTTCCAAGCCATAGAAGAGGTTTACTATGACCATTTAAAGAATGCACACAAGGTAAGGGACAAATGGTATACACATTTAAAGTATTGAAGTATCCGTATTTTATGGTAAGAAACAAAAAAATTCTTAAACTATAGTGACATTGCTTTTCTTTTTACTCCCTCTTTTGCAACTCCCTCCCTCCCTCACAGAGCCCCAACCCATCTCTGACTTTCAGTGTGAAGACCCATGACAGGGTGTACTACATGGTGTCTCCCTCCCCTGAAGCTATGCGTATCTGGATGGACGTAATCGTTACCGGGGCAGAGGGATATATGCAATTCATGGTCTAAACCAGTGGTGGCTGATGATTGGCTGAATAGTCGGGGCACGAGGTGGTTGGAGTTGTCAACAAAGCAGCATGATATATGATGCCAAGTTTTCTAACTACCAATAGTTTATTTGAGAAAATATATAAAGAGATCTGTGCATTTGAACAACAGCATAAATACACCTATTTCATTTTTGCATGTGAAAAACCGAATGACCACTGCTACACATGATGCCACTGTTTTGAACAGATTAGATTGTACTATTTAGAATGAGAAGCCAGGTCACGAACAAACGAGAACGTAACAAGCATGCAGATGCAATAAGTGAAAACAGATGATCTAACTGGGGATAGCTAGCTAACATATTGTCACAAAGCATGATGCGCTAGCCAGTTAACATATTTTCCATATTTCCGAGTTAGATATTAGTTTAGAAAGACTTGAAATTGACATGGGAGCTAACTACCTAGCAAGCTACCATATAGCTATAACTAGCTAGCTGCTTATCAAAGGTACTAACTGGTTAATTTGACAAAAAAATCTACCAAACTATTTCTCAATGTTTCAAAACATTACTGTAGCTGACTAATTCATTTGATCATGCTGTTTTAGTCCACACAACATGTCGCTCTGTCACCTACAGTAGAACCTAATGAACAGCATGGGGGGAAACAATCAAATTGGCCAGCCACCGTCATGCCTTTTTTGTCCTACCAGATCCTCGATGAGAAGGTTCTAGCTAGTGTATCCCTCTGTCCTACGACTCTTGTTGGGTGTAGATGTCCGGTTTATCAGGTCCCAGGCTCCCATGACAGTTATGGTTATTTATTTAGAAGTTAATTACAATTCAATTGTTGCTTTAGCGCCATCTGTGCCTGATAGAGCAGATCTAGTCTCACGTGTGGAAGTAAGACGTCTGGCGCGAGAGACTCATTGGGAGGGAGACTAGAACAGACCCAGAAGTTATGACTGAGCGCACATTTGAGCGCCTCAGGATGGTCCATTAACTTTGTGCTGTTATAATTTATGCTATGAAATCCTGCGATTTCATGGAGCAAATAGCTGGCAAAACAATATAAGCAATGTGGCCTATGCGCCCACGGAATGGAGCTGCTGCTGCTGCTGCTGGCAGTCACTGAGGGGCAGAGTATTAAGTAACTGAACAGCTAGTTTTGAACAATATATTTTTTAAACAGGAAAATGTACACATTTATTGCACTTTTGTGAGCATTTAAAACATAATTCATGAATTATATAATATATACTGTATATATATTTTTTGTTATACAAATATTTTTGTTGACCAATCACAAGTGGGGCGCCGCCCCTAACACCCTAATGGGCGGGCCGCCACTGGTCTAAACAACCCCCCATGGTCACACATCCTGACCACAGACTCTCAGATGACTAACCAACAGGACATTTCCTCTCCTCCAGTCCCATCGGTGCCTAATAGACAAAACAAGTTGACTGGTCAGGTTTGAGAACCTCTGTGACCTCAGCACAATACCCTCCTGGTTTTTAGCTTTGTAACCACTTTTTTATTTCCTTCTCACTTCAGTGAGCCCAGCTCTCTCCTCCTCCTCCGGGATTCAGCTGATGTAATGGTAATCTGATACTTCGTAGTCTGGCAGGGAATGACTTCCTCTGGAGGATTGGGTGCCCAGTGCCGCTTGTTCATTCAGAAAGGACTTACTCAGAAGATTCTGATACTTATGGTTTTACGTGTGGAGAGGAGCCTTGTGGCACTTTAACATGGTTTACCCTCATGATATTTCAGCACGGTTAAGGATCCAGAGTCTCTGTCTGAGGTGTATTATGCAGTCTGATAGGCTCACGATGTACCAGAGATTACTGCCCATTCAGGATAAGACACTTCTCTTCCATTTTGGCATAGTGAGATTGCACATCGAATCGAACCTCAAAAGTATAATATATTATTCATATTATTTATGAGTAGAATCATAGGATTGAGACTGCCGTTGGATATAATATAATAATAAATGCCATTTAGCAGATGCTTTAACCAAAGCAATTTACAGTCATGAGTGCATACATTTTACATATGGGTGGTCCCGGGAATCTAACCCACAACCCTGGCGTTACAAGCACCATGCACTACCAACTGAGCTATAAAGGACCACCATATGATTGTGGTACTATCGCCTCTACTTCTCTGGGTTGAGAAGAGGACCTGGGCCTGGTTTCCCAAAAGCATCTGGTTCTAACGATGAACTTTTGGGAAACCGGGCCCAGATTGATTAAAGGAACACAAGCTGTCCCATCCTTTAAATCATCCAAGATGAGCTGGCTCTTGATTGGTCAACCAAAGCGCTCCCTCTTTTTTCCCTCAAACGCTCCCTCTCTCCGGGGCCAAACCCTCCAGAGTCTGTCTAGCATCTGCACAGACTCAGAGGACAATAGGGCCCTCCAGTGGAAAACCCAAGGTGATGCACATCACTGATGTGTGTCCTTTGTACCCTACTGTTGCTCAGGAACATGGAGTTAACAGGGGAAACCCTGAAACACCGGGGACTTGAAGGGTTTGAAAAGTACCTCTCTCAGCACTATGTACCAAAGACGTACATGTTTGTATTTAATATGTAAATCATGTAAATGGCACCTTAAGGCTCCGCAAAGGGTTACTTACCGGGTGTGGAAGGTTTTGACACTATGTGTATATGTGTGGACCTTTCGTTTGTGCCATACAGCTAAAATAAGTTAGCAAAAACATTCCAGGGCACTTACAATACTAGTTCAAATGAAATGTCTTAATGGAACATGGCATTGTGTATTGTGCCTTTATATAAGTTGTGTCTTATGACATGTAGTGTAGTATCATGCTGCCAGTGGACTGAAAGTTTGAGAAGGACTTGCATTACTCCTATTGTAAAGGATCCTGATATATCGGATGTCACCTGCAGATGTCGTTAGCATCAAGATGGTCTGTTTAAGCCATAAGGCCCGAGGAGGTGTGGTATATGGCCAATATAACACGGCTAAGGGCTGTTCTTGAGCACGACGCAACGCCGAGTGCCTGGACACAGCCCTTAGCTGTGGTATATTGGCCATATACCACAAACCCCCGAGGGGCCTTATTGCTATTATAAACTGGTTACCAACATAATTAGAGCAGTAAAACTAAACGTTTTGTCATACCCGTGGTATACAGTCTGATATACAATGGCTTTCAGCCAATCAGAATTCAGGGCTCAAACCACCCAGTTTATAATTTTAGTTATTACACAGTCGCTATAAGACCTGTGCAGTACTTTGATATACTTACTGCTTTTAAAATGACTTTTTGGGTCACAAATAATGGAACATTAATTTATATTAGTTTAATTTTCTTATCTGCTCCTTTTTGGTGTTTAACAAATATATGAATATATGTCAATAGTATGTGCATGTTGAACATACAAATCAGCCATTTGTGTTAAACCAAAAAGCAATGCAATTTCCAGTATTCTGGGGAGATTATATGAAGTCATGGGAAAAAAAATATGC
The DNA here is from genome assembly GCF_964263955.1 of Coregonus lavaretus. Lineage (NCBI taxonomy): Eukaryota > Metazoa > Chordata > Actinopteri > Salmoniformes > Salmonidae > Coregonus > Coregonus lavaretus. The sequence goes on from NC_140011.1 coordinate 35,563,478, forward strand.
GATTCTACTTATTTGACCTAGGTATCTTAGCTGATGTATTTGTAATTATGACTGTGATAAAAAATGTATGATCATTTTAAGATACTGATGATACTGAAATGGCTCCCTCACTCACCATGAGCTCACAGGTAGCAAGGTCCCTGACTGTCAATGAGGTGACCGGGGGAGTGCACACAAGACCAAAGGTACTTCTCTGACAGTGTTGCGGAGGTGACAGCAGGTTAGCTCACAGGGAATCTTTCACAGTGTTATGAAGAGGTGACTGGCAAGCTCTCTGTGACCAGTTGTCTTTTAATTAAAGCAGGATCCCTTATGTGCTCAGTCTGTGTGACTACACAATATGGGCACACTTTTCTGGTATTTTCCATATGTGTAACAAGGAAAAAAATTCAACAGATAACTGCAACACTTTAATGCATTTTAAATATATATTTGATATTTTTATATGAACAGTGTTATTGTTAATCCTGCATGTTTTTTTAAAAGAAATGTATGAATAAATCATATACGTTTACTAATTTGTTTCATGTTACTATTATTATTCCACAATATTTATACTTCAGTCCTAAATATTTTGTAAAATATTGTAACTGGGAAAATATTCAACATGTATGGACAATAATAATGAGTTGTTGTATTATGTAGATTGTAGTGTAGCCAGTTAGTTATTAAGGTGCTATATGAAATGCCAAGGGTTCTGTTGCCTTTACACTAGCTAACTGTCTTCACTCATGAAAGGGTGACCTAATTTGCAAACTCCTACATGGCCCAGAGTATCCATCTGGTGCACACTAATTAGGAAGGACAGAGACAACACCCATCACAGCAGACTTACTCCGTGTTTCTTCACTGCACAAACTGGATTAAGAGGCAATATCCATGTTTTACATTTCATAACAACATAATAACTACATCAAAAAATGATGTATTTAAAATGTGCAGGTACACTTATGATACTATTATGCAATTCATGAGTGAATAAGTTAATATTTAGAATTATACATCCAAGCATGGTATGATGCATATTATTACAGATATCATCCTATTGATGTGTTGATACGTTGGGTCCCTTATACATACATCTAGACCACTCCTCCCCACTCTCACAGCCCTTTCATTGGTTGACCTAGTGGGGTTGGCATGGAGATACTGGAAATTAAGCATGCTAAATTAGGTTCTAAAGGAGTATGTCCTTTCTCTCGAGGCAGAGGCAGACGAACACACACATTCACAGACTGTACCTTGAATTGCCCAAGTGCATTGTGGGGACGGTAAATTGTGTAACACATCTGCGGCAGGAGGGTGGTTTAGTTGGTAGAACTACACTGACTAGCTGATTGAGAATGAAAAGAGTCAGCTTTATGTTCCTGTACAGCCTGATAGAATCTGCATGTCTTATACCATACTAAAATACATAGTTTATCATCATAGTATTCAACATGTAAGCAACATGACTGTAAAACCATGGTAAATAGCAGGCAACAAAGGTTACCGTTCAGGGCATTGTTTACATGTATGTGCTTGTATAGAGACGTACAGTTGAAGTCGGAAGTTTACATACACTTAGGTTGGAGTCACTAAAACTCGTTTTTCAACCACGTTTTTCAACCAGTAGGTTAGGACATCTACTTTGTGCATGACACAAGTAATTTTTCCAACAATTGTTTACAGACAGATTATTTCACTTATAATTCACTGTATCACAATTCCAGTGGGTCAGAAGTTTACATACACTAAGTTGACTGTGCGTTTAAACAGCTTGGAAAATTCCAGAAAATGATGTCATGGCTTTAGAAGCTTCTGATAGGCTAATTGACATCATTTGAGTCAATTGGAGGTGTACCTGTGGAAGTATTTCAAGGCCTACCTTCATTCTCAGTGCCTCTTTGCTTGACATCATGGGAAAATCTAAAGAAATCAGCCAAGACCTCAGAAAGAAATGGTAGATCTCCACAAGTCTGGTTCATCCTTGGGAGCAATTTCCAAACGCCTGAAGGTACCACGTTCATCTGTACAAACAATAGTACGCAAGTACAAACACCATGGGACCACGCAGCCTTCATACCGCTCAGGAAGGAGACGCGCTCTGTCTCCTAGAGATGAACGTACTTTGGTGCGAAAAGTGCAAATCAATCCCAGAACAACAGCAAAGGACCTTGTGAAGATGCTGGAGGAAACAGGTACAAAAGTATCTATATCCACAGTAAAACGAGTCCTATATCGACATAACCTGAAAGGCCGCTCAGCAAGGAAGAAGCCACTGCTCCAAAACCGCCATAAAAAAGCCAGACTACGGTTTGCAACTGCACATGGGGACAAAGATCGTACTTTTTGGAGAAATGTCCTCTGGTCTGATGAAACAAAAATATAACTGTTTGGCCATAATGACCATCGTTATGTTTGGAGGAAAAAGGGGGACTCTTGCAAGCCGAAGAACACCATCCCAACCGTGAAGCACGGGGGTGGCAGCATCATGCTGTGGGGGGTGCTTTGCTGCAGGAGGGACTGGTGCACTTCACAAAATAGATGGCATCATGAGGAAGGAAAATTATGAAGATATATTGAAGCAACATCTCAACACATCAGTCAGGAAGTTAAAGCTTGGTCGCAAATGGGTCTTCCAAATGGACAATGACCCCAAGCATACTTCCAAAGTTGTGGCAAAATGGCTTAAGGACAACAAAGTCAAGGTATTGGAGTGGCCATGACAAAGCCCTGACCTCAATCCTATAGACAATGTGTGGGCAGAACTGAAAAAGCATGTGTGAGCAAGGAGGCCTACAAACCTGACTCAGTTACACCAGCTCTGTCAGGAGGAATGGGCCAAAATTCACCCAACGTATTGTGGGAAGCTTGTGGAAGGCTACCCGAAACGTTTGAACCAAGTAAAACAATTTAAAGGCAATGCTACCAAACACGTATTGAGTGTATGTAAACTTCTGACCAACTGGGAATGTGATGAAAGAAATAAAAGCTTAAATAAATCATTCTCTCTACTATTATTCTGACATTTCACATTCTTAAAATAAAGTGGTGATCATAACTGACCTAAGACAGGGAATTTTTACTAGGATTAAATGTCATGAATTATGAAAAACTGAGTTTAAATGTATTTGGCTAAGGTGTATGTAAACTTCCGACTTCAACTGTATGTACCGTATTGTATAAGCACAACATGGAATAGATCCATCTGCTTCCTGTGTAATTCTCATCTCCAATTTCAGGAGGCCTTATAAACATGCATAATGAGCTTATCACTGACATTGTAAACCCTCCCTCACCTTTGGTAATGGCTTCCATCTGTCCCAGTTTCATGTATGCATACAGTGACTGAAGAGAGAGAAAAACACTACTACACTCAAACTACAGAGACTCTAACTGATCTGTGCTCATTATAATCCAAGATTTTTCCTCGCCCCCATCATCCACATTTCCAGTGAAAATCCATCATTATCCCTCATTAATGCTTCTATTGTCTCTGTGGCTGACCTCTGACCTCCCTGCTTGACATAGCTCTAACACTCTACAGGCTACTCCTTTCTCCCTTACACCATCTCACTACCAAACAGTCTGCCAGCGTAGAGATTCCATGTTCCTATCTATCGCATACTCCACTTCATATTATCCTGAACGACTCCACTCAATCCTTCTAAACAACTGTTACTTATACCTCATTCTCTCCCACCCAGCCTCTTTCATGTCCTCCTGCTTGTCTTGTGGATAGATAGAGCCTGGGAAGGATATTGTTATTTTAGCAGGGAGAGATGTTTTCACAGTCCTGATGTCCAATTCAGTATCTGATGCAGTGAAATCCTTGTGTTTTTCCTGTGAAACGGCGACTGCTCTCTTCTCTGCTCAGGGCCTCTGGCTTCACTTAGTGAACAGAGCTGTGTTTGTGCAGCCTGGGTTGCGCTTCATCTATAATTATAAACTGAGTGGTTCGAGCCGTGAATGCTGATTGGCTGACAGCTGTGGTATATCAGACTGTATACCACAGGTATGACAAAACATTTATTTTTACTGCTCTAATTACGTTGGTAACCAGTTTATAATAGCAATAAGGCACCTCGGGGTTTGTGGAATATGGTCAATATACCACGGCTAAGGGCTGTATCCAGACACTGCGTTGCGTCGTGCGTAAGAACAGCCCTTAGCCGTGGTATATTGGCCATAAACCACACCCCCTCTGGCCTTATTGGTTAAATATCCATCCTTTGTTTCTCTCTCCTTTTGCTAAACGACCAGCCCCCCGATCACCAGGTCAGTGGGTTTAGAGCATGGCAGAATGCTGCTCTACCGAGATTGGACCCTCCCAGCGCACAGTCATCATCATAATGCCTAGAGGATATGGTGAGGAACCGGCCAGGAGGTTAGTTAAAGGACCGGAAGACAGGAAAACGCCTCTTTCCCATGCTGTCCTCTCTTCTTCCCTCCCCTCCTCTGTTCTAATGGTGTCAGGCCTTACATAATGACACTGCAGTAGAGACTGTTTTGAGGTGGAATGGTTTGTCACCACGCCATTGAGGCCTACCCTCACTGCTGATACTGTCTTACTCATGCATACTGTATGAACATACACGTACTATTCATCCTCAGGACCCACATTGACTTATCCTTCCCTGCTGCCTATTCATCTTCAGGACCCACATTGACTTATCCTTCCCTGCTGCCATCTACATCCTCAGGACCTACATTGACTTATCCTTCCCTGCTGCCTCTACATACTCAAGACCCACATTGACTTATCCTTCCCTGCTGCCTATTCATCTTCAGGAACCACATTGACTTATCCTTCCTTGCTGCCTCTACATCAGGGCTGCCCAACCCTCTTCCTGGAGATCTACCGTCCTGTAGGTTTTCAGTCCAACCCTGATTTAGCATATCTGATTCAGATAGTTAAGGTCTTGTTGAGCAGCTAATAAGTAGAATCAGGTGTGTTAAATAAGGGTTGGACTGAAAACCCACAGGACGGTAGATCTCCAGGAAGAGGGTTGGGCAGCCCTGCTCTACATCCTCAGGACCCACATTGACTTATCCTTCCCTGCTGCCTCTACATCCTCAGGACCCACATTGACTTATCCTTCCCTGCTGCCTCTACATCCTCAGGACCCACATTGACTTATCCTTCCCTGCTGCCTCTACATCCTCAGGACCCACATTGACTTATCCTTCCCTGCTGCCTATACATCCTCAGGACCCACATTGACTTATCCTTCCCTGCTGCCTCTACATCCTCAGGACCCACATTGACTTATCCTTCCCTGCTGCCTATACATCCTCAGGACCCACATTGACGTATCCTTCTCTGCTGCCTCTACATCCTCAGGACCCACATTGACTTATCCTTCCCTGCTGCCGTCTACATCCTCAGGACCCACATTGACTTATCCTTCCCTGCTGCCGTCTACATCCTCAGGACCCACATTGACTTATCCTTCCCTGCTGCCGTCTACATCCTCAGGACCCACATTGACTTATCCTTCCCTGCTGCCGTCTACATCCTCAGGACCCACATTGACTTATCTTTCCCTGCTGCCGTCTACATCCTCAGGACCCACATTGACTTATCCTTCCCTGCTGCCGTCTACATCCTCAGGACCCACATTGACTTATCCTTCCCTGCTGCCTCTACATCCTAAGAGATATAAATCAGGTAGATGCACCCGCACATGAAATGAAGTTACACAATGTGTCATTTATCTCGGCTTAAGATATGGATAGCAATTCCCTATGTGAGAATTGATAGATAGACACCGTGGGTCGAGGACTGTGTATGCATATCCCTACGGCATCTATTCAGATGAAGCTGCTTCAGACACTGCTGTGCTGTTGTTATACAAACACCTCATCATAGTCTCACATTACTGAAAACTGCAGATGCGAAATGGATCCTTGACATCACACTCAGAGATATCTAGGGTTGTTTTAAGGTGACATACGTACAGTGTACTCACATTGTTTTATTGATTAAATAGGAAACATAGATCATGTATAAACACAAATATTGTCCTCATCTGAGCATGACTACTGCTATTTTAAACTTATTTTATACTTATTTTACCAGGTAAGTTGACTGAGAACATGTTCTCATTTGCAGCAACGACCTGGGGAATAGGTATATATAGGTGGGCTTGGTAAAGGGATGCACCCCTCCGAAATCTGAAGCGTTCAGCATCTACTCTGTGTAACTCCATCTTCACAGGGTCCGTTATACAGGCTTGCCCCCTGTCCAAACCTTCCATAGGGGCCGTCCCATCCACAATGAACTCCATCCAGAGCAACAGTCTTTCCCAAAGTACACAGTGTGATTGAGTGTTATTTATGAGCAGGCAGGTAGGCAGGCTCTGTATGGTTCCACACAGTGTAAAACACACATGGAGGAAAGTAAGGGAAAGGAGGAAGAGTCCTCTGGCTCATATTGCCGTACATCCAGAGATGTTACAGGATACTGGTTTGTTTGTTGCATTTATTAAGAGGTGTGGACCCTCTCTTGGCACGAGGGCTACAGTATCACTTATCAAAAGGAAAATAAGACAGGATTTTTAGACAGTTGTTCAAAAAGAGGGAGTAACAAAAGATAAAAACTATTGTAGAAAAAGTTGATTTTTCACTCTGATAGTCTGTAGGAAAAAAGCACCCTTAAGAATGTCTCTCTCTTCCATGTGTTGTTGCTTCTGACCTTGGTATGCTACCATACCGTGTCCCCTTTAATGATACATCCCAAAGAAACGTTGTTGTGACCGTCCTCCTCAACCATCATTCTATTCCAGGTTGAGATTAGCCCTGAACCTTGGCTGAATGTATCTGTCAAGTTGGCACAATACAAGGGAGCCACGGTCATTGCTCTGGTTCCTACGGGAGATGTGTTTTTCTGCTTGAGCCTCAGCCTCCATGTTAGTGTTGCTCTGAAGCTGTTGTCGGTGTGGATAAGTAAAGAGACAACAGCAATGTGGGATAGAGAGCCATTTGAGAGAGTCATGAAGATGAACCAGAGACAAAAAAATAATTGGACTGTCTTTGTAAATATACAGGGCAAAGGGTGTCCATGTGATAATATTAAAATAATGATTTTGGGTGAACGCAGCCATTTGGATGTTTGAAGCAGTCTCTTAGCTTTATTTTCTGATTTGCGCGCTGGCAGCTGTGGTGGCTGTGAGCTTATTGCCGATCCTGCGGACAGGAACCTTGGACAAAGGTATCTTGGAGCGCGGGGGCTCCTTAGTTCCTTGGGGGACAGGGATATTGGACTGGACTCCCAGCTTGACAGGGATCTTGGAGTCACGGGGTATACTTCTGTAGACTGTGGGTTGGCGGAGGTGGCGACTCTCTTCCGGGCTATGTTTTACAGGGGGTAGGCTGGCCTCAACTTCAGCTTCAGCAGAGGAGTTACTAATTGTGTCCTTGCTGACTCCGTTCCGTAGGCTAGGGCGTTGACTCCCCTCTTCCTGCCCTGTAATAGGTGGGTCCCAGCTCCCCTTGTTGTCAGTGGGCTGACTCTCACGGAGTGGCAACTTGCCCACCCTGCCTCCACCGCAGACAGGGATCTTACTGAGCCATGCTTCCCTCACTGGGGGCGTCTTCTTCTCTGTGGGGGGCCCCTGGGGGACCATGTGTGTCTCATTCTGTGTAACATGGAGTTTCTCTTCTCTATTGGGTGAATTGTTCCTGGCACCCCGCACATCCATGCCGTTTCGACTCGTCATGTCCTCTCCTCTATTCAGAGAGGCATTGCGCTCACCACCCTCCACCTGAGCAGAGGCAAGGGGTGTACCATGCAGAGGGGCAGGGGTGAGAACAGGAGAGGGCACAGAGGAAGGGGTAGAGACAGGCGCTGTCTTAGACATAGGGACTGGAGTTGTGGTAGGGGCAGGGGTAGGGAAAGTAGGAGTCTTAGACATAGGGATTGGTGTTGTGGTAGGGGCAGGGGTAGGGAAAGTAGGAGTCTTAGACATAGGGATTGGAGTTGTGGTAGGGGCAGGGGTAGGGAAAGTAGGAGTCTTAGACATAGGGATTGGTGTTGGAGTAGGAGCAGGGGGAGCCTTTGAGTCAGCTAGAATTGGAGAGGGGGTTTGTACAGGAGCAGGGCTAGTGAATGAGGCTGGCACTGGAACCGGGATATAGGGCATTTTAAATGCTGAGTTCGGGACAGCCGTAGGATAAAAGGATGTTAGGGAAGGAGGTGCGGTAGTGGAATCCAGACAGGGGACAGAGCTAATTTTGGGGGGTGGGGCAGAGATAACAGTGGCTGATGAAAGTGTGTCAGGGGTGGTTACAGGAGCTGGCTTGGCCACTGGGGCGGGGGCAGGAGATGGGGTAATTACTGGGGTTGGTTTAGATACAGGAGGTGGGGTAGGAGGTGGGGATGGGGTTACTACTGGAGCAGGAGGTATGGATGGGGTTACTACAGGGGCAGCAGGTGGGGATGGTGTTACTACAGGGGCAGGAGGTATGGATGGGGTTACTACAGGGGCAGGAGGTATGGATGGGGTTACTACTGGAGCAGGTTTGAAAGTAGAAGTAGCGGTAAAGGGTGGAGTGATAGGGGGAGAGGTAGCAGTGATGCCAATAGGGGCAGGGCTTGGGGTGCATTTTGTTGTTGGTGGAGGGTAGGGTTTTGTTAAAGGGGTGGGGCTTGATTTAGTGGTAGGGCTAGTGATAGTTGTGGGCGTAGTTGAGGGTTTGGTTGTCGCAATAGGGGTAGGTTCAGGTTTTATCGACCAGCTGGTAGGTTCAGGTTTGGTTATGGGGGTAAAAGTGGAGGTAGGTTTGGTAGTACGGGCAGAGGAAGGGGTAGGTCTGAATGTAGAAGTAAGCATTGGGATAGGGGTTGTACTAGATTTAGTAGCAGCAGTAGGGGCAGGGATTGGTGTAGGCGAAGGGGTAGGTTTAGTAATAGGGGTAGGTTTGGCTGAAAGAGTAGTTGATGAGGCTTTCTCTACAACCACAGCTCCCTTGGTCCCAGGTCCGGTTCCGACAGTGGTGCTGGCTTTGCCCCACTCTGCCTCCACTTCAGCAGTGATGTCTCCACATCCGGTCAGTGAGTCAAAGCTTATCAGAGAGGAGATGTCTGCAAGCAGCAACCTCAGACGATCCACAGCAGGATCCAAGGGTGGTGGTTCAGTGGTGGGCAGAGGCGGTGGTACATCCTCATTAGATCCAGTGACACTGTATGTAGCCGCTGAGAGAGCCGTTGTCTCTGGTGGGCTAGAGGCTGAGCTCTCCTGCACTGTGGGTCTTTTGGATGAAACAGGGGACTCTTGTCCAGGCTCAGGTTCTGGGACATCCAGGATGTGAGGCGCAGGTCTGGAGGTGAAAGTCATGTCCTCCTTGATGATCTCCACGCTGTTTGTACGGGACGACATGAGGAGGGGGCTCGGAGGGGTATCGGCCTCATCGCTGGCCTCCTCTCGCTGGTTCCATCCCATACTGCCGAAGAGACCCTTCAAGCCCCGACGCTGGCGTACAGTTGGCTGAGACTCTGTATGGAACCTTCGGTCTGCTCCTCCTTGCCGGCTGCGCTGCAGCTTCATCAGGAAGCTGAGGGATTTGGCGGAGGTCATTGAGGAGGTGGAGGGATGGCCGGCAGAAGGGATGGAGGGATCTCCATCATCACCCAGGGGCTCCTCCTCTGGTTCCTGCTCCTTTCTCTGACTCACCTCTGGTTCCTGCTCCTTCTCCGGCTCCTTGTCCTTCTCCAGCTCCGACTCTGCTGCCGTGGACTCCGTTAATCCGTCCACTGTCTTGCTCCTGTCGATAGGTGACTTGTTGTTCCCCTCGCCTTTGCCACGTATAGAGAAGATGCTGCCTGGCTTGCGCTTCCCAAACAGCTTGAAGGCTTTTCTGATTTTTCCAGGAGGCTGGGGATCGCACGGCGGGGTTTCGCTACTCTCCGACTGCACATCCATTTTGAATCTCTATATATTCCTGTCTGTTGTTCTCCTCCTATTTCGTGCTCTATTTGTCTCACCCAGCTACAGCTAACTGAACATTTCCCATTATTCTCTCGTATCTTACCTTTCCCCCGTCTCTGCAGACAGGCTATGCTTCAATTGCTCACAGTATGTTTCTCTCTCCTCTCTCTCTGCTTTCTCTATCTCTCCCTCTGCCTATCCCTCCCTCTGTCTTTCTCTCCCCTCCAGCTCTTTCTCCTCTATTTCTCCCTAACATGCCCCTCCCCTCTCCCTATCCCCTCTTTTTCTCTGGCTGCTCCTGCAGGTCTCCATGGCAACTGAGCAGCTTTCGTCAGTGATGGAGCAGAGCCAGAGGCTGTCATCGTCCCACCCCAGACACAGCTCTCGTCTTTCTTACTCTTTCTCTATCGCTGATACCCCCCCCCCCCCCCCCCTCTCCTGTGTTGTTACATATGTATTTTTACCTGTTTTATGTTGATGTGTGTATGTCTCAGTCTTTGCCTGTAAATGCAGCGTCATTCCTGTCTTGTTAAGCATGTAGGGCTATATTTATTCATTCGTTTTGAGAGTGCATGTGGCATGTAAATGCTACCTCCCAACACAAACCCCCACTGCCATGACCTCTCCAACAGCTCCAACAACAATCAAGATCAGAGAGGATGACAAACAAGCCTTTCATATTAACGACATAAATCCAATTGAATAAAACATGGAGCCATTCCTGACAGATTCATGTCCCACATATAGGATTTGTGTAAATCTGGGGAATTAGGATTTGAGGGGAATGTGGAATTTGCGAAATATTAAAGCTCTAATGTACTTATGTTGCACATTATTGCTAAATAGCATAGAGCTGGGCTGGGCTGAGCATTTACTCTCTGAGAGGATATTTCCTTCTGTATCGCCTGGAAGCAGAGAACCAATTTTCTCTCACTCTCTCACACAAATGAACATACACAAACAAACACACACACACACTTTCTAATGGAATTCATTATGCACTCCACTCAGAGAGCTTGTTGCCATCCTATCCAACACTGTTTTTTGAGTGTGATTCCACCCTCTTCCATCTTCATTATCTCGCCTCACTTTTGCATAGTTCCTCAATTTCTGTTTTTACATCTGCCTCTCTCCTCCACTCCTTTCCATCTTTACATTTGAGTCATTTAGCAGACGCTCTTATCCAGAGCGACTTACAGTTAGTGCATTCATCTCAAGATAGCTAGGTGAGACAACCACATATCACAGTCATAGTAAGTAAATTTTTCCTCATTTAAGAAGTTCTAAGCAAAGTTAATGCTAGTAGCAAAAGACAAGTGCAATGTTTTTACTCCATCACTATCTTTCCCATCCACCTCTCTACCCTGTCTCCATCTTTCCCATCCACCTCTCTACCCTGTCCCCATCTTTCCCATCCACCTCTCTACCCTGTCTCCATCTTTCCCATCCACCTCTCTACCCTGTCCCCATCTTTCCCATCCACCTCTCTACCCTGTCTCCATCTTTCCCATCCACCTCTCTACCCTGTCTCCATCTTTCCCATTCACCTCTCTACCCTGTCTCCATCTTTCCCATCCACCTCTCTACCCTGTCTCTATCTTTCCCATCCACCTCTCTACCCTGTCTCTATCTTTCCCATCCACCTCTCTACCCTGTCTCCATCTTTCCCATCCACCTCTCTACCCTGTCTCCATCTTTCCCATCCACCTCTCTACCCTGTCTACATCTTTCCCATCCACCTCTCTACCCTGTCTCCATCATTCCCATCCAACTCTCTACCCTGTCTCCATCTTTCCCATCCACCTCTCTACCCTGTCTCCATCTTTCCCATCCATCTCTCTACCCTGTCTCCATCTTTCCCATCCACCTCTCTACCCTGTCTCCATCTTTCCCATCCACCTCTCTACCCTGTCTCCATCTTTCCCATCCACCTCTCTACCCTGTCTCCATCTTTCCCATCCACCTCTCTACCCTGTCTCCATCTTTCCCATCCATCTCTCTACCCTGTCTCCATCTTTCCCATCCACCTCTCTACCCTGTCTCCATCTTTCCCACCTCTCTACCCTGTCTCTATCTTTCCCATCCACCTCTCTACCCTGTCTCCATCTTTCCCATCCACCTCTCTACCCTGTCTCCATCTTTCCCATCCACCTCTCTACCCTGTCTCCATCTTTCTCTGTCCTCTTTTCCGCTTTATTCATTCAGACTTCAAGTACTACTTTCACTAGAACACTTTAGGGAGAACAGCATGCCAAAAAAACAACCCACACAGTTACAGAGAACCAGCCACACACTGATATACACACAGAGATGCATACCCCCACATACCCCCAAAGCAGCAGTTACAGTAAATATTCACACGCTTATTTCATTTTTATGCTGCCACCCAGAGGGCTACAGTACATAGTCAGTAATCTGAATACAAGGACCACTTCCAGTATGTTTAAAATCTTATTTAGAAAATCGAATTATGGGATGACACTACGCTCTCTCTCTCCCCTGCCTCACCCTTCACCCTTTAGAAATATTTTCCAACCAAAAGGGATGTTAGTTGACACCGGCAGGTCACATTATGGCTCTGGGCAACTTCTGGGAAAGGTATCTTATCAGAGCCTAACACGCGGCAAAAAGCATTAAGACTAGTGACTGGTGTTAAATGTTTAACTGCTTCAAAGTCACAAACCCCATTGAGTTCTGTTCTTCTCATAGACTCTTGTGTGTTTGTTTATGAGCATTTCTGCCTGTCTGCATGTGTGTGTGTGTGTGTGTGTGTGTGTGTGTGTGTGTGTGTGTGTGTGTGTGTGTGTGTGTGTGTGTGTGTGTGTGTGTGTGTGTGTGTGTGTGTGTGTGTGTATGTGTGTGTGTGTGTGTGCGCGTATGCATGCATGAATAACTTGTGTATTTGTATCGGCACTCATTTTGTACTGGTAGCCTGTTGATCAATTCTGTTAAGTTTACTTTGTTTATCTGCTATATTCTCATGGTTACGGGCAGACTTAAATAAGCTTTAGTCGGGTCATGTAGGCTACTAACTAGTCTGCGGGTGTCTTTTTCAATAGCACTGCTGCCCTCTGCTTCTAGGCAGGAGCACTGTACTTTGGTGAATCCGCCAGAGGGGGAGAAAAGGAAAGGCAGAGGTGAGGAGAGTCAACAGCAACAGATTATATCGTTGATAGTGAGTTTTACATACGCCATGAGGAGAGAGTCATATTTCACCTTCTAGCGCTGTGATGCTATCTGTAGTTGAAGAAGCTGATCCAGGCAACTCAGCCAATAAATGGATATATCTAATAGCTCATCTCAGCTTGAGTAAGGCTGTAGGGTTTGACCATGTGAAGTTGGGGCTAACATGTGACAAATTATAATCTTATACAAATAGACCTCAGAAGAAAAAAAAAAACGTGCATATTCAAATAAAATAAACAGTAGGTACCTGGCACAGCATATCTTATGTCTTATCTCCAACCAAATATGGCAAGTTTGGCAACCAGGTCATAAACTCTGACACATGAGCTGAATGAATAATAATGAAACATGTTATCCATTCTCATGTAGTCTAACCACAATGGAGAAGTTATGTTATTAGGCCAGGGGTATTCAACCGGGGGTCCGCGACCCCCTATGGGTCCACGAAGGTACTGCAGGGGGTCTGCTAAAATATATAAAATACAAACATTTCTTTCAGTGTTAATTTTTTTATATATCGCTAGCAACATACCTACAGTAGAAAACGTTATTTCTCAACTCCTAATATTGAGCAAATTACGCTCACTGGAGTATCTGACATAGGCTTTGAAAAAGCACCCGCGAATAGGCTACCAGTGTGGGAAGTGCCGCTGGCTGCTGGTAAGCTTTCTTGACTTGGACTTAGGCCTATATTGGCCTAAACAACTGCTCTTATTGAAAATGGGTTTGGAGTTACCTTTCTAGATAATAGGCTATGTTAGAGTTTACACTTCCTCTTCTAATTAGAATGTGGGAGGTCAAAATAATGAAAAACGATCTTCCAAATCTATTCATTTTAAAGCGTTGCTAACTTCTTCTTGCTATTATCATTCACCTGATGATAAGACAAGACACGTGAAAAAATAAATAATGATGGGGGTCTCTGTGTTACCGTATGCCTGGGAGGGGGTCCCTTGGCAAGAAAAGGTTGAAGACCCCTGTATCTACAGCAGGGAAATAATTCTGCAGCAACAGAATTATTATGTGGATTATAATTAATGGACATTTTTTGTAGGGGTTGATAAATGTTCCGTTAGGGCAAATCAAGTCTGACATTTTTAAGTGGAAATTACAAACTTTAGCCTTTTTAAACCATGAATACAAGTAGACATTGCAATACTAACTTATTAGAATCACCCACCACCACACAATTCGGCAATTGAATAAGATTGTCAATTGACGTCCAGTCTCCATGGCCTACCAATTCACAGCTGTACAGATGTGTTATGAATTCATCTGATGGAGAAGAGGCGTTCATTGTTCAGTGAGAAAGGAAGAGGCGAAGCGAAAGGGTTGATGCCGCGTTCACAACAACTGGGAACTCGGAATAATACAGGTCAAATCATGACGTCAGTGATCTTCATGTCAGAAAGTTGGAGCTCTAGAAAGAGGCCCGAGTTCCCGAGTGGAAATTCGTTCAAATCGATTTTTCCCAGTGAGAGAGAGATTTCCGAGTTCGGAGTTCCCAGTGGTTTTGAACGCGGCAATACTCCGCCCAAAATCTGTCCACGAAGTGAGGAATTCTTGTATGGAGGTCAATGTAATTGCTAATTTTGTACGCGAGGCTTTTTGATCGAATATAAGTTTCGTAATGGTTAGGTTGTTACGAATGCACTGATATAAGTGGACGCACGTGACATTTCGGCAACTTGGAAAAAAACGACTATATTTATATTGAGTTGTGCGCGTTCACTCGCGTATCTGCCCTCTCATTGGCTAGAATGGTCCCACCTGATATTGACTCCTCCCGTCTGCCTTCCATCTTTGAGGACATGTATTTCCATTGTTCAGTCATTTGTTAGAGCGGTTACTCGACTATCTTGTCAATATAATATATAATCTTTGGTTCAGTGAAAAAGCTGGAGCTTTGACGTCACACCACTATTTTCCGCAGGATTAAAGATGGCGCCGCATCATGTACTGAAGTGCTGTCAGCGGAGTTTAGCTTGGATACCTGTTATTTTCATCAACCTGGTCGTTGGCTGGTCTTATTATGCATACGTCGTGGAACTCTGTATCTGTAAGTATAAAATGATCGTTTTTGGATGGTTAACGGGGTTTGTTTCCTCATTGAAAGAAAGTTGCCTGACTGCTTGCTTGCCCAGCTGGGGGATGTGTAGGACTCGGGGAAAAACTACAGAAACTTGGTGGGACGAAAACAGGTCGATAATGTCATGTATGGCTCATCGTCATCATAGTCCAAGTGTGCAAATGATTAGTTACAATGTAACACTCGATAGTTGAGTGAAATACTACTTTGTTGCGGATAGCCAATCATGCTCATAGATAGAAGCCACTTGTTCCTAGAAGGAAATAGAAAGACACATTTGCAGGTAACTACACTGAGTATACCAAACATTAGGAACACCTTCCTAATATTGAGTTGCACCCCCCTCCCCCCTCAGAACAGCCTCTACGAGGTGTCGAAAGCATTCCACAGGGATGCTGGCCTATGTTGACTCCAATGCTTCCCACAGTTGTGACAAGTTGGCTGTCCTTTGGGTGGTGGACCATTCTTGATACACACAGGAAACTGTTGAGCGTGAAAAACCCAGCAGAGTTGCAGTTCGGTGCGCCTGGGACCTACTACCATACCCCATTGAGACACTTACATTTTTTGTCTTGCCCATTCACCCTCTGAATGGCACACATACACAATCCATGTCTCAATTGTCTCAAGGCTTAAAAATCCTTATTTAACCTGTCTCCTCCCCTTCATCTACACGGATTGAAGTGGATTTAACAAGTGAAATCAATAATCATAGCTTTTACCTGGTCAGTCTGTCATGGAAAGAGCAGGTGTTCTTAATGTTTTGTATACTCAGTGTATGTCCCAGATTGGAATAGAGAGGTGATTTTGGAATCATTTTGATGTCAGATCTCTTATTTTATTTAATCACATCTGCTGAAAACGTTCAACTATGGAAATTGTTTTTATCTGACCTTTGACCTAAATGATCTATTATTTTGACATTCTTTAGCCTAGGTCTCATTAAGGCTGTGATTCTATATTGGATTATGTGCCAATAATCTTCAGAGCCATTTGATATGAGGCTACTCTAGCCTCAAATACTCATATATAGTCCTCTGTAGCTCAATTGGTAGAGCATGGCGCTTGTAACGCCAGGGTAGTGGGTTCGATCCCCGGGACCACCCATACGTAAAAATGTATACACACATGACTGTAAGTTGCTTTGGATAAAAGCGTCTGCTAAATGGTTTATTATTTATTATTATTATTATATTCCCATACAGCTGACTCCTCATGTGAACCTCAATGTGACTAAACCTGTTTTAGCCTGTTTCTGTGGTACTGCTGCTGATGGTACAATGACATGCATGTCTGTCAGTCAGTGAGTGGCCGTAGTCAGGGGCATCCCTTCAGCAGTGCAAACAAAGCATTCTGTGATGGGTGGGTCCCCCGCTGGTAGTGCCAGGCTACTGCTGGGGGGTGAGAGGAGGGGGTCTGTAGATGTGAGCATAGGACTGCAGTACTGTAACTCCACAGACGCATCAATCAGATGCCCTCTCTAAACTCCTCTTCTCTCTCTCTCTCTCTCTCTCTCTGTACTTCTTTGTCTGTTTCAGTTACAATCCCAAATAATGCAGAAAAAAGTAAGTAACATTCAGAAACATTTGGTGCTTTCAAGATTGTCTTGTATCCACACACAATCTTGAACCCACACAAACTCTACTCATGAGTTCACATGACACTAATATATACTGTTGTGATTTAGACATGGTAAACAAAATACTTGTTTTGTATGGGATATAAATTTCATATTTATGTTCAACTCATGGATATACTTGCATTGTATTTGATAATTGCATTGTATTTGTAACTGGTATGAATGGTGTCTCTTATCCTTGCTCCTGTTCTCCAACAGTATCATACCTGGTTGTCTTCCACCTGTTCTTCATCATGTTTATCTGGTCCTACTGGAAGACTATCTGCAGCAGGCCTGCCAGCCCCTCTAAAGAGGTATACAGAGTAGGGCTGACCCCATTTAGTCCACTGGTCGATTGTTTGGCCGGTAGGCTGTTGGTCGACCAAGTTATTTGTTTTGTCGAGCAGTGGCAAATATATATATATTTTTAAATGTATGGCACACGAGACACCTGTCTGATTTACGCCTGTCTGAGTGGACTAATCCATTGCGGAGGCACACCAGTATCACCAGTAGTACATTTACCATTAATTACCAGAATTTCTAATCTACAATGTTTGTTTGGTTATGGTAATTTCTGTTAATGCATTCAATATATTATTATTAGTCTTACCGTTGTCATTGTTGGAGTGGTCACGTTGTTTGCAGAGCGCACAACGTAGGCTACACGTGTGAGAAAAGGGTTTAGTTTTATTTCATTCCATTTACGAGTTTTGTTTGGAGCGCTCCTGTCAATCTTGAGTAAGGACACGCACCTGACTACGCATAGAAGTATGCTTAGTCTACCTGGCCTGTGCGCAAATGTAAGCCTATAAATATGGCCATTTGGGGATCTGATACTATTTCTGATTGGCTTAACTCACCATCACTGTGGAGCTTCTCAAAGTAATTTTTTCTTCACCTCAAGTAAACAAAGTCTGTTTTTACAGCCATTGAGAATGACAATAGTTCCTCAATGTAGCCTATTTGAAAATCTTTCCTGCTCTCTTCCTTTCGATAACCGCTCCACATGAATGGGGAAAAATATGGCATGCTCTTGTCCAGTGGAAACGTCATAAAATAGGCCTACCTGATTACTTCTTATCCCTTGCGCAAATATCCTACAGCTGTGTATGTCTGTCCTGAGCTCACTGGCGCAGGAAACTGAGGGCCCAGAATATTTTATACAATGTTGATACAATGTTTCAAGTTCCAAATGTGATTTGTAGGATATTTATTTTTATCAGGTTATTTTTACATATGGGCAATGGCGATAGAAGTTGCTTTTAGATTTGTATAATTTTCATTTAGACATAATTTTGATTAACCACATGACATTGATTTTGAGATATGAAGACTTTATTATAAATGAAATGAAGATGTTCCACAAAAATATGCATATGAAAATCATAACTGGCACGCAGATCAGTAGAAATGGTATGATAACTTAGCACTCCATATGGAAAAGGTTGCCGACCGCTGGTGTAGCCTATTACTGGCAACTTCAGTAGGGTAATGGAAGAATCTCGGCAGGAGGAGGAGGGTCGGGTCGGGAACAGTTTTTTTTTCTTCTTCTGGTTAGGCTATATTGATCTCTGGCTCCCTCTTTAGTCATTTGTGTGTCTTAATTTTTAATCTCAGTGCTTAAAGCATCAGACAAACTCAGTAGCCTACATATAGTTGATTTTATTCAAAGATAAGGTGTGTCTACATGTGGAAAAACAGACGACTCTCGGTCGGCCAAGATTTTAGTCGGGGACAGCCCTAATACAGAGTGTGTATCTGTCTTTGTCGGTAGTACTAACTCTGCCTCCTGTGAGATGCTACACCACAATGCCACGTGGCCAGGGGAGTAGGCACTGGGCCGGGCGGTTCCCAAGGCACTCTGTAATTACACTGTACAGCACATGTTCACACAGGAGGGGGTGGGTGTGTATGTGTGTGTGTGTGAGCGAGCATGTGGTTTTGAAAGGGGGGTTACTCTGTCTCAATCTCAAGTTACTTGTTTCACATTTCAACTGGGCCCTAATTTCTAGATACATGACTACCGGTAATAACTACGTTCTAACATACTTGGTCAAACACTCTCTGTTCTCCTGTCAGTTCTGTCTGGCCAAAGTGGAGAAGGAGCAGTATGAGAAGGAGGAGCCAGACACTCAGCAGGACATCCTGAAGAAAGTGGCCGTAGGATTGCCTGTCTACACACGCACAGGGACAGGAGGTGAGAATGCAATAGAGTCGAGATATAGTTTGAACACACACGCCTTGGATTTAAAGCTGATGATGATTGAGCAGGTGTATTGGTGTGTTCTCCACAGCTGTCCGGTACTGTGACCACTGTCAGGTGATCAAACCCGACCGCTGCCACCACTGTTCCACCTGTGACATGTGAGTTCAGTTAGTTCTGTCTCTGTGGGGTTCAGATGAGATGCACCATGGGATTTTATGTGGGGTCTTTGTAGGTGCTTCAACTCCAAAGTAATATACTATTTTCTCCTCCTTCCCTTGTTTTTTGTGCTCTGTCTCTCTCTCTCTCTCTCTCTCTCTCTCTCTCTCTCTCAGGTGTGTACTGAAGATGGATCATCACTGTCCATGGTATGTAATGCCTCAGTCCATTCTTGTAATATAGATGCTTAGCAACAGTACACTCCTTTTGTGTGTGAAGTTCTTTGTTCATACTGACTTGATAGTGATCGGATCAGTGGAGAGTTTAATCCTCTCCATTCTACTGCATCAGCATATTTGATCTGTCTGCCCTTTTTATTTGATGAAGTCACTGTTTGGTCTAGTACAGTAATATAAAAGGGATTACTCAGCTCTCAAACAGATCATTCATCACTTTATTTTATAGAGATTAGAGAATAGAGGCAACTAGTGGAGAAAGCAGCACAAGCCACATTTATCTCTCTCTCCCTCTGTTTCTCTCTCAGGGTGAATAACTGTGTTGGATTTTCGAACTACAAGTTCTTTGTCTTGTTTCTGGCCTACTCCATGCTGTATTGTGTGTTCATCGCTGCTACCGTCCTGCAGTATTTCATCAAATTCTGGACAGTAAGTACTACTGAGTAATACTGTGGCTGCCTTTCATTTCTTCCCTAGCCAGAGCTTAGTGGTTGAGTGTAAACACTGACAGCAGTAAGATCCCTGATCGCATGTTCCAATTAGCCAATACCCAAATCCTCTACATAATCCACCTCAAGCTTGAGCAGTCTGCATGTCAGATTTTTATTTGTATATCTAATCACTGTAAAATAGTTGCACACTCAATTTCTCCACTAACAATCTGTCTCTAATACTTTGCCTAAAGCATTGCCGAAGGAGATCTGTTGGGGATTGTTCTCAGGTAAAATGCAAGATTGTCACTATTTGATCGTCATGGTTAGTCAAAAAGTAAGGTTGCGCTTCTTTGATAAGCCTATTGCCACTAATGGTAAGTCACTGTAAGGTTAGATAGAGAAGCTCCACCCATAATGGCATTCACAAGGCTTCTGTCTCTCAGATGTACAAATCGCTGTTGAGGGATTCTCTTCAGTATGTGTCAAACACTGTTGTCTTGCAGCATAAGCTGTTGTCTGTTCCTCCTTGTGTGTTAAGACTGGGCTTCTGTCCTTGTCTGTGTTGTATGCTGCCTTGCTTGTGACAATGAATGTCCACTGTCATCTTGACCAACTGAGGCCCAGTGTGGAGTTGGACAGGATTGGTTGTTTAGCATGTCCTATTTTGCATATTGAAATCACAGACAACCAAAGGTCTGTACTGTATTTAGTACCTTCTGGAGCCATTCACTGAACAGTCATGTAGGCTAAGCTTCTGCTACTACAGAATGAGGTCGTCCATTGTCACTTATAACTGACTGATGTCACATCCTGTGTGTCTGTGCAGAAGGTTAACATTACTACTGTATGCTTCTGGTGAAAAGTATGACATCACTAACGGCTCTCCTCTCTCTTCCCTCTCAAGAATCAGCTGCCTGACACTCACGCCAAATTCCACGTGTTGTTTCTGTTTTTCGTGGCGGCCATGTTCTTCATCAGCATCCTGTCGCTTTTCAGCTACCATCTCTGGCTTGTGGGAAAGAACAGAACCACCATAGGTAGCTGCCATGCCTCACCATGCTGCAACACAAAACATCTCATCCACTATTGTCTTTATTGTTTGTTATAGTATTAGTTTATGTATTCTTTTATTTATTTTTATTTTTTAATTTAGAGGCTTTCAGGGCTCCTGTCTTCAGAAATGGCCCAGACAAGAATGGCTTCTCTCTGGGCTTCAGTAGGAACATGGCGGAGGTGTTTGGAGACCAGAAGAAGTACTGGATGTTTCCCATCTACACCAGGTGAAAACACCAAGTTGACTATCCACCTATTTTGTTGGAGCTTTAGAATCCAGAAAATCACATTGTAGGATTTTTAATGAATTTATTTGCAAATTATGGTGGAAAATAAGTATTTGGTCAATAACAAAAGTTTCTCAATACTTTGTTATATACCCTTTGTTGGCAATGACACAGGTCAAATGTTTTCTGTAAGTCTTCACAAAGTTTTCACACACTGTTGCTGGTATTTTGGCCCATTCCTCCATGCAGATCTCCTCTAGAGCAGTGATGTTTTGGGGCTGTCGCTGGGCAACACGGACTTTCAACTCCCTCCAAAGATTTTCTATGGGGTTGAGATCTGGAGACTGGCTAGGCCACTCCAGGACCTTGAAATGCTTCTTACGAAGCCACTCCTTCGTTGCCCGGGCGGTGTGTTTGGGATCATTGTCATGCTGAAAGACCCAGCCACGTTTCATCTTCATTGCCCTTGCTGATGGAAGGAGGTTTTCACTCGAAATCTCACGATACATGGCCCCATTCATTCTTTCCTTTACACGGATCAGTCATCCTGGTCCCTTTGCAGAAAAACAGCCCCAAAGCATGATGTTTCCACCCCCATGGTTCACAGTAGGTATGGTGTTCTTTGGATGCAACTCAGCATTCTTTGTCCTCCAAACACGACGAGTTGAGTTTTTACCAAAAAGTTATATTTTGGTTTCATCTGACCATATGACATTCTCCCAATCCTCTTCTGGATCATCAAAATGCACTCTAGCAAACTTCAAACGGGCCTGGACATGTACTGGCTTAAGCAGGGGGACACGTCTGGCACTGCAGGATTTGAGTCCCTGGCGGCGTAGTGTGTTACTGATGGTAGGCTTTGTTACTTTGGTCCCAGCTCTCTGCAGGTCATTCACTAGGTCCCCCCGTGTGGTTCTGGGATTTTTGCTCACCGTTCTTGTGATCATTTTGACCCCACGGGTGAGATCTTGCATGGAGCCCCAGATCGAGGGAGATTATCAGTGGTCTTGTATGTCTTCCATTTCCTAATAATTGCTCCCACAGTTGATTTCTTCAAACCAAGCTGCTTACCTATTGCAGATTCAGTCTTCCCAGCCTGGTGCAGGTCTACAATTTTGTTTCTGGTGTCCTTTGACAGCTCTTTGGTCTTGGCCATAGTGGAGTTTGGAGTGTGACTGTTTGAGGTTGTGGACAGGTGTCTTTTATACTGATAACAAGTTCAAACAGGTGCCATTAATACAGGTAACGAGTGGAGGACAGAGGAGCCTCTTAAAGAAGAAGTTACAGGTCTGTGAGAGCCAGAAATCTTGCTTGTTTGTAGGTGACCAAATACTTATTTTCCACCATAATTTGCAAATAAATTCATAACAAATCCTACAATGTGATTTTCTGGATTTTTTTCCTCAATTTGTCTGTCATAGTTGACGTGTACCTATGATGAAAATTACAGGCCTCTTTTTAAGTGGGAGAACTTGCACAATTGGTGGCTGACTAAATACTTTTTCCCCCACTTTATACACACACACACACAGTTGAAGTCGGAAGTTTACATACACTTAGGTTGGAGTCATTAAAACTCGTTTTTCAACCACTCCAGACATTTATATATATTTGCGAGAGAAAAAAACATATGGGGGATTGGAAGTGATGCAGACAATTACATTGATTGAAGTTACAATCTATCTGCAAATTAAAGCTGATCTACCCCCTAAAAAAAACAACGTATTAACGTATTCTACAAAAAACAATATCACTCCCTATAAACACAACCCTATGGAACAATCCTTGGATAGCTTTTCAGAATTCACAGATAAATTGTTCTCTCTTGTCTCCTTTCTCTCCGTCAGTCACGGGGATGGACACAGTTTTGTCACCCGGTTGCTGACCTTAGATCCTGAGCAGATAGCTGTGGGCCTCCAGATCAACGGCAAAAGGTTATTTATGGATTCTCGGGCTGATTTCTTTCATTCCTGATTTAGTAAAATGATCTCACTTCATTTATTAATTTTAATCTATTTATTGTCCTCCAACAGCTCTGTAGATGGTCTGACAAGCCCCAAGCATGTCCTTGGCAACAACATTAACCACATTGAGGACCATCAGGATGGTATGTAGCTTTCCCATAGATCCCCTGTAATGTCAAGTAGCCCTGTGTCTGTGTGCTGTTTGAACCTTGAACCATTGTGTTTCAGATGTAGCCCAGACGGTCACTGTCACCATGGAGAGTGAGTCATAGACAGGTAAGCCTATGGATGAGTTCTGCTGAAATGCGCGCGTTTCCTGCAGACCTTAGAGAGGAAACTGATGACCACCAGGTGGCTCAAACGGCCAGTTTAGACATCTGCCAAGAGACAACTGAGCCATTAACTGTGATGCCTTCCAACCAGCAGCATCTTTGTCTCTACAGAAACCAGCCTTTTTATCATCACCTGCAGTACCCCTAATACCATGGACAAATGTCAAGTAACAGCTCTCGTATAGCCATCATCTTCTCTATTGTTATTCTTACGACCACCAAACAGCATCCCTGTTACGACGGACAAAACCTGGACTGTCATGGACACTACATCTGTCACCAGAGCATTCATCAGCTTTCAGTTTCCATCCTCACCAAACACATGCAGACGCGTCGTCTTTGTTGCTAAGCAAAGACGCACAACAATCTTTATTTGTATTTTTTGTAACTATTATTAATCTCTGGAACTGCTCTGTTATTCAAGCCAAAAAAAGAATGCTCTTTGCACTAGATTAGATAAGTGCAGAACCGTTATACGCTTCTGTTAAATCAGTATTCACTTGCTTTATTGGAAAAAAGGAAGAGAGTTCACTGTGTCTTAGCACAGAAAATCTGTTACTGGTTTTGATTTGATTAAACCAAGGGGATACAATGTTGTCTTGAAGCCCTGAAGGTCATGAGCACTAATGTCTCAGTTTATTGTAGCGTGTGTACTGTATGCACGTTCCACTTGAACCCTGTGGCGGGCGCTAAGCATATCCATTGATGTCAACAGGACAGTTGGTTTATACGAACCACGGCTTTGTAGGACCCTATGCCTCTCCCAAAATCCTGCTCTGCATCATTGTAACTTAAATGTGCATTGTGCCTTCAGTATAGTATGGAAGAACAAAGGTACAGTGCTATAGTAGACCTTAGCATGGCGTGATAACTTTACAATTTAGACAGATGGAAGTGGAACCTGGAGAGCATTTATGTTTACAATTTTACGGGCCAAATACTAACTCCTGTTTTGCAAAGTTCCATGCAAGTCCACCTTTGACATCAGTGATGATATACACTGAGTGTATAAAACATTAGGAAAACCTTCCTAATATTGAGTTGCACCCCCTTTTGCCCTCAGAACAGCCTAAATTCGTCGGGGCATGGACTACAAGGTGTCGAAAGCGTTCCACAGGGATGCTGGCCCAATTTGACTCCCAATGCTTCCCACAGTTGTGTCAAGTTGGCTGGATGTCCTTTGGGTGGTGGACCATTCTTGATACACACAGGAAGCTGTTGAGTGTGAAAAACCTAGCAGCATTGCAGTTCTTGACACACTCAAACCGGTGCGCCTGGCACCTACTACCATACCCCGTTCAAAGGCACTTAAATATTTTGTCTTGCCCATTCACCCTCTGAATGGTACACATACACAATCCATGTCTCAATTGTCTCAAGGCTTAAAAATCATTATTTAACCTGTCTCCTCCCCTTCATCTACACTGATTTGAAGTGGATTTAATAGGTGACATCAACATGGGATCATAGCTTTCACCTGGATTCACCTGGTCAGTCTGTCATGTTCCTAATGTTTTGTACACTTAGTGTATGTGACAAGTTGGTTGCTTTATGTCAAGAATTTGGTTGTGAGTCAACACACACACACACTGTTTTTTCAGAGGTGTGATATCAGAGGGATTGAAATCATTAACATTGGACAGCATTGTTATTCTATTAAGTATTGGTTTTCAAGGTTTCTTTTAAATTGCAGTTTTTCCATTGTTTATTTAGCTATTGTCTGCATTGCCATGTGATGTTTTCAGATATGTAGCTTTTTTTAAAGGGAGTTTATGAAGATTAAGATATCTGTGAAGTCATCACTTTCGTAGGCGAGAGGGACCTTTTGACATCAAACAATTCATCTCACTTTCCTGTGAAATGTGTCGAAGTAGAGTTCTATCTTTGAGAATAAGGAATAGCTATTTGTGTTTACTTTATGCAAAACACACTCCTTCAATTTCTGACTTCTCAATCTGATGTGAATCTAACTTTGTTGATGTCCAAAGATGGAGAAAAGGGGAAGGATTTGAACAAAAGGTTTTTTAAAGCACAACATTTTACATCACAAATGCTGCTTTCTTTGATGATGATTATAGCTGTTTTCTTATTATTATTATTTGATTGTTTTGTCTGGAACAATGTACAATGTTGAACATATACAGCAATATTTAATGTGATGAACCAGATTTGTTAGTCCCTGGGAAAGTTACTGTTATGCAGTAATACATCATGCCAGGATGCTCGTAGACCACCAAGAGGAGGCCAGAGTTAGGCATTCCAACCTCTCAATGGACTAATTCTTTATTTCAGAATATTTGCGATCGAATTTCTCAATTTCCAACTGACTATGATCCTTGTGGTTTTTATAGGAGAGTTGTTTGGAATGTGAAAGCTGTTTGTTTACTGGATGCATATATGTTGGTATAACACCCTATCGTGGAGGAATGTACAGTGAGAGCATTGTGACTTTAACCCGAAATCATCATAACTTTCTAATTTTAATCACTTTTGAAATGAATGCCATCAAAGTATTTTGCGCTACATTATATATATTGACGGTAATCATGGACCAATTTCCTGTTGTTTTAAAAATAATAATATCTTAGTATTTTTTATTGAATCTGTTTTGCATGTTAAGTATTTTCTCACTATTTGTACTACCCTGTCAGCCAGTTTTGGTTGTTACTGTTAAAATATATATATATATATATATATATATATATATATATATATATATATATATACTCAATTTGGAAATAGTTTGCACAAAGTTAAATTAAATGTTTTTATTTTATTTTGTAGATGAACACAATGTATTAATGTGTACATTTAACAATAAATGCTGTTTTCAGTGCATTCAAATACTTGATTAATGGACTCCTACATTGTTAGAAACAATATTGGTTTCTATTTTTAGACTTGATACCCTAGGACTAGATACAGTGGCTTGCGAAAGTATTCACACCCCTTGGGATTTTTCCTATTTTGTTGCCTTAAAACCTGGAATTAAAATTGATTTTTTGGGGGTTTGTATGATTTGATTTACACAACATGCCTACCACTTTGAAGATGCAAAATATTTTTTATTCACCAAAACAGGTTTCCCTCAAGATTTTCCCTGTATTTAGCGCCATCCATCATTCCTTCAATTCTGACCAGTTTCCCAGTCCCTGCCGATGGAAAAACATCCCCACAGTATGATGCTGCCACCACCATGCTTCACTGTGGGGATGGTGTTCTTGGGGTGATGAGAGGTGTTGGGTTTGCGCCAGACATAGCGTTTTCCTTGACGGCCAAAAAGCTCAATTTTAGTCTCATCTGACCAGATTACCTTCTTCCATATGTTTGGGGAGTCTCCCACATGCCTTTTGGCGAACACCAAAAGTTTTTGCTTATTTTTTTCTTTAAGCAATGGGTTTTTTCTGGCCACTCTTCCGTAAAGCCCAGCTCTGTGGAGTGTACGGCTTAAAGTGGTGCTATGGACAGATACTCCAATCTCCGCTGTGGAGCTTTGCAGCTCCTTCGGGGTTATCTTTGGTCTCTTTGTTGCCTCTCTAATTAATGCCCTCCTTGCCTGGTCTGTGAGTTTTGGTGGGCGGCCCTCTCTTGGCAGGTTTGTTGTGGTGCCATATTCTTTCCAATTTTTAATAATGGATTTATTGGTGCTCCGTGGGATGTTCAAAGTTTTGGATATTTTTTTATAACCCAACCCTGATCTGTACTTCTCCACAACTTTGTCCCTGACCTGTTTGGAGAGCTCCTTGGTCTTCATGGTGCCGCTTGCTTAGTGGTGTTGCAGAACAGGTGTATATATACACTGAGATCATGTGACAGATCATGTGCCACTTAGATTGCACACAGGTGGACTTTATTTAACTAATTATGTGACTTCTGAAGGTAATTGGTTGCACCAGATCTTATTTAGGGGCTTCATAGCAAAGGGGGTGAATACATATGCACGCACCACTTTTCCGTTATTTATTTTTTAGAATTTTTTGAAACAAGTTATTTTTTAAATTTCACTTCACCAATTTGGACTATTTTGTGTATGTCCATTACATGAAATCCAAATAAAAATCAATTTAAATTCCAGGTTGTAATGCAACAAAATAGGAAAAACGGCAAGGGGAATGAATACTTTTGCAAGCCACTGTAGTCCCATTACAACAAGGGTAGGGACTGCTGAGATGAGAGGACTGAAGGCAGGACAACGGGAATAAATGCACATATGTGGTTTTTTTGTACCCCAAAGTTACTTTGTACCTGAACATTACACAATGGTTATCTTACTGTACCTGCATTTAAATATGTACAACTGTTCCGCTCCTAAACGGCAACAGAGGCAGCATATTTTCACTGGATCAGGATGAATTATCTAATGTTATTGATCTGTTTTAAAGACACTATAGAAAGACAGGTTTTTAACATCCATGGTATATGTTCCTTAGCCAGCCAGAGCATACCTTTGCTGTCTGTGCCATAATTTATTAGGTGTGCCCACAAAACATGCATGCTGTGAAACTCACTACATAGGTTTAAATGAAAACCCGCTGACAGAGGAACAATTCTCACAGTCTACGCTACAATGTGGTTATATTCAATTCAAGAACTTTACTACATTTTGGACACAGTCTGATTAACATTTTTGTTGGACTGTATAGGGTGAGAGCAATGTGACAAAAGCCAAACCAAAAGAAGCCACTGTCATGTCATGAATCACTTGGCAAATCTTTGGCAAACTTGAGGGCAAGGTTTAGCAATATAAGACTATTCACACACATCGTGGGGTCAACGAACGAGGTGTCAGTGACAGATGCAAGCAAGCAGGGAAGATCACAGCATTCACTTTTGTTACACTCATTAAGATAACACTATTTGTTCAGGACGAATTGTTTGGCTTGGACAAAAAAGTGGCAGTTTTAGACGTTTATCTCTGCAGAGTTATGGCATTGAAGTGAAACCAGTTTATATCTCAAGGACAGTCCCCTGACAGGAATGTGATTTATAACCCTGATGGGATTGGAAGGGACAGTGTGACAGTGTCTACTGTGGGGGAATGAACTCTGCCATCCACCTGACTCGCTGAGTGTGTGCGGATAGAGAGAAATGTGTTAGAAGCCCATGTCTATGGAGAAGCCACACATGACTCGATCTACAGGTGTCTTTGTGGGCAAAGCAAATTTAGATTTAAATGCATGGCTTCTTTCTTATTCAGATGTGTTTCATGTTACCTGTCTTTCTCTGTCTCTTTTTCTTTCTCTCTTCCTTTTCTCTGCATCTCTTACTGAACCTCTCCGTTTGGCTGTAATCCATCCAGGTCTGTTTTTGGATCATCTTCCACCTTCTCCCTTCACTTAATTTGTAACCAGGTAACCTGATTAGACCTAATTGTCTCATCTTAAATACTAAAATCATGTTTTTCTTAGCTCAAATGCAATTATGCAGTTCAGTGATGATGAGACCACTTACAAACCCATCTATATTTAGCTATTAGCTACATCCCACTGCCAGAAAGTATTTATTCTAGCTCCTGTATATGGGGACAGAGTTTTAGGGATCCAACAAAATCGATTTAGCTGTAAAGGGATTGTTTATTGATTTGAAATGTGTAGAATAAAAAAAAAAGAGGTTGTAGCTATCCTCAAGCATCTTGCTGCTCTCACAGTACATACCATTACACCACTGGTGAATGTTTTCATTACTAAAAGTTACACATATACACAACATATACGAAAAACACAGTGAAGGCAATGAAATAGTGACATTAACGGTGAGACAATAATTCGATTGGCAGAATGATTCAATTAAATGGCACCAGATCATCAGAGAGAGAGAGAGAGAGAGAGAGGTGATACTCTGTATGTAAACCCACAACTTTTAAGATTGATGGCTGAACAATAGGATACCCACTGCGCAAAAACGGGTTGAATCAACGTCATTTCAACAACAAAACATTAATGTGATGACATTGAATCAACGTGGAAAGCTGATTGGATTTGAAAAAAGTAATCAAGGTAAGGATTAGTTTTAACCTAAATCCAATGACATGGTGAAATGTTTTGTTGATTTTACGTTGAATTCAGGTTGGCAAATGGAAATCAAAACTAGAAGTTGAACTGACTGTGGGTATTATTTTCTACTTGGATTCATTTGGTAATATCTTAACTCTAGCATGCTTTCCCAACTCCTTTTATTCCTGTATATTGGCTGGCAAGAAACGATACACCCCAATCAAAGTTCATTCTCCTGAAACATAAACCTGTGCTGAATCAAATAAAATTGGTAGCCGAGGTACAGGAGCCGACTGTGGGTCATTGGGCTTCCCCTGATAAGAAAGGTTGCTCAATAAGTGCAGTAGTTCTAAGATTTGAATGAAAGACAATTATCTGCCATTGTCTATGCGGAGGTGATCCCATTGACTAGTAGGAAAATCGGCAGTAGGCTATCACTGAGCAGACAACTTACTCATACCCTGATTCATCAGTCAGAAGTTAATTGCGGGGGAAAGTTCAATATCTATTGCTGTCTGCTTCCTCGCACCTCCTATAACTGCAGTCAGTGGGCAAGAGACACATCTCGGGTAGTTTATTTTCTGCATATTTTTCACAACCTGGCGCTGAGTCCATTACCTACTTCAACTGACTATGGATATGGAAGAAATTCTCAACAGCACTATCCATCCGACCTGTTTAGAAGAACCTCCGCTGGCTATCGATGTCATAAAGCGTGAGTTACCCAGATTACCTTATCTATCAATTTGTAGATAGTGTTTAATTATGAAGTTGTTATTGTGAAAGCGAATTTCACTACGAATTGTACAAAACACTTTTTTTGGGATGCAGACTGTTTCTTTTGCATGTCTGACTTCATTGACTTAACATACTCATTGATATGTGAAATAAATAATAATAATATAGTAGGGCTATATTAGAAGTGACATTCAAACAGTTAGGCTATATCATTATTTTCTCAAATGTGTGTGAGAACTACACCGTGGCCATTGGCATGGCATCAATGTGACTGATTGGGTCTCGGGCACACAACAGGACTTTATTAGCCCTTTGAGCTAAAGCTCAGGTGTTAGCTCTGGAAGTATTCAGGTATCAGGCTAGGTAACGTTGTTGTTTACCAAACCATCTCTGATACACAGACAAGCCCCCAAAAAACAGATTCTGAGTGAATTTGTGCTCCAAATGAAGGGCTATAGTCTGTGATAAAGGCTGATTAGAGGGATAGCATTGTCTGTGCTCCTAGTATGTTGGATTAAATCTCTTTCACTCTGCCCATCATTAAATCTCCATGTGTAGGCCACAGATATGCATATTTGGCTTCTCCACTGAGTAATTTTTCTGTTCTGAGTAATATGATGGCTCATTTGATATGAATGATAAATAACTTGCATGGCCTTTCATCCTTTGCATTCAGTCAACATCTCTTTAAGAGTGGTTTATTGTTTCTGTAGATAGCATTGATCTCAGTCCATATTAAACAAATCAAGGATACATTTAGACAGCTGGGTTTTCACAGGGCCGAGTGAAGTATTGTTGGGATCTCATCAGCACTCAACCTCAAAAGAGGCTGAATAAAAGGGTTAGGCTTTGGATGCTGTTTCACAAATGCTGTTTTGTCCATGGGGATTTTGTCAGGCCAAGAGAGGATGTTGTTGCTAGGGGCTGCGACTTAGATAGATTACAATAAATGGTCTAGTAATGGATTTCTCAATGACCTTTACAACCTCTCTCTCTCTCCCCCTCTGATCTCCTTACTCTCTGTCCCTTAACTAGAGCTGGATGTCTTTGGCGTGGCTCTGTACTCCATGCTGACCCTCATGTCTACCATGTCCCTGCTACTATACCTGGAGGAATGTGTGTTTATCTATAGAAAAGTCACATCTCCTAAGAAGACAACTATTATGTGGGTCAATGGTGCTGCACCGGTAAGAACTGAGAACTGAGACAGCAGTGTATCGCTGTGGTTATAGCTAGATTGCCTACATGGAGAGATGACATCACAAACATCTGTTTGGGTGTTAAGGTCCAATGCAGCCATTTTTATTTCAATATCAAATCATTTATGGGTAACATTTAAGTACCTTACTGTGATTGTTTTCAATTAAAATGGTCAAAAAGAAACAAAAATAGCTTCTTAGCAAAACATTTATTTTGCTAGCACTGTCTGGGAGTGGGAGGGGAAATCTGAAAATTAGCTGTTAATGGCAGAGAGGTTTGGAACTCTCTTTCTTGTTGGTCTATTAACTAATTTACTGCCTGGTGATACAGTATCACCAAGCAGGCCAAAACTCTATCCCACCAAAACAGGCTGAAATTTCAGGCGGTCTTTTCATACAGCTCTTACACTAAAAGGGCATTATCATAATTTTCACAATTTCACAGTATTATTCCAACCACATAGTGTGGAAATATATACAAAACACATGATAATCACATTTTTGACTGCACTGGGCCTTTAACTTTTAGCTAAGCTGTAAATGAGAATGTCTGTAATTCTGTGATCATACAGTATTTTATTCATCACTTTATATGAATGAGAACCATGTGGATGAATGTGATGACTAAAAGTAACGTTCTGTTTCTGTCTCAGGTCATTGCCACCATGGCTTGTTTTGGGATGTGGATACCAAGGGCTACCATGTTTACAGATATGACCTCTAATTCGTAAGTTTCCTCTCACCCACACTACTTTCTGCTCTCTCTCTCTCGCTCTCTCGCTCTCTCGCTCTCTCGCTCTCTCTCTCTCTCTCTCTCTCTCTCTCTCTCTCTCTCTCTCTCTCTCTCTCTCTCTCTCTCTCTCTCTCTCGCTCTCTCTCTCTCCCTCTTTCACATACCCTCCTATGAAGGCATAAACAATTTCACTATACTGCACTAACTAGATGCAGTGCTCTTTCACCTGTAGTAATGAGCTGACAGGGAGCCATAGCAAGGAGCAATGACATAAATGGGAGGAGGCTTTTTATGAATGCACTCAACTATGTCACCACAGTTTAACCACTCTCTTAATCATTACACTATGTTAGAGATCATCCCCAGAGAGCTGGGAGCCTAGGGAAAAAATGCAGGAAATTACACTTTTAGCTAGTTGAAAAGCGAAGCACGTGCGTCAAGTACAGAAAATGCGGGCTAGACATCCGGCAAAACAATACGCATATGCATCTGGTTGGCATAAGGGCTCGATTCAATCCGTATCGCAGAAGATCCGTACTGTAGCGCAATTTAAATTGAGTGGTATAGCATGATTGTCATTTAGCGTTTACCGTAAATGCAGTCTCCGCAAATGCGGGAACATTGCCTTTAAATGTCCTTTAAATATAAATTGCGCTATGCAGCAGATCAGAGATCAGCCCACATACCCAGAGAGCTGGGAGGAAAAAATACAGGAAATGACAAAAACAAACACAACAAAAACTTTTTGGGACACAAACAAAAGTTGAATGGGCAGACTAACTGGTTTGGAAGGTTGATGACACACACTTGTTATGTGTGTACAATGTATCTTACAATTTACAAGTAAACCCTCTCCTTTTCTCTATAGGTACTTTGCAGTGGTGGTGTATAAGATCTTGGTTCTGATGATAGAGGAGAGTGGGGGTAGTGAGGCCTTTCTGAAGAGCAATGCCCAGAAAACCTTCAAGATCAGTGTAGGACCCTGCTGCTGCTGCTGTCCCTGCTTGCCACGCGTTCCGGTCACACGGTAACCGGGGGGGAGGGGGGAGGGGGGGGTTATAGATAATCATTGTCACATCCCACTGGGCAAAAACTGGTTGAATCAACGTTGTTTGAATTAGCAAAAAGTAATCAATGTAAGGGAATTTTTTTATTTTTTTTCACCCAACTTTTAGCTTAAATCTAATGACATGGTGACCTTTTTTGTTGATTTCACGTTGAATTCACGTTAGTTGACAAGTCATCCAAATGTAAATCAAAACTAGATGTTGAAATGACATCTGTTACCAGTGGGATAATGATTCATGCTCAGGTCACTCTTGGGCCAGAGGATTCTTTGTGTTGGTAATGTTGACACAAGTGGTTAGAACACGTTAATAACTCTGGTCTGTTTTCATTCAGGCGCATGTTATTCTTGCTGAAGCTGGGGGCTCTTCAGTATGCTATCTTAAAGACAGTCCTCTCAATTGTGTCCATAATATTGTGGACCAACGGCAATTTTGATCTTTCTGATGTAAGTAATTGTCCTCCTTTCTGTGAAAGTCTTCTCAGCAACAACAAACATCCCCTTTACACCTTAAGCTTCAAACTGAACGTGGTGTCATTCCATTGATGTCCACTATGCAAAGCCTACCCTCTTTAACCTATCTCCATGTCTCAATGTTTAGCTGGAGATCACAGGCACGACTATTTGGATCAACCCATTTATAGGTGTTCTCACCATCATCTCCCTCTGGCCTGTCGCCATCATGTTCATGAACATATGCAACACACTGCGCAGCATCAGGATCATACCTAAGTATGCCATGTACCAGGTGAGTCTGACCATGTCCTACTGCACAAACCAGCTAGTCCAGGAACTGCCTGCTCAATGACATTGATGAAATTACATCAGCTTCTGTCATTTCCTTAGTCCTTGACCCTTGAGCTTTTAGGAATGTTGTGTACTGTCTGATTCAGTCTGGCAGTGTTAATTCCTGCATCCTAATATTCTATGCATATCCACTATGCCGCTGGTCATGTGTCCATAGCTGGTGCTGGTGCTCAGTCAGCTGCAGACGGCCATCATTAACATCCTGGCCTTGGATGGAACCATCGCCTGCTCCCCACCCTTCTCCTCTACTGCCCGTGGCACCAGTAAGTGACAGAACAGGTCCAAACGAGAGCCATTACTTGATTAATATGAAGTCCATGTCCACCAACCCTGTCTGTCTGTGTCTGTCTGTCTGTCTGTCTGTTTCTGTCTGTCTGTCTGTCTGTCTGTCTGTCTGTCTGTCTGTCTGTCTGTCTGTCTGTGTGTCTATGTGTCTGGTCTGTCTGGTCTGTCTGGTCTGTCTGGTCTGTCTGTCTGGTCTGTCTGGTCTGTCTGTCTGGTCTGTCTGTCTGGTCTGTCTGTCTGGTCTGTCTGGTCTGTCTGGTCTGTCTGTCTGGTCTGTCTGGTCTGTCTGGTCTGTCTGTCTGTCTGTCTGTGTGTCTATGTGTCTGGTCTGTCTGGTCTGTCTGGTCTGTCTGGTCTGTCTGTCTGGTCTGTCTGGTCTGTCTGTCTGGTCTGTCTGGTCTGTCTGTCTGGTCTGTCTGGTCTGTCTGGTCTGTCTGTCTGGTCTGTCTGGTCTGTCTGGTCTGTCTGGTCTATCTGTCTGGTCTGTCTGTCTGGTCTGTCTGTCTGTCTGTCTGTGTGTCTATGTGTCTGGTCTGTCTGGTCTGTCTGGTCTGTCTGGTCTGTCTGTCTGGTCTGTCTGGTCTGTCTGTCTGGTCTGTCTGGTCTGTCTGTCTGGTCTGTCTGGTCTGTCTGGTCTGTCTGTCTGGTCTGTCTGGTCTGTCTGGTCTGTCTGGTCTATCTGTCTGGTCTATCTGTCTGGTCTGTCTGGTCTGTCTGTCTGTCTGTCTGTCTGTCTGTCTGTCTGTCTGGTCTGTCTGTCTGTCTGGTCTGTCTGGTCTGTCTGGTCTGTCTGGTCTGTCTGGTCTGTCTGTCTGGTCTGTCTGTCTGTGTGTCTATGTGTCTGTCTGCAGTGTTGAGTCAGCAGCTAATGATCGTGGAGATGTTCATCATTACCCTGGTGACCCGGGCATTGTACCGCCGCACCTACGACCCTCATCCCTCCGACCCCCACGAGACTGACAACAACCAGAACACCAAGATCAGCCTGCAGGCCCCACAGGAAGAGCACGCTGCCTGAGAGATTGGGGAGAGAGAGAGAGTGGTGTGTGTGTGTGTCTGTGTGTATGTGTGTGTGCGTGTGCGCGTGCAGGAGTGTGTGCGTGTGTGCGTGTGTGTGCGTGTGTGCGTGTGTGTTTTACTTGTATATTCATTTTGTTTTGATGGTGTGATACTGTATATTCTGCTGTTGTAGTTGTCAGTTAGTCTTGTATGAGATGAAACTTACTGTATATTAAAGGTTTACCTGCATTATGCTGAATATAATATTAGAACATATACCTCAAACAACATGTCTGTCCCATCCATATTTCCTCAAGTTGCCTTGGCTCTCAACACGGCTATGTAGAGTTGGGTGTGTGAGGGTGTTGGAAAGAGATGGAGAAGTTTATAAACAAAAATGGGATAATGGGGGATTAAATATGTATTTTGTATTCATATCAATAAATATAGTGGATTACAACTATGTGCATATATTTTGTTGTGTGTTACGTTCAAAGGATTATACTGCAACCCATTGATAAATTACAATGAAGGGAGAGGTTCTGTCAGCCAATAAGGTTGCACGCCATGCTTCAACGCTGTCTTGTCACGTGCGTGGCAATAGACTCACGGTAGTCTACTTGCGAATGTATCAAATAATGGGGGGGGGGGGGGGGGGTGGAGCGGAAGCGTACGATAAAGTGGATTCTGAATCCAATGGCGGTAGAATCAAGGAGAATTGGAGTATTGTCTAAAAGAATGGAAAACGGAGCAAAGTAGTGTACAGTTATGAGAATGTCCCATCGTATCTAGTAGGAGTACGGTTTGTTAATGAGGAGCAGCTGAGCAGATTACCAATCTTGAAGAAACCATTTGAGATATCTAAACTGGTGGAGAGAGTGCTGGGTAAAGTGAAGGCTGTTAGGATCACGAAAGGCGGGCCTGTTTAGATTTTTTGTGCGGATCAGAAAGAACGTGCTCACCCTATTTGATAAGTTTGAAGTGTTGTGTGTGTCTCTTCGGAACAGGGCACCCCTCAAGGGGGTTATATCTGGCGATTTTGAAGGGATTAAAAATATTCCTGGAGTGATTGATGCACGTCGAATGAATCGTGTGGTGAATGGTGAAAAAGTGGTCTATCTGTTCTTTTTATTTATTTTTTATATAGAGTCTCTCCCTACTCAAGTGCAGTTGGGGTAAATAAACTACAGAGTCAGCGCATTTATCCCAAGACCAATGCAGTGTGATCATTGTAACGCTTTTGGTCATGTTTCAAGTGTTTGCAGAAGGGAGAAGCCGAGATGTCCAAGTTGTGGAAAAGATCATATCATGTGTTTTAAAAGTGAGGAAAATGTGACATGTTGCAATTGTGGTGAGGGGTGCATGAAGCTATATCTTTCGATTGCCCGATAAGGGTGAAAGAGAATGAGGTGGCCAAAGTCAGGGCTGTCCAGAGCATTTCATATGCAGCAGCTGTTAAAAGGGTTGAGGGTTTGAATGGTGTTCCTGAAGAGTCCATGATGGTGGATAGGCCTTCACTTCAGGCTGCAGGGGATGTCTTTCACCATCAGGACCCTGACATTTTAAAGGTTAAGAAGGTGGCCTTTATAGCTATGGTGATTAATGGCACTGCCAAGCTGGAGAGAAGGTCCAGGGAGATAGATATTGTGGATGTGGCAGAGTGTTTCTTGGGACTGAAAGATTTCTCGGCGGAGGAGTTACATGGAATATTGTCACAAGCCGTACCACCCTCTCAGGCCCTAGAGCCTGAGAAGGGAGATATGGAGATTTGAATGAGGGAAGAAGTGGGAGTTTTGTTTTGTTTTTGTCAATGTACAATTTTTTGGGGGTGGATTAAGTTAGTTTCCCTATCACATATGGATTTTCTTTTGACCTTGTTTTGGTTTTTCAACCTGTCCAGTTGGTGGCGGCAATACACCTTTTGGGGTTGTAGTCTGCCATAAAACCCACAGAAGAAGAAGAATGGGGGGAGCTACTGTCAAAGGATGGGAGCTCGACATGTAACTAGACAGGGTTGTTTGGAAATCATTCTCATGCCATCAACTGTACTCATATTTTTCTGTGTGTGTATATGTGAAGTCCTTCCTCATTGGCTGTATCATGTTGTATTTACACTGAGTGTACAAAACCATTATCAACACCTGCTCTTTCCATGAGATAGACTGACCAGGTGAATCTAGGTGAAAGCTATGATCCCCTATTGATGTCACTTGTTTAATCCACTTCAATCAGTTTAGATGAAGGGGAGGAGATGGGTTAAAGAAGGATTTTTAAGCCTTGAGACAATTGAGACATGGATTGTGTATGTGTGCCATTCAGAGGGTGAATGGACAAGACAGGGTATGGTAGTAGGTGCCAAGCGCACCGGCTTGAGTGTATCAAAAACCGCAACGCTGCTGGGTTTTTCATGCTCAACAGTTTCCCGCGTGTATCAGGAATGGTCCACCACCCAAAGGACATCCAGCCAATTTGACACAACTGTGGGAAGCATTGGAGTCAACATGGGCCAGCATCCCTGTGGAACGCTTTCGACACCTTGTAGAGTCCATGCCCTGACAAATTGAGGCTGTTCTGTGGGCAAAAGGGGGTGCAACTCAATATTAGGAAGGTGTTCCTAATGTTTTGTACACTCAGTATATATGTTCCAGCAGAACTGTCTGTGTTCATGTTTCTTCAATGACTGTAGAATTTGATGCGGGCCACAGTGGAGCTCCATGAGAACAGTAGTGCTAGACTCCCCCCAGTAAATGCCATGGTGATGCTGAGAAAGGAAGACCTCTCTATCAAGGTCTGTTAGTGACACAGACTGGTCTTTTTGGATGACCTCATGGCCTAGAAAAAGGTCCTCACACACACATGTTCTCTCCCCTCAGATCAGTGACAGAGGAGGGGTGTGCCCCTGAGGAAGATTGACAAGCTCTTTAGCTACATGTACACCGCGCCCACCCCAAGCCTGGAACCAGGCACTGGATCTCAGGCTGCACCACTGGTAACCATTGGAAACATCCCAATGTGTGCTGACTGTGTATTGACCCACAGTGTTTTCTCTGTCCTCAGGCTGTCTTTGGGTATGGTCTCCCCATCTCTAGACTTTATGGATGCTACTTCCAAGGAGACCTGGACCTCTACTCCTTGGAGGGGGTGGGCACAGATGCTGTCATATATCTGAAGGTACGTTACAGACTTATCTTACTATTTTTACTTACATATTGTCGTCATCGTCTGGCTGTGGTTTCACATGTGTTTGTCTCTGACCTCCAGGCTCTGTCCTTTGAGCGTTTCCCGGTCTTCAACAAGTCAGCCACCAGACCGGCCCTGAGCCAGACGACTGGAGCAACCCTAGCAGTGACCCCCCCCCCAAAAGACTCTGAGTCTGGCCCTCAGGCAACGCTGCATGCCATAGGTCATTGTCCAATCACATGGCATACAGATTAAGTTTCCGCCACTCCTACACTGAGGCACAGAACTGAAGCACAGAACTGACTGTAATATTGGCTCAACAGGTAACACTCTCTTCTTTCCAGTGAATAGCACATCAGACATGTAAAGCTAAAACACAGTTCGAACCCAGTTCATCTGGTCCTCCAGCAATTTCCCATGATCTCTGTGTTAATGTCCTGAACATATGTGTATGTTTATGTTGAATCATTATGTGCTTCCCATGGTCAATGCTATCTGGACTTTATTATTATTTCCTTGTTTGCTGCTATGTTATGATTGACCACAGTTTCCATAGTAGCAGATTGTTATCATTGACAACAGTTTCCATGGTAGCAGATTGGGGACCTCCTGCGTCAGATAGCGTGACTCTGTTATTCGGTCTTACTAGTGTCGCGTGGGAGGGATGCCACCTGTCGGGAGATCACCTTTTCCTCATTGCAAACCTGACCTACAGTGACAGTATACTGTGTAAAACTAGAAGACTGGTTTGTCATGTTATGGCAGTGTGCAATGGTTTTCAATAGATAAAGGGATCCGGTTAGTATGTATGTGTGTGTGAATAAGTGTTACTCAGGATGCTAGTACAGTACATTCGGAAAGTATTCATACCCCTGGAGTTTTTCCACATTTTGTTACGTTACAGCCTTATTCTAAAATTGATTAAATTGTTTTTTTCCAAGGTAGAGGAGGTATACAGAAGATAGCCCTATTTGGTAAAAGACCATATCCATGTTATGGTAAGAACAGCTCAAATAAGCAAAGAGAAACGACAGTCATTACATTAAAAGACATGAAGGTCAGTCAATATGGAAAATTTGAAGAAGATTCTTCAAGTGCAGTCCCAAAAACCATAAAGCGCTATGATGAAACTAGCTCTCATGAGGACTGTCACAGGAATGGAAGACACAGAGTTACCTCTGCTGCAGAGGATAAGTTCATTAAAGTTACCAGCCTCAGAAATTGCAGCCCAAATAAATGCTTCACAGAGTTCAAGTCCACAGACTCATCTCAACATCAACTGTTCAGAGGGGACTGTGTGAATCAGGCCTTCATGGTCGAATTGCTGCAAAGAAACCACTACTAAAGGACACCAATAAGAAGAAGAGACCTGCTTGGGCCAAGAAACACGAGCAATGGACATTAGACCGGTGGAAATGTGTTCTTTGGTCTGGAGTCCAAATTGGAGATTTTTGGTTCCAATCGCCGTGTTCTGTGAGACGCGGTGTGGGTGAACAGATGATCTCCGCATGTGTAGTTCCCACCGTAAAGCATGGAGGAGAAGGTGTTATGGTGTGGATTTTTATTTAATCCATTTTAGAATAAGGCTGTAACGTAACAAAATGTGGAAAAAGTGAAGGGGTCTGAATACTTTCCGAATGCACTGTATGTCAGTATTTGAATGCTTGATATTGCAAAATGGTACTGTACATTTATAAGAGATTATAATCACTTTGGATGCTTAAGAAATGCATGGAGCAATATTGGAAAACTTTGAGACGTACAGTGAGGGGAAAAAAGTATTTGATCCCCTGCTGATTTTGTACGTTTGCCCACTGACAAAGTAATGATCAGTCTATAATTTTAATGTTAGGTTTATTTGAACAGTGAGAGACCGAATAACAACAAAAAAATCCAGAAAAACGCATGTCAAAAATGTTATAAATTGATTTGCATTTTGTTTTTATTCTGTCTCTCACTGTTCAAATACACCTACCATTAAAATTATAGACTGATCATGTCTTTGTCAGTGGGCAAACGTACAAAATCAGCAGGGGATCAACTACTTTTTTCCCTCACTGTATCCTACTTTAGATTGCTTTAAAAACAATTGTACAAAAGGCCTCAAATGAAATGTATATTTGAGTAGATCAACAGTTTTTATTGCATTACAAAATACTCTCAGAAATAATTGTATTTTGTTTAATATTTCATAAAAACTATTTATTTTACAAATAAAATGACAGATTTTATATTTTTTACTGTATATCATAGACAACTGAACGCATATTTAAGCATGTTTCTATTAAGTATTTGTACGAAAATAAAACCTGGTTTAGACAGTGAAATAGTGGTATTATTTGTATGTATTTGTGTGGTACAGGAATCAGAAGTGAGAATGTAGTGTCAACTAATGGAGTTACCACAGTGCATTCAGTTACCTTACGACATACACAATCAAATAACAAAAATATGGTAGACTGTGGGCGACATTTTACACACAAAGTGCACAAAGTAATCATGTACAGGTAACTGCCAAAATAAAGGAAAAAGCAAAATAGTTTCTTAAAAGGGTGTCGGCCACCACGAGCCGCCAGAACAACTTCAATGCACCTTGGCGTAGATTCTACAAGTGTCTGGAACTCTATTGGAGGGATGCAACACCATTCCTCCATGAGAAATTCCATAATTTGGTTTTTGTTGATGGTGGTGGAAAACTCTATCTCAGGCGCTGGTCCAGAATCTCCCATAAGTGTTCAATTGGGTTGAGATCTGGTGACAGAGACACACCCACACACCCTTTAAACCCCCTATGCTCCCTTGAGACCCCTCTTTCAAAGTCACTGACATCTTTTCTTCTAGCCATGGTAGCCAAAATAATGGGCAACTGGGCATTTTTATACATTTACGTCATTTAGCAGACGCTCTTATCCAGAGCAACTAGGGTTAAGTGCCTTGCTTAAGGGCACATCGACAGATTTTTCACCTAGTCGGCTCGGGGATTAGAACCAGCGACCTTTCGGTTACTGGCACAACGCTCTTACCCACTAAGCTACCACATGACCCTAACCATGATGGGATGTTTTAATTGCTTAATTAACTCAGGAACCACACCTGTGTGGAAGCACCTGCTTTCAATACACTTTGTTTCCCTTATTTACTCAAGTGTTTCTTCAAGTGTTTCCTTTATTTCGGCAGTTACCTGTACACTGAGTGTTTGAGTGACAGTGCCGTCTCTACTTCTCGTCGTCATCCCCCTCACTCGTGCTGCTGAGGGAAGTTGTGGGACGAGCAGATGCACCCTTGGGGTAGGAACGAGGACAACGGGAGGAGGGAGAGGAGGGAGGGGAGGGAGAGGAGGGGGGCGATGGGGAGCGTCCTCTGGTGGGGCTGCTGCTGGGGGAGCCACGGGGCGAGGCGATGGGCGATGCGTAGGGTGACAGGGCCTGGAGCATGCGCCCACTCTTCTCCTGGATCACATGCTACTCAGAGAGGGGGAGAAAGGGAGAGCATGATATGTTTTGTTATTGTTTGTCCAACTGAGTGTTGTTTTTCTTAAACTACTTGTTCATATTGTCTAGTCACTTACTTCGAGGAATTAGATCATTACTAACCATCTTCCCCTATTGACCTTTAACGCTTCCTAACATAGTATCTATCTATTGTGGGCTAAAGGTAAACTTACCCACGCTCCACCTGGACCAAACGACTCCAGGAAATTGCTAATGAACTCCCAGGACTTCTCCTCCCACTTGTGGATGAGGTCTTGGCTCTTCTCCTCCACTGAGTGCACAAAGTGCTTGGACTTCTCCTCCACTGTCTTCACTGTCTCCTTCATACGATCCACCTGGTTTTGCAGACGGATTTTCTTCTCCTGCACAACAAGTCAGACGTGGTTGGCTATAGGGAATCAGCTAAAGATCTAGTGTTTTGTCAACTACAACCACCGATACTGAAACAACCATTTCACTTCCTCAAATACAAACTATTTTAACAGATGGTTATTCCAACTTAATTCATTGTTCTAAGTTAATTAGGTGATGTCATTCTTACCCTGATGAAGCTAACGTTGAGGTCACTGGCTGTGTAGCCTCTCTGCAGGTTGCGTCGGACATAGAGGTCGTAGTCTCTCACTATCCTGGTGATGAGGTCAGATGTAGAGATGCCATCTGTCCTCTGTGTGGCCACAAACATCCCTAAGACCCAACAAAGAGAACACCGCTCAAACACAGTCAAGATGACACAGGTAGCGGCATATAGTAGGCTGTAACTTGGCAAACGCACACAGACACAATCTCGAATGGCTACAGGTTAATGTCTGTTTCAGAGCTGGTCAGTTACTTACCTGCTTCCTTGATGTGTTTGTAGACATCCTCTGACCCAGCAGAGGTGTATGGGATATCATCATGCGCTACAAAGTCAATCTGGGGAAATCACAGGATAGCACTAAGGTGATTTTATAATAGAAAAACAGGACATGGTCTTTCTAAATCTATATCAGATTTTAGGGCTGATTGTTAGTAATATTGAGTGATGTACAGCAGCGGTCCCCATCCTTTTTCAGTTACTGTACCACCAAGTAGATTTTGCTCTGCCCAGATTACCCTTGAAGTACCCCCTCGTGCATTTGACCAGTAAGCCTATGGT
The DNA here is from genome assembly GCF_964263955.1 of Coregonus lavaretus. Lineage (NCBI taxonomy): Eukaryota > Metazoa > Chordata > Actinopteri > Salmoniformes > Salmonidae > Coregonus > Coregonus lavaretus. The sequence continues at coordinate 35,606,519 of NC_140011.1, forward strand.
CTCATGAGTCTTCTCAAGTACCCCCTATGGATAGGTCCTAGTACCAATAGGTCCTAGTACCCCATGTGGATAGGTCCTAGTACCCCCTGTGGATAGGTCCTAGTACCCCCTGTGGATAGGTCCTAGTATATGTACAGTATATGTGACCTTTATCCAGAAGTGCTGACCTTATGTTTCTTCAGGAACTCAGGGCTGAGGGTCCAGGGAGCATCCCGTACCACCTCATCCACATAGCGACAGTGTATCAGGGCTTCGTAGCGCTCAGACTCTGTCATCACCGTGTAGCCCTTATACCTGTGTGTGAGTTCATCACTGCAGACTGGTAGGACAGACACACAAAAGCCTAATTTACACCTTGCGCCGCTAACATGTGAGTTTTGTGATCTGATCAATATGATCCAATCACTATCTGTGATCTATTTTAAAGGCACTTCAAAATTCAAAGGGTATTATCTACCTCCCACTATGAGATGTGTGTTGGGGAACAGGTTCTTGGCTTGCATCAGAGCACGAGCGTGTCCAGAGTGGAAGAGGTCAAAGATCCCATCAGCATAGACTCGGACCGGCCGGATTGCTACAACAAAAGAAAAATGCAAATGTTATGTCTCTCTTTGTGTTCTCCCGGTCTTCACGTTCACTTTCACATCCCTTCCTCTGTTGACTGCCTCTTACCTCTTCTTATCCTTCGTCCCAGGTAGCCTAGCGGTTAAGAGCGTTGGGCCAGTAACCAAAAGGTTGCTGGTATGAATCCCCGAGCCGGCAAGGTGGAAAAATCTACTGTTCTGCAAGGCAGTTAACCCCCAACAACAATTGGATGTCGATTAAGGCAGCCCCCCTCATCTCTGATTCAGAGGGGTTGGGTTAAATGAGGAAGACACATTTTGGTTGAATACGTTCAGTTGTGCAACTGACTAGGTATCCCCTTTTCCCTTGTCATTCCTCACTAATCCTAGCAGTGGTGGTCACACTGACCTCTGATCAGTCTGACTGACCTGTGATTGGTCTGACCTGGTGAGACCATAGAGTAGATGACTGACCTGGCGTGCCTCTCTTGGCTTGGGCGATGGTCAGCTTTTCATGAGGGATCTCCGACTCATATCCTGCTTCCTTGGCAAATAATGCTGGATCCCTCAGAGTCTGAGATGGAACAGAAAGCATTACAGATGTAGGATCTTAATTTGATCACTATTTTGTTGCTGAGAAGTTTCCAGCACAGCAGAAAATGCAAACTTACATTTACATTTTAATAATTTAGCAGACGCTCTTATCCAGAGTGCATATATTTTCATACTGGCCCCCCGTGGGAAACGAACCCACAACCCTGGCGTTGCAAACGCCATGCTCTACCAACTGAGCTACAGGGGACTATGTAGTAAATAATAAACTTGTAGTTTATTCGAGGTTTAAAAAGGCTTCTAAAGTTTGTAATTTCCACTTTAAATGTCAGACTTTGCCCTAACGAAAAAAAAATTGATCAACCCCTACAAAAACATTTCCATTAATTATAATCCACATAATAATTCACATTTCCTGTTGCTGCAGGGTTATTTTCCTGTTGTAGCAAGCTGGCTCAAATTAAGATCCTACATCTGTAACTGACCTCATGGGAGGGGATATCGGTACATAAGTAAAGGCTTGTATGTTCACAGTTATGGAAGTCATCAGGGCTTTAATAAACGTTTGGATATATAAGGGATTTCTGGCTTCATGCACGTTTCCCTCTGCATGTGAGAGCTAGTGGGTGGGTGTGTATGTGGTTACTAGGAATGATCTGTAGAGTTGTCCGTACACTTTGAACCCTGAACTGTTTGAAATCTGCCCATGATTTGAGAAAATACTTTAACAAAGAGTTTAAAAAAAAATTCATGCTAAAGATCAAGAACGTTTTCATTGACGGTAGAGCTATACCATTCCCATAATGCTTTAACATTTACTGTGACAGTATCATAACATTTATTGAGGAATCATTTGTAGCTGCCTATGTTATACAGCACACTGGTTATCACCTACAACACATGCAAGTACAATGGCCACCACGGCCGCCAAGAGGCAATTTTTCCAATGGCTCCCTTTCTGAAAATGTCCAGGATCCTAAACTGTACTAGTGTACCAAGTTTCATGCTTTTATGAAAAAGTGTACATTAATAATAACTAACTATTTTCACATATCGCCTGGACTATTAGTAACTATAGCTTAAATATAGAATAATAGAAAATGTAACATTTGCTGAGCCTGACTGACTCACCTTGCAGGATCCCCCCCTGCGTTGATGTTGGGGCTGCTGGGACCCACTGCTGGCTCTGGAGCCGCGTCTCCTTCCCACCATGCTGGATTGGATGTTCTGTTGCCTTGTTTCCCTGTCGACTGGCGCCTCATCCACCTGGTCGTCCTCCAACCCTGTCAGTGTTACACTCCTGCAATCTATGAGGGAGTTTTAAAGTTTGCATGTTGCTGGCTGGTCTGACCCCGGTGACGTGAAAATATAACGTGCAAAGTTCAAGCCAAGTTGGTATGAGTATTCGGGCACTTCAGGCCACATCTTTCATCAGCTCTGTAGAAAACACAGGGTGGATCAGGGGTTCCCCATGTAGGCCTAAACAAACCTTTACAATCTGACTGTCCTTTTTTTGGTGTAGGCCTAGCTCATATGTTCATGTCCTCATTCTGTTATCAGCCTCATTATTGGCTCATCTATTAGATGAGTTTCATGAATTAGAAATTGCCCCTAAAAATGATCTGACTGGGGCAACCTTTTGGCCCAAACATAGTAGTGGGACAAGCTGTTCCAGTGGTTCATGAGGCAGCCTCAAGGTGCCTATCTATCAACTCCACTGATTATACAATGTTTAGTGAAAGCTCATTCACTCAAACAACGCCATTAATGGGCGATGTGACACGCCTTTGATCATAAATCCGCTTTATCAAGATTCCCAAATCACCCCATGGACATTGACACTATGCCCTTATGCCTGAATCAGCAGCACATGGATGTTTTTTATTTTATTAGCCCACTGAGCTACAGGCCTTAGCTCAAGGAGCTAACAAGTCTTCAGGCAAGGTTAATCATTACATTTTTACATTTTAGTCAATCAGCTGATGCTCTTATTTAGAGCGACTTACAGTGGTGAGTGCATACATTGTCCTGTGTGGCTCAGTTGGTAGAGCATGGTGCAACACCAGGGTTGTAGTTTCTATTCCCAATGGGGGACTGTTATGAAAATGTATGCACTCACTACTGTAAGTCACTCTGAATAAGAGTGTCTGCTAAAATACATTTCATACTTTTCTTTTTTTTGTTCATACTGGTCCCCAGTGGGAACTGAACCCACAACCATGGTGTCGCAGGTACCATGCTCTACCAACTGAGCCACACGGGACTATCATCAATCATCACGCAAGCATGGCTCATTGAACCACCTCTGTTTTGACGTCCTCTCCTGCAAGAGGGTTGTGGTCAATTCCAGTTCTGTTGTTGAGGTTGAAGCATGTTAATCATCGGTAAGGCCCATCAGAAGTTCAGAACACGGTCTAGGATGATGGGTATGTGTAATCAGGAGGGGATGTCATGGAGGTAGAGCTATTTGTGGGCCCTGAGCTCCAGCTCCAGCATACTGTAAGACAGACCATGACTTCACACCTTTTTCCTTGAGAGCTTGTAATTCAGTATTTATGTGATGGATGATGAAATAACAATTTCTGCAAAGTTCAGGCCATATGCATCTGTTATTAGTTAAGTAAATGTGCCCGTTCCAAGTGTAAATCTTGTCTCCCTCCATTGACGTTTCGTACCAGTGGAGGGCAGTAGAGTACTAGTGTACAGCTCTGCAAGAAAAAAAAAAAGAAAAAAAACATATACTGGACTGGTTGAATGTTCATTGAAATCTTGAGACTTCAGAAAATACATGGATAATGAAACAAAGCATCTAGTAAGAGTTGGTCCTGACCATTGGTGCTGGTCCCTGCTGCTGCTGACATGACTGGGTTGTCAGTCAGTCTTGGTGGGTCTGGGGGTGACATCACCCCAGTGGACACCTGTTCTGTAGTGGTGGGGGGGGGGGGGGGGGGGGTCAAACAGCTGCACGTCTCTCCTTGATTAATAGATGGCTTATGGGGTACAGACAGTACTGGGGTTGCTGAGCCTGGATCAAATGGGAGAAATCAAGTGCTCTGGTCCTCATTATCTGACTGGTCGCGCTGTGTTAGTTCAGTGTCCTCAGTAAAGCGTTTGGTGGTGTTATCAGATCAGATCAGATTAGATAACTGAACATTGTCCATCTTTTCCAGCTTTCTCAATTAACAGCTTAGCGCTCAAATCAACAAATTGTGTTAACTTAACAGCTGGGCCATTTAGCTAGGTTCCTAAATGTTCTACTAGCTTATCCAATTAAACGCAACTATTCAAGGTTATCAAATGAACAATGAGAGGATCCTGTTGGCCCTCTCCTCCACAGAGTCCCCTCCATACCCTTCCATGCCTCTCCATACCCCTCCATGCCCCTCCATACCCCCCCATACCCCTCCATGCCCCTCCATACCCCTCCATGGTCCTTCATACCCTTCCATATCCCTCCATGGCCCTCCATACCCCTCCATACATCCATACCCCTCCATGCCCTCCATACACCCCCATACCCCTCCATGCCCCTCCATACCCCTCCATGCCCTCCATACCCCCCATACCCCTCCATGCCCCTCCATACCCCTCCATACCCCTCCCTCCATGCCCTCCACCCCTCCATGCCATAGTCAGGGAGAGGCAGTGACGACAGGACCTTTCTTGAGAAATGTGAAACTTTAAAACTAGACAGCGCCCAGCTCTCAACAATGGTGCTCGTATTTCGGCCAGCCTTGTTCACGGTATGGCTTAATGGCTCCTGGGGAAGGGGATCTGTCCCTCAGGACCAATGTGTGATTTTAGAGAGGGAGATGTTGTTGAAGGAGATGCTAGGCTTCAGACAGACTGTAGGTCTCTGTGGCCTGTTGATCATTTGACTGGCTGTCAGCTGGCTGTCAGAGTGGCATTAGGTCTGTACCTCTGAGGATAGTTAGTATGGGTTATCCACTTCCAACCCGCAATCACATGAATCATTTTTATTGTATGGTATTGTATAGAGGGATTTACATGTGTTGAAGTAACGATGCATAGAAGGGAGGGTTTGTATGTGATTTTGTGGCCACATGCATCCATATGATTGTGGCAGTGCATAGGTAGCCACAATTTCTACTTTTCTACTGGAAAATCATGTTGCCAGTATTTATTTGATATGGCATGGCCACACATGAATGGGGTCAGACTCATTAAGGATTGGGCTGTCGCTTAATGAAGGTTATTGGATAGTGCTGGTGCTTGTATGGTATGAGGTGGATGTATAGGTTATACCACATTGGTAGGAGGTGGAGTGATGTCTGTGTGTGTTTCTGATGTGCTGGGGTATGCACCAGGCAGCACCCTCATTGTCAAGATGTTTGTTCAGCAGATTAGTATTTATTATGGGTCCAGGCCCGGCCAGGGGAGGGGTATGTTTGGGATGAGGTAAGTCTTGATTTACAGAGGTTTCAGGTCCAGAATGCTGGCTTTGCCGGCTGCTGAAGTGATTTCAGGCGGCTGTATTAAATAAGAGGTGGGATTTCTGGGGACTTAAGGGTGCAGAGCAGGGTGAGTCTCAGTTCTATGATCACAGCACTGAGGCACGCCCTGGTTACTGACCTTCAAGTGACATCAGAGTGACAGAGCCATGCTCACAGAGGCTGAGCTGTAAATGGGACAGGAAGGAGAGGGGAGAGAGAGGGATAGACAGTTAGACATAATGTTCAGGGAAAACATTTACATCCACCCTTTAGGATATCACTGATTTAAATAAACCAATTATTACAACTGACATAGAGAAAAGCAAGGTAGGAGAAAAGCTGATCGTAGCAGTTTAGTCAAAGTATGAATTTGGTATATTTTATACATATTTAGGAACAACACAATGTATATAGTTTGATGACCATACCCCCCCCCTCTTAACACACAGCAGGGATCATCAACTAGATTTTTTTCTTGAGTGGATGGTCAGGGGGCCGGAACACAATTACAAATAATTTGTAGACTTCAAATTGACCGCAAGAAGCCCAAACAGATATAATATTGGACTAAAACATAACAATTTCTAACTTTGCTTACAGGTGTCAATTTGAAGGGGGGGGTAAATAAAGTCACCCGCAGGCCCATGGGCAGCCAGTTGGGGAACCCTGGCATACAGTATGTAAGCGTCTATGAATATCCCATGTTTTGGAGACAATGGCATTCAGTTCCCCCATTGGATTTTTGTGTGAGTGATGAGTATTTCCTTGTGTGCTCCTTGAGTGGTCATCACTACTTGTATTTGTGATAAGTATTGACATATTGAATGCACCAAGCTGTCTGTTTAAAATACTAGCACACAGGTCAGACACCCATGCATACCCCACAAGACATGCCACCAGAGGTCTCTTCACAGTCCCCAAGTCCAGAACAGACTGTGGGAGGTGCACAGTACTACATAGGGTTATGTGACACGTGTAGAAACTAACTTCATGCCGTTCTATGTTTTCATTGGCTTGAAATGTGTCTGTTGGCTTGCGTTTAAAGTCGAGCCCCTCCAACCTCTACCCTGGGGAGCATTCCTAGGCCATGGTCAAACTACTTGTCTTTCACTGACACCCCCCACCCCAGTCCCTCAGCTGTCAGTCCTGTCAAAACACTGTCTCACCCTCTGGCCCCGGGGTCAAAGGTTAATGAGCTCTGTGACAAACTCAACACAGAGAACAGCACTCAGAAATCTAGGCCTAGATTCAGTCAGATCAAGCGTTAACAGGCGATAGCAGACACCCACATAGCGGATGTTTTGGCAGTGTCAGAGGTGGAACTGCGTTGGAGCCGTCAAATTGGTGAGCAGCTGCTCTTGCGATCATTGTCACGAAGCCACAGCCACCCCACTCGTGTTAGAAGTTCAGAACGAGAAAGTGTATAATCTAGAAATAATTACACTCAAATTGAAAAACCATTCAACTAAATAATGAGGATTTCGATAATCCTAATCAAGGTGTAGATTACATCTCACATTCTAGTGTTCGAACTTGTAAACAAGGCTGCATGGGTATTCTGTTCATGCGACTGCCAATGGCAATGTCCGCTTTAGGTATAATGCCAGGAGCCGCTTGTGGATTTGACAGCTCTAAGGCAGTTCCACCTCCGACACTGCCAAAACAACTGCTATGCGGATGTTGGCTAAAGCAGATCTGATTGAATAGAGCCCTTAATTAGACAAGTGGAACTGTAGCCTTGTAGTCATCACTGCTCTCTCATAACTGCTTATTCATTAGGGGGATAGAGATTTTTTTTGTCATCTCTCTGTCTCCCCTCCTTCTCTCTCTCTCTCTCTCAATTCAATTTCATTTTAAGGGGCTTTATTGGCATGGGAAACATATGTTTACATTGCCAAAAGAAGTGAAATAGATAATAAACAAAAGGGAAATAAACAATAAAAAATGAACAGTAAATATTACACTCACACAAGTTCCAAAAGAATAAAGACATTTCAAGTGTCATATTATGTCTATATACAGTATTCTAATGATGTGCAAATAGATAAAGTACAAAAGGGAAAATAAATAAACATAAATATAGGTTGAATTTACAATGGTGTTTGTTCTTCACTGTTTGGCATTTTCTTGTGGCAACAGGTCACACATCTTGCTGCTGTGATTGCACACTGTGGTATTTCATCCAATAGATATGGGAGTTTATCAAAATTGGATTTGTTTTTGAATTCTTTGTGGGTCTGTGTAATCTGAGGGAAGTATGTGTCTCTAAATGGTCATACATTTGGCAGGAAGTTAGGAAGTGCAGCTCAGTTTCCACCCAATTTGTGGGCAGTGTGCACATAGCCTGTCTTCTCTTGAGAGCCAGGTCTGCCTTCGGCGGCCTTTCTCAATAGCAGCTCACTGAGTCTGTACATAGTCAAAGCTTTCCTTAAGTTTGGGTCAGTCACAGTGGTCAGGTATTCTGCCACTGTGGACTCTCTGTTTAGGGCCAAATAGCATTCTAGTTTGCTCACGTTTTTTTCTAAATTCTTTCCAATGTGTCAAGTAATTATCTTTTTGTTTTCTCATGATTTGGTTGGGTCTAATTGTGTTGCTGTCCTGGGGCTCTGTGGGGTCTGTTTGTGTTCGTGAACAGAGCCTAAGGAGCAGCTTGCTTAGGGGGCTCTTCTCCAAGTTCATTTCTCTGTAGGTGATGGTTTTGTTATGGGAGGTTTGGGAATCGCTTCCTTTTAGGTGGTTGTAGAATTCAACGGCTCTTTTCTGGATTTTGATAATTAGCGGGTATCGGCCTAATTCTGCTCTGCATGCATTATTTGGTGTTTTACATTATACACAGATAATATTATTGCAGAATTATGCATGCAGAGTCTCAATTTGGTGTTTGTCCCATTTTGTGAATTCTTGGTTGGTGAGCGGAACCCAGACCTCACAATCATAAAAGGGCAATGGGTTATATTATCTGATTCAAGTATTTTTAGCCAGATCCTAATTGGTATGTCGAATTTGATGTTCCTTTTGATGGCATAGAAGGCCCTTCTTGCCTTGTCTCTCAGATCGTTCACAGCTTTGTGAAAGTTACATGTTGCGCTGATGTTTAGGCCGCGGTATGTATAGTTTTTTGTGTGCTCTAGGGCAATGGTGTCTAGATGGAATTTGTATTCATGGTCCTGGCAACTGGACCTTTTTTGGAACACCATTATTTTTGTCTTACTGAGATTTACTGTCAGGGCCCAGGTCTGACAGAATCTGTGCAGAAGATCTAGGTGCTGCTGTAGGCCCTCCTTGGTTGGGGACAGAAGCACCAGATCTTCAGCTAACAGTAAACATTTGACTTCAGATTCTAATAGGAGGAGGCAGGGTGCTGCAGACTGTTCTAGTGCCTTCGCCAATTTGTTGATATATATGTTGAAGAGGGTGGGGCTGTGTGTGTTTTTTGCCAATTTTAACTGCACACTTGTTGTTTGTGTACATGGATTTTATAATGTCGTATGATTTTCCCCCAACACCACTTTCCATCAATTTGTATAGCAGGCCATCATGCCAAATTGAGTCTAAAGCTTTTTTGAAATCAACAAAGCATGAGAAGACTTTGCCTTTGTTTTGGTTTGTTTGTCAATTAGGGTGTGCAAGGTGAATACGTGGTCTGTGTTACGGTAATTTGGTAAAAAGCCAATTTGACATTTGCTCAGTACATTGTTTTCGCTGAGGGAATGTACGCGTCTGCTGTTAATGATAATGCAGAGGATTTTCCCAAGGTTATATAATAATAATAATAATAATAATAATATAATATGCCATTTAGCAGACGCTTTTATCCAAAGCGACTTACAGTCATGCGTGCATACATTATTTTATTTTTTTGTGTATGGGTGGTCCCGGGGATCGAACCCACTACCTTGGCGTTACAAGCGCCGTGCTCTACCAGCTGAGCTACAGAGGACCAAGGTTGCTATTGATGCATATCCCACGGTAGTTATTGGGGTCAAATTTGTCTCCACTTTTGTGGATTGGGGTGATCAGTCCGTGGTTCCAAATATTGGGGAATATGCCAGAGCTGAGGATGATGTTATAGAGTTTAAGTATAGCCAATTGGAATTTGTAGTCTGTATATTTTATCATTTCATTTAGGATACCATCAACCCTACAGGCCTTTTTGGGTTGGAGGGTTTGTATTTTGTCCTGTAGTTCTTTCAATGTAATTGGAGAATCCAGTGGGTTCTGGTAGTCTTTAATAGTTGATTCTAAGATTTGTATTTGATCATGTATAGGTTTTTGCTGTTTGTTCTTTATCTCTCTCTCTCTCTCTCTCTCTTTCTCTCTCAATTCAATTCAATTAAAAGGGGCTTTATTGGCATGGGAAACACATGTTTACATTGCCAAAGCAAATGACAAACATTAAACAAAAGTGAAAAAACAATCAGAAATGAACAGTAAACATTACACTCACAAATGTCTCTCTCGCTCTCTCTCTCTCTCTCTCTCTCTCTCTCTCTCTGTGTGTTTGTCTATCCATCTTTTTCTCTCATTCATTAATTATGTCTCTCTGTCTCATTCACTTTGTTTCTCTCTCTCTCTTACTTCTTGGTCTCTGAATATCATCTCTGCCCAGCGCCATGTGACCATCCTAAGAAGGTGTGAAGACTAGAGGCAGTAAACCATAAATGAGAGAGCTGTGTGGAGTATGTAGCCAAACTGTTCCTGTAGACAGGTAGAACAATCAGGAGTAATGCCAAACTGTTCCTGTAGACAGGTAGAACAATCAGGAGTAATGCCAAACTGTTCCTGTAGACAGGTAGAACAATCAGGAGTAATGCCAAACTGTTCCTGTAGACAGGTAGAACAATCAGGAGTAATGCCAAACTGTTCCTTTAGACAGGTAGAATAATCAGGAGTAATGCCAAACTGTTCCTGTAGACAGGTAGAACAATCAGGAGTAATCCGAATAATAACTCACAGCTCTGCTGCGGTGGTCTCCCACCACCGGGGAAGTCTTCTAGGACAGTGTTCAGTGACTGTGCTCTGAGGTGATAATAACGGTGCTAAGTCAACCCACCTGTTAGAACAGCAACAGTCACACAGATCATTCAGTTCTTTTCATGACCCCAGATCACAGCCACTTATCACACGCTGAGTAGAGCACCGCCAGACCACAGCCACTTATCACACGCTGAGTAGAGCACCGCCAGACCACAGCCACTTATCACACGCTGAGTAGAGCACCGCCAGACCACAGCCACTTATCACACGCTGAGTAGAGCACCGCCAGACCACAGCCACTTATCACACGCTGAGTAGAGCACCGCCAGACCACAGCCACTTATCACACGCTGAGTAGAGCACCGCCAGACCACAGCCACTTATCACACGCTGAGTAGAGCACCGCCAGATCACAGCCACTTATCACACGCTGAGTAGAGCACCGCCAGATCACAGCCACTTATCACACGCTGAGTAGAGCACCGCCAGACCACAGCCACTTATCACACGCTGAGTAGAGCACCGCCAGACCACAGCCACTTATCACACGCTGAGTAGAGCACCGCCAGATCACAGCCACTTATCACACGCTGAGTAGAGCACCGCCAGATCACAGCCACTTATCACACGCTGAGTAGAGCACCGCCAGACCACAGCCACTTATCACACGCTGAGTAGAGCACCGCCAGACCACAGCCACTTATCACACGCTGAGTAGAGCACCGCCAGACCACAGCCACTTATCACACGCTGAGTAGAGCACCGCCAGACCACAGCCACTTATCACACGCTGAGTAGAGCACCGCCAGACCACAGCCACTTATCACACGCTGAGTAGAGCACCGCCAGATCACAGCCACTTATCACACGCTGAGTAGAGCACCGCCAGACCACAGCCACTTATCACACGCTGAGTAGAGCACCGCCAGACCACAGCCACTTATCACACGCTGAGTAGAGCACCGCCAGACCACAGCCACTTATCACACGCTGAGTAGAGCACCGCCAGATCACAGCCACTTATCACACGCTGAGTAGAGCACCGCCAGACCACAGCCACTTATCACACGCTGAGTAGAGCACCGCCAGATCACAGCCACTTATCACACGCTGAGTAGAGCACCGCCAGACCACAGCCACTTATCACACGCTGAGTAGAGCACCGCCAGATCACAGCCACTTATCACACGCTGAGTAGAGCACCGCCAGACCACAGCCACTTATCACACGCTGAGTAGAGCACCGCCAGACCACAGCCACTTATCACACGCTGAGTAGAGCACCGCCAGACCACAGCCACTTATCACACGCTGAGTAGAGCACCGCCAGACCACAGCCACTTATCACACGCTGAGTAGAGCACCGCCAGACCACAGCCACTTATCACACGCTGAGTAGAGCACCGCCAGACCACAGCCACTTATCACACGCTGAGTAGAGCACCGCCAGACCACAGCCACTTATCACACGCTGAGTAGAGCACCGCCAGACCACAGCCACTTATCACACGCTGAGTAGAGCACCGCCAGATCACAGTGCAAGCAGCAGACTGTCTGATTAACTCTAGTCATGTTTGCACAAGGTTGATAATGATGAATTTAGATTGGAATCTGCCTCTTTATTTATGGAGATTATATTTTTCCAGTTTTCCCTCTAATCTCTTTAAACTGAGACTCATGACCGCTGCCATTATGACCATCCATATCCAATCACCTAACCTCAGAATCCAAGCTGACCTTGCGAGGAGGAATGACAAGCAGAGCGATAGGGCTGTTCTGGCAATATATAAGGCCTCTCCTCCCTCCCTCAGCTTCTAAAAGGGGACCCATAAGCCGTTCTGTGGAGTCTCTCCAAGACGAGCGTCACACAGAAATAGCCGCGCTGTGACCTTGTCTCAGGTGGAGGGGGCGAGGGGTGAGTTTGGGGTTGGGCTTGGCCGATTGCTGTTGACAGGACGCAGAGATGCAGCATCTCCGTTTGCACACCCCAGATTAGCGCCCTTATTTCTGAACCACAGAATCATGTCACCCACCTGTCCACATCCCTCTGCTGCAGAGGTCACCCCCACATACACATACACACACCATGACACATGCTAATCACACACACATACACACACAATACACATGCTGTACGTAAATACACTCAAATTACACAGTTTACACACATGCTTATCATGCACACCCAGAGTTACACACCACACACTGTATAAACACATTACATACACACACGTACACTTCTCTACCTGTCCTAGCGCTTACACACTGTACTATGTGTCATCACACGTGTCATACAGCTGAATATGAGCTGCCCAGTCCGTTGTCTTATTTCTCTTAAACTCGTAGAAAACGCGCTACAACCTAAAAGAGTTCTTCAGCTGTCCCCATTGGAGAACCCTTCGAATAACGCTTTTTGGTTCCAGGTAGAACCTATTTGGTACCAGGTAGAACCCTTTTGGGTTCCACGTAGAACCCTTTCCACAGAGGGATTCTACCTGGAACCAAAAAGGGTTCTCCTATGGGGATGGCAGAATAACCTTTTTGGAACCCTTTTTTCTAAGAATGTACAGTATGTTGCGGCCCAATCTATGATTGTAATCAATAACCCTCAAATACATATTTAAGTTATGTGAAATTATCCTACAGTTGGAGTTCCCATCATCATAAGTCTCTCTCTCTCTCCCCCCCTCTCTCGCCCCTCTCTATCTCTCTCTCTCTCTCCTCCCTCTCTTCCTCATATCTGTTTGTGTGTCTCTCACTTATTGCAGCTGTTGGGGCAGAGAGGGTGCAGAGAGGGGGCCCTGTCTGCCACACAAGCGTTTCCTGATTAGCAATCATTAGTGGTTATTATGACTCCGCCTCTGTGTGGATCTCAAGTCCCATTTAAATGCTGTTTATAACCCTCTCACTGAATTATCCTCCATTTAAAGGAAATCATAGTGGCTTACTCTGATGCAGTGATGAATTACTGAATAAAAGTTCTAATTAAATGTGTTTTTTCCTGAGGTTGTCAGGAATCCTGGCAGCAAGTCTCTCTCAGCAGCTGTTAGAGTTCACCACAGTGCACACCATTTCCTAGTTTCATGCAGATACAGAGAAGTTGGGAAGTTGGGAGTGTGTTAACTGTGTGTGCGTGCGTGTGCGTGCGTGTGTGCGTGCATGCATGATTGTGTTAAGTTGTGCCTGTGTGTTGTTCAGGACCCTCATGGACAACTTAACTAAAATGCTGTTGCTTTAACCCCTGCGACACACAACCCAAACTGCACCATCTGTCACACCAGCACTTTAGCACAGGCCCATTACCCGTTCATACAGAGTGATGTGTAAACATTTTGGAATTCCTCCATCCAATTAAGAGAGCTGTTTGCAAACCAGTGGATTGGGTTTCCTCTGCACTTACAGCACTGATAATGGAGGCAGCTCTAAATGTCCACTAATTAGCCAGAGAATTAAAGTCATCTGGGAGATAAAGCTGTAGCCCACTGAACGTGGCCTGGCACACAGCAGAACACGTCACACTGCACAGATCTAGAGGATTACAGGACACTCATAAACCACAGACAAATCATGTTCAACGACAGGAGTTTGTCTTGACCTGATCTTGTGACCTGACCCATGTGACCTGATCATGTGACCTTATCATGTGACCTGACCCATGGGACCTGAGCAGGAAAATCTCCTGACCCATATCCAGGAGTCTACAAGGAAGACTAATGAAGCTCTTGTCAAATATCTGAGCTTTTCCACTATCCGCATCTCCCTTTACATGGACGACAGTAAACATTTAACAAAAATAAGTTGAATTTGAAAAATATTTTTGGTCTCTACACCTTATGGGATTTTTAACATTGTAGAACCCATTTTAGTTTTGTAAACTTAAGTTTACAATTTTAATTTAGAAAATAAAGACAAATGGCTTGGACAAAATTATTGGCACCTGGAGGTAGTACTTGGTTGCATAGCCTTTGGTCAAGAGCCCCGCATACAAACGGCGCCCTTGAACGTGTGCAGATTATCATGGTGCTTTGGAGTGCATTGTTCAACCCACTGTCCAAAAACTGTGTGTCTGTTAAAGGTTGTCGATCTTCCAGCAGGGCAACAACCTTAAACACACATCAAATGCACCTTGGAGTGGTTCAATGAAGAGTTCAGATCTGAATGACATCCATAACCTATGGCAAGAGCAGAAAACAGCAGTTGGTGGAGGGCACCCCTCAAAAAGTGTTTGTCTGCTGTTATCTTTGCCAAAGGCTGTGTAAGTAAGTACTAGCTCAAGGGTGCCAATAATTTTGTTCATGCCATTTTACTTTATTTTCTAAATTAAAATTGTAAACTTAAGTTTATTTTTTTGGGGGTTGAAGAAATAGGGAATTATTTAAGAAAAGTGCAAGGGTGCCAATATATCTGTCTGTAACTTTATCTTTACAGAGACAGATATCCCGAACGAGCTTTGTTTTAAGATTGTTAGAATAACCTGTTTGCATTGTAGTTTGTTGATGGTGCTATTAAGAAGCAATAGTTTAGGTTTCTAGTTGGTGTCTTGTCACATAATAAACACCCTGTAATTCCATCTACCCCTTTAAGTAGTCTCAAAAACCTGACCCAAGGCAACACAGTGACTAGAGTCCGGTTTCAATGACAGACTCTTTTGGTATAGAGGACCTACGTCACTGCCTACGTCACTACTTTATACTCTTGAATAAAATACAAAATAATAGCTACTGTAGCAAGATGAATAGCATGGAGTGGCTAGTTTGCATCAACTACCTTCACTAAAAACAACTGCCAAGGTTTTGCCTGCAAACGTTGGTTTCGAATCGCGATGTTCTGGCATGTCTGCCTCGTGATTTTTTGGGAAAGTCCCCAGGTTTTTGTCTTCCCTTATCGATGTAGGTAGGGACATCCTCTATGGCAAAAGAGTCCATCGTTGAAACCAGACCCTAGTCACTGCTTTTGCCTAGGGTTGCATTTACGAGACTACACAGTTTTTATAGTAGTACAGTTTTTATAAATATCAACTTGCTGCATAATCCAATGTCTATTGATACATCCATTATCACTTTGTTCACAATAACAAGAGCACACATTATAGGGATGCTCAGGGCACCTCCTTGAGAATTTAAATTATTCATGTTTAGCCCAATATGGTAAAGTACCCTTAATAAGAGTTTGAACAAATACATTGTGGAAAACAGAAACAAACACCTTATACACCTCCTAACCCAGGCCTGACCTGTCCTAACCCCTCCCAAGCCATTAACCAAGGCCTCACCTGTCCTGTAATAAATAAGTCATCTTAGCAATAGAAGACTGGACAAATACAAGGGTCTGTTTGTGTTTTATAAATGTAGGAAAGTAAAGATGGGGGTTTGAGGCTAACATGGCTACAGATAAGAAATGGGCATTGTTTGTTTAGAGTCCTGTCCAGACAGAGACATTAATCAAGTGAGAGATGGAGAGTCCTGGACACCTCGCTAGTGTCCTCATTAGCAGGCTTACATTCTCAGGGGGCAAAGGCAAATAACATTTACACATTCACTCCCCAGTCTGGCCCAGCGTCACTAGCGAAATAACAGTGTTGCACAAAGACCTGGTATTTACCCCGCTTTGATGGAGGTTGCAAATTGTTGTAATTACGCTCACCATGCGGATCACCCATGGTAACCGGCTGGTGGAAGGGTGGGGGGGGGGGGTTGACTGGTGAGGAGGGAAATAGGTTAAATTGCTGAATATAAAGCCCTTGATTAACCAGAAAATGTAAAAGAGGGCTTATTCTTTAGGCTAACTCTTCATCGGTTAGGGCCAGGGTGGGAGAGGGCTGTTCACAGCTGACTAAAAGACTACCAAGGGACAGAGAGATACAGTATATAGAGAGATGAGCAACAGAGAGAGACATATTGTAGGTTGGATGCTTTGAATGCTGAGCCCTTGGAGCCTTGCTCTGTTTTGTTAAATTACCTGGAATTCATTGCGGAGGTGTCTGTGTTCATTGGATTAGAAATTGACTGGTATAATTATGTAATTGGTAGAGCTTTATCCTCGGAATGAGCTGTCAGCTGGTGGAATTGATTTATTTCCTTCCCCGCTTCTCTGACATCCTCATTTCCAGACATAATAACTGACTAAATAATATAGGCTGCAGTGCCATCATATGGCATCTTTCCATTTAAGTGTTGCCTGTATAGTAGCCATGAAGACTTTCCCAAGAAAAACAACTATATCAAATGTCTATATACTCACAGCCTGGACTTACAGTCGAGTTGAGTTACCATTTTCTAGCATAAGGGACTGTCACGGTTTCGGCCGAGGCTGCCTCTCTCCCTTGTTCGGGCAGGCTTCGGCGTTCGTCGTCTCCGGAATTCTAGCTGCCACCGCTATATGTTTCTTGTTCGTTTGCTTTTGTCTGTTTGTTTCCACACCTGTTTCTGTTTTGACGTAATTAGTGTCCTATAAGTTTCTCGTTGTGTTTGTCTAGTGTTGTGTGTGATTGTTTCCGTCAGTGTTGTGTTTTGCTCGGTTGAGCGTATTTCTCCACTGTGCTGGAGCTTATTTGCACCTGTGTGTGCACCGTTACATTTTGTCGCACCTGCATGTGCGCATTTACCTTTCGCCTTCGTGCGTGTTTTTGCTGTCGGGCTTAGTTGTCCTGTTGCCTGTGTTGGGCCAGTAATACAGCCTTTGGAACATTCAGTCTGCGTCCTGCGTTTGATTCCTACACTACACCTACAACACGCCCTGACAGAATCACACACCTCCAATGGAATCAGCAGGAGCCGAAGCAGCCCAGACGAGACTGGAAGCCCAGGTTCGGGACCAGCAAGAGCAGCTCCTGCAGATGGGGACCGCCCTGCAGGAGGTGATTACCACACTCCGAGGCTGGGGTTCGCCTCCACCGCCGCCCGCCCTGCCAGCACCATCGGCCAGCCCGCCCATTCCAGCGCCGGAACCTCGAGGAGTCCGACTATCTCTCCCGAGGGCCTACGACGGGACCGCGGCTGGGTGTCAGGGATTCCTGCTCCAGGTAGAGCTATACCTGGCCACAGTGCACCCGGCACCTTCAGGGCATGAGAGCGTGTCCGCCCTGATCTCCTGCCTGGCCGGAAAAGCGTTGGAGTGGGCCAACGCGGAGTGGAGGAAGATCGACGCCACGACGATTACGTACACCGAGTTCTCCCGCCGCTTCAGGGCGGTGTTTGACCATCCCCCGGAGGGGAAAGCGGCGGGGGAGAGTCTGGTCTTCCTCCGGCAGGGGAGGAGAAGTGCCCAGGAATTCGCGCTCGAATTCCGTACTCTAGCGGCAGATGCAGGGTGGAATGATCGGGCCCTCATCGATCTATACCGATGTAGCCTACGAGAGGACGTCCGTCGGGAGCTGGCTTGTAGGGACACCAGCCTCACTTTCGACCAGCTGGTTGATATGTCCATCAGGCTGGATACCCTGCTGGCTACCCGCGGACGTCCTGCGGAGGGTCCGTCCATTCCACCCTCCAGCGCCTCCGAGCCGTGTCCTATGGAGCTCGGGGGCGCTGGCGCTAGAGAGAGGAGGAGTCGGCAGGCTAGGGGGTCCATCCACTGCACCAACTGTGGTCGGGGAGGACACACCGCGGCTAGGTGCTGGGGATGGCCTCCTAGGGGAGATGACGACAGGTCCCGCACTGGGGATTCCCTCCAGGTGAGTAGGCGCCCCACTCACCCAGAGCTCACTGTTGCCCATTTTTGTATGCCTGTACGTTTTCCACAGGTAGCACCTCATTCCCAGCATAAGGCGCTGGTAGATTCAGGCGCGGCTGGGAATTTTATTGATAAAAAGTTTTGTTTAGCGTTAGGGATTCCCCTCATTCCTGTTGATGTTCCTTTTCCCGTTCACGCCCTAGATAGTCGTCCGTTGGGTACGGGCTTAATCAGGGAGGTCACGGCGCCACTTAGGATGTGTGCGCAGGGGGATCATCAGGAGATGATTCAGCTGTTCCTGATTGACTCTCCTGCGTATCCGGTGGTGCTGGGCATGCCCTGGTTGAGTACCCATAACCCAGCGATTTCGTGGCAGGAGAGGGCTCTGATGGAGTGGTCTGCTCAGTGTGTGGGTAGATGTTTGGGCGTTTCCGTAGGGGCTACCTCGGTGGAGAGTCCAAACCAGGTGCCCGCATTGCACGTTCCACCTGAGTATGGGGATTTGGCTATTGCGTTTAGTAAGGCGAGGGCGACGCGGTTGCCACCCCATAGGCAGGGGGATTGTGCGATAAACCTCCAGGCAGGAGCTGCGCTCCCACGGAGCCATGTGTACCCTCTGTCTCAGGAGGAGAAGAAAGCTATGGAGATTTACATAGACGAATCGCTGAGACAAGGATACATACGGCCG
Organism: Coregonus lavaretus; assembly: GCF_964263955.1. Classification (NCBI taxonomy): domain Eukaryota; kingdom Metazoa; phylum Chordata; class Actinopteri; order Salmoniformes; family Salmonidae; genus Coregonus; species Coregonus lavaretus. Next base: position 35,625,423 of record NC_140011.1, read on the forward strand.
TCCACTTCCCCCGCGTCCTCGAGTTTCTTTTTCGTGAAGAAAAAGGATGGTGGTTTGCGTCCGTGCATCGATTACCGTGGTCTCAATCAGATTACGGTGAAGTATAGTTATCCACTCCCGCTGATTGCGACCATGACTGAGTCGTTGCATGGGGCGCGTTTCTTCACGAAATTAGATCTCAGGAGCGCGTACAACTTGGTGCGCATCAGGGAGGGTGATGAATGGAAAACAGCCTTTAGTACCACCTCGGGCCATTACGAGTATCTGGTCATGCCATACGGGTTGATGAACGCTCCGTCAGTTTTCCAATCATTTGTGGATGAGATCTTCAGGGACATGCAGGGGCAGGGGGTGGTGGTGTACATTGATGACATTCTCGTGTACTCACCTACCCGTGTCGAGCATGTGGCCCTGGTGCGCAGGGTGTTGCGGAGGCTGGTGGAGCACGACCTGTATGTGAAGGCAGAGAAGTGTCTGTTTTTCCAGGAGTCGGTCTCCTTTTTGGGTTATCAGTTGTCTGCGTCAGGGGTGAAGATGGAGGTAGACCGGGTGTCGGCCGTGCGTAATTGGCAAACACCAACCACTGTGAAGGAGGTGCAGCAGTTTTTGGGGTTTGCAAATTACTACAGGAGGTTTATCCGGGGTTTTGGACAGGTGGCAGCTCCCATCACGTCTCTGTTGAAGGGGGGTCCGGTGCGTCTGCAGTGGTCGGCCGAGGCGGACAGGGCGTTTGGGAGGCTGAAGGACCTGTTTACCTCGGCCCCGGTGCTGGCGCATCCGGATCCCTCTTTGCCGTTCCAAGTAGAGGTGGACGCGTCGGAGGCCGGTTTAGGAGCCGTGCTTTCACAACGGTCTGGCGCGCCACCTAAACTCCGCCCCTGTGCTTTTTATTCTAAGAAGCTCAGTCCGGCGGAGCGGAACTATGACGTAGGGGACAGGGAGCTGTTAGCCGTGGTACAGGCTCTAAAGGTGTGGAGGCACTGGCTTGAGGGGGCTCAACACCCTTTCCTCATTTTGACGGACCACCGTAACCTGGAGTACATCCGGGCGGCGAGGAGGCTGAACCCTCGCCAGGCAAGATGGAGTATGTTCTTGACCAGGTTTACTTTTAAGATCACATACATCCCTGGGTCACAGAATGGCAAGGCAGATGCGCTGTCTCGGCGGTATGACGCGGAGGAGAGGTCCGTGGAGCCCACTCCCATACTGCCTGAGTCGTGTCTGGTGGCACCGGTAGTGTGGGAGGTCGATGCTGAACTCGAGCGGGCGTTACGCACCGACCCTAGTCCACCACAGTGCCCGGAGGGTCGGAAGTACGTTCCGCTCGAGGTTCGGGATCGATTGATCTATTGGGCTCACACGTCACCCTCCTCTGGACATCCGGGTATCGGCCGGACAGTGCACTGTCTTAGTGCCAAGTACTGGTGGCCCACGTTGGCAAGGGATGTGAGGGTTTATGTTTCCTCCTGCTCGGTGTGCGCCCAGTGTAAGGCGCCTAGACATCTACCTAGGGGTAAGTTGCTACCCCTGCCCGTTCCACAACGGCCATGGTCCCACCTCTCAGTGGACTTTATAACAGACCTTCCCCTCTCCCAAGGGAATACTACCATCCTGGTCGTTGTGGACCGGTTCTCTAAGGCCTGTCGTTTGCTCCCCATGCCGGGTCTTCCTACGGCCCTGCAAACTGCCGAGGCACTGTTTACCCATGTGTTCCGGCACTACGGGGTACCCGAGGACATTGTGGCTGATCGGGGTCCCCAATTCACCTCCAGAGTCTGGAGAGCGTTTATGGAGCGGTTGGGGGTCTCGGTGAGCCTCACCTCGGGTTACCACCCGGAGAGCAATGGGCAGGTGGAACGCGTAAACCAGGATGTGGGTAGGTTTCTCAGAACATACTGCCAGGACCGGCCGGAGGAGTGGTCAAGGTACGTTCCCTGGGCCGAGATGGCCCAGAATTCCCTACGCCATTCCTCCACTAACCTAACTCCATTTCAATGTGTGTTAGGTTACCAGCCGGTTCTGGCACCCTGGCAGCAGAGCCAGATCGAGGCTCCTGCGGTGGATGAGTGGGCGCGGCGCTCGGAGGAGACTTGGAACGCTGCACACGTCCACCTGCAGCGGGCCCTCCGACGTCAGAAGGCGAGCGCTGATCTCCACCGCAGTGAGGCACCGGTGTACGCACCTGGTGATCGAGTCTGGCTCTCTACCAGAAACTTGCCCCTCCGCCTGCCCTGTCGGAAACTGGGTCGGCGGTTTGTAGGGCCATTTAAAGTCCTGAGAAGGTTGAACGAGGTATGTTATAGATTACAGCTACCTGTGGAGTATAAGTGTATTAACCCCTCGTTCCATGTGTCCCTTCTCAGGCCGGTGGTAGCGGGCCCACTCCAAGAAGATGAGATCTTGGAGACTCCTCCGCCCCCGTTGGACATCGAGGGGGCACCGGCGTACTCCGTGAGATCCATCTTGGATTCGAGACGTCGGATGGGGGGTCTCCAGTATCTAGTGGAGTGGGAGGGGTGCGGTCCGGAGGAGCGGTGCTGGGTGCCGAGGAGAGACGTGTTGGACCCGTCGCTCCTGACGGAGTTCCATCGGAGGCATCCGACGCGCCCTGCGCCGCGTCCTCCTGGTCGTCCCCGAGGCCGGAGTCGGCGCACGTCTGGAGCCGCGCGTCAAGGGGGGGTACTGTCACGGTTTCGGCCGAGGCTGCCTCTCTCCCTTGTTCGGGCAGGCTTCGGCGTTCGTCGTCTCCGGAATTCTAGCTGCCACCGCTATATGTTTCTTGTTCGTTTGCTTTTGTCTGTTTGTTTCCACACCTGTTTCTGTTTTGACGTAATTAGTGTCCTATAAGTTTCTCGTTGTGTTTGTCTAGTGTTGTGTGTGATTGTTTCCGTCAGTGTTGTGTTTTGCTCGGTTGAGCGTATTTCTCCACTGTGCTGGAGCTTATTTGCACCTGTGTGTGCACCGTTACATTTTGTCGCACCTGTATGTGCGCATTTACCTTTCGCCTTCGTGCGTGTTTTTGCTGTCGGGCTTAGTTGTCCTGTTGCCTGTGTTGGGCCAGTAATACAGCCTTTGGAACATTCAGTCTGCGTCCTGCGTTTGATTCCTACACTACACCTACAACACGCCCTGACAGGGACGTGTGAGTCCGTTATTGAGAAGGCAGTGGGATTGTAGCCAGTGGTCAGATATCAGACACTGTAGGAGATGACCCAGGTCAAATGAATGGGAGAGAAACCTGTCACATTGTATGAGAGTTGAGGGGATCATCATTAGATACGATCGAGAGATTCATTCCTTGTTTCATTTCATTCACATGACGTGGCACTGACTTCTCCTCTGCTGAGTAATTTGCCTCAGCGGATATTTAAAAAAGGACAAATATTGCCCAGATCAATTTGTGTTTCTTCCGCTGGTTAACCATGAAAGACGCATGCTGCTGCATCCATATCTGACTAGGAATAGTGATTCATTAGTTGCGGTAGTGAGTGGGAATGTCATACCAGTGTGACTTTAGCTCATTTCGCCAGGGAAAAGGCAGGTGCCAATTAGATCTGAGTAAAGGTACTTCTATACATGCACTTCTGTTATAAAGTGTGTTATTAAACCCCCATCACAGGACAAACAGCCCCACTCCCCACCTGCCCTGCCCACTATCTTGATGGACTAAAATTGCTCCAAGTAGATGGGATTGATTCAATGGTTTCTAATGATTTTGAAAGAAACCTCTGGTTTTATAATGATACTATTCAAGCTGTTACAATGGATACTGATTTGAGATAGACAGTTGAGAGAAACACAGTGAGAGAGGGGGGGGGGGGAGCGAGAGAGAGAGAGAGAGAGAGAGGGTGGGGAGAGAGAGAGGAGAGAGAAAGCGAGCTAGAGAGAGAGAGAGAGAGAGAGAGAGAGAGAGAGAGAGAGAGAGAGAGAGAGAGGCAGAGTGAGACTGATTTGGGGATTTGTTATAGGGTTGTTGAGCTGCATGTTTGTCCAAGAGGACTGGGGTTTTGTAGACAGTGACTGTCCCCCTCATCTTTTTATTGCTCTCCCTCCTATATCTCCCATTATTTCATCTCTGCCTCACGTTTCCCTTTTCTTCCTCAGTTGCAGTGATGTACATTACAGGTTTTTTTTTTCTCCTGTTCAAGGTGCAGCATGTTAATTCTCCCACAAATTACAGCAATAGCAGGTATCTCTCTGTGATACTTTATAAAGGGGAGCAATCAGGGATAATTGAGTGGCATTCAGATGGAGCCCAGCACATTCACTCCATTCAGATGGAGCCCAGCACATTCACTCCATTTCAAAGAGCGTCCATTTATCGCCTAATCGCACTTTAAGCACTGAATTTCTGGAACACAAATGAATGTCATGATTTTGCTTAAGTGTATTTGGGAATCACAGTCTTTTGAGCAAGGATAATAGAAATCAAATCCCTTTCATAAGAGCTGACATTTCTACATTTTCCAATTGAAATTAATTTCAAAAATTTAGCATGAATATCTTCAAATTGCTGACAATTATACCTTTCAATGGGAACAAATTATGCGCAACAAAAAGTGGAGACATCAACTGGTGCTTCAGTTAAATGGCTTTGTTTCCCAATTCCCTGCAGTGTTTTCCTTGTAAAGATTTACATACAGTATATTGACTCAGGAGGCGACCTGCTCTGTGGATTGCTTTCCATTCTCGTTTATGCCTGTTAAATTAACTCAAATTGGTTATTTTTGTTAAGCTTCATCGAACCTGTTTAGGTTTTTCCTTTCTCTAAGGCAGCTGCAGACATAACTGTTGATGTGTTTACAATGGAAGTTGTGGGGCCAGAATTATGCTGCTTGACCTCTAGTCAATAATAGATTTGACCTCTGGTCAATAATAGATTTTAGGTGTAGCAAAGTATTCTGTTTGAACTATTAGACTGAATACCAATGTGGACTGCCAGGAATTGGACAGTAGTTTTAAGGTGTGTTTTCCTTCTTGGCCATTGTGTTGGTAAACAGTTTACTACAACATGGATGTGATGGTGTAATTGGGCTTTGAAATAGGTGAAATAGAGTGAATGCATGCATGTGGGTGTGTAGGGTTGCAAAATTCCGGAAACTTTCAATAAATTCCCTGGTTGTCAGGAAATCCCGTTTGGTAGTCCCGAAATCCCGGTTGGTATTCCCCAAATCCCGGTTGGTATTCCCCAAATCCCGGTTGGGATTCCCGGAATCAGGAGGGAATAAGCAGGAAAGCCAACCCAGGATTTCTGGAAAACCAGGGAATTTATTGAAAATTCCTGGAATGTGAGCGGGACTTTTAGGGGCTTGTAGCCAAAGAAGGGGGAACATTGGATTGCTCTGATAAAGAAGTAATTTTACAGATGGTTAAGTCCAGCGTTGCTCAGGCTGAAAAATCTGCAACTTTGTCGTGAAAATAGCTTTTAGGCTTACAACAGATCAACAAATAGGAGTCATGGGATGTCATATTGTGTGTGCGAGCGTACTTGGTTGGAGATGGAGGGGAAGGGTTAATTAATAGTGCATTGCTGAACTGACAGGCTACAGTGCATGGGTCAACAGTTGCCAAGCCAAACAAGAGTATTGAGAGCAATTAAAACCATTCACATCTCTTCCTAATTCCCCCCAAAGTGTTATTCATGCAAGAATTGCATGGCTACTATGTTGACACACAGTGGCGCAGGCCCAATAACGACAATTTACAGAAAGAATAATGGCTAATCAAATTGACAGTCACTGCTCATCAGCTTCTCACACAATATCTTATCAAAACAAACTATTATGAAGGAGGTATTTTCTCCGCTTTTCTCCATTGCTCATGTGTATGACCGGAACAACAGTGGCAGGTGTTGAGTTGGCTTAGGGCAATTACTGAGGGATTTGAAAACAAAACAAAAGGTTTCCATGGGTCTCCCCTCCTCTCATAGGGAACAGCACAGGATCCATCTCTGCTCCTTCATAACAATATTTATCATGATCAATTTGCCATGATCCCTCTGTGGATTTCGGAATAAGCTAATTTGTTGATGGCTGGAACATGCTAAGCCTATCCCCTTGTAAAACAAACGAAAATCACAAAGGGGCTTTAACCATTTTGATGATGGAACACTTATATAGGTTGAGGATAGCAGACGCTTTTGGATAAAAGTGTCTGCTAAATGGCATATTATAGCTATGTTAGCAGCTCAGCTATTCATCCAGTCATTTCTGTAGAATCCATTCTTACAATTCCTGACCCCTCAGACTGTCCATTTTGTCCAATGCAGCCAGTTGAAACGTTTTCTCAAGTGGGGGTCATTTTGGGGAGGAGAATAAATGATGCGCCTATATATTCCTCTCAGGTCAGGACATTTTGACAGCCCTCACTTTAGCAGTGGACGCAATCAGGACGCATCCACAATGCAAATTGGACCAATCACTGTCCTAGGAGCGGGATAAGGAGACAGCGGGAAAGAGAGCACCATCACACTGCCTGTACGGCCCGTGTTGATTGAAAACAGTCCTCAGACTCTGGGAAATGATAGGGAGAGTAATTGACGAGAGGGCAAAAGGATAACCCTTCATAAATAATGGGACATGGAGCATGTGTTTGAGCTGGCCGGCTAGGCCTCGTTTGGAGCGCTCAAGCCCAGCTCCAGGCCTGGTATTTTCATCTGGGACCGGAGCACTGAGAGGCCTAAGGGATCGTTATCATCACACGTTGCTGTGATTGATGTCACTTGATTGAAAAAGGGGACCCTCTTAGAATGGATTCGTTTAAATGTTAGTGAACACTTTGGGAGTTTGGAGCGAAAGGCAGGGAGGCTGGTTAGATGTGTAATCAATAGATGAACGCTCATCTGTCTAGGCCGGAGTCGAGGGGAGAGGCTAACATAATTATTTCTCCGTCCTCCGTTCTTCAGACACCACTTAGGAATTCATGATTTGCTGTATATATTTATTCATCAATGTATTTGTATTCCCCCTGATTCAAGGGCCACTGTTCAGCAGCATGCAACAGTTCATACGTATAATTTGGAGAAAACACACACACAGACATACACACTTCAAGACAAATAAACACACACCGCTACTGATTTATAAAATGCATTTGCATGTTAAACTCTATGGCGTTTCCCACACTTCAATGAGACGTTGTACTGATTCACTCATACATTTCCACATAGCTGAAAGTATGCAATACCTTATTGCAATACCTTCTAGGGCATCTGTGTAGTCATGCAGCACCCAACACTTAAAGCCGCTAGGCTAAAAGTAATGATAAATACATGTGCATTCCTACACTCAAAATTGAATGCACAACTTGGTCCAACATGGACATTTGATTTATTCTTCCTTTAATATTTCTGCCAATGCTGCTGAAATGAGACCAGAGAAACTAATGATTGGCCTCTGTTCTGTGGTTCACTGATCAAGCCCCTGTCATTTAGTTCCTGCCAGATTTGGCCCCTGGTCATCTGCGAACAGACCTGCAAAAGCATAGATCCCTCACAAAAGTGTTCTCTCACCCGCAACGCATGGCAACCTTTTAAACCCATTTCCCCTTAATCATTCAGGCACATTTGTTCCCTTTTCCTCTTAAAACTCAATAGCTCAGGAATAAGCTCTGATTGATGAATAGGACGGGCAAAAGAGAAGAGAGGGGGATGAAGAGAAAAACGTCAGAAGGAGGAGAGGATTGAGATTCAGGGGATGGCGCTCACAGCTGATCTACATGTAGACCACAATCTCCTCCGCCTGATTGCTGTCTACCAAGTTAAATGTGGAGGCCATTTTAAACACAGTGTGAGCTATTCAGTGAAACGTAAAAACACAGATGACTGAATATCCAATATCAACAGATTCTCTGTCGACTTTGATTCTATTCTCTTGCGAACAACTTTTCATTTCCCCTCCTGCTATCGCTCTCTATTTTCTCTCATGCCCTGTATCTGTAATTCCTCATACTCATGTCATATAATGTGGTCTGTGCGATTGCATGCATATTTACATGTAATTTACCACATTGATAACTTAAAATGGTCCTTGATCTGCTCTGTTCATTTTGTCTCAGGCTCCAGGTCTTCCTGGGACTCACTCAGCCCACCTACCACCCCCTGAGCCCTGCACCATTGTGAATCCACTGGTACAATTGTCAAACCAATTATTCATTCTCTGCAATTACAATCGCACAAGTAACTTTTCTCTGCTCGGAAGTGATGATTAAATTAACAGCTATTCCAGCTGCCTAATAACATCTAATAGAATATTCATAAGCAGCTCAAATGGAATGTGTTATCTCCATTAACTTCATCATGCTCACTTAATTACATGCTTGTTATTGTATTTACACCTTGTTAGCACTCACTGAAGCTGACACACTTAGTGACTGGCTGTACAGCCTGTAGAAGAGATTATCACAGCATCTCTCTCGCTCTCTCTCTCTCTCTCGCTCTCTTTCCTCATCTGTCTCTCTCTATCTCTCTCTTTCCTCATCTCTCTCTCTCTCGCTTTCCTCATCTATCTCTCTATCTTTCTGTTTTGCTATTTTCTACTCTCCTTTCTTGGCAAAGTCATTTTCTAAATAATGTATTCTCTTTCCTCACCGTCATCTCTTTTCTGTTCATCTTTCTTATTCATGCTGTAAGGCATGCCATTTGACTTGTGATATGACTCCTGCTGTGCTCGAGCGGTTGAAAGTGTTCAAGGGAAAAAGATGCCTCATACAGTCCCCATCGCTTTAAATGTAATATATCTACCTCTGCACTCCTCAGATTGTTAAAATACAAATCGGAAAGATGGAAAAAATTTCATCTTGAAGAATTGATGTCATGATTGCTTTTGCGTTGATTACCTTTAATCCTCCTCTTTATTCCTCCTTGTTTTCTCTTGTATTGGGTTGTTTTGTGTACTCATCATGTGCTCATCTCTCAGTTTCACCCCTGACCCTCAATCTGTGCCAGTGGAGCGGTATTTGTCCAATGCTTGGTAAGAGGCCTGGCTGTGTGATGGCCATTGTCACAAGCCCTGTCACTAAGGTATGGGCATTATAAGGTGCTTGAAAGGATACAAAATTATATTTTTTGAATATAAACTAATTGCTAAATGGATTATTATGTTTTAAACTCCCTATAGTCTTCTTCTTCCCTCTTTCCAAATGTATTTTCCTCTTTACACATTTTCCTCTTTCCTTTGATTCACCCTCTCCCTCTTGTCATTCACCTCATCTCCCCCTCTGTTTGTTGATATCATCAAATGTCTACCTTCAGAATACGTAACTGGGAAGGTTTTAAATGATATCTGAATACTAATTTCGGAAAATGTTTTTTCAATAATATAATTATAATTTGTTATGATATATATTTGTTTAAGTCAACCCATCAACAGAGTGGGTCAACTTTCTCTCTCTCTTTCTAGTGCGCTCTATACTGTTCATTCTGTTGAATACACCTCTCCTTTTGTCCTCAGAATGATTTCATTTTTTATTTCATTGCAACACAGTTAAAAGCAAGGAAAGGTGCAAAGTTTTCCATTTGAAAGTTTATTGAAAATTAAAATGTTGTTTCTATAATAGAATGATAATTTGTTATGATATTTTGTACACCTCCCTCTATCTCCCCAATGCCCACATTCCTCTCCCTCTCTCAGCCTTCTCTGCCCACATGGCAGTAAGTCAAAGTTTGGTTGTCACTCCCCTACAGCTGTGAGGTGGAGTAAATAGTCCAACCTGGTGGGAAAAGTCAATAACCCATCTACAGTGTGTAAACGTACTCACTTTGTCTCGCGTGCACGCTCTCTCTCTCTCTCTCTCTCTCTCTCTCTCTCTCTCTCTCTCTCTCTCTCTCTCTCTCTCTCTCTCTCTCTCTCTCTCCTCTCTCTCCTCTCTCCTCTCTCTCTCTCTCTCTCGCTCTCTCTCAGTGAGTTACTTTTTATCTTATTGATGGACTAACTTGTGAGCCAACAGAATGCCTGGCATCTGAGGCAGAAGTTGCACAGTGACAATTTACACTTGGTGGCTAATGATGCCTAATGCACTTACTGCATTTTTTTGCCTCTGTATATCCAAATTATAACTTGTAGGCCTTTATTGTTTCATTGCCTGCATGTGCTGTTGTCCTTTAGTCTGATAAAACAACTTGTGTGTGGTCAAATGTGTTCAAATACATCTTGGCATTCAGAGGACTGTTTCAGCATGGCCTGTTTCCCTCTTTGGGGCTGTATGCCAAAGCCTCTCAACCACCCATCACAATATGACAGGTGTTTGGCTCTTAGGAATGTTCTTCTTGCCTCTGCGTTTTCTTGTAATGCCTGGATTAGGCTACTCAATGAAATTCGATTTACTGTGTTGCTGATAGTCCTTTGAAGGGGGATTGGAGTAGGCCTATCCTGGCCTATTATTCTCTCGCCATTATTCATGACATTGTCGAATATGTAAGTAGCCTGCCTCAGGGAAATAATGGAACCCCCAGGCTTTTAACAAGGTGATTTCCTTGTTGCTCTGAATGGAAAGCTATGAGATGACAAACCGCTTAATAAAGTATTCTAATTGGATGAAGGAGAATTAACTTTAAGGGAATTAACGCAAGTCATTCAATGAGTGCCATACCACAGTCATTCTTTGCTTTTCAAACTCGATCAGTCATTCAACGTTATCTCCCGTCGATTTTGAAGGTCTATTAATCCGGGAACAGGCTTCACTAATCGGGTTATTATCCATTTTTATAGATGCGTTCTTGAGATGCGGACGAAATGCAGTATTATGAAAACAATGTTACATTTTTTAAATGTTTATTTGGACTGTTTCTTTGGGTTAACTTTTACTTCATGCTATTTGAAAAAAAGGAAAGGAATGGCTAAAAATGCGCGCGCGCGCACACACACACACACAGATGTAAACGCTTCTAAAACACTTGGGAAAGACAGTTGGGGGAGAGTTAGGACTTGTAACAATGCCCCTATACTAAAGGCAATCCAGCTAGTGAAAGCTGAAATAAAGCTACTTCCAGTGCCCCTTTTATCTCAAGAATTTCCCCCAAAATCGCTTTATTGTGTCGTTAAAATGAGACGAGATTAGCAAGTAAAAGAGGCGAGGGATTTTCAATAAAGAGGGAAATTTATCCGAGAGGTAATTTCACGCGAATTGGTTCAGCACCATGGACGGGGTCAAATTGGGCAGAAGATGAATTTTTGTGAGGAGCGGTAACTGCTATCGAGTTAATAGTCAACTGTAGGGCTCGCGGATTAAGACGTGAGATCATGAGGAAGGACGACATCAAATGAGTTGGTAGGCTACGGCACCTCATATGAAAATACGTTTTATGTTTTTTTATGTGTCTTTTAATGTGGGTCTACGTTTTGTTGTAAAATAAATATGACCATATAAATCCCTTAATCCACACCTTTGTCCCTGTTTAAACTAGGCTACATCAATCCATACTGGGTAAGAGCTCTCGCCATTATTATGTGGTCCTCTGTAGCTCAGCTGGTAGAGCACGGCGCTTTTAACGCCAAGGTGGTGGGTTCGATCCCCGGGACCACCCATACACAAAAAAAAATGTATGCACGCATGACTGTAAGTCGCTTTGGATAAAAGCGTCTGCGAAATGGCATATTATATTATTATTAAGAGTATTTTTGGAGACACATCTGCAAGCTTGTTAATACTGTTTCATGCTGTTGAATACACTTCTCAATTCAGTCCTCAGAATTATTTCATTTTTCATTTCATTGCAACACAGTTAAAAGCAAGGAAAGGTGCAACGTTTTCGATTTGACCGTTTTTTGTCAACTGATTCATCTTAAACCAGGAAAGAAAACGTGATTATTATTTTGTTATGCTATTTTCCTCCTGGAAACTTGCTTCTGGCTCATACATGACTGATCATAAATAAAAACTTTAATACCCAAGTAAAAGACTACGAAAATCTATCAATCAACAAACACCATATCATCAATACATGAAATATACATTAGGCTTATATGAGCTACTGCATTGCTCTCCTTTTAAACCTCTCCAGGGCCTAGATCTGTTCCTTTGGTGGCCTGTAGCACCCTGTGAGAGGCTGCTAACGGGTCATTCCTGAGGGTCAAAGGGCAGGGAGTTCACTATTTGTATTTCTTCTCTCTTCTTCAGTTCGTGAGGAAAGCATGTTGTGGAGAGTGTGGAGTAACAGAACATTGGGACAACTAACTGGGGAGGAGTTTAGATGAGGCCTTGTTGTGCTATATCCTACCACTTCAAAGCTGCTATTCCTTTGGTGATGACTCCTGCTCCATGTAGGGGGAATTGGAGAGGGTTTGATGTCTCTCAACACACCTCCTTCCCAGTGGTGCTGGAAGGTAGGATGTTGAGTTGTGTCAGCTGAGCGGAATGCTCTTTAGCTTTGAGCCGCAGTGCTGCGATGCTGGAGGCCCGGCGGTCCACAGGCGAGGAGGGGGAGGGCTCTGACAAGGCCGTCGGGGGCTGGACTGGGGCCTCTACTGCAGGTATGGGCTGGCGTAAGAGTGTCAGGGGACCCATGCTGGAGAAGAGTCTGCCGACAGAAGAAGAGCGATAGGGAAGGTTGGAAGAGAGATAGATACAGAAGTTGTCAGGGAAGGAGAAATGATTAATTAGACATACATTCCAAAGTAACCACTTCAATCAGATGCAGCCTTACTAATAGAGTTGTTGACGGTGCTCACCTTCCAAAGGAGGGGTTAATGAAGGTGGGGTGTCTAAACATGGCTGCTCCCATGAAGGGGCCAAATCCCAAGGGGGAGGAAGAACTGGTGAAGGGGTGGGTCAGACCCTGGAACGAGGTGGTAGCAGCTGTCCAGGCACACTCCAGGGAGGGGTGAGAGTGGGGCGCGAAAGGACTTCCCTCCAAGTAGTGGCTTAGGTGGTGTGCTGCACCCAGGGGTCCAGAGATGGGGTGGCCCGGGGGGTGAGTCTGACCCCCAGATTTCTCTCTTTTCCGCCACTTAGCTCGGCGGTTCTGGAACCACACCTTAGAAAGAGGGAGGAAGAGGAAGAGGAAGAGCATGAGGCCTAGCGTTGGGGTTAGAGTTATGGGGTTAGAGTTATGGGGTTAGGGTTATGGGGTTAGGGTTATGGGGTTAGAGTTATGGGGTTAGGGTTATGGGGTTACGGTTATGGGGTTAGAGTTATGGGGTTAGGGTTATGGGGTTAGGGTTATGGGGTTAGTGTTAGTATTTCAAAATGTTGGATAACAGTTCTCTATTTGGTTTTTGTTACTTATTGAAATTGTAATTTGGACATGACAATAAAGCATGTTTTGTTCAAATTGAAAGTAAACAAATTATTGGCGACAGTGAAGAGAACAGAGAGGGAGGATTCCCCTCCCATACAGACTTGACACTGGTTATAAAACGAAACACACGGAATTTACAAGGTTTTATCACCTCTCCAAAGAATGATTTGCTCATCTACAGCTGAAGCGTGTGACATCTGGGGCGTTGAATGCGTAGTCTGGTATCTAAGGTTGAGACTCGAGTTTCAAAATGTAAGCAATGTCCTAAATGAGGATGGTAGGGGTATCTAGCACCTATAATGGCGTCTATCTCCTTGAAGTGCGAGATATCATCAGATCAATGCATGACTATTACAAAATGAAGATGGAAAATCAAACAGCATTACCCCGCCACCGCTATGCGAGGATGCCACTTTCGTCAATACTCGCTCTGTTTGAACTGTTATTAAGTCAACGATAAAGTAATGAACGGCCTGAAGCAAATTCCGTTTTCTGGTGTGTTTTTAAAAATAATGTTCCTCTCTTACTGTCTAAAGTGAACTGTATTACTTAATGTAATTATAATAATAATAATAATTATTATTATTATTATTATATTATTATTATTATTATTATTATTATAGCAATAATATGCAATTAGGTATATTATAGCCTATACAATTGTATTATAATTAACATTATTATAGGATATGCTATAATGTGGTTGCATGTTTATCGAAATTAAATATGGTCATAATGATGTAAAATATGAACTAATAATAATTTACGCTCACTTGCACACGCGCCTCGGTGAGATTCAATTGCATCGCTAACTCCTCCCTAAATTGACAGAAGAAAAAAAGGCAAATAATATTCAGTTATCATCATAGCTTTACACATATAAATCCAATGATGACAATAATAAAAGCCTAAAGATACAATAGAAAGTACATGATATAAAATATGAAATATCGTTAGCCTACTTTGTGTGTAGGCTTCTTATATTGAAAATAAACAATGAAAATGAATAGCTATTAAATCTGTTTGAGTCAATAGATATCCTGTCTCACAAATATGTTGCAAGTATGCCAACAAATAGCTCCACCATTTAGCAAACCTTTCTATCTGCAGCAGCCAACTTCAATTGACATCTCAAGAATGTAAACATTTTCGAACAATATTTTTTGAAAATATTTTTTTGCAACCACAATTATCAATAATAAAAAATCACAATAATTCACAATTATATTTAATAATAATGAAAATGAATACGAGTGTGTCACTGTCAGATCATCATTACAATGGGTTTAAACCAATATAATATCTAAACCAATATAATAGCCTACTCTATATTTCATTGGTATTCTATTCCTTGCGCACACATCTTTTAATATTTCGTTTTGTTATGTGTGAATTACAGTGTACAACATGTATTATTATTATTATTAATACAACTTTTATAAAACAGTCATATTACGCATTATTAGTCTTTGTTATTATTAATAATAACAAAGGCTAATAGTTAATAACAAAAGGCTAATAATGCGTAATATGGCTGTTTTTATAGTTCATACAAATAATTTAATGAATAATATTACTGTTCTTATAGTACTATTAATGATAATAAATGTTTGATATTCTTACATTTCTTAGCCAAACAATGTTCATGTATATGTCGATCACCTCAATGCAAGGATTTACCATTAAAAAGGCTAACTTTCGAATCACATCTCTAGACTTCCTATTTGGATTATCACAAACTGAAACTCCATTTTACTTTTCTTTTCATGACCATAGGCCTAGGCATATATGCAACAGATTCACATTTTCATAGTGTTAAAATAACTGATCAAAAAAAGTGCTGGCACATGAGAATTCTACCTCGTGAACACATCAGGGTAGTGCGTCTTTTGGAAAGCTCTCTCCAGCTCCTCAAGCTGATAACTTGTAAACGTAGTCCTGTATCTCCTCTGTTTTCGCTTTAGCATCCCCTCGTCTGAGTCACTGCCAGCTGAAAGGCACAAGTTGTCCTCTCCGTCTTTTACATCTCCATTGATGTGCAAACTCTCCCCGTTCTTTGGGGACATTTCTACGTCTTCGCAGATGCGCTCCTTGCCAGTGTCCTCGAACTTTGGGGCGCCTAGTTCCCCCTGCTCCTCTTTCCCTCGCCCGAGGTTCTGTTCTTCCTCGCTCTGACTTTGGGACGCGTTCTCCCTGTATGATTTACTGCGGCTGATGCTAACTTGTGGCGCCTGAGTGATTTTCAGATTTTCGTAGACTTTGTCTAGAGGACGCTGCCTGTCTTCTTGCTCCTCAAGCTCGCGAATTCCGCGACTGGAGTCCATGAACTTTCCCCCTGGGCCATATAGACGCCGCAACTTGGTGGGCAGGTGCATGTCCGCATCTTTACGAGAGACTGCGAAGAGAGACGGTTTATTTTAAGGAACTTATAAATTACAGCGCAATATGCAATATGTTTAACAATATTAGTATGTAGCCCTTTTTATAAGGCTAGGTTGTGTATAGGATATTCTTCTCTAAAAAACCCTAGGCGGGCCTAATGAAATTTACGTTAAATGCAAAGGCCATTCGCCACATGAATTAAAAACCATGTTATTTTAATACGCTCACTATCCCCTGAAAATATAAATGTCACGTTCAGGCTGCATAGATTTTCAGCCGAAAACTCAAAACTTACTTTTTTTGTTTCTCATGTTATTTTTTCGTTTGCATTTTGAACGCTATATCCAGTGCTTGACTTTGGCAGGAGCTCACCAGAGCTGAGTAGGCCTACCGGCACCTCACATGTTTTACTGCTTGAGATCCTGTTCCTCTTATAGAATATTAGCTCAAAAGTATTGTGGAGCTCCTGCACCTAAATAATGTATAAACAGTACCGTCACCCAAAATCACTACCGGAACCTATTTCAGTCCAAGTCAAGCACTGGCTATATCTTAACCATTCTTTGAATACACTTTAAATACGCAAATAATGCAAATTTAGCTGCAAATTCAATTTACATTTGGATATGTGTCCTATTATTTAATTGCATATTACTCCCAAGGTAGGGTGCAAAGTGTTACAGAGAAAGTCAACCAACAACATATTACCTTCCAAAGACGCATTATGCTCCACTCTCCCAGCCAGCATGGGTAAACTTTGCATTCCTGTGAGTCTGACTTTGAGAGGACTTCTTCGGCCGAGTATGCTTTCGATGCAGTATGAGAGCATGGGCGATTTAGGTTTACTCTCGGTTGTGTCGGAGGCATCTTTCCCACTTGGATGGCTCATGTTTTTCGCCGCACAGGTGAGCCTCTAGGCCGGACAGAGCTTGACTGCGTAAAAGTATGTTCTTCGACCGCCCTGCCTCCCCTCTCTCCTCCCCCGTCTACACTGACATCTGAAGGCTACTTTACTTGTCATAGTCTCCAAATCTGTCGCATACACGGGTTCTTGGCTTCCGATTGGTTGCCAGCTGAAAAAAATAAGCATAATAGCCCCCGATTGTCAGTCAAGTTCAATTTCAAGAACCAGCCAGATCATAGCCAATGTTTTTCAAGAGCTGTTGCCATACTTTTCCATGTTAGGCTATTAAAACCCTTAGAACTGAATTTCTTACGCACGTTTAGATCAGATGGCACATTGACATTTGGATAAAATTGTGTTATAGACACAGGTGAGGAGGAACAATAACCTATAGGTAGGATATAGGTTATTATAGGACATGTGATATGGGGGACTGACATTTTAATGTGCAGTGATCAGTGCAAAGGTGTGTGTGTGTGTGTGTGTGAGTGCACCCGCATGTGGTGCTATAACATCAACCGTGAATTGAATATGCCACCTGCTGTAATTGTTTTGCCATTGCAGGTTAGGAAACGAATTCCCAGTTTTCGTTTTCTTCTCGCTCTCTCTCTTTCTTTCTCGCTCTCTTTAATGGCATGAAATACACAGGTAGGCCTAGCTAAATAATCACATTTAAAAAATCACATTGAATGCATTCACATCAATGTCAATGGCATCAGATATTGTGTGTTTTCTGTCTCTTTTACGCACGGGCACTCCTGCGTAACGGTTGTTGTTGAGGAATAAAGGAGTGGGAAAAAAAGAGAAGTCATTTTAATTTAGATTGAAAATCACCCACATTTCTCTAGCCTGTAGGCTTGAATGGCTTACCAATTTCCATGGACACATGGCAGACAGAAGGTTGTTTAAACTCTCAGCGTTCGAGTATTTGTGACCATGGAGACGGGTAAACAAACACAGAAAGCGGTTGTTGATAGAATGGCTGCGAAAAATGAAACAGCGCAAGAATCCGTCGATGGGCCATATTACCTCGAAAAGGTGTTGATACCAGATGACTCAGACGACGATTATCAATATGAGGAAGTTCTGGCCGATGAAGAAAGGAGTATGGCAGAGGGGGTTGATGAGGATTTGGAGGCCGCGGTAAGAGCAGTGCGAGATGCTTCAGATGAAACGGGGTCAGTGTTACAGAGGCTCAGCTCAGCTAAGCAACCCATCTCCCACATTCCAGAGGTGGTGGATGACTTTCTCCGCAACTTCCTTGTCAAAATGGGCATGAGCAGAACTTTGGATTGCTTCCAAGCAGAGTGGTACGAAATGGAGCAGAGGGGGTTGTTGAAAACCGAGCTAGTGGAGTTTGTGCCTGACGCATATACACACAACCAACTTCTAGACAACGAGCTGAAGAATGTACAGAGAGAGCGGGACAGCTACAGGCAGGCAGCTTCCAAAGCTAGTGAAACACTGGTCAAGCTTCAGAAAGAGAGGGATTTCCATCGTCTGCAGCATAAGCGTGTTGTCCAAGAGAAGAACAGGCTTGTTGAAGACATCAAACGACTGAAGAAGCACTATGGATCATATGAGCCTGCACTGAAGCAGTTGAGTGATAAGTACCAAGTGGCGCTGAAACAGAAGATGCTCGTCAGTTTAGAGAGGGACAGAGCATGTGGCCAGGCCAACAGCCTGGAAGCCACTCTACGTAATGCACATTTATCATCTGCAATCCACTCAGCCAACAGAGACACAGGTCTGCCCCCAGAACAGGAGAAGTATCAGAGTAAGTCTGGCAAAGGAGTCCAGCTACAGAATGATGGAATTGCCCTCTATGACCAAGACAAAGACCCAACTAAAAACACAGCTCAGAAACACCCCAAAGACTCTGAGTTTCCTGTCAGCAGCCGTGTGAACCCCTACTTAGGCCAAATTAAAGCTCTGGCCTCACATTGCCCCAAATCATCTGGATTCCGCTTCACCAACTCACTGAAGGCCCATACCCTGCCAATAAGCTGTCTCGCCCTGCACCCCCGCAAGTTTATTGTAGCCTCCTCCAGTGACGACCAGCTCTGGAGGTTGTGGGGTATGCCCATGGGGGAGATGATCATGACTGGGGAGGGTCATAGTGATTGGCTCTCTGGCTGTAGCTTTCACCCAAATGGTGGAAGCCTGGCCACCACCAGTGGAGACACAACAGTAAGGATCTGGGATTTCTCCCAAGGCCGCTGCATCCTGACTCTGGATGGTCACACCCATGCCACATGGGGCTGCTCCTTCCACTCATGTGGGGACTTTGTGGCCTCCTGCTCAATGGACAACACTACCAAGGTGTGGGACCTGCAGAGCGAGCGCTGTCGTAGCACGCTGCGTGGCCACGTTGACTCAGTCAACAGTGTTACTTTCCTGCCCTTTTCCAACACTCTTCTTACTTGCTCAGCTGATAAAACCCTGTCTTTGTGGGACGCCAGGATTGGCCTGTGTGCACAGACCTTCTATGGCCACCAGCACTCCTGCAACCATGCCACCTTTAATGCACTGGGCAACACTGTTGCCTCCTGTGATTCATACGGAGTGGTCAAACTATGGGATGTGAGGAAAGTAGCAGCCATGATAACCATGGACACTGGGCCACATCCCAGCAACCAACTGGCCTTTAGCCCGTCAGGCCGAACACTGGCTATCGCCAGTAATGATGGCTCAGTTAAGCTGGTGGAGCTGGCATCTACTCAGGTGTCCAGTTTATTGGGCCATGATGATGCTGTCCAGAGTGTAGTCTTTGATCACAAGGGGGAGTACTTATTGTCAGCCGGGTCAGATGGTGCCATTCTCATCTGGTCATGAAATTAATAAATACTTAAAATGCTTTCTAGCTGATTATTAAATGTGAAATAGACTAATTGCTGACATGTGTTTCATTGTTTGATTCTTGTACAGAATTCTGTTATCCAATTATCTTATTTGTGAAGAACATTTACCACTTTTCCTGAATAAAATAACTAAATATGTTTTATAAATTACTCTTTTATTTCTGAATTGAGGCATTAATAAATAAATAAGGTTTTAATTACCTTATTTGCATGATGCACATTAGCTATGATTTATACAAATCACTAATTGAATTCACACAAGTAGTCTACCAGTATGGAAAAAACAAGTAATTTATCTCTAGAATGCCCAGGAGCGGCGCTATGATTTTAGAAGCCATTTTTTGAGTGGAGAGCGGAAGTGGGAAGAAGCACACAGACACAACATCTACAAAAACAAAACAAAACGTGCACACGAGATAAAATGATGTTTTTATTTTTTAAGGTTCACCGCGATTAAAGCTTGGTATCAACCCAGATTAACGTTGTTTACATATGGTTGCACGCATAGATAATGTTTTGTAGGCGACATTTCACACATTTGGTACAAATGAGCATGTTCTGCATCTCACATTAGCTAGCTAATTGCTAACGTTAGCTAGCCAGCCAGGGTTGGTAACGTTATTTAACTTTTATTTGAACAGTTAACTTAGCAACACTGTGTAAGCAACTATGGAAAGCCTGTACAAGCGTAAAGTGTTCGCGACGATGCGAAAAAATAAAGCTGAAGCAAAGAAGAAAAGGGCTCAAATCGGTCTGCCGTCGTCTATCCTTGATGACAGTGACGAGGAGTCCTGCGCGAGCACGACCAGCATCAGCGCCTCAGACTCGGAGAGTGAGTATCAGAATTCGGACAGTGGGAGCGAAAGTACACCTGCCAGTGGAGAACAGAGTGAAGGTAGTAGCTCCAGCGAAGGTAGATCCCGTCCTCGTCGGAAGCGCGTCCTCGCTGACAGCTCCAGCGACTCTGACAGCGACGTAGGAACCAAACCCAAACGGAAAGTAGTTCCCAAAAAACGCATTAAACAGCAAAGTCAAGATTCTGATTCGGAGGACGAGAGTGCCGCACAAAAGGCCAAACAAGTTGCGGAAGCCAAAGAGACCGCAGCTAAACGAAAGCAACGCCAGTCTCAACTCCTGGCATTATCCAAGAAGATGAAGTCCCGCGTTCCGAAACGCAGGGGCACGTTGGAGGTAGCTTATCACCATATATAATGTAAACCAGCATAAGGGGCACGTTGGAGGTAGCTTATCACCATATATAATGTAAACGAGCATAACCTAACATGCAGTATCTTTAAGTGTTGATCCATTGTGCAGAATCATGTCGCATACACCCACAAAATGTCCATAGGGTACTGAGGAAATGTTTAACATTGTTTTACAACCCATGTATTGTTTGCTTGTAAAGATTCAGGATTCAGGTGAAGAAGAGAAGGGTAAAGAAGCGAAAGATGCTAGTGGTGACGAGGATGATGACCACCACGATGATGCCCCTGAACTATTGGTGGGCAGTAGTGAAGAGGCGGCAGATGACAGCGACAGTCTGAAGGACTTCGTAGTTGAGGATAAGAAAAAGACAGTGGACAAGGAGGAGTCAGATGAAAAGGCTGTTTCTCTTCCACGCCAGTGTGAGTCTTTGCTGACACTATATCATGGGTCAATGTTTACACCTGAAAGCATCACTACTATGTGTTATGATTCCTTTTCCTCTTGCCTCTTTTTGCTAGTCATCACTGGGTCTCAGCTCAATCACTTTCAAGTGGTCGTCAAAGCCCTTATGATCAACGTCCTAGATGAAACCTTTCTCAAGTCTCTTTACGGTAAGTGTTTTTAAACAATCAGGGTCTTAAACACCATCCCCAATTTACTGTATGATCCAAGTGTAGGGAATCTAATCGGTTGATCACTGTGAGCAGGCGGTGATCGGACAAAGCGATATGCTCAGGAGATGATGGCGTCGCTGTTCCACTTTGATGAGAGGACGATCCTCCCTCGCCTGGAGAACCTAAAACAGCGGAGCCGCTGGACTGACCGGTACAAGGTGAAGAAACATTTCTCAGAGAACTTAAGTCATTCAACATTGGCTGCATATTCACTGATCTGTATACAGCTATGCTTGTACTTTGGCTAAGACTTCCATTTTTACATTATGTGAAAAAGCAATATGCAAACTGAGGTATGTGTTTTTGTGTCCACGTGCAGGAGCGGGTGGAGTGTTACCCCAAGGTCCGGCTGATGAAGTTAGGATTGCATGGGAGTGTTTGTGAGGCATGCAAGCTCCAGAGACAGTGCAGTTTCAGTGTGCGTCTTTCGGGGCAACTGTACGACCTCAACAGCCTCCAAGAGGACAAATTCATGCCTGATGACACACAGGTACTACATCTGAGAAGAAATCAAGTCTTTGTTTTAATCATCACTGTCCCCAGATGAACGCATACAGTACATGTGACATTGGCATCCCATAAAACCCACCCTAACAAAAAGTACATCACAACAGATCAACGTCAGATTAAATAATGATGTATCCTTATCCTTGCACCAATTTAACCTTTTGTGAAATGTAATCTTTGCAGTTTGTCTGAGGGAGAGGGTTTTCAACGACAGGTCACTTACCTTGCATGTATTTCCTAAATTACAGGCTTTCAGTGTGGGCTCCGTTTGTGCCAGCCGAACAGAGGTGTATCATGCTCTGAAACACTTCAAGTACCACTTGTTTCAACACTGCCGGACAGTGATGGAGGAGGAGAAGAATGGAGAGGAGGAGCCGGTGAAGGAAACGGTGAAAAGAGTGTTCACAAAACTGGAGGAGAGTGGCTGGATCTCAGAGGTATATACCCCACTTCCCCTCCATAAAATGACAGTACTCCTCATTGAATCGTCATCATCTAATGCCTGTTTCAGTGTTCCCCCAAACTCTACTCTGTCAAATGTGTAGAATAGAAAGCAATGCTTTCTGATTTTCCTCACTGACCCTCACTCACTGTTTCATTCCCATGTCTCTCTCAGCAATATGAGAAGTTCCAGGACCATCTCAATGATGCGGACTACTTCCAGGAGGAGAAGCTAGACTGAAGGATTACCACAGACAGGATCATGGATCTACATCATATTATATTATAGGCATCCATTTAACAGTTTTACTGTTTATTCTGCACATTGTTAGGAAATAAGTGTTTTATTCATATACATTTTATTTGACTTCTTCCATTCAATGTTAACATTTAAGATTGTACTGAAAGCTTTTTAAAACTATTTTCCTCCTTTAGTCGTTACCCTATACCAATACATCTATTGTACCTGTATTTTATCAACCATTTTATATCAGTAAATGCTCATAAGCAACCAAAACATTTAGTGTAGACATATGTTATATACTGTATGTGCAAAGATGAAGCAGAATACTCTGGTACTGCTGTAAATCAAAAATGCTACCCCTGAGTGTTTTCATTAAACTGTCCTAGTTACCTTTCCTACTAAGTTGAAGCAGTGCTGTCCTTCCAATAGTTAAGATAATGTCAAATGGAGTTTGCTACGACAGATGACCTCAAATGAAATGACCATATAAACATGAGTCATTTTCTCTGTGGACTGCAGTATTCAGTATAGGATGGTACGACTCTTGTGAGTTGCTTATTTTCTATCAAAACGCCTGTGTGATGCTTCATAACACAAACCAATAATAAAAACTACATTAAACAGTATGTTGTCCATCCGTGTACAATTGCAGTGTGAAATATGAACGTCTCTGGCATGCAAGAAACAAACCAAAACTATAAAAAAATACAGAAATGAAACCACAGACAAATGTAACACTAGTTGGGAGACTCTTACATCAGTCCCAACTTGTACTCCATCATGAGATGTGGCTCTCCCATAAATATATCACACACACCCCTTTGTTAAACAGCTGAATGATGGCAGTTTTCAAATACTCTAGTAAAAGGCATAGGTGCTGACTAATGGAGAGTAAACTATACAAATAAAGAAACTTGCATACTAATTATGCTCCCAAACATTTAATGGGTATAGCAACCAACGTTTCGGCACGCAGTGCTTTCTGAAGAAGGTACTGCGTGCCAAAATGTTGGATGCTATACCCATTAAATGATCGGGAGCATAATTGATTAGTGTGCAACTTTCTTTTTATAGTATTCAAATACTTACCATTAAGAACGTCCTCAAACCAGATGCTCTAGTGTGTCTAGGGCAAGGTTGGAACTTTGTAAGAATTCCTCAGTTATTCTGCGCTCTGGCACACTCAGACGAGAGTGCTCTGAAATTGGAGTAATAATAATAATAATAATAATAATAATAATATGCCATTTAGCAGACGCTTTTATCCAAAGCGACTTACAGTCATGCGTGCATACATTTTTTGTGTATGGGTGGTCCCGTAGATAGCCAGAGTGAATTTACGAACGCACCCGTTGTAGGAAGGGAAAGCGCTGAGTCTGCTCGGATAAGATGACAGTGTAATAAAGTGTGGGAAAGACAGATACTACCACATGCCTGTGTAGTCCATTTCAGTGTGTGAATGAATATTACCTGTCTTGTTGCCCTGAACTCCATCTGTAGTTTAAGAGGAGCATGGAGGCCCTGAATGTTCCTAAGAGTTAAAAAATCCATCTTGTCCTGGTTTAGCTGGAACTGGAAAAACAACTCAAAACCTATTACACTCAGGTTTATGCACAGTTCATTTAAAAAAGGAGGTATAGTGTCCAAACTAAACACAATCTTATGGAAGTTCAGTTATTCATGTACGAGTGCATTTCTTATGGAGCTACATGTGTTTGTGAATAGGTAAGGCCAGTTATAAACCAAGCTTAGGTCTCCCGTTTTTTTCTCTGAGAGTTCCAGTGGAGGACTGGGGAGTAGCTCGTTCCTCACACTGGAAAACCTGTAGCGACAGCAACACAAGACATACAGTTTGAATCACTGGGTATCAGTGAAAGGGCCTTGGCCAATAACTTTTTTATTGAATATGTGGTGTGATGTGGCTGACACTCACCCGCTTCGGAACGTGTCCTGGACGCCATAAGATCCTGCTTGGAGACCTGTGACTGGAACACTGTCCTTCAGATGAGCACGTAGTCCACGGCAATTCTGCAATTCAGATAAATATTTGTATAGTCATACAGACGCCAGGGGGCTGTAGAAAATGTAAGTACTTCAATGTCTGAGTGATGATTTAGGTTAGCTAGCAAGTTAATTATGGTAGAGAAAGATGGCCCAAGATCTGTGTTTAGAGGCATCCTGTCCTACATCCGTCTACTGTACGGTCCTCACAAGTTCTGTCATAATTATGCCTATTTATTATTAATTATCGCCCACTTCTAAAACTTATCTTCTTAAAATCTGATTTTAAACCTAACCACACTGCTAACCTTACATTTACATTTTAGTCATTTAGCAGAGGCTCTTATCCAGAGCGACTTACAGTTAGTGAATGCATACATAATAGTTTTTTTCATACTGGCCCCCGGTGGGAAACGAACCCACATCCCTGCCGGCCAAACCCTCCCCTACCTTGGACGACGCTGGACCAATTGTGCGCCGCCCATGGGTCTCCCGGTCGCGGCCGGCTGCAACAGAGCCTGGACTCGAACCAGGATCTCTAGTGGCACAGCTACTCTAGTGTGTCTAGGGCAAGGTTGGAACTTTGTAAGAATTCCTCAGTTATTCTGCGCTCTGGCAAACTCAGACGAGTGCCACTCGGGAGACCTTATGCCTAACCTTAAATTAAGACAAAAAACACATTTTTGTAGCCAATTTTGGCTGTGTCTGTGGAATCTGACTTTGTTATCTAATGGATAACTATTGTACTGACTTCTCTTCTCAAGTGAAATTAGTTGCTGTCTGAATTTCTCCATCTTTGGGGAGCAGATAAGGCAACCAGAGTTGTAAGCAAGTACACAATCAAAGACACTGATAACTAAGTAGCTAGCAATTCAACTTGCAATCATTTTGCTAGCTTAGGACATTTAGCAAGGTAACTAGCTAGCTAGCAAATTCCTAGAGAACTTGATGTAGCTGGCTAGCTAACTAGTATGGATCATTGGTATGGATGGATCAAACAAAGCTAGCTGGCTACTATAACGGTAAATGGTTAGCTAACGTTAGCTATATACTTATCTAGCTAGTTAGCTGTAACATTGTCTTTGACCTCTCGAAATGGTATCAGTATGAAAAGCTTTTCTAGAGTAATATGCTATATGGCACTGGGTTATAAGAAATAGTTACAAAGCTAGCTAGCAACCTACTCGAAATACTCACTATGGCTGCTGTCTTGTCATTCAATCGAACAAATGCAGACTGGCTACATCCGGTGTAGACTCTGGAACTAGCTAGCGTCGAGCGACTCCTTGATAGAGACTTGGTTTGTCTCTAAACTGTAGCGATTGACTGTAGCCAAAACATTTAAATTGTCTAGGAAATAAAACCACAAGCAGCCCAAAGTGAAGTCAATGTTATAATACGCAACATTTTACAATCAAAGCATAGCGATGCTGTTGAATATGTAGCTGTATATACTAAAATATTCCTATCCTTATCATAAGGGGGTATAGCTCAGTGGTAGAGCATTTGACTGCAGATCAAGAGGTCCCCGGTTCAAATCCGGGTGCCCCCTCATTTTTGTGATTTTTTAGCCCTAGTTATAGACAACACTGATGGACCATAAGCAATATTGGGTTTGAATGTTGTTTTTGACAACAGTAACTTCGAAAAAATAGGTAGTTTAATTGCACAATCATGGGTTATTGTTACGAATCTTGCCCTGGAGGCAGAACTGAACAATTTCCGCTAGATGGGATAGCTGCAAAGTCAAACGTAGCTATATTTTACAAATTCATGAAAACAACATTTTGCTGTTTGGTCTTAATTTAAGGTTAGGGTTAGTAGTGTGGTTAAGGTTAGGTTTAAAATCTGATTTGATTACTTAGTGGCTGTGTCAGCTAGTGAACACTCTGCAGAGCCTCTTCCAGAACAATATTCATGCCGAAAAAGGCTAACCTGCTTTAGAAGAGTCCAAAAAGCAATCAATCTATAGTATATAATGCCAACACTTTTTTTTATATTGTCCCCATCCAAGGAATATCTTCAAGTTATAGTAATGTATAACAAAGGCAAAGGACATGATCTTGGTCAAACAGGAGGTTAACAACATCAAAGGAAATCTAAGAAAATATATATTTTTATAAAAATGTAATCATGATAACCATACAATTACAAAATGCGGTACGAAATATCACTCAGGACAGTGAAAACAGTGGAAATAGATGCTTTTTGCATAATGCTCTTGTCAATAAAACAGTCATATTCCAGGTCCAGTAAAGTGAGCTGTGACATGGTCCCTCTGGCTCAAACCAAGTTGAATATTTGTCTTTATGAGTGTTGGTACATCCACTTAGCTAGCAGTGCTGGTCACAGCAGCACTTCTTCCTTGCATAGAATCTCCATCAGCAAGCAAGCAGAAATCCAAAGCACTTTCTGTATTGAAATAGCTAGGGTCTCTCCCCTTCACTTTCAGTGTTGATCAGAGTTCATCCTTCTCCAGGCTGGGATCATCTCTTTGAGGCTCTTGCTGACATCTGCAAATGGCACTCTGGTCTGAAGGCTGGGGCACCAGCTCCATGTCTGGATGTAGTGTGGGACGGCTCGTCTGACGCTCAGAGTACATCTGTTATGACAGGAGAAAACTTCCTCAGCTGGGTTTCTTTTATCAATGATAAGAATGCTACCTTAATATATCTGAGCTGATTTAGCATTGGCATGCATAGCATAAAGACAATACCAGGAGGTAATTACCTGTAGCACACTGTAATAGTAACAGTACAGTCTGTTCGGTTGTACAAGCTCTCTTACAATTGCCTGGCCTGCTTTAGCGATCGCCTGTGCTTCAGCATCATTCTCCTGCAGGGAAAATAAAGACATTAATATCTTAATCAAATATCCACAAAAACACAGCTAAATCCTAATGGTAACAACATGCATTTGCATTGCAAGCAGACAAACATGCAAATGGTGGCAAATACATATTGACACACATTGACATGCACTCCTTGGCATGTCCTTCCTTAACATGCATTTACTGCTTGGCATACGACCGCAAGGCACTACAGAGGGTAGTGTGTACGGCCCAGTACATCACTGGGGCCAAGCTCCCTGCCATGCAGGACCTCTATACCAGGCGGTGTCAGAGGAAGGCCCTAAAAATGGTCAAAGACTCCAGCAACCCAAGTCATAGATTGTTCACTCTGCTACCGCACGCCAAGCGGTACTGATGCACCAAGTTTGGAACCAGCAGGACCCTGAACAACTTCTACTCCCCCAAAACATTAGACTACTAAATAGTTAACCAAATAGCAACCCGGACTATCTGCATTGACCCCCTTTGCACTAACTATTTTGCATACGCTGCTGCTACTGCTTATTATCTATCCTGTTGCCTAGTCACTTTACCCCTACCTACAGTGCATTCAGAAAGTATTCATACCCCTTGAGTTTTTCCACATTTTGTTACGTTACAGCCTTATTCTAAAATGGATACAATTGTTTTCTCTCCGCATCAATCTACACACAATATTCCATAATGACAAAGCAAAAACAAGTTTTGAGAAAATGTTACAAATGTATTAAACATTTAACTGAAATATCACATTTACATAAGAATTCAGACCCTTTACTCAGTACTTTGTTGAAGCACCTTTGGCAGCTATTACAGCCTTGAGTCTTCTTGGGTATGGAGCTACAAGCTTGGCACACCTGTATTTGGGGAGCTTCTCCCATTCTTCTCTGCAGATCCTCTCAAGCTCTGTCAGGTTGGATGGGGAGCGTCGCTGCACAGCTATTTTCAGGTCTCTCCAGATATGTTCGATCTGGTTCAAGTCCAGGCTTTATCTGGGCCACTCAAGGACATTCAGAGACTTGTCCCAAAGCCCCTCCTGCGTTGTTTTGGCTGTGTGCTTAGGGTCGTTGTCCTGTTGGAAGGTGAACCTTCGCCCCAGTCTGAAGTCCTGAGTGCTCTGGAGCAGGTTTTCATCAAGGATCTCTCTGTACTTTGCTCCGTTCATCTTTCCCTCGATCCTGACTAATCTCCCAGTCCCTGAAGCTGAAAAACATCCCCAGAGCATGATGCTGCCACCACCATGCTCCACTGTAGGGATGGTGCCAGGTTTCCTCCAGACGTGATGCTTGGCATTCATTCAAGTTCAATCTTGGTTTCATCAGACCAGAGAATCTTATTTCTCATGGTCTGAGAGTCCTTTAGGTGCCTTTTGGCAAACTCCAAGTGGGCTGTCATGTGCCTTTTAATGAGGAGTGGCATCCGTCTGGCCACTCTACCATAAAGACCTGATTGGTGGACTGCTGCAGAGATGGTTGTCCTTCTGGAAGGTTCTCCCATCTCCACAGAGGAACTCTGGAGCTCTGTCAGAGTGACCATAGGGTTCTTGGTCACCTCCCTGACCAAGGCCCTTTTCCCCCGATTGTTCAGTTTGGCTGGGCGACCAGCTCTAGGAAGAGTCTTGGTGATTCCAAACTTCTTCCATTTAAGAATGATGGAGGCCACTATGTTCTTGGGGACCTTCAATGCTGCAGAATTATTTTGGTACCTGTTACGGATACAGGTATCCTGTGTCTTTTTGTGTTTTTCCTCTCCTTCTGCCCTAATCACAGGTGTCCTGTATGTTCCTGATTGGTGGTCGTTGGGGTGTCTGCTGATTGCTGAGGTGGACCAATCAGTGGACATTCCTCTGCATTGCACCACCTGTTTCTGGTTTTTCAATCACACATCCCATTGTTTAAAAGCCAGTCAGTTGTGTTTGTAGAGAGAGACTATTTCCGTATGTGAGTATGGATACTGTGGTGTCCTGTGTACGCACTCATTTGCTGGTTACTCTGTTTGGTAACTTTGTTAGAGACTATTTTCCGTATGCGAGTATGGATACTGTGGTGTCCTGTGTTTTGTGTACTCACTCATTTGCTGGTTACTCTGTTTGGTAACTTTGTTGCGTGTTTCTGGGAAAAGGGGAATTTAAGCAAGTTGCCCTTGGGCATACATTACCCGTAGGAAGAAAACTGTCTAAAAACACTAGTTAGACCTGAGCGGACCACCCACTGTAATTTTTGTATGATTAGCAGTAGCTTAGCGGTTCTTGAGGCAGGCAAGATCAGTTTAGGTTTTTTTTTACACTATTGTTTCATTTCTTGGGTCCTGCTCAGCCCTTTTTCCCAAACCTTAACCGTGTGTTCAAAAATAAACCTTTTTATGTTTGACGGTACTTTATGGTTGTCGTGTAGTTTTTGTTCTCACTGTTCCATGTCACGATTCTAATTTACATGAATTATGTTACGGGTCTCTTGTCCATCCACCATAGATGTTTAAAGCCACGGGGTTCGTAACAGTACCCTTCCCCAGATCTGTGCCTCGACACAATCCTGTCCCGGAGCTCTACGGACAATTCCTTTGACCTCATGGCTTGGTTTTTGCTCTGACATGCACTGTCAACTGTTGGACCTTATATAGACAGGTGTGTGCCTTTCCAAATCATGTGCAATTATTTGAATTTACCACAAGTGGACTCCAATCAAGTTGTAAAAAAATCTCAAGGATGATCAATGGAAACAGGACCTGCACCTGAGCTCAATTTCGAGTCTCATAGCAAAGGGCCTGAATACTTATGTAAATAAGGTATCTTTTTTTAAAAATACATTTGCAAAAAATTCTAAAAACATTTAATTTAATCAATTGTAGAATAAGGCTTTAACGTAACAAAATGTGGAAAGTGATGGGGTCTGAATACTTTCCGAATGCACTGTATATAGCCAAGATATCTTTACTCATTGTTTATTTATTCGTCGTTATCTTTCTATTATTTTTATTGCTGCATTGTTGGGAAGGGCCCATAAGTATGCATTTTACTGTTAGTTTACACCTGTTTATGTGACAAATAAAATTGTATTTGACTCTCCCATCTTACCTTAGCCCACTCAATCATTTGGAGGAGGTCGGAGAGACTCCTCTTCACAGGGATGTAGTGGGTGCCTGGCTTCAGATGGGTGTAGAAATGCTCATAATATGGTGAGTTCTGCTTCAGCACCAGACTGTTCCCCAGCATCAGGTAAGGGAACCTGTAAGCTGCCACTGTGCCATCCACGTTCACCTGATACTTATACTGTAAATGGGAGAGGGAACTGAAGGTGTCACAGTTCTGAATTTTACAAAAACTTCAACAATGGCTAACATTTATTTATCTTCTCACTACTCAGTACTCACACATGTAAAATCTGTATTTAAATTGAAAACTGCTGGCTTTGGGTGACTGGAGTGTTCAGAATGTTCCCTCACCTTGAAGAAGTCAAAGAATCCAACAAGATTTGCTTTGCCCAGATCCTTCTCCCTTTCCCTGAAAAAGAACCAGCCAGTGATTCCGGCGTCTAGCAGCTCTGGGTATTTCTTGGACAGAGTGACCAGGTGTAGGCGCTCTTCACGACTGTCCCGGCCACGGAAGAAGGCCTGTTCTGTTTTGTTGGCCCAAGGGGGACCTAGACGCCAAGGAAACAGAGTAAGGTTATTGCAAGTAATGAGGTGTAAGTAAGCAGAATGAGGTTAAGGGATAGTGTATGAGGTTATACGTCTTACCTGTGTTGCCTTGGACTGACAGCAGGTCATTGGAAACGCCCCTCATGGTCTCCAGGGTGGAGTGAGTGATGTCGTAGGTGGGCAGGATGATGTCTCGGGTGTCTGTGGAACCGCACCAGGAGATGATTGGAACAGGCCCAGGATCGTCATCTGCTTTCCTCGTTTCCATTGGCCAGTCTCCCACATTGATGTAAAATTCCACATCAGGCAGCCTCACCTTTCAATTCAAATTCAGAGACAAAGACAGGGGTACTCAGTTTATGCTGAACAATGAACTAAACAATTACAATTATATTGAAAATACGGTATTATGAGAGTTTCAGGCAAGGGACAAAGTATAACAAAACAGTTCAGAAAGGAACATGATCATACTTCTTGATGAAAGGACAGAGACCTGCCCCCCCCCCCCCCACAAAGCGACGATTTACCTTCCTGGCTAGTGATAGTAACATCTCATCAGAGAACATC
Source organism: Coregonus lavaretus (assembly GCF_964263955.1). NCBI lineage: Eukaryota > Metazoa > Chordata > Actinopteri > Salmoniformes > Salmonidae > Coregonus > Coregonus lavaretus. The sequence continues at coordinate 35,656,913 of NC_140011.1, forward strand.
TTGAAGTCAGTATATTTTCCCAGCGAGCGACGGTACACCTGGTTGTTGAGGACAGCGTAGTGAATGAGACCTCCTCTGTTGGAGAAGCGGCGGGGAACTTCCTGTAGGAGGCGCTGCAGGTCAATGGAGGGGAAGGCACTGAAGTCCCTCTGGATCTGGGGTTCCTCAGCAGGACACTGCATTATGCTCTGCCAGGTAGGAACATCATGCTCTGGGCAGTCACAGTACTCATGATAGACTGGGCCTGAGTATATACAACCAAAGGGATGCATCATGTGGAAGCAGTGAGAATAGATCAAATGTACAACATACTGCCATCTAGCCAAGTGTTTCCCAGCTCCTCGAGTACCCCCAACAGTACATATTTTTGTTGTGGCCTCGTACAAGCACAACTGATTCTACTTGTCAACTAATCATTAAGCCCTTGACAAGTTGAATCAGGTGTTTTTGTACGGGGCTACAATAAAAACACAGGCATACTTTGATGAGGAGTTCACTGGTATTTTCTGTCAAATTATCACACTAATCTGCTTTCATTGAAATAATCAGTGAAAGTTAGCCATTGACTGATATAGATACCTTGTAGGGTGTAAGGTGACTTGGCAACGTGACTGTCTCTGTAGAGTACTTCGACCTTCAGTCCCTTGAGGATACTGCCATACAGACGGTACCTCATCAGAAAAGAACCATCTCCTCTGTCCAGGGGGAGGGGGACATGGATGCGGACATGCTCCTTCTGTGAGAGTGAGGTAATTTTCACTCTGAACGAGTCTTTACCTACATGTAAAGAGAAATACAATTAGATAGATGGATCACCTCTATAATGGGAACAACAATGTAGCCATAGGCACAATTAGAGATGGGGTAGTTTTCAGTCTGCAAAGACTAAGCTAACTAGGGGAATAAAATTGTCCCCAATCATGGACATTGTTTAAGAGTTTGATTTTGTGCATCAATAAAACATTGGCTAGAGCAACAAAAACCTGTATTTAGTAGATTACAAATTCCCATTGTATATGAGATCTCAATTTATATAGGGGTGAAATGCCTTGAAATGGATGGGTTGCTAAAAAGTTTCCCCAAAGACAACTTTGATAAGGGATGGACTTCCAGCAGATATGAAATTCATGAAATTATTGGGTGCATTCGAGCTGATCACTTTTGTCAAGTCTTTCAAAGTGTGTTGCATTCTGGGATAAAATTGTTTGACTTGCGTCTACATTTCAACTGCTTGAACTTTACAAAAATCATGAAATCAAAGGTCATAAGTTTTGACTGCAAGTTTCTGCAGTTGCTCTTCGCCAACTTCCTCCTGCAGCCATCACCTGCATTGTGACAGGCGCTATTGTCAAGCAATCATGAGGGTGTTTTTATTTGACCAAAGACGTGACTGAAACAGGAACCAATTTGATGCAATTCATGTGTAGCCTACAGTGAATAAATACATGTGATTGAGTCTATCCCTCACTAATTGATTGTATAATGCACATGTGATTTCAGTTTGCGAGTGTGTGATATGGGTGTTGGATAAATGTTTTTTCGACATTATAAAGAAAAGCTTTATAAACAATGTCAAAGCTGTCATATTGATCTGAGCCTTGCTGTTGTAAAACCACATTAGTGTCCGACTTTCGGCTGTCGCAGATGCACTTCCCCCGACGTCACTCAACTTTCGTCTACAGTCTGTTGCTTTCGCTTTACCACTCAAACGCGCTAATTGACTTCAGGTAATTGTGCAGTTTATCAACAACACTTACCTGGAGAGAGGGTGAAGTTTTCCCCAGCTGAGTTGACAGCCTGGATGATGAAGTATCGGACGGGCAAAACGACTTTGGGGTCGAGCCCTGGACCCCAAAGAAGACATTTTTCAGGACCGACTTCACTAGCTTGACAAAACGGAAAGTCACTACAACTTGTGGATAATATTAAAACTATACAAACTAACGGAAATACACTCTGTATAGGGTTGAGTAGATCATCTTTAAGAGTCATAGTTAATTTCCTAAAGTAGACTAGCTAGCTAATATTTATGTTTAGGGTACCAACTATTCAGGCATAATCTCGTCTTCAGAGAAGGGGGGGTTAGTTTTGATATGGCGGAGTGTGATTGGACGATGGATGGACTCGTGGGTATTGAGGAATTTTGATGAAATACACACAGGAAAAAGCATTTGTTTACACAGACCAAATATCGATGGGATATTACAGAATAATACCGTATATTACGCGCTTTTAATTAAACCAGATTCGTTTAATGTCGCTCGAACTTTTTTCCAGACTGTGAATGTACCATGAAAATATCCTCGGTGTAGTCCACTGGGATCCATACTTTAGTTCCGCTAACGCACACTAGTCATAAAGCAACAGTAAATAGGCTTAACAACATTTTTGAAATTATTAATGATTCAATTATTTAAACAATTACATTATTAATTGTGCTTATGTGTGCAACGCAGGGCTCTACGGTGCGACCATTTTACTCGCATATACAGTGGGGGAAAAAAGTATTTAGTCAGCCACCAATTGTGCAAGTTCTCCCACTTAAAAAGATGAGAGAGGCCTGTAATTTTCATCATAGGTACACGTCAACTATGACAGACAAAATGAGAGAAAAAAATCCAGAAAATCACATTGTAGGATTTTTAATGAATTTATTTGCAAATTATGGTGGAAAATAAGTATTTGGTCAATAACAAAAGTTTCTCAATACTTTGTTATATACCCTTTGTTGGCAATGACACAGGTCAAACGTTTTCTGTAAGTCTTCACAAGGTTTTCACACACTGTGGCTGGTATTTTGGCCCATTCCTCCATGCAGATCTCCTCCAGAGCAGTGATGTTTTGGGGCTGTCGCTGGGCAACACGGACTTTCAACTCCCTCCAAAGATTTTCTATGGGGTTGAGATCTGGAGACTGGCTAGGCCACTCCAGGACCTTGAAATGCTTCTTACGAAGCCACTCCTTCGTTGCCCGGGCGGTGTGTTTGGAATCATTGTCATGCTGGAAGACACAGCCACGTTTCATCTTCAATGCCCTTGCTTATGGAAGGAGGTTTTCACTCAAAATCTCACGATACATGGCCCCATTCATTCTTTCCTTTACACGGATCAGTCGTCCTGGTCCCTTTGCAGAAAAGCATCCCCAAAGCATGATGTTTCCACCCCCATGCTTCACAGTAGGTATGGTGTTCTTTGGATGCAACTCAGCATTCTTTGTCCTCCAAACACGACGAGTTGAGTTTTTACCAAAAAGTTCTATTTTGGTTTCATCTGACCATATGACATTCTCCCAATCCTCTTCTGGATCATCCAAATGCACTCTAGCAAACTTCAGACGGGCCTGGACATGTACTGGCTTAAGCAGGGGGACACGTCTTGCACTGCAGGATTTGAGTCCCTGGCGGCGTAGTGTGTTACTGATGGTAGGCTTTGTTACTTTGGTCCCAGCTCTCTGCAGGTCATTCACTAGGTCCCCCCGTGTGGTTCTGGGATTTTTGCTCACCGTTCTTGTGATCATTTTGACCCCACAGGGTGAGATCTTGCGTGGAGCCCCAGATCGAGGGAGATTATCAGTGGTCTTGTATGTCTTCCATTTCCTAATAATTGCTCCCACAGTTGATTTCTTCAAACCAAGCTGCTTACCTATTGCAGATTCAGTCTTCCCAGCCTGGTGCAGGTCTACAATTTTGTTTCTGGTGTCCTTTGACAGCTCTTTGGTCTTGGCCATAGTGGAGTTTGGAGTGTGACTGTTTGAGGTTGTGGACAGGTGTCTTTTTTACTGATAACAAGTTCAAACAGGTGCCATTAATACAGGTAACGAGTGGAGGACAGAGGAGCCTCTTAAAGAAGAAGTTACAGGTCTGTGAGAGCCAGAAATTTTGCTTGTTTGTAGGTGACCAAATACTTATTTTCCACCATAATTTGCAAATAAATTCATAAAAAATCCTACAATGTGATTTTCTGGATTTTTTTTCCTCAATTTGTCTGTCATAGTTGACGTGTACCTATGATGAAAATTACAGGCCTCTCTCAACTTTTTAAGTGGGAGAACATGCACAATTGGTGGCTGACTAAATACTTTTTTTCCCCACTGTACGCCTAAATATTTTGCTGTGCGACCTGGATTTTTTATTTAGGAGCACCAGTGAAACTAGAAAAATTAAAGATTTTAGTTTTATTACCTCAAATATTTTTCATTGTGCTCCTACATTTGTGTTCACCTACATTTTTCAACTTAGCCGCGCACACGTGCTCCTTGTAAAAAAGGTCAGCATAGAGCCCTGCAACAGTGGAGGAGATGTGATGAAGTTGGCTACAATAGTAAAATATGGATTCAATTAATGCACAGATTTAGTCCCGTTTTATTCATGTTTTTCAACAATACACAGGCCTGTAAGAAATTATTTTCACTAAAACATATTACAAAATGAAAATATTTGCACAATGTTACTCAAAACATTACCCCTTTGCTAGAGCATTGACTCTTTCTCCCAATCATCACTGCTCAAGTTGTACTCTCCATCTGTAGTTGTATCTGAGTCATACTCCTCAAAGTCTGACAAACTGGAGCTCCTGATGGGAAGTTGTTCCATGAGGCCTGGAATGAACTGTGACGTCTGATCAATGATAAGTGAATTTGAAATCTCTGTGGGCAAAATTGATGACTCATTGAACCGTAGAGGCCGGGGCAATGTCAGGCTCTTAGGGCTTAGGATGCGGTCTGTTCTATTTCGACTAACAGAGGTTCTCTGGCTCAGTATGCAAGAAAAAGCTCTGGAAAGGGTCCTGTGTGGGCAACCAAGGTCCCTTGGCCCTCTGATATCCTCCAGACTCCTTAGGTCCCTTGTGGAGGCCATATCAGTTCCTGTAGAGATGTGCCTGTTTTTTGATGTTCGGTTTGAGTAAATGTTGGTGACAGAGATGGAGCGGCCATGTTTCAGGCCAAAATCTGTAGTGGTTGGAGAGATACCAGAGTATGAGTGCTGTGTGAGTTTAAAACAGCCAGTTGTACTCCTATCTGATCTACTGTCCTTACCTAATGAGCTAAAGAAGGCATCTTCATTCTCTGTGTTGAGGCTAACATGACTGGGTCTAGAACTTGTGGAATCAATCTGGGATTCTTTTACAACAGATTGACTACTAAAATAGGGTGAATGTGGATAATTTGTTCTACTTAATTCTTCCTTTGACAGTGATAGGTTTCCATTTTTATCTATTGATATTGTGTGTCTTTCTTTGTCTTGAATATCTAACTGGGCATCCTTGGATGCTATTTTAATGGTAGACATTGTCGGCTCATTGCAGCCTCTGTTCTGTAGTCTTAGATGACCTGCCACATTATGTTGAAGGTCAATCGGTTTTAGCACTTCTTCGACCTCTGGACCCCTGCTCTTCCCTGTCCCTCTATTCTCACTGATGTCACTAGCTCCCTCAAGTGTTGAGGGCACAGTTTTCTCCTTTCTAACAAGCAACACACTCTTTTCCTCAATTCGTTTGCTACTGAATGTCATTCTGAGGCGATTCATTATCTGATCTACTTTGCGGTTGCTTCTGTATCCAGTGGGCTCTTTTTCAGTTCTCTCAGAGAAATGAGTTGCGCCCTGATCAAGCAGACCCAAGCTATTCTTTCTATTACGAAATGCAAACAAACCCTTTTTTGAAATCTGCTGTTTAAGCTGACTGATATGATGTATTTCACTATCATTAATCTCTGAACCAATCGCTTTTATTCTTTCCTCTGTCATCAAATGTTTTCTGACTGCTGGGGCACTATGTGTACACTCATGGGATCTGGTGAGATTAGTCAAATGATCTGGTGAAACCGGGGGGCTGTGAAGAGGTGACTGAGGCCGGTGGGAGGCCCTGGAGCTGAGGCTGGAGAGAGAATGAGTCGTAACTGCCAGGTTGGGACCTTTGTCATATACACCTGTATAATAAGCATGGTGTTTGAACATTCTTTGGTTATTAGATTGAATGGAGGCATTCGTCTGCAGTTTCCTCTGTGGTAAACCAACCTGGGCTGCTAAATTATGCTGCTTCGCCAACATGTTGATTCTCTCAGAAGATGACAGCCATCTTGTGTTATTGGGTGGCAAGTAGAGGGAGTTATTGTCACCAGCGGTTAAATGTCTATCAAGTGACTTGGCCCTGTTAGAGCATTTTGGACTATCAGGTGCTGTAGCTAAAGTGTTCTTAGACATGGAGAGAGAGTTAAATATCAAAGATGAGCTTAATCTGGTACTATTTTCAGGAGGGTAATGAGACGGTGTGGTGTGAAGCAGGGTTCTGCTGAGGCTCTGGGGTGGAGCACACTGTAGGTCAGAGGCAGGGAACAAGGTGGGATGACTACTTGAAATGTGCTGTCTCAAGGTGACTTGACTCTCTCTGTGGTCAGAGGAGGGGAGGCCGGAGGCTTGAGCTTGGGTCTCTACATGATGGGAGGTGGGCAGTGTGGTGGAGCTGCTTGGTCTTAGCAAGGAGAACGTTCCTGGTGACTCCACACTCCATGGCCTGATCAAGGACAAATGGCGAGCTGGTGTTACGGCCCGACCAAAGGTCTTCTGAAGCGGACTTCTCTTCACGTTAGAAAACTGAAGCTTTGGAGGTCCATGTGGGCTGTGAAAGGGAAAGGTTTTTACCTCAGGGGAAATACTCCCCACAGTGTCAGTCCTGGGTAGGGACTGCTGTTGAAGTTCAAGGCAGGGGGTGGACATGTCAGGGTGGTGGGCACTGATGGGGCTGCTACATATGTTCAGAGTTGGGCTGTTAGAGGGAATAGACATTTTCAATTCAGCTGATGGTTGGATGTGTTCTCTCCATTGGATAGATGTGCAATCCTCATGCTTCACTGGAGGCTGGCTGACTGGTTCTGATGCTGGTCCAGTTACTCTAGAATTGTCTTGGTCCTCTCTCTGAGTGGTGCTGCAGTGAGCCTGACCTATGGCCATGGAAGAGAACAAGATTGACATTCACTTTTGGCACATCTGTTTACATTGGTATGTATTTTCTAGGAAACCAGCCTCTTTGAGAGATACCTAATCTTATTTCCTGTATTAAGTATGTTTAAATAGCAGACCAAAGATTACAGAAAAAAAAGCCAGCTAAACTTATATGGCTCCATTTGTATGTACATGGGTTACAGAATGGTCAAGTTAACTGTTTGTTTTAGTGTATGTTTCACTCCCCACCCAACTGGGAGCCACTGTAACTGATGTGGCAATCATAAAGGTTACTATCTGTCCTTTAGTGAAGAACCAGGGGAGGATTCGAGCCATTAAACACCTGTGGAGCTCTCCTGCTTTCCACCTGTTTCCAGTGGATCTGTGAACCTCTTCACTGTTTTACCCTCCGAGAAGGCAGCAGGTTCAATCACCTGTAAATCATAGAAAGAGAGTCATGTCTATTTTTAGACATTACCTGCTTTCTGGTGCAAACATACAATAAAATCCAAACACTAGTCTAGACAATTGTAAATTAGCACATGAAAGAAAGCGAGTTGAGCCATGTAAAAGGGTTAACGGCTCCAGGAAGAGAAAAGCACATGGTAGTATTGTCAGAGGGGAGGAACATTTTAACTCACCTGCTGAAATGAAACAAACATTCCTCAATGGTGAAACGAAAGACATTAAGCTTGCAGTCTTTCAAACTTAAAATCATCTCTACAGTAGGCTTGGCACCAGGAACAGAAATCACTGATTCACAATCACATGTATGCAGGTGAGTACTGAGGACAATGACAATTGATCTTGTTTATGTTCTCTTGTGGTATCTGCAGTAGTAGACCATAAAATGTCGCCCCAGAATTTAAAGGTGCACTATGCAGAAATCGCTCCACCATTTCCTGGTTGCAAAAATTCTAATAGTTTGCCTAATTTCAGCCATTGTGTAGAGAATAATTGTACCATCTATACCGCTGTGAAATATGTTTTCCATAACCCAACATCTTTTATTTTCATCTGTCTGAAGCTGGTGTACAAAACCAAAAGTAAAATAGGCAAAACTAAACTTAAGAACGGGAAGCATAGAAATAGTGCACACAGAACATATCTACTGCTTCTTAGACTTGCTTTCAATGAGAATGACCAATCTATAACTCACATTTCAATGTGAATTTTGTGGGTCTACCAAAAAGTAACATATTGCAGCTTTAATGTTGAGTGTAGCTATGTCATCCATAAAGGTAAAACCATGTTTTAAGATTAGTTAGAATGCCATGATAATTCGAAAACTGAAATTATCAAGAACTATAACTGATATTGTTTCAACTTTGGTCTCAGGCTCTAGATGACGACCTCCAGCAGTCTCCTGTTTGAAGAGCAGTTCCTGTGCTATATCTGTCTGGATGTCTTCACTGAGCCAGTCTCTACTTCATGTGGACACAACTTCTGCATGGCCTGTATCACAAAGTACTGGGATAGCAATGACTTGTGCCAGTGTCCAATGTGTAAGGAGTCATTCTACAGGAGGCCTGAGTTTCGCATCAATACTTTCATTTCTGAGCTGGCTGCTCAGTTCAGGGAGTCAGTTCAAGTTAAAGCTATCATCAACCAAGAACAATGCCCTTTTCAACTCCTATACATCCCCCTGTGACGTCTGCACTGAGATGAAGCTCAAGGCCCTGAAGTCCAGCCTGGTGTGTCAGACCTCTTACTGTGAGACTCACCTGGAGCCTCATCAGAGAGTTGCAGCTTTAAAGAGACACAAGCTGATCGAACCCTGTGGAGAACCTGGAAGACAGGATGTGTAAGAAGCATGACAGACACCTGGAGCTGTTCTGTAGGACTGACCAAATGTGTCTTTGTGTCTTGTGCTTGAAAACAGACCACATGACTCATGACACTGTCCCTATAGAGGAAGAGTGTGGAGAGAGGAAGGCTCAGCTGGGGAGGACTGAGGCAGAAGTTCAGCAGATGATCCAGGAGAAACTGCAGGAGGTTGTAGAGGTCAAACAATCAGTAAAGCTCAGCAAGAGTTGCAGAGAGCGAGATATCAAAAAGTGTGCAGGTCATCACTGATCTGGTGTTACTCCATTGAGAGAAGCCAGGCTGAGCTCATTGGGTGATTGAGGAGAAGCAGAAAGCAGGCTGAAGGGTTCATTAAAGAGCTGGAGCAGGAAATCACTGAGCTATAGAGGAGAAGCACTGAGCTGGTACAGCTCTCAAACACTGAAGACCACCTCCACCTCCTCCAAAGCTCCCCATCCATGTGCACCCCTCCATCTACCAAGGACTGGTCTGATACCAGTGTTCACAGTGATCTGAGTGTGGAGACTGTGAGGAGAGCCGTGTCTCAGCTGGAGGAGACACTGAATAAAGAGATGGAGAAGCTGAAGAGGATTTGGCAGTATGCATTGGCTGTGACTCTGGACCCTCATGCAGAACGTCCCTCTCTCATCCTGTCTGAGGATGGGAAACAAGTGAGAGTTGGAGGCATCAGACCGAATCTTCCTAACAACCCAGAAAGGTTTGATCATGTTGTCATTGTATTGGGAAAGGAGGGCTTCTCGTCAGGGAGATTTTACTATGAGGTGAAGGTTAAGGGGAAGATTGAGTGGGATGTAGGAGTGGCCAGAGTCCATCAACAGGAAGGGGAATATCTCACTGACCCCTAAGAATGGATACTGGACTGTGATCCTGAAGGATGGGAGTAAATACACAGTGTGCCTTCCCATCTGTCCTCCTCTTCCTGAGAGAGAAGCCTCAGAAGGTTGGGGTGTTTGTGGATTATGAAGAGGGTCAGGTCTCCTTTTATGATGTGGAGGCTAGGGCTCATATCTACTCTTTCACTAGGCTGCACCTTCACTGAGAAACTCTATCCATACTTTAGCCCTTACTTGAATAATGATGGTAAAAACTCTGCGCCTCTAATCATCTCTCCTGTCAATCACACAGAATGAGTTTCAATCCAATTGACTTGTAAAATATCAATATTTTTCTTTTTGATAGTGATGTGTCAATGAATAGGGATTGAAGTGTACTAAAGTTACATGTAATCTATGGCTGGGCAATATGGCCTAAAAGTAATATCTACATTTTTTCCCCCAGAAATGTGGACGATTCACGATATATCTTGATTTTTCTTGATTTTCTCGAAACAAACAAAAAAAGACCAAGACATAATTCAAATAAGTGTTTTCTTTATTTAAATGAAGAGATAAACAATGCCTCTTGTCTTTCTGTATCAACTAGGCCTATATGCAAAACAAACACATGAACAACATCACTTGCCAGGCTGTCATCATAGTACATAAGATTTTGAAAACATGCCTCATGTATCCCTGAAAATGTGCAAAATAACAAAACGAATACTAAATTGCTGTCAAACAAAACAATGTTATTTTACTTTGCTCCTATAAGTTTCTGGAGAGGAACACAAGCCTGTCTACTGACTCTGGCTTGAGGCATGCCCTGTGGCATGTTCCAATGTTCCCACCTGTGCTGAAGACCCTCTCCGAAGGGGCACTTATAGCAGGAATGCATAGGTACTTATTTGCAAGATTGCTCAGTCTTGTGAACTTGGCCTCATGGAGCTTCCACCACTCAAGTGGGTCTGTGTCAGGGGACATCAAGTAGCTTGACAGCTGATGTGTCCTCCTCTGACTGGGAGGCAGACGGCACTGTCTTCATGAAGAAGCTTGCAAGTGTTTTCTTGCTCTTAGCCACAGGTTCAGCTTCTTCTTCTTGGCGCACTCGCTCAGCTGTGCCAGGCTGAGGTGTGCTTTTTCTCAGCTAGCAGAGACTGGAGCTTCAAAACAGTTCTTTGTTTGATGCCCTCAACCTTGTCGTGTGCTATGTACAGTGGGGAAAAAAAGTATTTAGTCAGCCACCAATTGTGCAAGTTCTCCCACTTAAAAAGATGAGAGAGGCCTGTAATTTTCATCATAGGTACACGTCAACTATGACAGAAAATCACATTGTAGGATTTTAAATGAATTTATTTGCAAATTATGGTGGAAAATATGTATTTGGTCAATAACAAAAGTTTCTCAATACTTTGTTATATACCCTTTGATGGCAATGACACAGGTCAAACGTTTTCTGTAAGTCTTCACAAGGTTTTCACACACTGTTGCTGGTATTTTGGCCCATTCCTCCATGCAGATCTCCTCTAGAGCAGTGATGTTTTGGGGCTGTCGCTGGGCAACACGGACTTTCAACTCCCTCCAAAGATTTTCTATGGGGTTGAGATCTGGAGACTGGCTAGGCCACTCCAGGACCTTGAAATGCTTCTTACGAAGCCACTCCTTCGTTGCCCGGGCGGTGTGTTTGGGATCATTGTCATGCTGAAAGACCCAGCCACGTTTCATCTTCAATGCCCTTGCTGATGGAAGGAGGTTTTCACTCAAAATCTCACGATACATGGCCCCATTCATTCTTTCCTTTACACGGATCAGTCGTCCTGGTCCCTTTGCAGAAAAACAGTCCCAAAGCATGATGTTTCCACCCCCATGCTTCACAGTAGGTATGGTGTTCTTTGGATGCAACTCAGCATTCTTTGTCCTCCAAACACGACGAGTTGAGTTTTTACCAAAAAGTTCTATTTTGGTTTCATCTGGCCATATGACATTCTCCCAATCCTCTTCTGGATCATCCAAATGCACTCTAGCAAACTTCAGACGGGCCTGGACATGTACTGGCTTAAGCAGGGGGACACGTCTGGCACTGCAGGATTTGAGTCCCTGGCGGCGTAGTGTGTTACTGATGGCAGGCTTTGTTACTTTGGTCCCAGCTCTCTGCAGGTCATTCACTAGGTCCCCCTGTGTGGTTCTGGGATTTTTGCTCACCGTTCTTGTGATCATTTTGACCCCACGGGGTGAGATCTTGCGTGGAGCCCCAGATCGAGGGAGATTATCAGTGGTCTTGTATGTCTTCCATTTCCTAATAATTGCTCCCACAGTTGATTTCTTCAAACCAAGCTGCTTACCTATTGCAGATTCAGTCTTCCCAGCCTGGTGCAGGTCTACAATTTTGTTTCTGGTGTCCTTTGACAGTTCTTTGGTCTTGGCCATAGTGGAGTTTGGAGTGTTACTGTTTGAGGTTGTGGACAGGTGTCTTTTATACTGATAACAAGTTCAAACAGGTGCCATTAATACAGGTAACGAGTGGAGGACAGAGGAGCCTCTTAAAGAAGAAGTTACAGGTCTGTGAGAGCCAGAAATCTTGCTTGTTTGTAGGTGACCAAATACTTATTTCCCACCATAATATGCAAATAAATTCATTAAAAGTCCTACAATGTGATTTTCTGGATTTTTCTTTCTCAATTTGTCTGTCATAGTTGACGTGTACCTATGATTAAAATTACAGGCCTCTCTCATCTTTTTAAGTGGGTGAACTTGCACAATTGGTGGCTGACTAAATACTTTTTTTCCCCACTGTATGTAGTCGTGAACCAGGGATCTATCAGTGTGGCCGTATCCAGGAGGTCATCTATGGCAGGGTTATCGTACTTGTAATTTAGATACTCCAGTGTGGCGCTCTTGATTTGTTTTGTGAGATCATTTTTACCCTCCTCTGGCTGCAGGAGGCTGGTGTTGAAGAGCTGTAGCACAGGCAGGAGGCTGGTGTTGAAGAGCTGTAGCACAGGCAGGAGGCTGGTGTTGAAGAGCTGTAGCACAGGCAGGAGGTAAGAGATGCTAACGTAGTCTTCACCAGACAGCACGTCAGTGAATTCTTGTAGTGGGCTTATGGCTTTGTTCACTGTCTCCAAAACGTCGATATCCTGGCAGCTGGGCACCAGGTGCCTGCTTTTCTTCTCTGAGCCTAGGACCCGGGCTATAGCCTTCTCCTGCTCGTTCAACCATCTTCTGTCTTGAACCCCACCTGGTTGGGGACTCTGTGATGAGCTGGTGAGTGGGTAGACTGAGCTCAGCCTGTACCAAAACCATATCTCTCCTCTTCTTCCAGCTAAAAGAGAAGTAACATTTCCTGATAAGCCTTATTTCTATTTGAAAAATAAAACATATTGGCAAAAACTCACCCTGCATAATATTATTATTACTACAAGAAGGAACACACACAAATACTGGTCTATTCTATTGTTCAGGAATGTTTGACCATTGTAGCTGTTTGCATAGGCCTATATGTTTACATATTTAATCGTTTTGATTGAAAATGTATTTAAATCAAACAATTACATTTAGTCCATATTGTTGTTATTATTTAAACACGCCTGTGGTTAATTTACTATTGGATTGGTAGAATTACAAACAGTTATTTGGTTAAAAAAATTGATTACAGCTGGTCTGAAGATAATTTATTTTGAATCCATTTTCATTATCCAATGGCACACTTACCGATGGCGAGGTGAATGAAGCCTGTGTCCAAAGCACTGCAGGCGGGTCCACTTGTTCAAGCGCAATGCTTTTATCATGTTGCTCCCGCTGTCGGTTGTCATGCACACCTGTCTGTCTTCGCTCAGCTTCCACGATGCCAGTGAGTCTTTGATAACCTGGGCTATTATTTCACCCGTATGGTCATCGGGGAAGTAGGATGTCTGGAGGCATACATTTAGCAATGTCCATGCTTCATCTATATAGTGGACTGTCAAGCTTAGGTATGGCTCCGACGTTCTGCTCGACCATAGATCGGTTGTGGTGGAAAAGTACGAAATTAGCCAGCTTCTCATGCGGCTATGGTATATTGATGACTGGAAACATCAGCATCGCGTAGTTTCAAGCATTCCTCCCATTCCACTGTGTGTTTCTGTCTCAGGTGCTGGAAAAGGTTAGTTGTGCAGCCACACACTTTGCACAGGACATTGGTTTGACGAACATCTGACCTCTCAAACCCGAACCACTTCCATAGGACAGAACAAACATTGCTACCCTTTTGGGAATGATTTCATTCTCACGAGAGGCTGAGCTGGCTTCCTCACTGTCCACTTTGGTAGAATGCCTGCCGCTACACTTCATGGTCATGGTTACAACTCGGGAAAGGCTGTCCAGGATTGTGATTTGTGGACAACTTTTGTGCATGTGCTGGGACGCCGTTGGGGCATGGTTCGGTTCACTATCGGCTGACAGAGAGCGAGATGTCGCATTTGCCAACGTTATAATGTAAACCCTCGTACATTTTTCTTTAGTAGATTCTTGCGATACATCCATTTGGCATATCGCACAAAAACACAAATTAGAATTAATCGAATTAAATCGATATATCGCCCAGCCCTAATGTGATCATGTGATAGTTGGTGTTATCATGTTGTTGGGTTGGTTTGAGTAAGGTGCCTGACAAGATTGTAATATGATTTTAGGGACTGGATTCAATCCGTATCGCGGAGGATTTCTGATTGAGCCGTCATATGCAGCGTTTACAGTGAATGCAGTCTCCACGAACGCGGGAACATTAACTTTAAATTTAAATCGAGCTATAACGCAGATCTTTTGCATACTTCGGCAATACGGATTGAATCCAGCCTGAGGTCTACTACAGATGATATGATGGTGTCTTTTTTGGTTTTGCTACATCATCTGACATTTTTTAACTTCTTACAAATAAAAACATATTTTGACCACTGATACCTGTCTGAAATTAAAATAATATGAATCTTATTTACTGTTAAAACAGGGAAATAAAGGAGTAATTACAGACTATTTTCTTGAATAATGCATCAGATTCCCTGTTTTGTATTCTAATTCCATCCCATAAATCCAGACTCTTCAGGCACTAAATGGACAGTCTCTCTAGACATCCGCTTTGCCTCCCACAATTGTCAAACGCTGCAATTTAACAGCGTAGGTACATAGAACGTCAGTTTGACATACAGGAACTACCTTATCCGCTTGAGTGCAAAAAAGTAGCTCACAAGATGGTTATTTTTAATGAGTGCATTTCGAAAGTGGCTAGTTTGCATCAACTACCTTTACTAAAACCACAACAAAGGTTTTGCGTGCGAACTTTGGTTTCGAATCGTGACATTCTGGAATGTCTGCCTCGTGATTTGTTGGGAGAGTTGTCTGTCTGAATTGAACCCACTGAACAATTTTTCCCCCCTTATCAAATTTGCCAAAAAAAAGTCTGTCATTGAAACCAGACCCTAGTCACTGTTGCATAGGGTTGGGTTTTCGAGACTACTAAATGGACGCCATTAATGCGAGTGAGCAGAGTGGTATACTACGATGCTAGCTAGATCTACTCAGGTTTTTCTAATACTAGCCAGCTAGCTTCACATTCCAACACAGGCTTCATCCATGTTACGAAGGTGGATATTGATCGTGCACCCGCGGCTTAGTCGAGCCGGGCTTGTAACTGTGCGTTCATGTCCCACGTGGCTAGCCAAATGCCGAACTCTCCATTGTGACTGAAACATCAATCCATGGGCGAGTCACTGCCACATTAACTTTTCTTTCATTTTGATTTCGGCAGAAATGTTATCTTGCAAATTCAGCAGGATATGGTGTGGAATACGCTATTAGAAGTGCCTTTCTTTTATTACGTATAGTTAATGTAATATGATAGGCATTTTAATATTACTATTTTTAACACAACAAAAAACATTTAATGAATACAATATTTAATCAGTCATCTTCAGCAAATGAATGGGATGATGACGGACATTTTGAGAGAGGGAGGGAATCTGATTTCATTGGTCTTTAACTCGCTGCTTAGACACTTCATTCAGGACCCCATGTAGCTAAATTGGTAGAGCATGGTGCTTGCAACGCCATGGGTTGTGAGTTCGTTTCCCACGGGGGGCCAGTATGAAAATGAATGCACTCACTAACTGTAAGTCACTCTGGATAAGAGCGTCTGCTAAATGACTAAAATGTAAATGTAAAATGATAAGTGGAGTTAGCCTGGCCAGGAGCAGCTTAGTTCTAAAGGACTCGTTGCATAGATATTTATTTGACTAAAAGGTCGTGTTGAACTCAGAGTTGACCAAAGTTGGCTCACTAACACCTATCTCACACCGTTGTACACCACTCTGGTCATATACCCCCAGTTTCCTATCTGGAGGGAGGTATCTACTGTAATGCTGGTTAGTGAAAGGTTAAGAGCCACAAAACACACAATACACATTTTAAAACAGCCTTAGAGACTATGAAACTGTTATCCTCAATGTTGATCCTTCATATTTGAAGAGATTCGCCTTGTTTTTGTGATTCGATTTCGTGTGTGTGTGTGTGGTATTTGAATCAATATTTGCTTTCAACTTTTGAGTTCATCAAAAGCTATGGACCAATCTCATAACTCAACAATAAATGCAACTCCCAATAAATCAATATTTAAGTTCAATATTAAAGTCTTCTCAAGAACTGTCACAAGCTGCTGAGTTTACTCAAGCATGTGTTCATGGGCGTGGAAACCTGTTGAGGTTACACACAGCTGTTAAATAGGCTCCCTGAAGGTGTGTAATATGTGAACTTTGGCGCAGTGTATGCCCAAAGATAAGAGGAACCCCCAGGCACTGGTTACTACACCCCTACTGAGGGTCATTATGCTCTATCCAGGGCTGTTCAACCCCGGTCCTGGAGGGCTGAACCACTTCTGGTTTTCATCCTCACCTTCTAATCAGGAACTAATTCAGACCTGGGACACCAGGCCAGTGAAATGAACTACCAGGTAGAAACAAAAACCAGAAGCGTTTCGGCACTTCAGGACTGGAATTTAACAGACCTGAGTCTAGTCTGTACCTTACTATCCTCTGAGTCATCCTTAATGGGCTCTTCCTCTGTGTGCACCTCCTTGGTGAGCCCATCCTCTGTGTACACCTCCTTGGTGAGCCCATCCTCTGTGTACACCTCCTTGGTGAGGCCATCCTCTGTGTACACCTCCTTGGTGAGCCCATCCTCTGTGTACACCTCCTTGGTGAGCCCATCCTCTGCGTACACCTCCTTGGTGAGCCCATCCTCTGTGTGCACCTCCTTGGTGAGCCCCTCTGTGTGCACCTCCTTGGTGAGCCCATCCTCTGTGTGCACCTCCTTGGTGAGCCCCTCCTCTGTGTGCACCTCCTTGGTGAGCTCCTCTGCAAGCTCACCTATTTGCTCCTCCACATGCTTTGCCTCAGTACTCTTGTCTTCGCAGCTTGGTTCTCTAGGGGATGGGAAGAAAACATGCATTAGAATATCACTGTACCCTAATTTCATACTCATACTTTAATCTGCTTGTTTCTACCATGTTTTGTAAGTGTGCTAGCTACTTAATTGTGACAAAGGCTCACCCATTGTTATGGCTGTGGCTCTTGTCTTTTCCTCCCGTGTCTCTGCTGCCCCTGATAGGGACCCTGAGGCTGAACATGGAGCTGAGACGGCCTCGCAGAGTTGTATGTCTTCCACTCCGCTCATCCTTCCCTTTTATTGGCTTACTTCTCACAGTTTGGTGCTCTGACAAATGACAGAATGGTTGAAATATCATTCAGGAGAAGCAGCACTGAATGCTGAGAACTACGATAGCCAAAAATATAAAGAATAGGACTGCATTGACCTGAACCCTTATTAGTAGCAGCAATATCTACAGTCGTTGTCAAAAGTTTTGAGAATGACACAAATATTAATTTTCACAAAGTCTGCTGCCTCAGTTTTAATGGCAATTTGCATATACTCCAGAATGTCATGAAGAGGGATCTTTGCCATGAAAATGAACTTAATCCCCAAAAAACTTTTCCACTGCATTTCAGCCCTGCCACCAAAGGACCAGCTGACATCATGTCAGTGATTCTCTCATTAAACACGGGTGAGAGTGTTGACGAGGACAAGGCTGGAGATCACTCTGTCATGCTGATTGAGTTAGAATAACAGACTGGAAGCTTTAAAAGGAGGGTGGTGCTTGAAATCATTGTTCTTCCTCTGTTAACCATGGTTACCTGCAAGGAAACACGTGCCGTCATCATTGCTTTGCACAAAAAGGGCTTCACAGGCAAGGATATTGCTGCTAGTAAGATTGCACCTAAATCAACAATTTATCGGATCATCAAGAACTTCAAGGAGAGAGGTTCAATTGTTGTGAAGAAGGCTTCAGGGCGCCTGAGAAATCCAGCAAGCGCCAGGACCGTCTCCTAAAGTTGATTCAGCTGCAGGATCGGGACACCACCAGTGCAGAGCTTGCTCAGGAATGGCAGCAGGCAGGTGTGAGTGCATCTGCATGCACAGTGAGGCAAACACTTTTGGAGGATGGCCTGGTGTCAAGAATGGCAGCAAAGAAGCCACTTCTCTCCAGGAAAAACATCAGGGACAGACTGATATTCTGCAAAAGGTACAGGGATTGTACTGCTGAAGACTGGGGTAAAGTAATTTTCTCTGATTAATCCCCTTTCCGATTGTTTGGGGCATCCGGAAAACACCTTGTCCGGAGAAGACAAGGTGAGCGCTACCATCAGTCCTGTGTCATGCCAACAGTAAAGCATCCTGAGACCATTCATGTGTGGGGTTGCTTCTCAGCCAAGGGAGTGGGCTCACTCACAATTTTACCTAAGAACACAGCCATGAATAAAGAATGGTACCAACACATCCTCTGAGAGCAACTTCTCCCAACCATCCAAGAACAGTTTGGTGACGACCAATGCCTTTCCCAGCATGATGGAGCACCTTGCCATAAGGCAAAAGTGATAACTAAGTGGCTTGGGGAACAAAACATCGACATTTTGGGTCCATGGCCTGGAAACTCCCCAGACCTTAATCCCATTGAGAACTTGTGGTTGATCCTCAAGAGGCGGGTGGACAAACAAAAACCCACAAATTCTGACAAACTCCAAGCATTGATTATGCAAGAATGGGCTGCCATCAGTCAGGATGTGTTCCAGAAGTTAATTGACAGCATGCCAGGGCGGATTGCAGAGGTCTTGAAAAAGAAGGGTCAACACTGCAAATATTGACTCTTTGCATAAACTTAATGCAATTGTCAAGAAAAGCCTTTGACACTTATGGAATGCTTGTAATTATACTTCAGTATACCATAGTAACATCTGAGTAAAATATCTAAAAACACTGAAGCAGCAAACTTTGTGAAGACCAATACTTGTGTCATTCTCCAAACTTTTGACCACGACTGTACAGCTAGGTCACCTGTAGTGACCTACTCATACTCTCGTTGCAGCAGTAGCAGATCTGACTCCACTTCTGCTTTTCTTAATCTTTACATTGCTCTGGCGTCTTATTAGTCAACACTTGTCCTAAGGGCAATTTCAGGCAATTTCTAGGTCAATGGTTGCAAACAATTACATGTAATGCATCATAGTGATTATTCTCCCTAACCTCAGTCTAGCGAGTCATAGACTGAGCAAATTAACAATTAACCATAGGTACATACACTGAGTATACGAAACATTAAGAACACCTGCTCTTTCCATGACATAGACTGACCTGCTTGCTGTTTGGGGTTTTAGGCTGGGTTTCTGTATAGCACTTTGTGACATCTGCTGATGTAAAAAGGGCTTTATAAACAACATTTGATTGATTGATTGATTGACCTTGGGGGTGGGGGGGAAGGGTTAGGGGGACTCAATATTAGGAAGGTGTTCCTAATGTTTGGTATACTCAGTGTATACAGATAATTATATGGAAAGAGTCATGTCATGAGACATCTATTACGTTATGAGGAAACATTTAACCCAATGCAACATATAAAACACAGTGATACTATATATTTCTGTGCCTCAGGGAATGGAAGTTTCCTCCATCCCAGGTAGGAATATAAGCCTTTTTATGTGTGTGAAGAAAAGCTCTGTGTCCATGCCTGCAGATCTGAAACTCTATAGCATTGTATTCTGCCATCCATGTATGAGTGTGTATACATTATATCTGGTGGTCTGTCCTCACCTGTATTAGTGCTGTGTGGTGACTGGGATTGGTGGACACTGCTGATCTGGTTGCTCTGTTGGTTTCTCTGGTTCTCAGGCCATCCTAACACAGACTTTCTGTCCCCCCGCTGCTCAAGCAGCCGTCTGGTGAGCACACAAACATAAATGATTAGTCACACATAAAGTATGTACACACACACACACACACACACACACACACACACACACACACACACACACACAGACAGACAGACAGACAGACACAGAGACCCACTTGCCTTTTTTGTATCAAATCTAACTTTTCAAAATCAAAGGCAGGTAAATTACAGTAAAGTATATGGTCTCTCACTTACCCAATCCTCTCCTTTTCAATCTCCTGTAGATGCTTGTCTCTCTCTAGAACATCAAGAACAGCATGAGCCTCTTCGTTGCTTAGAAAACCTAGATCCAATTTCAAACTACACACCGTCATCGTTCTGAAGGAGGCGCCAATCGCAAAGTAATTCCTCTAAAGTTTGGCAGGTGAGGTGATAAAGGAAATAGATGATCAGTTCCTTTTCAACTTACTATTAGACATTTAGATAACCAAACCACGGATGTTCAGACAGCCTGTGTCTTCCCATTGCATAGTACTCAGTGGAAGTGTTTCAGTCTCTCCCTCCCCTCATGCTAAAAGAACAAACATAACCCTATGCAGGTGGATCAACGTCGCTGGTCAGGTGAGAACAATCTAAAGATCAGGTTTCACCCTATCACTCCCAGCGCTCTGTTTGACTGTTGGGCAGTCGCTGATGTTATCTACAATCTGCCAGGTCCTTGGGTGTGCCGTCTAGACGTGGCGAGAAGCATAGGACATGTAATCCCTGTATTTTCCACCTGGTGTGCAGCACACATCATTCAGAACAGTGACAACATATACAGTGCTTTTGGAAAGTATTCGGACCCCTTGACTTTTTCCACATTTTGTTACGTTACAGCCTTTTCTAAAATGTATTACATTGTTTTTTCCCCCACTCATCAATCTACACACAATACCCCATAATGACAAAGCAAAAACAGGTTATACATTTTTGCAAATGTATTACAAATTAAAAACGGAAATGTCACATTTACGTAAGTATTCAAACCCTTTACTCAGTACTTTATTGAAGCACCTTTGGCAGCGATTACAGCCTAGAGTCTTCTTGGGTATGACGCTACAAGCTTGGCACACCTGTATTTGGGGAGATCCTCTCAAGCTCTGTCAGGTTGGATGGGGAGCGTTGCTGCACAGATATTTTCAGGTCTCTCCAGAGATGTTCGATCGGGTTCAAGTCCGGGCTCTGGCTGGGCCACTCAAGGACATTCAGAGACTTGTCCCAAAGCCACTCCTGCGTTGCCTTGGCTATGTGCTTAGGGTCGTTGTCCTGTTGGAAGGTGAACGTTCGTCCCAGTCTGAGGTCCTAAGTGCTCTGGAGCAGGTTTTCATCAAGGATCTCTCTGTACTTTGCTCCATTCATCTTTCGCTCGATCCTGACTAGTCTCCCAGTCCCTGCCGCTGAAAACACCCCCACAGCATGATGCTGCCACCACCATGCTTCACCGTAGGGATGGTGCCAGGTTTCCTCCATACATGATGCTTGGCATTCAGGCCAAAGAGTTCAATCTTGGTTTCATCAGACCAGAGAATCTTGTTTCTCATGGTCTGAGAGTCCTTTAGGTGCCTTTTGGCAAACTCCAAGCGGGCTGTCATGTGCCTTTTACTGAGGAGTGGCTTTCGTCTGGCCACTCTACCATAAAGGCCTGATTGGTGGACTGCTGCAGAGATGGTTGTCCTTCTGGAAAGTTCTCCCATCTCCACAGAGGAACTCTATAGCTCTGTCAGAGTGACCATCGGGTTCTTGGTCACCTCCCTGATTAAGGCCCTTCTCCCCCGATTGCTCAGTTTGGCCGCTCGGCCAGCTCTAGGAAGAGTCTTGGTGGTTCCAAACTTCTTCCATTTAAGAATGATGGAGGCCACTGTGTTCTTGGGGAACTTCAATGCTGCAGAATTTTTTTGGTACCCTTCCCCATATCTGTGCCTCGACACAATCCTGTCTAGGAACTCTACGGACAATTCCTTCGACCTCATGGCTTGGTTTTTGCTCTGACATGCACTGTCAACTGTGGGACCTTATATAGACAGGTGTGTGCCTTTCCAAATCATGTCCAATCAATTGAATGTACCACAGGTGGACTCCAATCAAGTTGTAGAAACATCTCAAGGATGATCAATGGAAACAGGATGCACCTGAGCTCAATTTCGAGTCTAATAGCAAAGGGTCTGAATACTTATGTAAAAAGGTATTTCTGTTTTTAATTTTTAATAAATTAGCAAAAATATTTGAAAACCTCTTTTCGCTTT
The DNA here is from genome assembly GCF_964263955.1 of Coregonus lavaretus. NCBI lineage: Eukaryota > Metazoa > Chordata > Actinopteri > Salmoniformes > Salmonidae > Coregonus > Coregonus lavaretus. The sequence continues at coordinate 35,679,026 of NC_140011.1, forward strand.
GTCATCATGGGGTATTGTGTGTAGATTGCTGAGTAATTGTTATTTATTTAATCCATTTTAGAATAAGGCTGTAGCGTAGTAAAATGTGTAAAAAGTCAAGGGATCTGAATACTTTCCGAAGGCAATGTACATAAAAATTGTAATTCAACCCCACCCCTTACCATTCAATGACTTGCAAAGGAATAAAACATTTAAACATATATTGACAGTAAGAAGGTTTATAGAGTTAAGAACATGTTTGTGAGCAAATGCATACAATATCACAATATTTCAAAAGGCATTGTGGTGAGTGTGAAACAACTGAATTGTCTCCAACATTATCTTCAAAACATAATATGCAACATACTGCCATCTGTGTCATAATTTTACAAAGCCATGGGAAGTCTAATTTGTATTTCAGGCACAGCCACTCAATTTGTTCTTTAGGCACAGACATTGGAAGTCTAAGACAAGATAACAATTCTATAAAATCGCACAACTTTCTAATATCCCTGTAAAGCTGTGTTACCATTGCACTTATTCAAAATCATTGATTGATTTAGTAATCAAGACTGCAAAATATCCTAATTCAGGACTGAATGTTCTGCTTCCTTGAAGCCTGTAATCCCAGTGTCAGGAGAGCCGTCTGGTCTGGTCGAGCCAGTCAGTGAACTGAGAGACCAGGGTGTACTCACTAGGGTGATGGGGGCGGCCACACCCCACCCCAAAATAAACCACGCCGACCTGCACCCACTGGCCATCCTCCTCACACATGAGAAGACCTCCAGAGTCCCCCCTTAAACAACAGGAAGACAAAGTCAGTTGACATAATTGTCACACACTCTACATGGATACTACTAACTTTAATTCAATTGCATTGTGTACTGGTGGCATGCATTGTACATCACACAAATACCCACACTTTACTATCTCGTACTGCCCTGGGACAGCATCATTTGTAAAATATTTCCTGGTTCTTTCACAGAAATGTAGTGGTCTACAGCCATTAACATGCTACAGCGTGTCCCGGTCTCTTCTGGCCAGGTTTCTCTTGAAAAATAGACTTTTATCTCAACGAGACTAACCTGGTTAAATAAAAAAAATAAAAAACTGCCCACAGAGGGATAAAACCATTGAAATCCATGTACCTGGCAGGAGTCCACTCCTGCTGTTGATTGCACACCTGTGAAGTTTACGTTTGTTTGAAGGTGCATCATGGCGACGTCAGCATCCTTGTTCCAGGGCCTGTGAGGGGAGGGCATCTACACGGTCCTGGGAGTGAAGGCCCAAAACTGCCTCCCAGTTGGAAATGTGAATATTCATCCTGCAGGATAAGAAGAAGACCGTCAATGTTGACATGGGCTGTAAAAACATGGACTAGAAAAACAATGGTAGAGCTACACTACATTACCAAAAGTATGTGGATACCTGCTCATTGAATGTCTCATTCCAAAATCATGGACATTACATTTACGTAATTTAGCAGACGCTCTTATCCAGAGCGACTTACATTATCTATTTTTTTATTTTTTCATACTGGCCCCCCGTGGGAATTGAACCCACAACCCTGGCATTGCAAACGCCATGCTCTACATCCCTGCCGGCCATTCCCTCCCCTACCAATTGTGCGCCGCCTCATGGGTCTCCCGGTCGTGGCCGGCTACGACAGAGCCTGGATTCGAACCAGGATCTCTAGTGGCACAGCTAGCACTGCGATGCAGTGCCTTAGACCACTGCGCCACGCATGTTAATATGAAGTTGGTCCCCCCTATAACAGCCTCTACTCTTCTGGGAAGGCTTTCAACTAGATGTTGGAACATTGCTGCGGGGACTTGCTTCCATTCAGCCACAACAGCATTAGTGAGGTTGGGCACTGATGTTGGGCGATTAGGCCTGTCTCGCAGTCTGCGTTCCAATTCATCCCAAAGGTGTTCGATGGTGTTGAGTTCAGGGCTCTGTGTGTTCTTCCACACCGATCACGGGGACATTGTCATGCTGAAACAGGAAAGGGCCTTCCCCAAACTGTTGCCACAAAGTTGGAAGCACAGAATCGTCTAGAATGTCATTGTATGCTGTAGCGCTAAGATTTCCCTTCACTGGAACTAAGGGGCCTAGCCCGAACCATGAAAAACAGCCCCAGACCATTATTCCTCCTCCACCAAATTTTACAGTTGGCACTATGCATTCGGGCAGGTAGCGTTCTCCTGGCATCCGCCAAACCCAGATTAGTCTGGTGAAGCGTGATTCATCACTCCAGAAAGCACGTTTCCACTGCTCCAGAGTCCAATGGCGGCAAGCTTTACACCACTCCAGCCGACGCTTGGCATTGCGCATGGTGATCTTAGGCTTGTGTGAGGCTGCTCGGCCATTTCATGAAGCTCCCAACGAACAGTTCTTGTGCTGATGTTGTTTCCAGAGGCAGTTTGGAACTTTTGTATATATAGCGTATTTAGTACTCAAACAGGTCCCACATACTCCCACGTAACGGGTCCCACATACAGTGCCTTCAGAAAGTATTCACAACCATTTACTTTTTCCACATTTTGTTGTGTAACAAGGTGGGATTAAATTGATTTAATTGTAATTTTTCGACAACGGTTTACACAAAATAACCTGTAATATTAAAAAATTTGAACATTAGGGAAGAAAAACAAAATATGAAAAATAAAACACTGAGTCAATACATGTTAAAATCACCTTTGGCAGCGACTACAGCTGCGAGTCTTTCTGGGTAAGTCTCTTAAGAAATTTGCTCAACTGGATTGTACAATATTTGCACATTATCCTTTTAAAAATTCTTCAATCTCTGTCAAGTTGGTTGTTGATCATTGCTAGACAGCCATTTTCAAGTCTTGACATATATTTTCAAGATGTTTTAAGTCATCACTGTACCTACGCTACTCAGGAACATTTAATGTCATCTTGGTAAGCAACTCCAGTGTATATTTGGCCTTGTGTTTTAGGTTATTGTCCTGCCCTTCCAAAAACGTCCTATAGGAATCCTGCAGGAATTCAAACTTTTGTGAAGGAATTGTGCAGGTGTCCTGCAGGAATCCTGTAGGTTTGACAAAATCCTGCAGCAAAAGTCCCTGATGCTCCTGCAGGATTTTCATTGTTCTATCTGTGCTGAAGTGGTTCCCGCCACACTGCCACCTGACTGATTTCCTTTCACGTGCGTGATTGGTTTAGACTGTAGCTAGAGCGAGAAAGACCAGGGATGTTCGAATTTCTTCCAACGGTCAGATTTTACACTAGCTAGCTAGCTATCCCAAGACAAGTTACCTAGCTAGCTACAATCTCCAATCCTGACTCCTAAAATGACCGGAAGTTCAAGTAAGTAAATACGTTGGGTAATTAAACTGTCATATTGAATAACTAGCCACCTATCCAACTAGCTAACATTAGCTAGCTAGCTAAATTAGCCACTGTAAGTTAGCAAATAACGTTGACTAACGTTAGCCACGATTAGCTTACAGCTAACGTTAAGGTTAGCTAATGTAGCTAACGTTCGCTAGCTAGCTATCTAACATAAACAACATAACTTTATAGTAGCTAGCTTAAGTCACAAAACAGTAGCTTAGTTGGAGGCCATGGTTATCTAACGTTAGCTAACATTAGACTAAAGCTAAAGGGGTTTACAAAGCTTAGCAATAATGTTAACATTTTACATTACATTTTAGTCATTTAGCAGACACTCTTATCCAGAGCGACTTACAGTTAGTGAATACATATTTTTTTATACTGGCCCCCCGTGGGAAACAAACCCACAACCCTGGCGTTGCAAACGCCATGCTCTATCAACTGAGCTACATCCCTGCCGGCCATTCCCTCCCCTACCCTGGACCAATTGTGCGCCGCCCATGAGTCTCCCGGTCGCGGCCGGCTGGATTCGAACCAGGATCTCTAGTGGCACAGTTAGCACTGCGATGCAGTGCCTTAGACCACTGCGCCACTCAGGAGAACTCAACATAGCTGCCTAGTCGTAAGGCATATCCCTATTGACCCCATTGAAATGATTTCTCCATGTTTAACCTACAGATAAGTGGGTGCTAATAGAGTGGCAGGAGGAGCCACCCAAATGAAATATTGAACCTTGCAAAACAAATACTCATAGAGGAGTTCCACCTGGGGGAAATAGTGGATGTTGTGTAGGAGGACGAGAGTTCTCCTGCCAAAGTGATTGAAACAAGTGGTACATTTCGTTCTGTCTGTAACTTATGTGACATCAGTTCTCTCACACCTCTGTCTGGCTGGTTGTCTGTCTGGCTGATATGTCTGCCTAATTGTTGCTGTCTATCAACTCACACTTTTATAGAGCACAAAGACAAATTGATGAGGAAATTACTCAAACTAGAGGCACCAAAGAGTCAAAGGAAGGACGAGGAACCCAAAAGCAAAAGACAAACGCAGCCAAGCACCCATACACTCGCCCCAGTCTGCCAGGACCGAAACCAATCCGGCAAAGAAGACGAAAAAAGGTAGGCCCAAGAGTTTTAATTATTGTGCAGATACTTAAAGTTAGTCATTCAATTGCTCTCTCAATTTCTAGGAGCTCCTATTTTCTCACATTAAACTTTAGACTGATTAGGTTGCTGATGGGACAAAGGATCTGAGAATATCACAGAAAGGGAAAATAAGGCAGAGGAAGAGGAGATTAAGACTCTTAAAAAAGTCAAAAACCAGGAACTGACAACCCTGAACATGTCTCTGCAGAGGTATGTATCGCTATAGGCATATTCAAATCAAATGTTATTTGTCACATACACGTGTTTAGCAGATGTTATAGCGGGTGTAGCGAAATGCATGTGCTTCTAGCTCTGACAGTGCAGTAATATCTAACAAGTAATATCAAACAATTTCACAACAGATACCCAATACACACAAAACTAGTAAGGAATGGAATTTAAGAATATATACCTATATGGACAAGCAATGACAGAGCGGCATGGACTAAGATACAGTAGAATATTATAGAATAGAATGCAGTATATACATATGAGATGAGTAGTGCAAGATATGTAAACATTATTAAAGTGACTAGTGTTCCATTTCTTAAAGTGGCCAGTGATTTCAATAGGCAGCAGCAGCCTCTAATGTGCTAGTGATGGCTATTTAACAGTCTGATGGCCTTGAGATAGAAGCTGTTTTTCATTCTCTCGGTCCCAGCTTTGATGCACCTGTACTGACCTTGCCTTCTGGATGATAGCGGGGTGAACAGGCAGTGGCTCGGGTGGTTGATGTCCTTGATGATCTTTTTGGCCTTCCTGTGACATCGGGTGCTGTATGTGTCTTGGAGGGCGGGTAGTTTGCCCCCGGTAATGCGTTCGGCAGACCGCACCATCCTCTGGAGAGCCCTGCGGTGGCGGGCGGTGCAGTTGCCGTACCAGGCGGTGATACAGCCCGACAGGATGCTCTCAATTGTGCATCTGTAAAAGTTTGTGAGGGTTTTAGGTGCCAAGCCGAATTTCTTCAGCCTCCTGAGGTTGAAGAGGCTCTATTGTGCCTTCTTCACTACACTGTCTGCGTGCGTGGACCATTTCAGTTTGTCGGTGATGTGTACGTCAAGGAACTTGAAGCTTTCCACCTTCTCCACTGCGGTCCCGTTGATGTGGATAGGGGGGTGCACCCTCTGCTGTTTCCTGAAGTCCACGATCATCTCCTTTGTTTTGTTGATGTTGAGTGAGAGGTTATTTTCCTGGCACCACACTCCCAGTGCCCTCACCTCCTCCCTGTAGGCGGTCTCGTCATTGTTGGTAATCAAGCCTACTACTGTTGTGTCGTCTGCAAACTTGATGATTGAGTTGGAGGCGTGGTTGGCCACGCAGTCATGGGGGAACAGGGAGTACAGGAGGGGGCTGAGCACGCACCCTTGTGGGGCCCCAGTGTTGAGGATCAGCGAAGTGGAGACGTTGTTTCCTACCTTCACCACCTGAGGGCGGCCCGTCAGGAAGTCCAGGACCCAGTTGCACAGGGCGGGGTTCAGACCCAGGGCCTCAAGCTTAATGATGAGCTTGGAGGGTACTATGGTGTTGAATGCTGAGCTATAGTCAATGAACAGCATTCTTACAAAGGTATTCCTCTTGTCCAGATGGGATAGGGCAGTGTGCAGTGTGATGGCCACGGGGGGTATGAAAAATAAAATAAATAATGTCGCTCTGGATAAGAGCGTCTGCTAAATGACTAAAATGTAAATGGCGATCGCATCGTCTGTGGATCTAATGGGGCGGTAAGCAAATTAAAGTGGGTCTAGGGTGACAGGTAAGATATTATATGATCCTTGACTAGTCTCTCAAAGCACTTCATGATGACAGAGGTGAGTGCTACAGGGCGATAGTCATTTAGTTCAGTTACCTTTGCTTTATTGGGTACAGGAACAGTGGTGGGAACAGCAGACTGGGAAAGGGAGAGATTGAATATGTACACACCAGCCAGCTGGTCTGCGCATGCTCTGAGGACGCGGCTAGGAATGCTGTCTGGGCCTGCAGCCTTGCGGGGGTTAACATGCTTAAATGTTAATCACGTCGGCCACGGAGAAGGAGAGGCCACAGTCCTTGGTAGTGGGCCTCGTCAGTGGCACTGTGTTATCCTCAAAGGGGGCGAAGAAGTTGTTTAGCTTGTCTGGAAGCGAGACGTCGGTGTCGGCGACGTGGCTGGTTTTCCTTTTGTAGTCCGTGATTGTCTGTAGACCCTGCCACATACGTCTTGTGTCTGAGCCGTTGAATTGTGACTCCACTTTGTCTCTATACTGATGTTTTGCCAGTTTAATTGCCTTGCGGAGTGAGTAGCTACACTGTTTGTATTCTGCCATATTCCCAGTCACCTCAGATTTGCGTGAATGCTGCCATCTATCCACAGTTTCTGGTTAGGGTAGGTTTTAATAGTCACAGTGGGCACAACATCACCTATACACTTCCTGATAAACTCAGTCACCGTTTCAGTGTATTCATCTAAATTATTTTCGGAAGCTACCCGGAACATATCCCAGTCCGCGTGATCAAAACAATCTTGAAGTGTGGATTCCGATTGGTCAGACCAGCGTTGAATAGTCCTTAGCACGGGTATTTCCTGTTTGAGTTTCTGCCTATAGGAAGGGAGGAGCAAAATGGAGTCGTGGTCAGATTTGCCGAAAGGAGGGCGGGGGAGGGCCTTATAAATTTGAATAACAACAGTCGATATGTTGATAGAACTTCGGCAGCCTAGTCCTCAAATTTGCTTTGTTAAAATCCCCGGCTACAATAAATGCAGCCTCAGGATATGTGGTTTCCAGTTTGCATAAAGTCCAGTGAAGTTCTTTGAGGGCCGTCGTGGTATCGGCTTGAGGGTGGATATACACAGCCGTGACTATAACCGAAGAAAATTATCTTGGGAGATAATACGGTCGGCATTTGATTGTGAGATATTCTAGGTCGAGTGAACAAAAGGACTCGAGTTCCTGTATGTTACTACAATTACACCATGAGTCGTTAATCATGAAACACACACTTCTGCCCTTCTGCTTCCCGGAGAGATATTTATTCCTGTCAGCGCGATGAACTGAGAACCCATCTGGCTGGACCGATTTCGACAGAATATCCCAAGAGAGCCATGTTTCTGTGAAACAAAGTATGTTACAGGCCTTGATGTCTCTCTGGAAAGAAATCCTTGCCCGGAGTTCATCAACCTTGTTAACCAGAGACTGAACATTAGCGAGTAGTATACTTGGAAGCGGTGGGTGGTGTGCGCGCCTCCTAAGTCGAACCAGCAGGCCGCTCCGAGTGCCTCTCCTCCGCCGGCGATATTTTGGGTCAGCCGCTGGAATCAGTTCAGTTGCCCTGGGGAGAGCAAACAAAGGATCTGCTTTGGGAAAGTCGTATTCCTGGTCGTAATGCTGGTGAGTTACCGCCGCTCTGATATCCAATAGTTTTCCCCGGCTGTATGTAATGATACAAAACACTTTCTGAGCTAATAATGTAAAAAATAATACATAAGAAAACAAAATACTACAAAGTTTCCTAAGAGTTAGTCGCGAGGCTGCCATCTCCGTCGGCACCAGTCTTATTTGTATTGTTATTAAGGAATCACCTGAATGTCTCTCTCTTCTGTCTCTCACTCTTTTCTAATTATTTAATTGAAAACAGGTTTATTTGTTTCTGTTTTTCAATCTCATGAATAGCCTTGCTTCTAAAACTTGAAGCTGTGCCACAGCCTCCAGCCTCTCGAGTCACTGCCCAACTACCAGCCCCTCAGGTCACTGCCCAACCACCAGCCCCAAAGGTTAAGTGCTTAGCCATTCAAAAAGTGTATTTGTCATCTTTTAACGTTGGATGGTGCTAAGATATTAGTGTATGATTATGCTAGCATTTATACAGCTAGGACCATCGGCAGAGGGGATTAACCCTTTGGGCATAAGTAATGCCACACTGCAGGCCTGCGGTAGAGGTGGCACCTCTAGCACAGCCATGGTTAAAGACCTGGCTGTGGCTGTGTTTGGGAGGGAGGAGATTGCAACCCGTGGATTATCTGGAAAAATTGGAAATGCCAATAAAGGGACTTCAGCAAAGGGGGCCCTTGATGAGGGAAAAGTCAAACTGATAATTGGTAAGGGAAACATTTAGATCCTAATGCAGCACTAAAAAGTTATTTCCAGTGGCAAAACTTATTTATTAACTCATAAAATGTTTTACTTTGACCCGATTTGGATTTGTAGAAACTGCGCAAAATAGGTTTCCAGATATACCCCCCAAATTCATCCGAGCAGCACTGAGGGAGAAGATGAACGATGAGTATAAACTTCACATCAGGTATAGGTTTACATACTTTCTTGTCAATGTATAGGTGTGTTTAGTGTTATTTTTTAAAACATTTTACGTCATTTAGCAGACGCTCTTATCCAGAGCGACTTACAGTTAGTGAGTGCATACATTTTTTTTTTCATACTGGTACACATTTCTTCTGTGTTTTCAGACAAAAAAAAAGGCTTACATGGGTAATGTTTCCCTTAACCCCAAATGACCCCTTTTATTCAGTTTTAGTACAACCCCTCTGCTTCGCTTCCTACTTTTCCCGGGGGGGGGGTCAGCTTTTTTACTTTTTCATCTGGAACGGAGCCTTGTGTGGAAAGCTCCACAACACCTGAGCTTTGTAATGTTGTCACTTCAATGAGGCCATTTGCATGGTTCGGACCAATGAGATTTATTATTTCAGCATAGAGAGAAAATATAATCAATATTTAATAAAAGGAAAAAGGAAGTTATGTCTTCAGTGTTTTTATTGTAACATGTTTAATAGTATATCATTACATAGGCTAATCATTACCCATGTGATTGAGTTGACAGCCTATTAGTAATACTGCATATATGGGCTTAATAACTATGTTTAACAACGATCAAGTTTGTTTCTGTTACAAGTATGACCCCTTTCATTGAGTTGGATTTATGATAGGTCATACTTACCAGAATAGTACTTACTAACTTTTACTTGTTTATTTCCTTTGTCACGGTTCCTCCTATGAACAACAGTGAGACTGACTAACGCAGGCAGCAGCACTGGACAGCCATGCGGGTGAAGGTAACACAACACACAGTTTCAGCTGTTATATACGGCATCCTCTGTCCCTCTCATTTCTCCCCTTTCCTAACTAGCACACACAAACACACACAGTTTCTGCTGTTACATCCTGTGAACTCTGCCCCTCTCATCTCTCTCCTGTCCTCCCCAGTTAAGACGGCCTGTCAACAACAGTGAGACTGACTACCACAGAAGGCAGCACTGGACAGCCATGCAGGCGAAGGTAACACCACACAGTTTCAGCCTCTCATTCTCCCTTTAAAACAGAGCCTAACACACATGCATACTCACAGATGTTGTTGGTGTACCAGCCATATTAAAACCAACTATCAGCAAGTTTACTATTGCAGACATCCGTTTCCCTTCACACCAATACTGTCACGACTTCCGCCGAAGTTGGTGCCTCTCCTTGTGCGGGCGGCTATCGGCGGTCGTCGTCACCGGCTTTTTAGCTGCCACGATCTACGTTTCTGTTTTCCATTTGTTTTGTCTGTATTGTACACACCTGGTTCCCATCACATTAATTTGTTTCCCTATTTAACCCTCTGGTTCCCTCATGGTGTTGTGCGTGATTGTTCTTTGTTTGGTGTTTATACTGCTGTGAGCTGATGTATTTCCCTGCGTGGAAATTAGATTTGTTGTTTTTCGTCTATTACTCAGTTCTGTGTCCTGCGCCTGACTCCGTCCTACCGCTGCACACTGACACGTGACAGAATCACGCACCACCTATGGAGTCAGCAGGTGCACCCAGTCCTCCGGTACCGGTGGAGGAGCGCGTCCAGCAGCACGCGACTATGCTCCACAATCTGGGCACTATGAGTACCTCGTCATGCTGTACGGGTTGATGAATGCTCCATCAGTCTTCCAATCCTTTGTAGACAAGATCTTCAGGGACCTGCACGGGCAGGGTGTAGTGGTGTATATAGATGACATTCTTATATACTCCGCTACAAGCGCCGAGCATGTGTCCCTGGTGCTTGGTCGACTGTTGGAGCATGACCTGTACGTCAAGGCTGAGAAATGTCTGTTCTACCAACAGTCCGTCTCCTTCCTAGGGTACCGCCTGTCCGCGTCAGGGGTGGAGATGTGTCACGATCGTCGGATATAGAGGACCAAGGCGCAGCGTGGAAGGTGAACATACTTATTTATTAAATGATACGCGAACAAAACAACAAATCGATTCGTGACGTCCACAGTTGCAAAACACAAACCAACACGGAACAAGATCCCACAAACACTGTGGGAAAACCACTTGACTAAATATGGTTCCCAATCAGAGACAACCAGCAACAGCTGATACTCGTTGCCTCTGATTGAGAACCACTCTGGCCAACATAGATATACAAAAACTAGACTAGACACAACGAGCACAAAACATAAACTCTACACACCCTGGCTCAACTTAAGAGTCCCTAGAGCCAGGGCGTGACAGTACCCCCCCCTAAAGGCGCGGACTGCGACTGCGCCTAAACATCACCGAACAGGGGAGGGCTGGGTGGGCATTCCTCCTCGGAGGCGGTTCCGGCTCCGGGCTTGACCACCACCCTCTACTAACCCCCCCGTAGTGCCCCTGGTCTGGTCTAGCCCCACTGGCTGGAGCTGGACTGGACTTCGGTGGAGCGGATTGCTCAGGCTCCGGTGTGGAGCAGCTGACCGGTACCTGACCAGGCACCGGTGAAACGGGCACGGGCTGGCGATGCGCACCACAGGTTTGGTGCGGGGAGCAGGAACAGGCCGAACCAGGCTGGCGACGCGCACCATTGGCTTGGTGCGGGGAGCAGGAACAGGCCGGGCCGGGCTGGCGACGCGCCCCACTAGCTTGGTGCGGGGAGCAGGAACAGGCCGGACCGGGCTGGCGATGCGCACCACAGGTTTGGTGCGGGGAGCAGGAACGGGCCGGGCCGGGCTGGCGACGCGCACCATTGGCTTGGTGCGGGGAGCAGGAACAGGCCGGGCCGGGCTGGCGACGCGCACCATAGGCTTGGTGCGAGGGGCAGGAACAGGCCGGGCCGGGCTGATGACGCGCACCATAGGCTTGGCGCGATGGACAGGAACAGGCCGGACCGTACTGGGAACACACACCACTGGCCTTACACGGGGATCAGGAACGGGCCGGACCGGACTGGCAACACACTTCAGTACCTCTCGCCGTGCCTCTACATTTTCCTTCCCTCTATACACCAATGGCTCGCGTAACCCGGTGGCCTTCTCTCCTCGTCCACCAACTCGCCCCTTATCTGCCTCCAGTGGCCCCGTCGTCCCTGCCATGTGCCCCCCCCTAAAAATTTATTGGGGGTGCCCCTCGCCTGTCCGACGACTGCCCGGTTGGCGCCGCTTCTCCTCTCCTGCCTGGGCACGCTGCTTGGTCCTGTATTGGTGGGATCTTCTGTCACGATCGTCGGATATAGAGGACCAAGGCGCAGCGTGGAAGGTGAACATACTTATTTATTAAATGATACGCGAACAAAACAACAAATCGATTCGTGACGTACACAGGTGCAAAACACAAACCAACACGGAACAAGATCCCACAAACACTGTGGGAAAACCACCTGACTAAATATGGTTCCCAATCAGACAACCAGCAACAGCTGATACTCGTTGCCTCTGATTGAGAACCACTCTGGCCAACATAGATATACAAAAACTAGACTAGACACAACGAGCACAAAACATAAACTCTACACACCCTGGCTCAACTTAAAATAGTCCCTAGAGCCAGGGCGTGACAAGATGGAGAATGACTGCATTTCAGCCGTGCGTAATTGGCCGACTCCAACCACGGTAAAGGAAGTGCAGCGGTTCTTAGGGTTTGCCAACTACTACCTGAGGTTTATCCGGGGCTTTGGTCAGGTAGCGGCTCCCATTACCTCCTTGCTGAAGGGGGGACCGGTGCGACTGCAATGGTCAGCTGGGGCGGACAGGGCTTTTGGTCACCTGAAGGCTCTGTTTACCTCGGCTCCCGTGCTGGCTCATCCGGATCCCTCCTTAGCATTCATAGTAGAGGTGGACGCGTCCGAGGCTGGGATAGGAGCTGTGCTGTCTCAGCGCTCGGGTACGCCACCAAAGCTCTGAGGCGTGGAGACATTGGCTTGCGGGGGCTAAACACCCTTTCCTCATTTGGACTGACCACGCAATCTGGAGTACATCCGGGCGGCGAGGAGACTGAACCCTCACCAGGCAAGGTGGGCCATGTTTTTCACACGTTTTGTTTTTACCCTACCCTACAGACCAGGTTCCCAGAACGCTAAGGCAGAAGCTCTGTCCCGGATGTATGACTCAGAGGAGCGGTCCACGGATCCCACTCCCATACTTCCGGCTTCTTGCCTGGTGGCACCGGTGGTATGGGAGGTTGACGCGGACATCAAGCGGGCGTTACGTACGGAGCCCACTTCCACTCAGTGTCCGGTTGGGCGTCTGTACGTTCCGTTTGATGTCCGCGATCGATTGATCTGTTGGGACCACACGTCACCCTCCTCTGGTCATCCTGGCATCGGTCGGACAGTGCGCTGTCTTAGTGGGAAGTACTGGTAGCCCACTTTAGCTAAGGACGTGAGGGTTTATGTTTCCTCCTGCTCAGTGTGCGCCCAGTGGAAGGCACCTAGACACCTGCCCAGACGGAAATTACAACCCCTACCCGTCCTACCGCTGCACACTGACACCTGACAAATACACATAAGCTGTTCATGTGATGTCGCCATTACTCTCACTCTTGTTACAAAATATGCTTTCACCATATTTATTCAATCTAATTTTTTTCTTCTTCTAGGAATCATATTTTATGCAGTGCTAGTGAAATGGACAATCAAACATGTCAGCTGTTGCTTCATTGGATAATAAAATGTCCATGCAATCTTATATCTTGTGCAATCTGTACATTCTTTTTAAAGAATGTGGAATGTCCTACATTACATTCTCTGAAGGACGAGGAAGGGATCCAGCCGGACTCTTACTTACAGGATATCCTACAGGATTTTGGGGCCATTTTGATGTAGGACAGTTCCTACAGGTAGTCCTTCAGGAAACAATCCTGCAGGATTTATTTGAGGACTACCTGCATGATTCCTACAGGAAAGTGGCCCCGAAAATCATGTGGGATATCCTGCTTAGCTCTATTCTGTTTATTTTTATCATAAGTTCCCATACTCCCACTAACTGGTCCCACACACTCCCACATAACTGGTCCCACACACTCCCACATAACTGGTCCCACACACTCCCACATAACTGGTCCCACACACTCCCACATAACTGGTCCCACACACTCCCACATAACTGGTCCCACACACTGCCACATAACTGGTCCCACACACTGCCCCATAACTGGTCCCACACACTCCCACATAACTGGTCCCACACACTCCCACATAACTGGTCCCACACACTGCCACATAACTGGTCCCACACACTGCCACATAACTGGTACCACACACTGCCACATAACTGGTCCCACACACTTCCACATAACTGGTCCCACACACTCCCAAATAACTGGTCCCACACACTCCCACATAACTGGACCCACACACTCCCACATGACTGGTCCCACACACTCCCACATAACTGGTCTCACACACTCCCACATAACTGGTCCCACACACTCCCACATAACTGGTCCCACACACTCCCACATAGCTGGTACCACACACTGCCACATAACTGGTCCCACATACTCCCACATAACTGGTCCCACACACTCCCACATAACTGGTCCCACACACTCCCACATAACTAGTCCCACACACTCCCACATAACTGGTCTCACACAGTCCCACATAACTGGTCCCACACACTGCCACATAACTGGTCCCACACACTCCCACTAACTGGTCCCACACACTCCCACTAACTGGTCCCACACACTCCCACTAACTGGTCCCACACACTCCCACTAACTGGTCCCACACACTCCCACTAACTGGTCCCACACACTCCCACTAACTGGTCCCACACACTCCCATTAACTGGTCCCACACACTCCCACATAACTGGTCCCACACACTCCCACATAACTGGTCCCACACACTGCCACATAACTGGTCCCACATACTCCCACATAACTAGTCCCACATACTCCCACATAACTGGTCCCACATACCTCCATATAACTGGTCCCACATACTCCCACATAACTGGTCCCACATACTCCCACTAACTGGTCCCACACACTCCCACATAACTGGTCCCACACACTCCCACATAACTGGTCCCACACACTCCCACATAGCTGGTACCACACACTGCCACATAACTGGTCCCACATACTCCCACATAACTGGTCCCACACACTCCCACATAACTGGTCCCACACACTCCCACATAACTAGTCCCACACACTCCCACATAACTGGTCTCACACAGTCCCACATAACTGGTCCCACACACTGCCACATAACTGGTCCCACACACTCCCACTAACTGGTCCCACACACTCCCACTAACTGGTCCCACACACTCCCACTAACTGGTCCCACACACTCCCACTAACTGGTCCCACACACTCCCACTAACTGGTCCCACACACTCCCACTAACTGGTCCCACACACTCCCACTAACTGGTCCCACACACTCCCACATAACTGGTCCCACACACTCCCACATAACTGGTCCCACACACTGCCACATAACTGGTCCCACATACTCCCACATAACTGGTCCCACACACTCCCACTAACTGGTCCCACACACTCCCACATAACTGGTCCCACACACTGCCACATAACTGGTCCCACATACTCCCACATAACTAGTCCCACATACTCCCACATAACTGGTCCCACATACCTCCATATAACTGGTCCCACATACTCCCACATAACTGGTCCCACATACTCCCACATAACTGGTCCCACACACTGCCACTAACTGGTCCCACACACTGTAAATGACGTGTGAACAGAGAGAAGTGAGACTCAGATAAAGGTATTTACAGGAGCATAAACAAAGGGTGGGACAGCATAAAGGCAGATGAGGATTCGTCACCCATAGACGCAGTGTGTAGTGGTGACCAGCCACTTGTTGTCAATCAGAGTAGCTTCACAGACATGACGGCCCCTCCAGTACAGCGACACCATCCACAGCCACGCCCCCTTACGAGAGTCCGTCCCTCCCGCCACTCTGCCTGTTCCACTCTCCTCTGAATCCTCTTCTCCATCCCTTGTTCAGTGGACCCACTATGATCCATCTATTGGGAGATCATACGAATGCAACAAGGTAAAACGCTAAATGCACAGTACTGTGTTACTGAGTGTGTGTTTTGTTAATTTGTCAAAAAGTGTCAATGTGTTTGTTTATCATCATAGTAGATACTTTATACTTTTCATACTCACGTTGGTTATCATATTGTAAAGATAACCTTTTCACCCGTACATCTTTCATAGTGGGAAATAGAAACAAACAAATAGGATGTTGGTATGACTGTTGAATCAAAGTTGTATTCTTGAATACCATTTTCTGAATGTAGCCTACCTGGGAGTCAGGTCTGAAGGGAGAGTCCTCCTAACCAAACTGGGAGAGGTTTACAATGTGACAACCAACGTGAGTATGAAAAGTATAAAGTATCTACAGTGATGATACACAAACACTGTCGGGTACGAGGAGGGCACTTCCAGTTCTAGAGTACGTGTAAACACAGTGACTGACTCCCTGTCCTTCCCTCTGTCAAACATGCAGTGAATGACTGTTTCGCTCTCTCTCACAACACACAGATAGCAGGTCTCACCTGTAGCCTAGCTAGCGACACATGAAGTGGGAGAGCTGAGCGTTCCAGTGCTGACCACAGGTTGTGTACCGGGTGGTCTGGAGCTGCAGACGTCTGACACTCGTACTGTTCACCGATACTAGATGCACTGGAACACGTAGAGCAACCATACTAGTCCTTCGGCCATGGAAAAACCTAACAAGAGTGCAGAACTTTGTTCACATTTTTAGAGGGGAGATTTACATGGTTTACTCTCCACAGTCAGCTTTGTCTGAGGAGTCAGAGCAGTGTGGTTGGCCGTTACACACACTGACGTTGGAGATACGTTTTCCAGAGACTGACACTGCCCAGTGGCACAGGGCTCTGGCCACAGATGAAATGACAGGCAGTTTGGTTAACTGGCTTTTGAAGAGCAAAAAGCACATCAGCAATGGGACTTCAATCATTTTTTGTTCATTCAGATCTTTTGCATTTTGCACTTTAGAATTAATTGACTACATAGGATTGAGTCTTACTTGGCCTTCCCAGCGCTGAGCCAGATGTGAAGTTGGCACAGAACCCTCTACCATACCATGAGATGTCTTTAAAGAACATCACTGTGGTCCGTTTGGCTGTGGAGATCACATCTGGAAAGGTGGCATCCCCACCAGTGAAGACACCTGACAAAGAAACACAACATTTTGCCCACGTAAACCTCATCTGCATTTTCAATAACAACTTACATTGTTATGGTAACATGACAGAGGCTAGTGTAGGAAGGACATCACAGTAAGAGGAGGGTCAGAGACTCACCAAGCAGTTCAGACTGTGGCCCCGCCCCATCACCTCAACCGTGGCATAGGTCGCCTCCACATCAAAATCCAGCATGTGAAGCTGGATATTCCATCCCTTCCTGGCATGAACAGTCCACAAACCTGGCCCAACATAGGCAGATGTATGAACACTACATTTAAACTGTCCTCATATATGGGAAAACCTCTGAATAACTTTTTTGTGGGTTTCAATAATGTAAAAGTATGTGCAGAACTTGCCACTGGTGTTGACATTTGTACAAAACAAAGTGCATACAAGAAGCCTTGTTTCCATAGGAGTGTGGGTAGTTAGGAGAGCTGAATGTAGAGGTGGGTTCCCAGAGGTCAAAAGGTCCTCCACAGTCAGCTGAGACAAAAAAACACACTTTAGATCCTAGCATGGAAAACGAGGATGGCATGAATGGATAAAGAAGAGGGATTGTCAGGTGAGAGAGGGTGAGTTGGTTACTCAGTGGTAGTGAGTGACTGGGAGGGTGAGAGAGGTGAGTTGGTGACTGGGAGGGTGAGTTGGTGACTCAGTGGTAGTGAGTGTGTGGGTGCTGGTTAACGGTGACATGCTGATTATGTATGGAGGAATGAATGGATGGGCTCTCTGTCAAATGTTTCCATGTGAAGTATTAACATTCACTGGTTCTGAACAGTAATATACAGGGGATATGTTAGATTAATTTGTATTTTAAGAATAATGACTAAAGGATTTCACCCCAAATACAGTATAAATGTGTAAACTGTGTTAGAATTATAATGTATTGTCAACCTACTAACAGAGGGGGGCAGGACTAAACATTCCAGGGTGAAGGGGACTGAGAAAACGGGTTACAAAAAGCCTCCTAAAGGTGGGCGGAGAAAAATGCCTTTGTGTGTCAAGGGGTATAAAACAGGAGTGTATGGGTTTTGCCGCCAGAGCTCTCCATGAATAAAAATACAGATCATTCTTGCTGGTTGTGGACCTTGAATCATTTATGATTAAAACCAGAGCCTTACAACCTCTGGTAATGATTCAAGCTTAGGTTGAATTAGAGATAGAAATTCTCATAACAGGATATGAGGGGGTGTTGTAGGGGTTGGTATGGCTCCGGTGGGCCATCCTCACAGGGTCCCCTTGTCAGACTGATGTCATCCAGAGCGATGTCATTCTTCATACCCACTTTCTTCTGAGCCTCAAAAACCACCTGGAGAAGAACATCACAGTGAAGGAACAGTCACTAATCCACATTACATACTAACAGATGTTACATCCCTAGCCAAGTATAACAGCATCACAAAAAAAATATGACACAATAAAATAACCAGGGGGTACCGGTACCGAGTCAATGTGCGGGGGTACAGGTTGCTGTTCAGGGAGGCCTGGCCGTAGTTCCAGTTATCCCCATAGTTCCCCTCCTGAAAAAACACAGTGGCTGAAGCCTCTCTCCTGGCCATAGACGTTGACCTTTTCTCTACCAACACCCTCAGCCGACACACGTCCTCTCCATTCAGGTGGTACCTGGAGTGACAAGTAAAATCAATACACAGCTGTTCAGAGGCTATGTATTTAGAGATGGGTATCCATAGACAGTAGAAGAATAGAGGGAGAGAGGGTCACCTACCAGAACTTAAGACACATTAGTTAATTTGAATGAGTTAGTGGGAGGCTGCGGATCTGGAACTTCTTCTCCCATTGGCCAGGGCTTCACGATGTGACAATGTAGTAGCCTGTGTCGTCAGCACAGGCACAGGCTACAGCAGTCACATCACATAGCAGCAACAGACTATAACAACGCCGCATCGAAACACAGTTTTTTAATTGATTAATGTCTTGTGACATAATGACACACCTGATTGGTTCCCAAATGTATGGTTGAAGTTTGGGCCTGTGAAGGGGGGAATGTGGGGACGTTGGTGTGTATCCATGTGTTTGATGTATTTGATACCATTCCACCTATTCCGCTCCAGCCATTACCACGAACCCGTCCTCCCCCATTAAGGTGCCACCAACCTCCTGTGATCAATACAGTCATGACCACATTACCAGACCACGACCACATTACCAGACCACGACCACATTACCAGACCACATTACCAGACCACGACCACATTACCAGACCACGACCACATTACCAGACCACGACCACATTACCAGACCACATTACCAGACCACGACCACATTACCAGACCACATTACCAGACCACGACCACATTACCAGACCACGACCACATTACCAGACCACATTACCAGACCACGACCACATTACCAGACCACACATTATGCTTTGACACGGTATTCTTGTCACTGTGTACTATCTACACGTTCATCAACAATGTTACTCCACTAGCCAGATCTCTCTAGTAAAAGCCTGGGAATGAGGTTACACAATCAACAAACATTGACAGTCTCAAACACTCACCACAGAGAGGATCGTTTTCATCTGAGCCATCAGGACAATTGTTTACTCCGTCACAAAACTGCACTGTGGGCACACATGTAGAGCCATTCCCACAGGCCATATGATAAGGTGGACATTTCCCTGTGGACATCAATCATCGTTCACCATCATCAATTAAATATCAAAATATTGCAGTGGTAGAGTACTACAGTATAGCTAATCTACTGTTAGTGAACTAACACTCACACTTGTCTTTTCCGACTAGCACTGCCTGATAACTACTTTATTGAGGAAAATGTACTTACAACTGTGATAATTGGTTGTCTCACCTAGCTATCTTAAGATGAATGCGCTAACCGTAAATTGCTCTGGATAAGACCGCCTGCTAAATGACTAAAATGTTTTTTTGTTTGTGTTTTTTTAATGTTTCCCATGGATTCAGTTCTCACCTGAGGAAGGTGTTGTTTTACACCTGTATCTGTGACCTGGATGCTGTGCTTGTTAAGCACCAGCCCCTAGTGCTCTGAAGCCCAGCCTCCAGCTGCTGCTCTGCCTCCTTCACATCCACACTCTGACGGAATTGCAGGTCAAAGTTCACCACCACACTCCCATTGCTGTCACATGGGGAGATTCATGGTCGTAATGATGAATTGATATAGCCACTGTCAGTATATGTCACTATAAGCAATGAGTTGTCATTTTATATACATATGCATCTGGGCTTACCTGAAATCTAAAACTTCACAGGAAGTCGTCAGTGAGGGAGCCACGGCCATAAACTTCATATATACAGTGGGGAGAACAAGTATTTTATAAACTGCCGATTTTGCAGGTTTTCCTACTTACAAAGCACGTAGAGGTCTGTAATTTTTATCATAGGTACACTTCAACTGTGAGAGACGGAATCTAAAACAAATATCCAGAAAATCACATTGTATGATTTTTAAGTAATTAAGTTGCATTTTATTGCATGACGTAAGTATTTGATCACCTACCAACCAGTAAGAATTCCGTCTCTCACAGACCTGTTAGTTTTTCTTTAAGAAGCCCTCCTGTTCTCCACTCATTACCTGTATTAACTGCACCTGTTTGAACTCGTTACCTGTATAAAAGACACCTGTCCACACACTCAATCAAACAGACTCCAACCTCTCCACAATGGCCAAGACCAGAGAGCTGTGTAAGGACATCAGGGATAAAATTGTAGACCTGCACAAGGCTGGGATGGGCTACAGGACAATAGGCAAGCAGCTTGTTGAGAAGGCAACAACTGTTGGCGCAATTATTAGAAAATGGAAGAAGTTCAAGATGACGGTCAATCTCCCTCGGTCTGGGGCTCCATGCAAGATCTCACCTCGTGGGGCATCAATGATCATGAGGAAGGTGAGGGATCAGCCCAGAACTACACGGCAGGACCTGGTCAATGACCTGAAGAGAGCTGGGACCACAGTCTCAAAGAAAACCATTAGTAACACACTATGCCGTCACGGATTAAAATCCTGCAGCGCACGCAAGGTCCCCCTGCTCAAACCAGCGCATGTCGAGGCCCGTCTGAAGTTTGCCAATGACCATCTGGATGATCCAGAGGAGGAATGGGAGAAGGTCATGTGGTCTGATGAGACAAAAATAGAGCTTTTTGGTCTAAACTCCACTCGCCGTGTTTGGAGGAAGAAGAAGGATGAGTACAACCCCAAGAACACCATCCCAACCGTGAAGCATGGAGGTGGAAACATCATTCTTTGGGGATGCTTTTCTGCAAAGGGGACAGGACGACTGCACCGTATTGAGGGGAGGATGGATGGGGCCATGTATCGCGAGATCTTGGCCAACAACCTCCTTCCCTCAGTAAGAGAATTGAAGATGGGTCGTGGCTGGGTCTTCCAGCATGACAACGACCCGAAACACACAGCCAGGGCAACTAAGGAGTGGCTCCGTAAGAAGCATCTCAAGGTTCTGGAGTAGCCTAGCCAGTCTCCAGACCTGAACCCAAAAGAAAATCTTTGGAGGGAGCTGAAAGTCCGTATTGCCCAGCGACAGCCCCGAAACCTGAAGGATCTGGAGAAGGTCTGTATGGAGGAGTGGGCCAAAATCCCTGCTGCAGTGTGTGCAAACCTGGTCAAGACCTACAGGAAACGTATGATCTCTGTAATTGCAAACAAAGGTTTCTGTACCAAATATTAAGTTCTGCTTTTCTGATGTATCAAATACTTATGTCATGCAATAAAATGCAAATTAATTACTTAAAAATCATACAATGTGATTTTCTAGATTTTTGTTTTAGATTCCGTCTCTCACAGTTGAAGTGTACCTATGATAAACATTACAGACCTCTACATGCTTTGTAAGTAGGAAAACCTGCAAAATCAGCAGTGTATCAAATACTTGTTCTCCCCACTGTATGTGAGATAATACAGTGTACAGTATATAATACGAGAGTGGACAGGAGAATGATACTTGTGTGGATTGGATCACTACATACCAGATGCTCTGTGTCGAAGGCCAGGGACTTGAACTGCAGACTGCTGCTGTCCCTCAACTCTTCAGTGAACACAGCACCATTCATGATGACCAGCCTGCCACTGAACACAGACCCAGTTTCACCTGGTCCACCCTGGACTGAAACCTCTCGCTATACATGGCACACAGATCAGAAACATAACTATGAGGTAGCATATGTTTTGCCCTCAAACGTTGTTACAGATAAGAGACATTGAATGTCACAGTGAAGAAAATCCCAGTTTTAATGTCTTGAGTGTTTTTCTCTGGATCAGTCTGCAGGGCGAGCCAGGTGACGATGAAGAGGCTGACACACCGCAAGAAGGGTTAGACACTCAGCAGTACCTCCGTGGACGAGCAACGCCACTTCCCACACCACATGGCTCCCTGACCTCCTCACACAGTCAATCAGTCACAGTCTTCTTGTCCTTCAGCTGACACCTCACACCCAATTCTCAGGAATTCTCTGTGATTCATACACTTTCCCTGTCATGAACTATCATAGGATAATCATTCCGCCCTGTGTAATGAGTTTCTAGCTCCGTCCTGTGCTTTCTGTTCCCAGTTTCTTTGACTCTCCGTCCCAACAGAAGTTGGCTGCTCTCCACGAGAAGGGCTACTTATTCGCGAGAGCTTGGCCCTTTATCTCTTTGAGGGGTAGCACACAATAAATCCACTCCTGTTTTTAACCCATAAGAGTCTAAGCCCTGTCTAAGCTATATGGAATTGTTTTAAGAAAGTCATACCAAGGATAATTTTCCTATTTGATTTGGAATTTTAAGTAGACTTTGAAGACTGATAATTACACTGAACAAAAATATAAATGCAACATCTAAAGTGTTGTCCCATGAGTCTGAAATAAAATATCCCAAAAATGTTATATATGCACAAAAAGCTTATTTCTCTAAAAGGTTGTGCACAAATTTGTTTACATCCCTATTAGTGAGCATTTATCCTTTGCCAAGATAATCCATCCACCTGACAGGTGTGGCATATCAAGAATCTGGTTAAACAGCATGATCATTACACAGGTGCACCTTGTGCTGGGGACAATAAAAGGCCACTCTAAAATGTGCAGTTTTGTCACACAACACAATGCCACAGATGCCTCATGTTTTGAGGGAGCATGTAATTGGCATGCTGACAGGAATGTCCACCAGAGCTGTTACCAGATAATTGAAAGTTCATTTCTCTACCATAAGCCGCCTCCAATGTCGTTTTAGAGAATTTGGCAGTACGTCCAACCGGCCTCCAAACCGCAGACCACGTGTAACCACTCCAGCCCAGGACCTCCACATCCAGCTTCTTCACCTGCGGGAACGTCTGAAACCAGCCACCCGGACAGCTGATGAAACTGTGGGTTTGCACAACCGAATAATTTCTGCACAAACTGTCAAAAACCGTGTCAGGGAAGCTCATCGGCATGCTCGTCATCCTCACCAGGGTCTTGACCTGACTGCAGTTTGGCATCGTAACCGACTTCAGTGGGCAAATGCTCACCTTTGATGGCCACTGGCATGCTGGAGAAGTGTGCTCTTCACAGATGAATCCCGGTTTGTGTGGGCGAGCGGTTTGCTGATGTCAGCGTTGTGAACAGAGTGCCCCATGGTGGCGGTTTTGTTATGGTATGGGCAGGCATAAGCTACAGACAATGAACACAATTGCATTTTATCGATGGCAATTTGTAATGCACAGAGATACTGTGACGAGATCCTGAGGCCCATTGTCGTGCCATTCATCCGCTACCATCACCTCATGTTTCAGCATGATAATGCACGGTCCCATGCCGCAAGGATTTGTACACAATTCCTGGAAGCTGAAAATGTCCCAGTTCTTCAATGGCCTGCATACTCATCAGACATGTCACTCATTGAGCATGTTTGGGATGCTCTGGATCGACAGTGTGTTCCAGTTCCCGCCAATATCCAGCAACTTCGCACAACCATTGAAGAGGAGTGGGACAACATTCAACAGGCCACTATCAACAGCCTGATCAACTCTATGCGAAGGAGATGTGTCGCGCTGCATGAGGCAAATGGTGGTCACACAAAATACTGACTGGTTTTCTGAGCCACGCCCCTACTTTTATTTTTATTTTTTATTTTTAAATAATATATATCTGTATTACCCATCATGTGAAATCCATAGATTAGGGCCTAATGATTATTTCTATATTTTTTAAATGAATGATTTCCTTATATTTACATTTAAGTCATTTAGCAGACGCTCTTATCCAGAGCGACTTACAATAGAATACATTTTCACATTTTTCCATACTGGTCCCTCATGGAATCAAACCCACAACCCTGGCGCCATGCTCTACCAACTGAGTCACACGGAACGGTAACTGACTTGTTGCACGTTGCGTTGATAATTTTGTTCAGCGTATGTGAGTGAGCTATTAATACCACCTTGGGTGGTCCTCTGTAGCTCAATTGGTAGAGCATGGCGCTTGTAACGCCAGGGTAGTGGGTTCGATCCCCGGGACCACCCATATGTAAAAATGTATGCACACATGACTGTAAGTCGCTTTGGATAAAAGCGTCTGCTAAATGGCATATTATTATTATTATCACAGAAGACACCCTCTGATAGTGACTTCCCTCAGTGTTGTCCTCTCTGACAGAGAATACCTTCAGGAACATCATACAACATGCATCCTCATAGTAAATTATTAACGGTCAGATCTTTTCAGAGTTCGCTACTGTTATGCTTAATTCTGTCACACAGCTAGAAGTTCTACTGACATTCCACTTTTCCGTGGCTCAAAACACCCTTTGAACTCATAAATCAATTAGCCAAACATTGAAGTTCCTACAAGAAAAGTGCAATTTATTTGGTCTAAACACACTAGAACATTAGACAGAAAAACAGTTAAGAGCATATGAAACAAAACGGTGTAAACAGATTAATTGGGATATTCAAAGGCATACTGTGGGCTATATTCAAGAGCAGATAGTCTTTCATGGTTTTACAGTGTTTGTGCGGTTGTAAAGCCATAGCTGAGAATAAGGGCCATCCTCACAGCAGCCACACAGCTTGTGGGCATCTTAGTAAATGTCACGACTTCCTCCGAAGGTGCCTCCTCTCCTTGTTCGGGCAGGCTTCGGCGTTCGTCGTCACCGACCTTCTAGCCACTGCCGCATCACATCTCATCATTCCATTTGTTTTGTCTTGTCTATTACACACACCTGGTTCATATCCCCTCATTAGTACGTGTATAAGTGTTCCCTCTGCCCCCCTGTCCTTGTGGGTGATTGTTTAATGTGAGGAGAGAGTAGCTCGGTTGAGCTACGTGTATTTTGTATTGCCGGGGTATATTTTCCTGTGTGCCTGTTTTGTTTTGTTTTTGCGCACTGGACTGTGTGATACTATCCTGCGTAACTCTGTACTCCGGAATAAACTCTGTATTCTGTGATTTACCCTCCTGCGCCTGACTCCTTCAAATCACCCATCACAGTAAATTAAGGTCTTGAACATATGCTACAAGTGTAAGAATGTATGTGGGTGCTAAATGCTAATTGTTTATTTATATGCACGTGCTCACTTTGTGCCTCTGCAGTCTGTGTCTGATCTCCCTGCTTCTCTTGTGTTTGCACAGCTTTGTAGGCTTCACTTCTATTTGGTGAGCTGTCTGCTTGCTACGCCCTTCTCTTTGGTGAGCTGTCTGCTTGTTGGGCACTTCTCTTTGGTGAGCTGTCTACTTGTTGGGCCCTTCTCTTTGGTGTGCTGTCTGCTTCTTAGGCTGGGTAGAGCTGGGGGGAAGGGGGAGCAGGGGGGCCTGACCCTGGCTGGGACAGGGGGGTCGTGTGGGGGCCCATCAGAGGTATCCTGGCATAGGCCAAGGCAGTGGGGGGGCAATAGGGGGACACAAGGCTGAAGGGGGGACATAGTAGTGTGGCTGGGGAGGGGTGATACTCAGAGGGTACTGCTCAGGAGGGTAGCCACACACCTATAAACACAAAAACACTTAGTCAAGCAACTTATTTGACGCTATCCTGCGTAACTCTGTACTCCGGAATAAACTCTGTATTCTGTGATTTACCCTCCTGCACCTGACTCCTTCAAATCACCCATCACAGAATCACCCACCGACTATGGAGTCAGCGGGAGAGGAGCGCATGCCTGGAGTGGCACGGGTCCAGGAGCATACGACGATGCTAGCCAGCTTGGGAGAAGCGATGGATCGGGTTCTCCAGGTCGTCCAACGCCTGGGGAGGAGAGGACCCGATCTGTCGAGACCAGCTGGGCGACCGGATCCAGCCACCCACACCCCAGCACCCAGAGGGATCCATAAACGGAACAGCTGCTCTCTGCCAAGGATTCCTCCTCCAACTGGAGCTCTATTATTCCAGCATCAGCCCGTCCCCATTGGAGCGGGAGAAGGTGTCCGTCCTCATCTCCTGCCTCTCGGGGAAAGCCCTGGAGTGGGCCAACGCGGTCTGGAATGAAGGAGGAGCCGCGTTGGACAACCACGGGGAGTTCGCTCACCTCTTTCGGGCTGTCTTCGATCACCCGCCCGAGGGTCGAGAGGCGGGCGAGCGGCTGGTCCACCTGAGGCAGGGGACGAGGACCGCGCAGGACTTCGCCCTGGAGTTCCGGACTCTGGCGCTGTCGTCCTCCGCTCAACTGGTGGACATGGCCATCCGCTTGGACAATCTGCTGGCATCCTGGAGGGGGTCTGCCCGTTCCAACCCCGCCCGACTCGGATCATGAGCTGATGGAGCTGGGGAGAGCAGCGATCCGAGAGAGCGGAGGACGACAGCGCCAGTGTCACTCTGGTGGCACGAGAGGACATTTCAACGTAAGATGTCGTCAGCGTTCTTTTGGGTCTGGAGGCGGCAGGCAGGGCACTCTCGCGTCACCCCAGGTATCGAACACCCACACTCGTTCAGAGCCCTCTGCTGCGCACTGTACCCTACCCATCCACTTTCCTGATCACATTGTAGTTCCCCAGTGTAAGGCGCTAGTCGATTCAGGCGCAGCTGGGAACTTTATGGACAGGTCATTCTCACACAGTCTAGGCATTTCATTGGTTCCCCTATCCATTCCACTCCCCATCAGAGCACTTGACAGTCGACCATTAGGGTCCGGGTTTGTTAGGGAAGTGACAGCAACAGTCACTATGGTTACCCACGAGACTCATCACGAGCAAGTCACGTCTTTTATTATTGAGTCTCCTGCTTTCCCTGTTGTATTAGGTATTCCTTGGTTAGCACTCCACAACCCCACCTTCTCATGGCCGCAGAGGGTTCTCACAGGGTGGTCGTGAGAGTGTCAGGGTAGGTGTCTCAGTGTTTCCGTTGGTGCAACCACGGTGGAAAGTCCAGACAGTACCTCCACCGTGCTCATTCCCCCCGAATACCTCGATTTGGCGCACGCGTTTTCCAATACGCAGGCGACCAAGTTACCACCTCATCAGGCGGGGGATTGCGCGATAAACCTCCGGGTAGACGCTGTGCCTCCCAGGAGTCACGTGTATCCCCTGTCACAGGCTGAAACAGAGGCTATGGAGACATACATCACCGATTCCCTGCGCCAGGGGTTTATACATCCCTCCACTTCGCCCGCCTCCTCGAGTTTGTTTTTTGTGAAGAAGAAAGACGGCAGTCTGCGCCCTTGCATTGATTATCGATCACTGAACAAGGAGACGATACAATTTAGTTATCCTCTCCCCCTCATTCCTTCGGTGATCGAGTCAATGCATGGGGCGCGCTTCTTTAACAAATTAGATCTCCGGAGTGCGTACAACCTGATTCGTGTCCGAGAGGGGGACGAATGGAAGACAGCATTCAGCACAACCACGGGGCATTATGAATACCTGGTGATGCCCTACGGTTTGATGAATGCTCCATCCGTCTTCCAGTCCTTTGTGAACGAGGTGTTTCGGGACATGCTTGGTCGCGGTGTAGTGGTCTACATCGATGACATTCTGGTGTATTCCGCTATGCTCGCCGAGCATGTGTCCCTGGTTCGCAAAGTGCTGGCCCGACTGTTGGAAAATGACTTTTATGCCAAGGCAGAAAAGTGTCTGTTTTTCCAACAGTCCGTCTCCTTCCTCAGATACCGCATTACCACCTCAGGTGTGGAGATCGCATTTCAGCCGTGCGTAATTGGCCGACTCCAACCACGGTAAAGGAGGTGCAGTGCTTTGCCAACTACTATCGGAGGTTTATCCAGGGCTTCGGCAAGGTCGCAGCTCCCATCACGTCTCTGTTGAAGGGTGGGCCGTCCCGGCTCCACTGGTCTGCTGAGACTGATAGGGCCTTCAGTAACCTGAGGGGTCTGTTCACCTCAGCTCCGGTACTGGCCCACCCCGATCCATCACTACTGTTCGTAGTGGAGGTGGATGCGTCTGAGGTAGGGATAGGCGCTGGCCACCCAAGCTCCGCCCCTGTGCCTTCTTCTCCAAGAAGCTCAGCCCGGTAGAGAAGAACTACGACGTTGGTGATCGGGAGCTGTTGGCTGTTTTCCGAGCCCTGACCGTGTGGAGGCACTGGCTCGAAGGGGCAAAACCCCCTTCCTCAACTGAACGGACCACCGTAACCTGGAGTACATCCAGGCAGCGAGGAGGCTGAACCCTCGCCAGGCCAGGTGGGCCCTATTCTTCACCCGGTTTGATTTCACTCTATCATACATCCGGGGTACGACGAAACGTGAAGGCAGACGCACTGTCACGGCTGTACGACACAGAGGAGAGGCCCAGAGACAACACCCCAATACTCCCGGCCTCCTGCATAGTGGCGCCGGTAGTATGGGCGATGGACGCGGATATAGAGCAGGCATTACGCACAGAGCCATCTCCACCTCAGTGACCAGGTGGGCTGCAGTACGTGCCTGCTCTTGTCCGTGACCGTCTTATCTACTGGGCACACACGTCCCCCTCATCTGGTCACCCAAGTATCGGTCATACAGTGCGCTGCCTGACCGGAAAGTACTGGTGGCCTACCTTGGCTAAGGACGTGAGGGTGTATGTCTGCTCCTGCTCGGTGTGCGCCCAGAGTAAGGCACCTAGGCACCTCCCAGCGGGTAAGTTACAGACTTTACTAGTTCCACAATGGCCATGGTCTCACCTACGTATTGATTTCCTGACTGATCTTCCCCTCTCTCAAGGTAACACCACCATCCTGGTCGTTGTGGATCGCTTTTCCAAGGCCTGCCGCCTCCTTCCTCTGCCCAGTCTCCCCACGGCCCTGCAGACTGCGGAGGCCCTGTTTACACATGTCTTCCGGCATTACGGGGTACCAGTAACCGGGGTCCCCAGTTCACATCCAAGGTCTGGAAGGCATTCATGGAACGTCTGGGGGTCTCGGTCAGCCTGACCTCTGGTTTCCACCCGAGTCTAATGGGCAGGTGGAACGGGTAAATCAGGATGTGGGTAGGTTCCTGCGGTCCTACTGCCAGGACCGGCCGGGGGAGTGGTCAGTGTTTTTGCCATGGGCCGAATATGCCCATAACTCTCTCCGTCACTCCTCCACTAACCTAACGCCATTCCAATGTGTTTTAGGTTACCAACCAGTTCTGGCACCGTGGCACCAGAGCCAGACCGAGGCTCCCTACGGAAACTGATTCTGCGGTTTGTGGGGCCGTTCAAAGTCCTGAGGAGGATCAACGAGGTTACTTATAGGTTATTACTTCCCCATGATAATCGTATTAACCCCTCGTTTCATGTGTCTCTCCTCAGGCCGGTGGTGGCTGGTCCGCTCCAGGAGTCTGAGGTGCGGGAGGTCCCTCCGCCTCCTCTGGACATCGAGGGGGCCCCGGCGTACTCCGTCCATTCCATCCTGGATTCGAGGCGTCGGGTGGGGGGCCTTCAGTACCTCGTGGAGTGGGAGGGGTACGGTCCCGAGGAACGGTGCTGGGTCCCGGTGAGGGATATCCTCGATCCCTCCCTGTTGAGGGATTACCACGGTCGCCATCCCGCTCGCCCTGCTCCGCGTCCTCCTGGCCGTCCCCGACGCCGGTGTCGGCGCGCTGCTGGAGCTGTGCGTCAAGGGGGGGTACTGTCACGACTTCCTCTGAAGCTGCCTCCTCTCCTTGTTCGGGCAGGCTTCGGCGTTCGTTGTCACCGGCCTTCTAGCCACTGCCGCATCACATCTCATCATTCCATTTGTTTTGTTTTGTCTTGTCTATTACACACACCTGGTTCATATCCCCTCATTAGTACGTGTATAAGTGTTCCCTCTGCCCCCCTGTCCTTGTGGGTGATTGTTTAATGTGAGGAGAGAGTAGCTTGGTTGAGTTACGTGTATTTTGTATTGCTGGGGTATATTTTCCCCGTGTGACTGTTTTGTTCCAGTGCGTCTGTTTTTGCGCACTGGACTGTTTGACGCTATCCTGCGTAACTCTGTACTCCGGAATAAACTCTGTATTCTGTGATTTACCCTCCTGCGCCTGACTCCTTCAAATCATCCATCACAGTAAATTAAGGTCTTCACTTCTATTTGGTAGGCTTCACTTCTATTTGGTGAGCTGTCTACTTGCTACGCCCTTCTCTTTGGTGAGCTGTCTGCTTGTTGGGCCCTTCTCTTTGGTGAGCTGTCTGCTTCTTGGGCCCTTCTCTTTGGTAAGCTGTCCGCTTCTTGAGCTGGGGGAAGGGGGAGCAGGGGGGCCTGACCCTGGCTGATACAGGGGGGTCGTGTAGGGGCCCATCGGAGGTATCCTGGCATAGGCCAGGGCAGTGGGGGGGATTTGTTTTCCCTAAACAGCTGAAACAACAGCTACTTTAATAACACATCCTGCTTCATGTAGAGAGAGCAAGTATTGTGAATAGAAAAGTTTTGTCTATGTCCTGATGCGAAATGGCTGCCCTGAAAAATTGAGAAGTCTATTATAGCGCTTGATGGTTTTTGCGATTGCACTTGAAGAAACGTTCAAAGTTTTCCGGATTGACTGACCGTCATGTCTTAAAGTAAAGATGGACTGTTGTTTCTCTTTGCTTATTTGAGCTGTTCTTGCCATAATATGGACTTGGTCTTTTACCAAATAGGGCTGTCTTCTGTATACCCCCCCCCCCCCCCCCCCCCCTACCTTGTCACAACACAACTGATTAGCTCAAACGCATTAAGAAGGAAATACATTCCACAAGTTAACTTTTAATAAGGCACACCTGTTAATTGAAATGAATTCCAGGTGACTACCTCATGAAGCTGGTTGAGAGAATGCCAAGCGTGTGCAAAGCTGTCATCAAGGCAAAGAGTGGCTACTTTGAAGAATCTCAAATATAAAATGTATTTTGATATGTTTAACACTTTTTTGGGTACTACATGATTCCATATTTGTTATTTCATAGTTTTGATGTCTTCACTATTATTCTACAATGTAGAAAATAGTAAAAATAAAGAAAAACCCTTGAATGAGTAGAAGTGTCCAAACTTCTGACCGGTACTGTATATATTTCTAATTCTCTTAATAAAATTTAAAACTTCTGACAAGAGACAATTGTGTTTTTATGGCAAGTGAAAATGTCAAGATCTCTTCTGATTGTTCTACCAGCAGGTTGCAGAGTTGATAGATAGCTATCTCAGCAACCTGAGTAGGAATGTGTCAACTAATCCGGCCGTGATTGGGAGTCCCATAGGGCGGCGCACAATTGGCCCAGCATCGTCTGGGTTTGGCCGGGGTAGACCGTCATTGTAAATAAGAGTTCAAGATGTCCTGGGTCAGGGGGTGTGGTCAGGCCTGTGAGAGTAGAGAGATGTGGGGAACAGTGGGAGTTTATATTGCTCTGCGGTCTCACCTCTTTCACTTTCTCTATTGAACACAGACACACAGATACGCAGACATGAATAGAGTGCTCTGGACCTCTTGACACACTGAGCCCAGGGAACCAGTGCTCCCAAGGTAACAACAAGGTAAGACTTCCACAATGTCTCAATTCCTCTCTGCTTATTTCTCTCATACTCCATATTTTTAACCCCCAGCAGTATTATTATTCTATAATAGAGTAGATTGTTGGCAGGGCAGACTACAGCCTGTACAATATGGATAATGGCATTATCGCAATGCAAATATTCTGGGTAGCCATGATTAGCTGTTCAGGAGTCTTATGGCTTGGGGGTAGAAGCTGTTAAGAAGCCTTTTGAACCTAGACTTGGCTCTCCGGTACTGCTTGCCGTGCGGTAGCAGAGAGAACAGTCTATGACTAGGGTGGCTGGAGTCTTTGACAATTTTTAGGGCCTTCCTCTGACACCGTCTGGTACAGAGGTCCTGGATAGCAGGAAGCTTGGCCCCAGTGATGTACTGGGCCGTACGCACTACCCTCTGTAGTGCCTTGCGGTCGTAGGCTGAGCAGTTGCCAAACCAGGCAGTGATGCAACCAGTCAGGATGCTCTCGATGGTGCAGCTGTAGAACATTTTGAGGATCTGAGGACCCATGCCACATTTTTTCAGTTTTGAACACAACCACAAGGATTCACACTGATGGCCAAGCAATGTCATTGTCACAGCGTGCACCAACGGTGTCTTTACTGCATTAGGTCATGATGGTCTGAAACAATTTTTTTCCATTTACCAAATTACTTTTTAGCTCTTTCATTCTCTCTCTATCTCACACACATACACACACTTACTTTTATGCATACTATAGGCTTACACATTTTCCCTAGGCATACGTCTTATTAAGAACTGTACTAAAACAAAGATTGGATCCATTTTTCATGTAAACACGAAGTGAAACTGTAGACGGGAGGGTGAGGCAACTTTGGGAAGTTCTTGTAATTTCAGTTCCAAAGAATGCAATGATAATGTGCTTACATCCGTGCTACTAATTAGGAACGTGTCTGTGCTGTCTTAGTGGTGGGCACCAATATCAATAATGTGATATGATATCATTATTGGTTGAGCAAGGCATATCGTGATATTGTTTTATCCTTGCTGTTAACCTACACTTTTATGTAAAAGAGCATACACTTGCTCACTAGCTTCCGAGAACTCACCCATTTCGAAATCTTCCCTCTTTTACCTACTCTACACATGCCCTTAATGATGAAGTTTACACATGCCCTTAATGATGCGGTGAAGCAAATGCAGCACCATGGCATGCCCAGTAGTACACAAATTCACCATAATCACACAATGTAAGAGAGATGGACAGAGATATTCAGCTCAGTCAACTGGTCTCAGATCATCATGTTAATGTACAATCAAATAGTGTTACTTTACAATAGTTGGAGAAAGATATTCACCTTGTTTTATGACATTTTGTAACCATTGCAGACCTGAATGATGTTCATTTGGTGGTTCCTGGCACTGCTGCTGGGATCTGTTGAGATATATAGAGGTATGGTGACCTTACACACACACACATATACACTTGATTAAGTGCACTTTAACTGTGTCACACATAGGGTGGGGATATCAAATAATAGCCCCCCAGCTATTGGCAGACCATTTGGAAACTTTAAAGCATCACATAAATAGGCTGTGTAAGCAGTCACTTAAAGGAAAGACTGCTTATGTTACTTCCCAATCAGCAATGACAGTGATTTCTCCTTTCTGACTCTCTTTCCCCTTGAATAACCCTGTCTCCAGCACATGAATGTGATGTGTTCACTTATCTGAACCTTCATCACGCTATCATTGGAACCAGTCTGTATGTGAAGCTGTTACTGTACACCAGAGCTAATCTGACCTGTGGTCAGGAGCTGTCCCACCATAACCTGTCAGCCCAGCCCCAGTTCAACCTCACCAAGCCCACCACTTTTATCGTTCATGGCTACCATCCTACGGGCGCTCCGCCCAACTGGATGAATATCATGATAGAGCAGCTGCTGGCCCGCGGAGACATGAATGTCCTGGTGGTGGACTGGAACCGCGGAGCTGCCAATATCAACTACCTGAAAGTTGTGGCCTACACACGAGATACAGCGGACAACCTCGCTGCCTTCATCCAAAACATGCAGGTAAGAATGGGTGCTTAGTCTGAATACCTGACATATTTGATAAGGGCCAAACGTATTACTTTGTACTAACAGTGTAGTATCTATTTTGCCTGTTTTGTCTGTGTCAGGAGAATGGTGCCTCTCTTAGTTCCATCCATATGATTGGGGTCAGTCTAGGAGCTCACATCACAGGCTTTGTTGGAGCCAAGTTCAATGGCAAAATTGGAAGGATCACAGGTTAGAATCAACAGAATAGATTTTCTGTTTCTTCTTAGTCATTTATATTATGGATACTGACATTTTATTATACCCACATTTATCCTGTAAATGTACAGATGTAGGCCTTCATTGAAAATAAGAATTTGTTCTTAACTGACTTGCCTAGTTAAATAAAGGTAACATTTAAAAAAATGTAGGATCTTAATTTGAGCCAGTTTGCTACAGCAGGAAAAATAATCCTGCAGCAACAGGAAATGTGAATTATTATGTGGATTATAATTAATGGACATTTTTTGTAGGGGTTGATACATTTCTCGTTAGGGCAAAACAAGTCTGACATTTTAAAGTGGAAATTACAAACTTTAGAAGGCTTTTTAAACCTTTACATGTATCCTATACATGTACAGATGTAGGAGCTTAATTTGAGCCAGTTTGCTACAGCAGGAAAATAATCCTGCAGCAACAGGAAATGTTAATTATTATGTGGATCATAATTAATGGCATTTTTTTGTAGGGGTTGATACATTTCTCGTTAGGGCAAAACAAGTCTGACATTTTAAAGTGGAAATTACAGACTTTAGAAGGCTTTTTAAACCTTGAATACACTACAAGTTTGATCAAATTAACATCCTACATCTGTACTGATCTGATGTTGACCTGATCAGCTCTAGATCCAGCGGGGCCTCAGTTCAATGGGAAACCCCCAGAGGATCGTCTGGACCCTACAGATGCACAGTTTGTGGACGTTGTGCACACAGACATGGACGGTATGTGCCTCTGCTTGCCTGTTTGGTTTACGACAATGGGAATCATGTAGTCATGTGATGTGTTTCCTGTTCTGTCACGTATTCATTGTGCGTTACCAGCATTTGGTTTCAGGAAGCCTTTGGGCCACATTGATTTCTATGCTAATGGTGGAGCCGACCAGCCTGGCTGTCCACTGACCATCTTCTCAGGTAAGTCGCTTAGTAAGAGCCCGTCCTTCAAATGATATATGTGTATCACATAGTTTATTCCTGTAATGGTAAATACATCACTGATGTCCTAGGTCCATCCTCAGTTCTCCCCTTCCTACTCTCCCAGGGTCTGGCTATTTTAAGTGTGACCACCAGAGATCAGTGCTCCTCTATCTGGGTTCCCTGAACCGGACCTGTAACATCAGGGCCTTCCCCTGCACCTCCTACACTGACTTCCTGGACGGACTTTGCATGGACTGTGATCAATTCAAACCTGCCGGATGCCCTGTATTTGGTGGGCACTCTAACTCCCATTAGATTCATGAGTTTCATCTCATTAAAAGCTTTTTTTAATCACATACACTACCGGTCAAAAGTTTTAGAACACCAAGTCATTCAAGGGTTTTTCTTTATTTTTACTATTTTCTACATTGTAGAATAATAGTGAAGACATCAGAACTATGAAATAACACATATGGAATCATGTAGTAACCAAAAAAGTGTCTTTGCCTTGATGACAGCTTTGCACACTCTTGGCATTCTGAGGTGTGACCCAGGTGCGGTGCAGGATATACAGTAGGCCGTAGGCAGAGATGGTGAAACAAGGATCTTTACTGGTGGTCCCGAAGCCAAAATTCAAAATAACGGACTTATTACGATAAAAGAAAGGCGGAGCAAATAAGTCTCCAAAAACCGGCTGACAGCCAAAATACAAAATCCTACCAACGACTTAAACAAATAATGAAACAGGGAGAACACTTCTCAAGTACCTGTACATAGGTCTCCGATCAGACACTGAGTAGTACTGCTGGACATACAGAAACGAACAGAGAAAACTGAGCAAGGGAACACAGGACATAAATACACAGGTGAACAGGTAGACACAGGTGACACCAATAGGATACTGATTAGTCCAGACTGTGAGTGAGGAGGTGCCTAAGGTTGTCGGAGGATGACACCTAGTGGGTCGCTCCGGAACTGCGACCCCTTCCTGTAATACAACCAGCTTCACCTGGAATGCTTTTCCAACAGTCTTGAAGGAGTTCCCACATATGCTGAGCAATTGTTGGCTGCTTTTCCTTCACTCTGCGGTCCAACTCATCCCAAACCATCTCAATTGGGTTGAGGTTGGGTGATTGTGGAGGCCAGGTCATCTGATGCAGCACTCCATCACTCTCCTTCTTGGTCAAATAGCCCTTACACAGCCTGAAGGTGTGTTGGGTCATTGTCCTGTTGAAAAACAAATGATAGTCCCGAGTGGCGCAGTGGTCTAAGGCACTGCATCTCAGTGCTTGAGGCGTCACTACAGACCCCCTGGTTCGATTCCAGGCTGTATCACAACCGGCCGTGATTGGGAGTCCCATAGGGCGGCGCACAATTGGCCCAGCGTCGTCCGGGTTTGGCCGGTGTAGGCCATCATTGTAAATAAGAATTTGTTCTTAACTGACTTGCCTAGTTAAATAAAGGTAAAAATAAAATAAGCCCAAACCAGATGGGATGGCGTATCGCTGAAGAATGCTGTGGTAGCCATGCTGGTTAAGTGTGCCTTGAATTCTAAATAAATCACTGACAGTGTCACCAGCAAAGCACCCCCACACTATAACACCTCCTCCTCCATGCTTTATGGTGGCAAATACACATGCGGAGATCATCCGTTCACTCACACCGCGTCTCACAAAGACACGGCGGGGTTGGAACCAAATATCTCCAATTTGGACTCCAGACCAAAGGACAAATTTCCACCGGTCTAAATGTCCATTGCTCGTGTTTCTTGGCCCAAGCAAGTCTCTTATTCTTATTGGTGTCCTTTAGTAGTGGTTTCTTTGCAGCAATTCAACCATGAAGGCCTGATCCATACAGTCTCCTCTGAATAGTTGATGTTGAGATGTGTCTGTTACTTGAACTCTGTGAAGCATTTATTTGGGCTGCAATTTCTGAGGCTGGTAACTCTAATGAACTTATCCTCTGCAACAGAGGTAACTCTGGGTCTTCTATTCCTGTGGCGGTCCTCATGAGAGCCAGTTTCACAGTTTCATCATAGCACTTGATGGTTTTTGCAACT
Organism: Coregonus lavaretus; assembly: GCF_964263955.1. Lineage (NCBI taxonomy): Eukaryota > Metazoa > Chordata > Actinopteri > Salmoniformes > Salmonidae > Coregonus > Coregonus lavaretus. Next base: position 35,716,045 of record NC_140011.1, read on the forward strand.
ACACTTGAAGAAACGTTCAAAGTTCTTGACATTTTCCAGATTGACTGACCTTCATGTCTTAAAGTAATGATGGACTGTCATTTGTCTTTGCTTATTTTAGCTGTTTTTGCCATAATATGGACTTGGTCTTTTACCAAATAGGGCTATCTTCTGTATACCCACCACCCCTACCTTGTCACAACACAACTGATTGGCTCAAACGCATTAAGAAGGAAAGACATTCCATAAATTAACTTTTAAGAAGGCACACTTGTTAATTGAAATGCATTCCAGGTGACTACCTCATGAAGCTGGTTGAGAGAATGCCAAGAGTGTGCAAAGCTGTCATCAAGGCAAAGGGTGGCTATTTGAAGAATCTCAAATATAAAATATGTTTTGATTTGTTTAACACTTTTTTGGTTACTACATGATTCCATATGTGTTATTTCATAGTTTTGATGTCTTCACTATTATTCTACAATGTAGAAAATAGTAAAAATAAAGAAAAACCCTTGAATGAGTAGGTGTTTAAAACTTTTGACTGGTAGTGTACGTAATCACATAAAGATGTGATAGTTTCCCTAATCGTCAAAATCAAGGCCTTAATTAAGCTAATGTACATTACTGAATCACACATAGGCTGCTTTTCCACAGGCAGCCCAATTCTGATATTTTTTCCCCCACTAATTGCTCTTTTGACCAATCACATCAGATCTTTTTCAGAGATACCTGTCTAATCGCAACCATAGTTCTTCAATCTATTTTTTGGAAGGCAGTGTCCCTTCAAGTAGACATAACATGGCTGTTTTATCTGTTGTTTCAGGTTATGATATCATAGAGTGGAAAAACTCTCTGGTGCCTCTGCGGCAAACCAAGGCTTTCTTCACCACCAATAAACAGACTCCATACTGCAGTAAGTGGATAATCATCAGCTTGCACACACATTTGACCTCTCTAAAGAGAGACTTGCTGGGAATACTGTTGTACGTAATGGCCAGTCGTTTTTCTGTGACGGTCTTCCTGGTCTAGCTTTGCATGCCTGGCTTATTTTCAATGATCAGGCAAAATGTACAGTATAGCAAGACTAACAAGAGCTCTGTAAAAGTTGTTAAAATATGTTGCTGTGCATATTCATTGAATGGAAACATACAGAGATCTGTAACTACAGTGGCTTGTGAAACTATTTACCCCCCTTGGCATTTTTCCTATTTTGTTGCCTTACAACCTGGAATTAAAATAGATTTTTGGGGGGTTTGTATCATTTGATTTACACAACATGCCTACCACTTTGAAGATGCAAAATATTTTTTCTTGTGAAACAAACAAGAAATAAGACAAAAAAACTGAAAACTCGAGCGTGCATAACTATTCACCCCCCCCCCCAAAGTCAATACTTTGTAGAGACAACTTTTGCAGCAATTACAGCTGCAAGTCTCTTGGGGTATGTCTCTATAAGCTTAGCACATCTAGCCACTGGGATGTTTGCACATTCTTCAAGGCAAAACTGCTCCAGCTCCTTCAAGTTGGATGGGTTCTGCTGGTGTACAGCAATCTTTAAGTCATATCACAGATTCTCAATTGGATTAGGCCATTCCAAGACATTTAAATGTTTCCCCTTAAACCACTCGAGTGTTGCTTTAGCAGTATGCTTAGGGTCATTGTCCTGCTGGAAGGTGAACCTCTGTCCAAGTCTCAAATCTCTGGAAGACTGAAACAGGTTTCCCTCAAGAACTTCCCTGTATTTAGCGCCATCCATCATTCCTTCAATTCTGACTAGTTTCCCAGTCCCTGCCGATGAAAAACATCCCCACAGGATGATGCTGCCACCACCATGCTTCACTGTGGGGATGGTGTTCTCGGGGTGATGAGAGGTGTTGGGTTTGCGCCAGACATAGCGTTTTCCTTGATGGCCAAAAAGCTCAATTTTAGTCTCATCTGACCAGAGTACATTCTTCCATATGCTTGGGGAGTCTTCCACATGCCTTTTGGCGAACACCAAACGTGTTTGCTTATTTTTTTTTTAAGCATTGGCTTTTTTCTGGGCCAGCTCTGTGGAGTGTAAGGCTTAAAGTGGTCCTATGGACAGATACTCCAATCTCCACTGTGGAGCGTTGCAGCTCCTTCATGGTTATCTTTGGTCTCTTTGTTGACTCTCCGATTAATACCCTCCTTGCCTTTTCTGTGAGTTTTGGTGAGCGGCCCTCTCTTGGCAGGTTTGTTGTGGGACATATTCTTTCAATTTTTTAATAATAGATTTAATGGTGCTCAGTGGGATGTTCAAAGTTTCGGATATTTTTTTATAACCCAACCCTGATCTGTACTTCTCCACAACTTTGTCCCTGACCTGTTTGGAGAGCTCCTTGGTCTTCATGGTGCCCCTTGCTTAGTGGTGTTGCAGACTCTGGGGCCTTTCAGAACAGGTGTATACATTGGTGTGAAAAATGTTTTTGCCCCCTTCCTGATTTCTTATTTGTTTGCATGTTTGTCACACTTAAATGTTTCAGATCATCAAACAAATTTAAATATTAGTCAAAGATAACACAAGTAAACACAAAATGCAGTTTTGAAATGAAGGTTGTTATTATTAAGGGAAAACCATATCCAAACCCACAAGTGATTGCCCCCTACAACCTAATAACTGGTTGGGCCACCCTTAGCAGCAACAACTGCAATCAAGCGTTTGCAATAACTTGCAATGAGTCTTTTACAGCGCTGTGGAGGAATTTTGGCCCACTCATCTTTGCAGAATTGTTGTAATTCAGCCACATTGGAGGGTTTTCGAGCATGAACTGCCTTTTTAAGGTCATGCCACAGTATCTCAATGGGATTCAGGTCAGGACTTTGACTAGGCCACTCCAAAGTCTTCATTTTGTTTTTCTTCAGCCATTCAGAGGTGGACTTGCTGGTGTGTTTTGGATCAATGTCCTGCTGCAGAACCCAAGTTCGCTTCAGCTTGAGGTCACGAACAGATGGCCGGACATTCTCCTTCAGGATTTTTTGGTAGACAGCAAAATTCATGGTTCCATTTATCACAGCAAGTCTTCCAGGTCCTGAAGCAGCAAAACAGGCCCAGACCATCACACTACCACCACCATATTTTACTGTTTGGTATGATCTTTTTCTGAAATGCGGTGTTACTTTTACGCCAGATGTAATGGGACACACACCTTCCAAAAAGTTCAACTTTTGTCTCGTCAGTCCACAGAGTATTTTCCCAAAGGGTTTGCGGATCATCAAGATGTTTTCTGGCAAAAATGAGACAAGCCTTATTATTTAGTTATTTTTGCTCAGCAGTGGTTTTCGTCTTGGAACTCTGCCATGCAGGCCATTTTTGCCCAGTCTCTTTCTTATGGTGGAGTCATGAACACTGACCTTAACTGAGGCAAGTGAGGCCTGCAGCTCTTTGGATGTTGTTGTGGGGTCCTTTGTGACCTCTTGGATGAGTCGTCGCTGCGCTCTTGGGGTAATTTTGGTCGGCCGGCCACTCCTGGGAAGGTTCACCACTGTTCCATGTTTTCGCCATTTGTGGATAATGGCTCTCAGTGTGGTTCGCTGGAGTCCCAAAGCTTTAGAAATGGCTTTATAACCTTTTCCAGACTGATGGATCTCAATTACTTTCTTTCTCATTTGTTCCTGAATGTCTTTGGATCTCGGCATGATGTCTAGCTTTTGAGGATCTTTTGGTCTACTTCACTTTGTCCGGCAGGTCCTATTTAAGTGATTCCTTGATTGAGAACAGGTGTGGCAGTAATCAGGCCTGGGTGTGGCTAGAGGAATTGAACTCAGGTGTGATAAACCACAGTTGAGTTGTGTTATAACAGGGGGGGGCAAACACTTTTTCACACAGGGCCATGTAGGTTTGGATTTTGTTTTCCCTTAATAATAACAACCTTCATTTCAAAACTGCATTTTGTGTTTACTTGTGTTATCTTTGACTAATATTTACATTTGTTTGATGATCTGAAACATTTAAGTGTGACAAACATGCAAACAAATAACAAATCAGGAAGTCAAGATCATGTGACACTTAGATTGCACACAAGTGGACTTTATTTAACTAATTATGTGACTTCTGAAGGTAATTGGTTGCACCATATCTTATTTAGGGGCTTCATAGCAAAGGGGGTGAATACATATACCACTTTTCCGTTATTTATTTTTTAGAATTTTTTGAAACAAGTTATTTTTTTCATTTCACTTCACAAATCTGGACTATTTTGTGTATGTCCATTACATGAAATCCAAATAAAAATCCATTTAAATTATAGGTTGTAATGCAACAAAATAGGAAAAATGCCAAGGGGGTTGAATACTTTTGCAAGGCATTATAGGTCATTGGTCAGAGGAAATCAAATTCATTGATGTATTTTCCTCTCTCTCTCTCTCTCACTCTCTCACTCAGAGACAAACTATTGGGTGGACATTGTAACATGGAACCATGATACTCTCTGGGGCTACATCACCATCAAACTACACAATGGTAGTGAGGTGACAGAGGCAACAATAAACCAGTAGGTAACTATTTTCTCACTGTATCATTCTCAAAACGACACATACTGTACATACGGTATGGATAGACACTCTGGAGAACCTCATTAACATCTCATATGCTCTCCTTCTTCAGTAAAGCATCCAGTTTTAAGAAGTACTCAGAGACCCGATTACTGGCCCAGTTTGAAAAAGACCTTCAGAAAGTCCACAAGATCTCAATCAAATTCTCCAGGGTGAATGTATTTCAACCTAAGTACAAACTACGGGTGCTCCGCATCCGTCTCACACACCTGGAGCGCGAAGACAGGTCAGTGTTATGTCACATCCTCTTTCAGCTAGGACTTCTCTCACTTGTCACCTATTTTCTACATGTAACATCTTTTCTTCTACTTTTCCCTTTCATGTTGTTGGAAAATGTTGTTAGCAATTATAATTTGATTAAAATTGGAAATGTTAAATAGACCTTGTGTTAAGGGAAATGTAAATACTGCCGATGAAAGGGATCTTTTGGGGTTGAGAGAAGAGTAAAAGGTATGTTGTTGCAACAGGAAATTATACTTAGATAACGACATCCTGTGTATCTGCAGTTCGAGGCATACTTAGAAAGTGTACATGTTACACTTAGAAAAGCAGTTTATGTTACGAATTTGCGAAACGTACAATATGTTATGAATTTGCTAAACGTATGATATGTTAACGAATTCCAATTTGTTGTGGCTAACGTTAGCTAAGTGGCTAGGTGGCTAACACTAACGCTAGATCTACGGGTTAGGGTTAAGGTTAGGAGTTAAGTTAAATGGTTAAGGTTAGGGTTAGGGGAAGGGTTAGCTAACATGCTAAGTAGTAAGTAGTTGCAAATTTGCTAAGCAGCTAAACTTGTCTATGATGATTCGAACATGCCATCACATTATACGTCCATACATCCCAACCACCCTCCTTTTGTTTTTGAATTTTAAGACCCCTTGAAGTATCCCAAAAAGATAGAAACAAATATTTTATGAAAAAGTATTTTTGGCCTTACTGCTATTAGACCATACAAACGCATTGAATAACAGATTCACTACATGGAACAACAGATAGTCCCCCCAAAAAATCTAACGGAAGTTTGTTCTGAAGTGTCTGTCCTATATCTGAGAGATATAAGCAAGATCAGGAAATATTTTATGTACATATTTAACCCCATTTTTTTTTTTACACTAAACAGTCTAAGCCCTGTCTAAGCCAGGGGGGAATTTTTTTAAGAAGGTCATACCAAGGATAATTTTGTTATCTGATTTTGAATTTTAAGACCCCTTGAAGTATAAAAAAATAACATTACAAAATTATTTGATGAAAAATGTTATTTGGCCTTACTGCTATTAGCCCATACAAACACATTTAATAACATATTCACTACATGGAACAACAAATAGTCCCTATATCTGAGAGGTATAAGAAAGATCAGGAAACACGTTTTTATTTTGTTTACATGTGTTTAACCCCTTATTTTTGTCACTAAACAGTCTCCATATATACTTCCATAAATATTTTTCGACTGCTACCGGGACCTTCAGACAAGTCAAAACAACTGACATGTACGTGTTCGTGAGAGTGTTGTTCCCAAATATTAATGGTATTGAGAATTATTGGATTGTCTGTTTTTTTCTTCAACGCCTTGGTCCCAAAGTAGTAAATATATTTTTGATCATACAGTATTACATTTGTGGCTTCGATACTCCTCCATGCACAAGGATAGTCTGCTGTCCATTGTTTAAGTGAACGCAGTAATACATCTTCATATGAGGTAGTCCAAGACCTCCAGCTTTATAGGAGTAAGTGTAAAACAGTCAATTTGACTATTGAGGTTATAAATAAAATAATAAATAAATAAATAAAGTTGGAGAGCAGGACATTTATTCTATTTAAAAAGTTGGATGGAATTGAAACTGGCAAGGCCTGGAAAAAATACACCAACCTTCGTAATATATTCATTTTGATTATGTTGACCCTACCTAACATAGAAATAGGGAGAGATCTCCATCACTGAACATCAGATTCATTCCTATCTATTAAAGGAGAGTAATTGATTTTATATGCCTCCTCCAGATGGCATGGTATCAGTACTCCCAGGTATTTCATATGTGTCTTTGTCCATTTCCGCTTAAATGTACTTTCTAAGCTTGAGAAGTCATAATTGCAAATGGGTATTATTTCAGTTTTCTCCCAATTCACTTTGAATCCTGATACAGCACCGTATGTGTCCAACAGTAGTAAAATAAATGACTCTGTGACTAAAGAAAATAAAGAACTAGACAAAGGGCATCCATGTCTTGTCCCTCTTGATAACTTAAATAATTCAGAGATCTGACCATGTGTTCGTATAGACGCTTTGGGGAAATTTGTACAATAGTTCAATCCAGGAAATAGAAACCGGACCAAAACCAAGCTTTTTTAAGACAGCCACCAAATATGCCCATTACACCCTATCGAATGCTTTTTCAGCATCTATTGATACTGCCACTTTTGAAGCATTCAAGTTTTTGGTATGATGGATTATAAAGTTATAAAATACGAATTATAAAGTACGAAAATGTATGCACTCACTACTGTAAGTGTAAGTCTCTCTGGATAAGAGCGTCTGCTAAATGACTAAAATGTAAATGTAATTATATTGAAAAAATGGCGGCGATTGTGTGAAAACCCTATTTGATCTGAGTGAATCAACTTTTTAATTTTTTTTTCTCCTCAATGATTTTGTAATCCACATTCAAAAGTGATACTGGGCGGAAGGATCCGCATTATGGGGGATTGTAGCCAAACATAGTGACTGGGGAAGTTCATTTTTCTCTAGAGCTACTGTGAGTATAAGTAACATAGGCTATAGTAATTTGGGACGAAAGTGTCTATAAAATTCCACTGGGAATCCATCATTACCAGGAGATTTCCCAATTTGTAGATTATTGATGGCCTCCAACAGTTCAATAATAATAATAATGTAGGTAATGTTTATATCCATATACATTATCTCTGGTTCACTTATCATTGGTCAAATGGCCTTCAGGAAATTGTCTATATCCTCCTTTGAACTTTTGTTTTTCGGCTTGATACGGTTTGTGATAGAATGTTTTCAAGACTGAGTCAATTTCAGAAGGATCCATTGTTATGCTACCATCTGGGGTTTGAATGTTATACAGTAGATGGTATGTTCCTCTTTCTTAATTTATTGGATTTTATGGCAGCAATCTGCAGATCAGGTGTTTATTGTGTTATATTCAAGCTTCAAAATGTTCAACTGGTGAAGGGTGTCAACATTTCTATCTAAACTGCATTTTCGTTCTGTTGTGGATTTTCTGTTCTAGTATTTCTAGTTCTTTATGGGTCATCTTTTTCTTATGTGAAGAGTGTATGCTTTATATGCTTCATATATGCTTTAAGAGCTTCCCAGACAATAGTTGGGCATACTTCATTGTATACATTTATTTCTAAAAACATGTCTATCTGTGTTGAGTAACATTGTGTTGAATCGTCATGTTTTTGCGATTGAGCTTAAGCGTAAAGGACAATATTATCATCCGTAATTATTGTAGTAAGATCCAGTCCCCTTGACTTTTTTCACATTTTGTTACATTACAGTCTTATAAAAAAATTAATTAAAAAAAAAAAAATCCTCATCAATCTACACACAATATCCCATAATGAAAAAGCGAAAACAGGTTTTTAGAAATTTTAACAAATTTATTAAAAATAAAAAAACTGAAATACCTTATTTACATAGGTATTCAGACCCTTTGCTATGAGACTCGAAATTGAGCTCAGGTGCATCCTGTTTCCATTGATCATCCTTGAGATGTTTCTACAACTTGATTGGAGTCTACCTGTGGTAAATTCAATTTATTGGACATGATTTGGAAAGGCACACTCCTGTCTATATCAGCTCCCACAGTTGACAGTGCATGTCCGAGCAAAAACCAAGCCGAGCTCCGAGACAGGATTGTGTCGAGGCACAGATGTGGGGAAGTGTACCAAAAAATGTCTGCAGCATTGAAGGTCCCCAAAAAGACAGTGGCTTCCATCATTCTTAAATGGAAGAAGTTTGGAACCACCAAGACTCTTCCTAGAGCTGGCCGCCTGGCCAAATTGAGCAAGCGTGGGAGAAGGGCCTTGGTCAGGGAGGTGACCAAGAACCTGATGGTCACTCTGACAGAGTTCCTCTGTGGAAATGGGAGAACCTCCCGAAAGTACAACCATCTCTGCTTCCACGCCTCAGCCGGCTCATCAGGCTCCCATGCCTCAGCCGGCTCATCAGGCTCCCACGCCTCAGCCGGTCTGTCATGCTCGACAGGTTCCCCATGCCTCGGCCGGCCTGTCAGGCAGGATAGGTTCCCGCGCCTCGACCGGCTCGTCCGGCTCCCATGCCTCGGCACCATCCCTACGGTGAAGCATGGTGGTGGCAGCATCATGCTGTGGGGATGTTTTTCAGCGGCAGGGGCTGGGAGACTAGTCAGGATTGAGGGAAAGATGAATGGAGCAATGTACAGAGAGATCCTTGATGAAAACCTGCTCCAGAGTGCTCAGGACCTCAGACTGGGGCGAAGGTTCATCTTCCAACAGGACAACGACCCTAAGTACATAGCCAAGACAACGTAGGAGTGGCTTCGGGACAAGTCTCTGAATGTCCTTCAGTTGCCCAGTCAGAGCCCGGACTTGAACCCTATCGAACAACGCTGGAGAGACCTGAAAATAACTGTGCAGCGACACTCCCCATCCAACCTGACAGAGACTGAGAGGATCTGCAGATAAGAATGGGAGAAACTCCCCAAATACAGGTGTGCCAAGCTTGTAGCGTCATACCCAAGAAGACTTGAGGCTGTAATCGCTGCCAAAGGTGCTTCAACAAAGTACTGAGCAAAGGGTCTGAATACTTATGTAAATGTGATATTCCGTTTTTTATTTTTTTATACATTTGCTAAAAATTCTTTAAACCAGTTTTTGCTTTATCATTATGGGGTATTGTGTGTAAATTGATGAGGGGGGAAAACAATTTAATCAATTTTACAATAAGGTTGTAACGTAACAAAATGTGGAAAAGGTCAAGGGATCTGAATACTTTCCGAATGCACTGTATATACAGAAGTATATGGACCCTTCAAATTAGTGGATTCGGCTATTTCAGCCACACCCGTTGCTGACAGGTGTATAAAACCGAGCACACAGCCATGCAATCTCCAAAGACAAACACTGTCAGTAGAATGGCCCGTACTGAAGAGCTCAGTGACTTTCAACGTGGGACCATCATAGGATGACACCTTTCCAACAAGTCAGTTCATCTAATTTCTGCCCTGCTAGAACTGCCCTGGTCAACTGTAAGTGCTGTTATTGTGAAGTGGAAACGTCTAGGAGCAACAACGGCAAAGTGGTAGGCCACACAAGCTCACAGAACGGGACCACCGAGTGCTGTAGCGCGTAGCGCATAAAAATCGTCTGTCCTCAGTTGCAACACTTACTACTGAGTTCCAAACTGCTTCTGGAAGCAACGTCAGAACAATAACTGTTCGTCGGGAAGCTTCATGAAATGGGTTTCCATGGCCGAGTAGCCGCACACAAGCCTAAGATCACCATGCGCAATGCCAAGCTTCGGCTGGAGTGGTGTAAAGCATGCCGCCATTGGACTCTGGAGCAGTGGAAACGCGTTCTCTGGAGTGATGACTCATACTTCACCATCTGGCAATCTGACGGACGAATCTGGGTTTGGCGGATGCCAGGAGAACGTTACCTGCCCGAATGCATAGTGCCAACTGTAAAGTTTGGTGGAGGAGGAATAATGGTCTGGGGCTGTTTTTTATGGTTCGGGCTAGGCCCCTTAACGCTACAGCATACATTGATATTCTAGACAATTCTGTGCTTCCAACATTGTGGCAACAGTTTCGGGAAGGCCCTTTCCTGTTTCAGTGTGACAATTCCCCCGTGCATAAAGCAAGGTCCATACAGAAATGGTTTGTCGAGATCGGTGTGGAAGAACTTGACTGGCCTGCACAGAGCCCTGACCTCAACCCCATCGAACACCTTTGGGATGAATTGGAACGCCAACTTAATATAAACACATAGAAGGAATCTTTAATCTTTTAAGTCAATTTTAGACATTTTTCCTTTGCTCTGAGAGCCTTTTCATCTTGAGGGGGGAGAGAAAGTCTATTGTTTCTTGAAAGCCTATCATTAACATTATGTTAAACAAAAGCCATTTTGCATAGGGTTGCCTAAGGGGATGTAGTTAAAGGCGCCAAAAGCATTATGTATTGTCAAATAAATAATGAATTTGTCATGTACACGTGATTAAATGTAACCACAAGGACTTCTTAAGCCTGTTGTGAAATTTTTTATAAACGTTTATTATTTCCAACCCTGTTTCCATCAAAGAGTCACACAAGTGCATGTCGTTTTACTCACGACTTTTGTTCTAGTTAGCTGATTGAGGATTTTATAATAATAATATTAATAATAATAATAGATTTAATTTGTATAGCGCTTTTCATTAAAGCAAGAATCTCAAAGACGCTCTTAAAACAACAAAACATTTCAGTTAGTCTATTGACAGTTCTGGCTGGAGGAGTTAAGAGTCCTGGTTTCTAGAAATGGTTCCACACCCAGCTGTCGTAAGTGAGGCATTAGTAGGAGCCTGTATAGGATCTCAGTCTAGCCCTAGCCAGGCAAGGAGAGGTTGGTACTTAATGTTTACGGTAGAAGCCCTGCTCACAAGAGGGGGAGGTAGCATGGGCATTAGACTGAGGATTGCTCGCTATTCGGTAAGGCCCTTTGCGCCGAGGCTTAGTCCAGACCCTAGCTGTGACCAGTCTGTTGTCAAGACAGAGAAGCCTTTATCGGGCCTCTTGGGATCGGGGACAAGGAATAACTGACTGCTGTGATATAGGCAGGTCGGGGTTGAGTACCGATTCGCAAGAGGAGCGATATAGTAGCTTTAACAATGTGTGACTTTGAATAAGTGTCAAGTCACTGTTTCCCCTGTGCATTTTGCATGAAAGTTTCACCTCTCATCTTACTTCTCTTATCCTTTTACTAAATCATCTATGTCACCCTCTCTCACACATAGGCCTCTCTGCTGCTATGACGTTCTCCTGGAGGACAACAGAGAGCTGACCTTCAGATCCATCCCCTGTGAGGAGTCCAACTTCTGAGACAATAACAGACATACAGTACAATGTAGAGAGTCAGCAGTGGCCATATGATGGCTCTCTGGGTAAATGGAGTGAGGCGGTTGACCCAGGTAGCCTACATACTACTCACCCTCAGGTCCTTGTATTCAGTGGCTTAAGTCTTGTAAGAGTCCAGAGCATTGTAAATACATGCAAGTGTGATGATTTTAATGAATTATCTATTGTATTCATTTATTAATTCTTGAAAAGTACTATGACGATTGTGTCTCTATCACTGAGACCACTGTGTGGTATAATATCTGTGGGGAAACCACTACTACATACACAATATTTTATTAACGTAAATAGATTAGAAAGACATTGGAATGAGAGCCACCTCATTAGGTAATTCCAGTGCCTTTTGTGTCCCTTTGATACAGTGAGGGGAAAAGGTATTTGATCCCCTGCTGATTTTGTACGTTTGCCCACTGACAAAGACATGATCAGTCTATAAATCCAGAAAAACGCATGTCAAAAATGTTATAAATTGATTTGCATTTTAATGAGGGAAATAAGTATTTGACCCCTCTGCAAAACATGACTCAGTACTTGGTGGCAAAACCCTTGTTGGCAATCACAGAGGTCAGACGTTTCTTGTAGTTGGCCACCAGGTTTGCACACATCTCAGGAGGGATTTTGTCCCACTCCTCTTTGCAGATCTTCTCCAAGTCATTAAGGTTTTCGAGGCTGACGTTTGGCAACTCGAACCTTCATCTCCCTCCACAGATTTTCTATGGGATTAAGGTCTGGAGACTGGCTAGGCCACTCCAGGACCTTAATGTGCTTCTTCTTGAGCCACTCCTTTGTTGCCTTGGCCGTGTGTTTTGGGTCATTGTCATGCTGGAATACCCATCCACGACCCATTTTCAATGCCCTGGCTGAGGGAAGGAGGTTCTCACCCAAGATTTGACGGTACATGGCCCCGTCCATCGTCCCTTTGATGCGGTGAAGTTGTCCTGTCCCCTTAGCAGAAAAACACCCCCAAAGCATAATGTTTCCACCTCCATGTTTGACGGTGGGGATGGTGTTCTTGGGGTCATAGGCAGCATTCCTCCTCCTCCAAACACAGCGAGTTGAGTTGATGCCAAAGAGCTCCATTTTGGTCTCATCTGACCACAACACTTTCACCCAGTTCTCCTCTGAATCATTCAGATGTTCATTGGCAAACTTCAGACGGCCCTGTATATGTGCTTTCTTGAGCAGGGGGACCTTGCGGGCGCTGCAGGATTTCAGTCCTTCACGGCGTAGTGTGTTACCAATTGTTTTCTTGGTGACTATGGTCCCAGCTGCCTTGAGATCATTGACAAGATCCTCCCGTGTAGTTCTGGGCTGATTCCTCACCGTTCTCATGATCATTGCAACTCCACGAGGTGAGATCTTGCATGGAGCCACAGGCTGAGGGAGATTGACAGTTCTTTTGTGTTTCTTCCATTTGCGAATAATCGCACCAACTGTTGTCACCTTCTCACCAAGCTGCTTGGCGATGGTCTTGTAGCCCATTCCAGCCTTGTGTAGGTCTACAATCTTGTCCCTGACATCCTTGGAGAGCTCTTTGGTCTTGGCCATGGTGGAGAGTTTGGAATCTGATTGATTGATTGCTTCTGTGGACAGGTGTCTTTTATACAGGTAACAAACTGAGATTAGGAGCACTCCCTTTAAGAGTGTGCTCCTAATATCAGATCGTTACCTGTATAAAAGACACCTGGGAGCCAGAAATCTTTCTGATTGAGAGGGGGTCAAATACTTATTTCCCTCATTAAAATGCAAATCAATTTATAACATTTTTGACATACATTTTTCTGGAATTTTTTGTTGTTATTCTGTCTCTCACTGTTCAAATAAACCTACCATTACAATTATAGACTGATCATTTCTTTGTCAGTGGGCAAACGTACAAAATCAGCAGGGGATCAAATACTTTTTTCCCTCACTGTATCTTAACCCCTCTATGGAAAGATGAGACTCTCACAAACACGATGGTGTTCTCCGTTTTGCTCTATGACCCCCACAAGTGTCTTGGGACTCGTCTGTCAGTACATGTCAGTTGTTTTGCTCTAGGACCTCATAAGACTCGTCTGAAGGTCCCCCGGTACCAGTTGAAAAAAATGAAAGGAAGTATATATGTAGACTGTTTAGTGCCAAACATAAAGGTTAAATACATGTTTAAAATATATATATATATATGTTTCCTTATTTTTCCTATATCTCTCAGATATAGGACAGACACTTAAGAACAAACTTCCTTTAGATTTTTTGGGGGGGACTATCTGTTGTTCCATGTAGTGAATCTGTTATTCAATGCTAAATGACAAATGTAATGTAATGTCATGCGTTTGTATGGGCTAATAGCAGTAAGGCCATACCCCCCCCCCCCCATATTGTCCACCAATATGGATTTTCAAAAGAAAGTTATATTAAATGAAGTGCCCTTTAATATACAGTAGATCACATGGAGTATTCAATATATCCCTATGTGCACCCTCTGTGACTTGTAGGAAGATTTTAATCGACTTAACCCAAACATTTCTCCAAGTTTCCACCATCATTGTAAAGCCCCAGTTATTTTGTTGCTTTGACAAAGTGATTTCTGAAGATGTTTTTTCGTTTTAATGTGATTAATGATTCACTAAGTCTGTCCCTCACTTTAAGGTCAACACTGTTAAATGAACTGGCAGCTTCATTAAATAGTACCTGCAAAACACCAGTCTCAACACCAACAGTGAAGAGGCGACTCCGGAGATACTGACCTTCTAGGCAGTGTCTGTGTTCTTTTGCCCATCTTAATCTTTTATTTTTATTGGCCAGTCTGAGATATGGCTTTTTCTTTGCAACTCTGCCTAGAAGGTCAGCATCCCGGAGTCGCCTCTTCACTGTTGACGTTGAGACTGGTGTTTTGCGGGTACTATTTAATGAAGCTGCCAGTTGAGGACCTGTGAGGCGCCTGTTTCTCAAACTAGACACTAATGTATTTGTCCTCTTGCTCAGTTGTGCACTGGGGCCTCCACTCCTCTTTCTAATCTGGTTAGAGCCAGTTTGCGCTGTTCTGTGAAGGGAGTTGTACACAGCGTTGTACGAGTTTCTTGGCAATGTCTCGCATGGAATAGCCTTCATTTCTCAGAACAAGAATAGACTGACGAGTTTCAGAAGAAAGTTCTTTGTTTCTGGCCATTTTGAGCCTGTAATCAAACCCACAATTGCTGATGCTCCAAACTATAGTTTTTCTGTTGTTTCATAAATGACTACACAGCAAAGGCCTCAGTTTTGATTTCATTGATACTTAATTATGAAAGAAGATTTTAAGAGACAGATTACCACGTGTTCTGGCTTTGTTGGTGATGTCAGGCTGTTTGAGCCTGCCTGCTCATTTAGACTTGTGCTTCTTCATCTGTGCCACGTCCATCTGGGAAAAATGTACGTGTGTGTTTGTGTTGTCTGCCATCTTTCCAGCTCAAATTAGGTACATTTTACTCAAGGACAAATGGGACGCTAACAGAACACTGTGAGTAGTTGACAAGTTCCTCAGAGACGGTAAACAACCCTCTTGCATGCTGCGCTACTCCACAATAATAACCAGATATCCATATCAGACATCAGAGTGTAGAAATATATTTACCAGTGAGAGAAACTGTGATTGAAATCTTTCATCTGCCACATGTGCTGCCAATTGGTTCAGTGTCTCTGTGACTGAAACACTGGCATCAAAATCTTCAATGTCTTGGAGAAATAAAACACAAACCAACAGACGGCATTAGACACATTGTTGACTTGATTTGAAGGCATAATTCAAGGTGGGGTCATTGAAGCAAAATAACAGGCCATCATAAAAACACTGAGTGTCAGGCAGTATTCAATTAAATTGTTTAGCCATTGATGACAGTTTGATCAATCTAAAGCATTTTAGATTAGTTAAAAGGAACATAAGAGAGGATTTGAGAAGGGTGACATGGCTTACCCACGGTGAGGCCAGAGCTATAGTTGCCCATGGTGACACAGAAGAATGCCAACGTGATATGTAGTGACAAAATGAAAGAGAGAAAAGAGCTCCAGAAGCGAAGAATTTCAATCTAAAATGATGAGAGTGGAGTGAGTAAAGTCAGTAGATAGTCTTTGGAATTTCTCCAACTAAGCACATTAGTCAATCAGAACATAGACATGCACGTGTTCGAGCCTATTTTGAAAAGCATCACAAATGTATTAGATACCAAATGCCAAGAGGATAATTAATGAATCATTCTTGATCAAGAAAATAAACTAGGTTGCCAACTGTAAGGGAACTGTTGTTTGAAATATAACATGATTGTAGACACACTATGAACAGAGTGCTGTGCACACTAGAATAAATGCAAAGCGTCAGCAGTTACCGTTTGTTACAGACAGGAAAAGAGACACCAATCCATTGACAAGACAGCAATCTTAGCTGGAGTTGTTGGGATTTCTGCTGTACACACTCACCTTGTTTGGCCAGTGTTCCTAACGTAATACAGCTCCATTGGTGGTAACTCTACACCATTCACCCCTGGTTCCATTGCAACCCAACATGAAGTGTGTTAGTGTGATGGGAGGTGGTATTGTCAGGGCTAAGTTTAGCACAAGACAGTGGAGCACTCAGATGTGCTCACCACCAATATCATTGGGGCAGACCCTGATGATGACACAACTACAGTTTGCAGGGACATAGATTTGGGAGCACTTAAAGGGACAGACTACAGGGCATCGAACACACACATGTATCCAATATCTTCCGAGGGGAGAGCAGGGTGCAGAGATCTATACAGCATGCCATGAAAACACAAAGTCAGTTCCACAATTTGAGTTTGAATTTGAATGGAAAAAGTCAAGCGGAAGCTGGATTGGATGTTGAATTGGAATATGAAGCGCTACCAGTTTATCATTAATTTTTTTATATAATGCACAGAGATGAGATATGTGAATCTCAGTCTACCAAAACGAGTAGAATTTTAATAAAATTATATTTAACCATATTTCCTGTCCTTTGTTATACCATTCTCATTCCAAGTGGAACTTACTCCACCCTTACAAAAACATTGCAGTTTTGAAACCGCAGTAAAAGTACAGTAACTGCAGTCAACTGTGGTAGATATACTGCACTGTAACTGCAGTTACATTACAAAATAACATATTTCGGACGCAGTATTTTCAGCATTCTGCAGTTATACTGCACTCTGACAGCAATCTTTTTTCGTAAGAGCAACTCTTGAAGAGTAAGAGTGGGTGGTGGTCCTGCAGCCCTCCTGCTTACTACCCTTGTAGCAAACCTATATTTCTACACCCATTATTCCCCAGCTTCCTTCAGCTGTCAAACCTTTGTGACACTTCTGGGATGCAACCGGTCCCCTCCTTTTACGGTGACATTGTACAACCAATCACAGGAAAGGACATGGCTAGCCAACAGTACAGTGCCAACGGCTTGGCAGACTGGTGATTGCCAAGGAATGCATTTACAGCACGCCCAAGAGAGCAGTTGTCTCTCCACCTCTCACACTTCAGTACATTTCCTTCGATCACTTTTTTCTATGTGTATTGTTGTGTCTGCATTTAGACAGGCAGCCCAATTCTGAACTTTTTTTCACTAATTGGTCTTTTGACCAATCAGATCAGCTCTGAGAGATCTGATGTGAAAAGATACTTTCATACTGTATGATTTTCAACAAGACTTGATTTACATAAAAAGCAGCTACATCATTGTATCCATTAATGAGAATCAGTCTATAGAATTTCCCAGCTATATTCTGATCACTGCTTTTTCCTTTAAGCTTCTATTGGAGTAAAGGGACACTCGTAATAAAGCCTCTATTTTACATTAACCTTGATATGAAATTGGTGACACAATGTGAAATGCTAACTAGATCTCCCCAGTCCTTATGAAACCTACGGTACAACACAGACAACTCCACACAAGGCATGTCCAGCCATTTATTCGCAATATCTTAAACAAAACAATGTACATAGGTTCAAATGAGCAGGACATGAAAATGGCATCAGTAGTTTTTACAGGTTGAGAATTAGACTTGAGCATCATATTCAACAGCCCTTGGGGAATCGTCTTGAAGACTGCTTCTACATTACAGCAAAAAAAATAAAGTTTCTCTAAGCACTGGGGGAAAACTAAAAGTGGTACTGGTAACTATGAAGAGGTAAAATCTTCATAATTTCATTTACACGATATGAGAGCTGTAACATGGTTGTGAAATCAAAAAACAATGTCCATAATAACTACAGTCTGGAAGACTAGAAACTGATAGCCTATTCTGTATATTTAAACACATCTTACGTAAACAGTCAAAAATAAACAGTGTAGCTGTATTTTTCTGATGGACTCCTGACGACAGGGAGAGTTCCATTGGGGGACCATCTCCAGGACAAAGACGCAACCCAAGGCCAGGGGGGGAAAGGGTGTGTAACACTGATCTGTGCCCTCGGTCCCTCTAGTTTGATCACCAGCGGCGGTAATTAGACCCTCTGTTGGGGGGTACATGTTGTCGCATCGTAGGCATGTTACGGTATTTGGACAGAATGCTCTGGCTTTTCCTGAACACTGGCCTTTGAGAGAAGGGACGTGGCACAAAGCCTCCCTACAAAGGGGGGAAAGATCATTTCAACCAAACCAGTCAGAAATGCACCGTTTTTCAGTGACCTACAGCTTCATCCACCTGATATTACTACCTACATTCTCAAAAGGCCAAGAGGCACACAAACACAGTCAGTGGGCTAAGACAAGCCCTACTGGCCACAAGTTATAAGAGGAGCTGTTCAAAAAGGGTACATACCATGAGTGGCTTCCTAGAGGGACCAGGCGGTTCAGGGCTTGGTCTTCTCTGGGGAGGAGGACCTGGTTTGAGATTTGGGCTGGTGGGACGGAAGCTGGGTCTCTGTGGGACATACGAGTAAAGGATGCCCATACATGGTGGAATGGAGTTGATCAAGAAATGTAATTGCTCACATATGGTGCCAAAATTATGGGAGGAAACATTCGACATATAGTATCCTTCGACGGCCTACTCATTTCAGTAAACATGTTACCACTCCCAAGACTAAAGCTATGAACACTCAGCTTTCAAAGAACCCAGTCAACATCAGGAAGTTCTCACCTGTGGTGGTCCTGGTTTCCTGAAGGGTCTTTCAGGTCTGTGGTTCTCCTGTGGCACGTTCGTTTGCCTAAAATAAGTAAAAAGTGAATTATCTGAATATTACCCTGAATTAAACTAGTTATTAGTGTAATGCCACATCCATTGTGTGATGCATGATCCCATGTAGCTCATAACCACTGGCCTCAAAGATTTAAACCAATAAATTGGTTATATTCCATGCAATACATTCATAACAATTGTCACTTCACATCAAATATTTTACAGTGATACTCATTCATTTCTTATATTGGTGGATTACCTTTCCGCATATCTCCGGTCTCTTGGTGAAGGGGAAGGACTGGAGTCATGAATTTTAGAGAAGCGTTCATTCAGCGTAAGTTGTTCATCTGAATTGTAATAGCGCTCTGAAAAGTCAGGAGGTGAGAGTGAGTAAGAGAGGTCTCATTCTCATAATGAATTATCTTTAATTCACCAAGAGACGTCACATTCCTGTTTTGGGGCATCAAACAAACTGTTAGCCACAGACAAAATGAGACTAAACCAAATTAGGGGTCACTTGCCAGTTTTGTTCTTTGGTGTCCTACTTCTATCCCTTGGGGGGCTGTCCTTTGAGCTTGAGTTAGTCCCAGGTGCCTGCCACTGGGACACAACGACTAGGTCACGAGCCAGCCGTTTGTCTATAGAGGAAGGGCTGAAGCAGGACCAGCCAAGACAGAATGACAAGAGATGAGCATCCCATCAGTAGAGCCTGTGAGGCCAGGTTTGGTAAGCAG
The DNA here is from genome assembly GCF_964263955.1 of Coregonus lavaretus. Classification (NCBI taxonomy): domain Eukaryota; kingdom Metazoa; phylum Chordata; class Actinopteri; order Salmoniformes; family Salmonidae; genus Coregonus; species Coregonus lavaretus. The sequence goes on from NC_140011.1 coordinate 35,735,584, forward strand.
TGGAGCAGAACATTACTACTAGCATCATCTTTAGATGTTGCCCTGTAAGTGAAAATTCCATCAGTCTAAATAATGCCCTGAAAAATGTAAATGGTTTCATTCTGTAGAACAAAACATTTAATCTGAAAAAAATTGACAAGAACAGATGTTGGGGGACATGGAAAGAAACAGAAATGAGAGAGTTCTGTGGGGAAGGCTACATTCACATAATTACTCATGAAAATACATTAATTTGTCTACATGTGGAATAGAATTATGATAAAAGCTGATCATCACTCAGGTACTTACAAAGAGCATGTAATGTCCATGTTTTCGTAACGCTGTAGTCACTGAACCCTGAATCCACCTGACCTCCCAGAAGCTCTCCTCACAAATTCAGAGTGAAAAGTGACACGTATGAATGGAAAAGTGATGCCGAAATCTCTGAGGAACTGGTCTCTTGCGGTCCAGATTTTCACTTGAAGCTGGACTCGAAAGGCTGTCAATTGTCTTCTCCACTTCATTACTATTGAAATAATGATGACAAAGGGAGATGAGTAATCTGTTCAGCCAAACGGGCCATCTATCCATGATTTCCCTGGTGATCTTCAGTTCATCTTCATCCTTACTCGTCTTCGTTAAGTTCAGTCTCACCTTCCAAATCTCAACCCCTCTTCAATCGCTGGGCATTCAATTTCAAAGGGGGATGATGTTCTTGTAATCTTGCACTCCTGTCTGGTGCAAGTAGTGTGATGAATTCAGCTCGAGATGGTCGGTGTTCAACTTGTACATCTTCAGTCAAAACCCAGTAGTACACTCGAATAAACAAGCCATATACAGAGCAATTGTTGTAAAGCAGCTTGCATGGAATCCATTGTTTGCTTGTAAAACATCCAATTGTTGTACTTGTAAGGCCGCCATCCTCTGGAAACTTGCTGTGTAGAGATTAGATCCACTGTGTAGGGAACTGTAGTCCACTGCATATGTTCTGTATACACAGATTTGATGTATTCTTGCATGCAGAAAAAGTCCACTTCACTGGCCTAGCCAGATGAAGTTCAGTGTGCTGTTAATGTACAGAGGTGTGGTCCATTATCGCGTCAGTCCTCAGTTTGCTTCTTGAAGGTAGTCCCGTGTAGCTCAGTTGGTAGAGCATGGCGTTTGCAACGCCAGGGTTGTGGGTTCGATTCCCACAGGGGCCAGTATGAAAATGTATGCACTAACTAAGTCGCTCTGGATAAGAGCATCTGCTAAAATGACTAAAAAGGTAAATTGTACATTAATAATTTTTAGATATTGAGTAAACTGCACGTCTACATCTAAGAAATAAAAGTAGTATTGTATAATCTATGTATTACCACAGCGTAAGGTCCCATGTGGCTCAGTTGGTAGCGCATGGAACTTGGCCAGGGTTGTGGGTTTGATTCCCATGCGGGACCAGTATGAAAACGTATGACAAGTTATGCACTCACTACTGTAAGTCACTGGATAGGAGTCTGCTAAATGACTCAAATGTTGTTGTTTTTTTACAGCAGCGTCCACTCCTCTCTCCGCTTTATGGCCTCAGAGCTTCTTCCTCCTGTTGTTGTCAATGTTAGTATCATGCACTATCCCCAAAGGTCCTCTGGACATTATCTTCATGGAAGCTGGTGCATATTCCAATGCAATTTTAATGTTATTGCTCAAACTGACAGATTGTGTAACCTGAACCAGTATGACAGCTTCCAGTTTCAGAGCCTTCTATATGGTGATCAACATCAATCTCCTCCTTTCCTTTGAGTCATGCATGTTGGTGTGCAACGACTGTGGCATTTCATCTGATATAAAGGGCATGTCCTCAGTTCTCTTGGTAGCAGTCCTCTTCATGGATGAACTGCTCTTCTGAACTTCTGTTGTGTCAGCGGGTTGTGTTGCGTCTGGCATTGTGAGCATGTTTCTTCAACTTTTCCACTTGGTCAGTGAAGAGCACCTCTCTAGAAGCTCCTCAGAGCTCCTCTAGCTTCAGACCCCAATAGCATTAGAGGGACAGGCCTCCCAACACAAATTGATTTTCTAGTATCTTTCAATGACATCGTTTTGAATAGGCACATATTAATTCAACGTTGAATGACTGGCGCCCAGAAAAAACCCTTGTGAATTATTTTGTTCACTGCCAGCCCACTTGAAAGTGCAACCCCGGAGGTCTTTGGATATTTGATTTCAAAACTTAACTGAAACAGGACATCACTGTAACTCCATTTCCTCCATCACAGGAATATGGCTGTAAGTTGGCATTCCCTTCATATTCAGATATCTTTGAAGCTTGACCTTCTAAACATCATCACGCCCCTGCTCCCAGAGTGAGAAGGAAGATACCGTACCTGTGTGTGCTCAAGGCTCGGTGAGAGTCCACCTGTTCCTTCTGTAACTCTGAGTCCCTGGAAGACTTGGTTGAATTGGCTTCTGGGTTGGGGGGTGACTGATGGGGCATCGGCCTCTTCCTCAGTGGGCCAGCCTTTGCTTGGAAACGCTCCCTCCGAAGAGCGAACTTGGATGGCGCATTTCCCCAGGACGTATGCGGCCCTTCCTCTTCATGGATCTCTGCTCCTTTGGGCCGAGGTGGAGGTGTTTTGAGCCTCATCACCGACTCCGCTCTCATTTTACGCCCCTTCAGCAAGCGACTCTTGTCCCTGAATGACAAGGGACGGCCGCCAAATCCCCTAGGGGCGTTGAAGTAATGTGGAATCTCTATCCGAGGGCGCTTTGGGTGACCATGCTCCAGATCAGGGCCTGCAGGAGGCATCCCACGCTCCTGGAACTTCCGCTTGTGTGGTGGTCCACTTGGCCTTTCCTGAGGGCTGTTCTGGTGGAAAGAGGACGACGACCGACCTCCTTTCCATGCGGGGGATTTGTGGGGAGGGTGGTGAGGGCTGCCTTCATGTGCCCACTCAGCGCTGTGGCGTCCGCTGCCCTCCCTCTCCCGTCCCACCACGCCATGCTGCTGCCTGGGATCTCGCTCAGCAGACCACCTGCACATCCATCACAAACAATACAAAAAATGATTACATTGGAAGATCCATTATCGTTTGAAGTGGGAAACGGAGGTTTAGCTTTTCTTTATGCTGCCCCTTCACCATTATGCCATGATACAGGTAGGAAAGTAAAACTTTCAGAGAGAATATACACTTTCCAGTGGCAGGTGACTAGTAGTGCATTAACATCAGATCACTGCATTTTACTGTTTATCAGCATTGTAACAATGAATGATAATTTAGACCTCTGACGCAGAGGACTACGCGAGTTTACACTTTTCCCCCTCCATTTATATTACCCAGCCAATACTGCATCTTCACTCCTGTACCTCTCTGGATAAAGACCTCTGCCATGAAACTCCCGTGGCTTTCTCTGGGGGGAGCCAGAGGGCCCACGTTCACCATTGTGTGGTCGTGGAAAGGGCCCTGGCCCATTCCAGCGCTTCCCCCCACGACCTTGGCGCTCAAACTGCCTCTCCCTGGGGCTATGATGCGGCCGGGCACCCCAGCTCCTGTCCTCTTCGTGGGAAGGACTTGGGCGCTTGTGAGTTGGGCGCTTGTGAGGGCCCCTGAAGGAACTGTGGGGGGACTGTGAGGGTGGCGGCCTCCTGTCAGGAGGTTGGTTATGGTAATGGCGTGGTGAGGGGGATCTGTGACCCGAGTGGTGTCCCTGGGGCCCTTGGGCAGGAGTGTGCGGGGAGGACCTATGCTGTGCTGGGGGGGGACGGTTTGGCCTGGATGGGGATGGCCTCCTGTGGCCATGATGGGGCTCCGCTTGGGAGGGGTATGTTTTGAAGGAATCCTGGTTTTGGGACCTCCACTGATTGAAAGGTCGCTCCCTCCGTTCTCCCATCAGTGGGGGCCTCTGTTCTCCCATCAGTGGGGGCCTCTGTTCTCCCATCAGTGGGGGCCTTTTGGCAAAGTGAGCACGTCCTCTGCCTCTGGAATCTCTCCAGCTTGGAGGGACCTTTCCTGAGTGGCCCCGGAATCCTCTCTGACTCCTGGGGTGGGGGCTGTAATTCTCTTCATGTGGCATGTTGTTGTAGCCATCTGAGTAGGGCCTGTTGAATAACAAAACCAAGTCTTGAAGAAACTTGAACCATCCACACAATTCATGTTATTTATTTCATTAGCCATGTCTAGTTTACACGATTAAAATAGATTGACTAAAAAACACATTAATTTATATCGCCAATTGTTAGTTTTCCATTATTATAAACTGCCCCTTTTGTTGTAGTTTAACTCTGCAACAATCCTGCACATACCTGGGTTTGAACCGAGGAGGTCCGGGGTGAGGTCTGACCATCTTTGGCATACACTGAATAATCTGTAGACGAGAAATAACGTTTTTGCATTTACATAGGTGCCAGTGAGTTGTAAAAAGAAGCCTAACTAGCTAGCCGATTTAGCGAAACTATAGTTAGCCAATTTACACTAAGTATATTTAGCTACTAACGTTACACTCGGAGAAATAAGTACCGTTAACTAAACCATAACGACCTTTGCGGCCATTTTAAAAAGGCACATGTTAGCCAGTGGCTTGTTAGCTAGCTAACGTTAGCTAACCCGGGTTGTCAGAACAGTGCGAAAGCGGCTAGCTAATTAGCTAACGTTACAGCTGTAACGTTATGTAACAGTTGCTATAAAAACTAGTTAGCAACCTGTAGGAATTGAGCTTTACGAGTGGGGGAAATGTGGAATAACGTTATGACTATACGCAGTGTGCCAAACAATTTCGACTATAGTAGGCCAGATTATGATATCAGTAACGTTATATTTTGATACCGTCTCGCCAAACACAAGTCCACCTAGCAGCTAGCTAAATAAACTAACGTTAGTTGGCTCACGTTAATAAACAAACATTGCGGTTTACAAGATTAAATAGCTAGCTGTTATTGTTAAAATAAAAATAATACATTGTTACACTAAACTGGCTAACGTTAGCTACCTAAACTCCCAAACGATGTGTTGGCTAACGTTAGTTATGCTAACGTTAAGTAACTAGCTACGTCTCTATAAAGTTGACTTGCTCTTGCATACCTACACGTAAAACGAGTTGTTTGTAATGGTACATTTTAATAGTAACTTACCTTTCAGTTTGTTTTCAACTAACGTTACTTTCAATTTTGTCATCGACACTAAACGCCTTCGTTCTTCTACAGTCACGTCCTACGAAACTGCTTTGCTAAAGTCAAGTGATGACGTAGTAATGCACATAAATGGTGGTGGCAGCGAGGGTGTAGCGCTGCAAACCTTATTATACCCAGTCAAACATTTGTAAAACTAACCCTCAGTGCCGCAAACACTCGAGGCACAGATAGAACAATGAGACAGATATTTCACCGGATGTATAAATGTGAAGCATCCGCTTGGTATTTACGCTAACTACCAAATATGGTAGTGAGAAGAAGCCCAGTGGCCGGTAGTGAGAGAAGATGGACCGATGAATTTTGGCCGACATTATACTAATTTTCTCATCGATGAAACATTTGATCTCAATACAGTTTTCAGTTCCCAAAACTAAAATATGTAACAAACAGAGTGGATTAGTCTCTGTAGAATTTACCCTTTGCCAAAGTTTTAAAAAATGGTGTTGTTTAGAGTGCAAAGGCGAATTGAGTTACTGCACACGCGCACTTCAGAGTAGGCGTTCCTTAACGGAAATATGCAAATATATGCTAGAACGCGCCAATAGGAACTCGGTAGCTCGTGCTTGGCTCTGCCAATTTCCTTGCTTGTTCTGCCCACTATGACTCGTTCGTTCACGTTTGAAACGATGGGCTTTGGTTTATCTTGGTTTAGTTATAAAAATCTTTGCATAAACTGTCACTCAGAAACCTTTTTCTTCTATGGTGTTATGGCAGGCCGCAAATAAGCGTTAGAGGTGCATGCGGCCACCTACTGTACGGGTGGTAAACTATAGAAAAAATATCCATTGTAGGAAAAAAGGTGGAAAAACCTACATCATACAAAATACAAAAATTCACATATTTAAAAAAAAAAAACACATCCCACATCTTCAGTCACATTCAAATTCAAGTCACATCCCTACACAGGCTCAGGGGCCTGTGAGAGGGAACATCATTTGACAAGATTTTTTGCAATGCCTCGGCTGCAAACTCACTAAGCCCCAAAAAGCGTTCTGCTGCATTCACAATAATTCAAATGTTCTCTGATTTCTTCTTTGTTTGTGCTGTGCAGTTTATGACCATTGCAATAAATGCTACAAAGTCCACAATGTAATATATCAGGATCCCTTGATTGCCGAGAAACATTCACTGGTGCAGTCTCAATTACTATTGTGTCTTCAACGCCACTCGCTCCTTCCACTCTTCTCACAGTCTCCAGATAGGAGACACGCTGGACAGCCCTGATTCTCACCACCTCTGTCTCCTTCCCCCTAACAGGGCAATCCGGGGACTCGGGCTCATGTTCGCCACCACAGTTGCAGCATATAACCTCAGCTGGCATACAATATTCGCCCCGTCTGCTTACACTTGATACATGCCCAAATCTTTTGCATTTATAACACTGGAGGGGCTTGTGCACAAAAGCCTAGTTTTACATGAGAAGGGAGAGACTCATCAAAAAACAATAATATGGACAAAGTGGCTTCCCTTACACCATCCACCATACAGGTCAGTCTACGTGCACCAATCAAATCAAATCAAATTTGATTTGTCATATGCACCGAATACAACAGGTGGGATCTTACCGTGAAATGCTTACTTACAAGTCCTTAACCAACAATGCAGTTCAAGAAATAGAGTTAAGAAAATATTTACTAAATAAGCTAAATACATTTTTAAAAGAAAAAGTAACACAATAAAATTACATAACAATAATGAGGCTATAGACAGGGGGTACAGGCTAGTCGAGGTCATTTGTACATGTAGGTAGGGGTAAAGTGACTATGCATAGATAATAAACAGCGAGTAGCAGCAGTGTAAATAGTCCGGGTGGCCATTTGATTAATTGTTCAGCAGTCTTATGGCTTGGGGGTAGAAGCTATTAAGGAGCTTTTGGACCTAGACTTGGCACTCCGGTACCGCTTGCCGTGCAGTAGCAGAGAGAACAGTCTCTATTACTTGGGTGACTGGAGTCTTTGACAATTTAGGGCTTATAGGGCCTTCCTCTGACACCACCTAGTATGGAGGTCCTGGATGGCAGGAAGCTTGGCCACAGTGATGAATTGGGCCGTGCACACTACCCTCTGTAGTGCCTTACGGTCGGACGCTGAGCAGTTGCCATACCAGGGCGTGATGCAACCGGTCAGGATGCTCTCGTTGGTGCAGCTGTATAACTTTTTGAGGATCTGGGGACCCATGCCAAATCTTTTCAGTCTCCTGAGGGGGAAAAGGTGTTGTCGTGCCCTCTTCACAACTGTCTTGGTGTGTTTGGACCATGATAGTGACTTCATCCACTTCATGAGCAACCCCAGAAATAACCCCCTTGACGGGTGCCCTGTTTCGGAAATCCATACACAAAACATTCCATTCAAAAATATTTTTGAGGTGCAAAGCTTGCTTCTTGTGTGCCGCGGACATACGAAAAGTCAGAATAAGTCCAGCTCTTGTGACTCTCACCGACGCCACCTCACCCAACGCCTCCACGATACTCCTCATGACTTCAAACGGATCCCCCAGGTAACATTGATCCAAAACCCTCACTCCGACTATAAACGAATCTAGGGATTTCTTAGTTTCCATCACAACTTTACTTATTTTGTTTCCTTTATTTTTCATGACTGTTTCCCACCCGTTCTCACTCTCGGTACTCTCATCTTCACCTGATCCACCATCAGTTTCGAACAGAACATCAGTTTTTCGCCATCTTACCCTCTAGAGCTCCTTACCTTGCTCCTCAACCTGGTCTCAGAGAATTTACATTTACTATATTACGTCTAGTCTATGAGACCAGGCTGTGCTCCTCTAGCTTGTTCCCACAACAACTATTCCTTCCAATATCAGGAAAGATTTTAATTCAGAAACCAAAGCAGTAGCTGCCTTTTGTGTGATGACAGACTTGTGTGATGACAGTGCAAGAGATCAGACTAAATACCAAACCAGACAAAATGTAAAGTGTTTAAAAAGGTAGAGCCTACTCCACATGAGCAATATGGCTACACCTTTCCACTTTCATAAATGGAATTAAAAGGGCAACACCTAAAGTGCTATAACCAATAGGATGAGAAAAAGACAAACAGTTGGTAGACACATCAGGTTGTTTTCTAACAATTGACGAAAAATAGATAGTAGGCTGAAATTTGGGTTGGTACACTGACTTTGGACCATATTGTTGCAGTGCAAACGGAATTAGTTATTATCAAATGATTGTACAGGACATAAAAGCATTAAGGCATTGGTATTTAACCACTGGGCACACACTGGCTAGTCTTGTTTTGCACATTTCATATTCAGATTTTTATCAGATATAAATAGTAACATTTTTAAGTGGCATTGTGGCCTACCGTAGGCCTTCAGATACAACAATACCCACAACACATTATTGTTTGAAGGTTTATTAATAGTACTGATATGTATAATCTTATGCTCATGCTAATGACCCATGCACAATGTCTACAATAGTCACATTTTTAAATGAACTGCAATGCTGCTTTAGTTAGAGATACGACAGACACAGTAGGTTTGAACTGTTAATAACATTTTTTCTCTTTAAAACTGATTTTCTACATCCCTGTTGCTTAGTCTTCAAGGAAAAATCTTGCCTTCTTTTGGTGCATTATTTCTCAAAACACAATACAGTCAAAGTGTAACCAGTGACTGACCGCTCACATCTGTGCATATACACACCAAAATTACTTAATTTTGAAAACACAGCAACTGGATTCCATCTTGCAAGTCATCTAACATTCAAATGATACCAGCTCACTGGTTTCAGACTTTTGAGGGATCAGAAACAGCTCAGTACATTGTTGATCCAGGAGGAAAGAGAGAACAAAACCAGCAATGCATTGGTTGGTGACAATCTGGATTATAATGAGGAATGTTACTGTACATGTTCTTTATGTTGACTTTTGAGTTGCAGTAGGGCTGGGTTCAGGTATTATGGCACACATGCTACAATCCCAATCGCACAGCAGGTTGGATACATACATTGTGACAACAAGCTTGAGTCTCTTGGGAGTTAATCATGTCCAGGGAGATACAAGCTAGCTTGAGGCATCCACAGCCAGAAAACTGGACTTTTCCGTGGAACAATCTAAGTGAAAGATCAGTGCATACTAAACTACATTGGGTGGAAACAGAGCTATATTAATCTTTCAATCATTAAAGGAACAATACTTCCGTCTTTAGAGGAACAATACTGCAATAGCAAAGGCAAATTACTGATATGATACTCTACATGGGTATGTGGGGTCTTTCACCATAACAATTATTTAAAGAGAGGAGAGGCTATCACCAGTCTGTGTTTCTACCCAACTACAGAATAAGAGCTTTTGTTTTAAAATTAGATTTAACTATCTTAGCTAACTGCTTCATATCATAACAGGTAGTCAAAAGTAAATTGCTTCGTGGGCACTTTGTTTCATTGAGACAGTCCTACACACACGTTTCAGACACCATACTAACAACTGCTCTATGCAATACATGACATGACACAGATAGTTATAACTATCATCAGGGTATTATCTGACAAGTACAGTAAATCTATGAATATTATTGTCACTTATGTTCCGTGGTACAAGGCTATAAAGACAGATGTATGTAGGAGGTTGAAGGTTAATGGACATTCAAGGTTGGAGACCAACAAGGAGGAACAAAAACTACATTCAGAGTGATTTCTCTCTCATCTCAAGAGGTGCAGAGACTTCCATCCTCAATAACATCAGACAACACAGATGATTTCCCTCTGCTCTCTCCATCTTGTCTTGCCAGTCTAGGGCTCTGAAAATAAAAAGGTCATCATAAGATTCTGTGTGTTTGAGAGAAGCTAGTGTGGGCGAGGTACTGTATGTGACAACTTTAGTGTGTGATTTAAAGTGTGCAAACATGCACATAGATTCACATTCTCATCCTCACATGCATGTTTTAGTACCGACTACTGGATGTTGAGCTTGTGTGAGGGTGGAGGATGAGTTTGGATGAGCTTGGAATCGGCACCGGGGCTGCAGAGCCCCCCGATCAGGTTCTTGTTGCAGTCTCCTAGGTTTCCCATGGGGGACAGTTTGGGGTAGGCCACATGGCCTGTCAGGTCCAGCAGATCCTCCAGGGCTCGGGCATTACTCATGCCGTTGTGCTGGACCTCATTGACTGGGGAGTACTCTGGGATGGAGACTAGCTCCTCCTTGGAAATTGGGCTGAGAGAGGGAGCAAGTTTGTGAATTTCATAATGGTTATTCCCTCGATGGTATACTACTATGGGGCATGCTGCCCGTGAGTAATCAAGGGCGGATATGAGGTGAATAATTTATTATGCAAAGTGTTAAATGTGAAGCCATTTTCATTATCAATATTCCTCAGGGTATGACAAAGTGCTGTGGTAAAGCTCCAAATAGGATTGTGTTGATACAAAACCCTTAATATGCTGTGAGGGTAACACACATAGGTTGCTGGCATGGTGGGCAATGCATATGCACATTTTCATACTAAACAGTATCTGTTGCATTTATTGGTTTAATCAGTTATACGTACATCATCATGTCTTCCTGTAGATAGACATGGCCTTGCTCTGATGGCTTACCTGACCTCCATGTACTGCACTTCGTCATACGCCCCGCTGCTCTTCACAACCAGAGGCTCCAGGTTGATGAGTGGAGGTGGGGGTCGGCCCACCGGTAGGGACGCCACGGACGGTTTCTTGGGCTGCACCCCTTGTCCGATTTTCTGTGTGGTCAACTTCACGTTTACTTGGGTACTCTCCTGGATTTTGAGCTGAGCAGTGGCTTGGCTGCTCACCTGGGTTTCCTCCGGTTTCTTCACCTGTACATTCGCTTGGACACTCTCCTGTTTGCCCGCTTGGGGAGCATCGTGTCTCTTTGTATTATCCAGACGACTCATTTGGACAGTGGTCTTTGCATTCACCCGTCCCTTCACAAAGACACTCTCTTGCTTGAGAACCTGGGCTGCACCCTGTCCATTCACTTGGGCAGTCTGTTTATTTAGTTGTTTAGCGTCCTGTCCCTTTTGCAGATCATTCTTCAGTGGGGTAACCTGGTCAGTGGCTTGTCCCTTCACCAGGGCACTGTCCTGCTTGTTGACATGGACAGTGACCTGTCCATTAACCTGAGACTCAACCTTTGGGTTTTCTTGCACATTCACCTGAGCATTAGTTTCAATCTTCATGTTTGAGTTCATTTGCATTTCCCCTGTAGAGAACAAAATGATCACATTGCACAGGACTATTCCCTGAGAAAGAGCACTACAAGACCTAACCAAGGACGGCTTAAAGATATGCTAATTATACACAAATCCCATGCCTTCCCTGTCAGAATGAGTTAAATCCCTGGCCACTGTTCTCCTTGAAATTAGTCCATTCCTTCACCTGTATGCACCACCGTGGCAACATATCATAGATGACTACCTTTGTGAGCCAGAGGGGTTTCCAAGATCAAGTAGACGGACAGATTTGCTACGGCCCTCTGTTCTACATCAGCTAATCAAATAAAAAAAGAAATACAGATTGGTCTTTCTCTTCAATTTCATTAAATTGTCTAAATACTGTATGTCCAACCTTTCTAGTGAAAAATAATAAAGGATGAAGTTACATGCTGAGGGCTGCATTGTGGCAGGAACAGAGGAGTTATAAATATCCAAAGACCTTGAACATAATCTAGGATGCAGAGCGAATCCGATCCTCTCCTGAGGACAGGTATTGGAAAAACACTGCTAAATCACAGACATGCAGGAGTCTCCTATATTGATGGAAAAGTACTGGGGTCTCTCACCCACCATGACCAGGCTACCCACTGCTGCCACTGGGTGGGACTCCTATACAACATGCTTTAGTAAGCATTTATACATTCATAAGGGGTCTTTCCTGCTGGGGTGAACAGGCAGGCAGAGTATCAGTGGGTGAGTGGAATGGATCACCTACCTGGTGGTGAGACAGGCTGAGGCAGAGTATCCACATGCCCTTCCTCATTCTGCTTCAATATGTAACACAGATGGAGGCAACATTTATTATTCCATTATTAAGAAGAAAATTGTGTATAATATTGTGTGATTAAGACCTGTAGTAATCAGGACGCATAAACCAATGTATCAACAATGATACAATTTAATCATGATAATGAGCACAACATAGATATCAAAACAAAAGCTCTTGGGGGGCAGCTGCAAAGCACATACTGTATTAGTATGCAAAACCTTACAAGATCACACAACATCACATGGATAATACAGCAGTCAGCAGGTCCCTTGGTTGAAGCCGTGCAGAGCTATGAGAACGGCAGGCATCTCTACAGTACCTTCATCTCTTCCTGGTTCTCATCACACTTCCTGGTTCTCTTCATTATCTCCTCAATTCTCTGTGGGGATAGCATCAACATTTGATTAAGGACTGGTACAGACTTTATATTTGTATTTGTATTTATTATGGATCCCCATTAGCTACTCTTCCTGGGGTCCAGCAAAATTAAGGCAGTTCATACAATTTTAAAAACATTACAATACATTCACAGATTTCACAACACACTGTGTGCCCTCAGGCCCCTACTCCACCACTACCACATATCTACAGTACAAAAATCCATGTGTACTTGTGTGTAAGTGCGTATGTTATCGTGTGTGTGTGTATGCATGTGTCTGCCATATGTTTGTGTTGCTTCACAGTCCCCGCTGTTCCATAAGGTGTTTTTTTTAATCTGTTTTTTAAATCTAATTTTACTACTTGCATCAGTTACTTGATGTGGAATAGAGTTACATGTAGTCATGGCTCTATGTAGTACTGTGCGCCTCCCATAATCTGTTCTGGACTTAGGGACTGTGAAGAGACCTCTGGTGACATGTCTTGTGGGGTATGCATGGGTGACCGTGCTGTGCGCCAGTAGCTCAAACAGACAGCTCAGTGCACCCAACATGTCAATACCTCTCATATACACAAGTAGTGATGAAGTCAATCTCTCCTCCACTTTGAGCCAGGAGAGATCGACATGCATATTATTAATATTAGCTCTCTGTGTACATCCAAGGGCCAGCCGTGCTGCCCTGTTCTGAGCCAATTCCTTTTTTGTGGCATCTGACCACACGACTGAACAGTAGTCCAGGTGTGACTTTGATGACGTGTACTGAGCGCTGCAGACTGGGTTTCAGAGATGCTGATTTATTCAATAATAAGCATTGATTTCGGAGTCATAAAAACCTTCTTCCGCAGCTGTCTCTCCTCTTCTTGTTGTAGCTTCAGTATCTCTCTCTCCTGACACTGACGCTCTGCATCCTTCTGTGCCTGAAACTCGGCTTCCTCCTTCTGTATTGAGGAAGATAAAGGATTTATGCTTGGAAGTGGAACAGTACTGTGCATACACACCATGTTAAACATGCACCGTAGATGTCACAACATAGTGACCCCACCTCTCTGTTCATCTGGACCTGTAGCTCCTTCTCCCGGACCTCCCTCTGCTGTTTCTCCTCTTCCTCTCTCGTCCTGCGGAGGTCCTCCTGTCTGCTCCTCTCCTCCTCAGCCCGTCGAGCCTCCAACTCCTGCCGTGCCCGCTCCTCTGCCTGTCTCCTCCTCAGCTGCTCCGCCTTCAGACTGAGTGCCACAGAGACAGACATGGTGACTTGCAGTATATGCCATCAGTCACATACACGGACAAGCAGACACACCATCTGTCTGTCATATACAGGTAAACAAAGAGATACACGGTGACACTAACCACTGAGACACACAGTCTCCTTACCGCTCATCCTCCTCCTGCTCACGACGTTGTTTCTCCTCCAACTCCTTCTGCACCCTGGCCAGACGCCTACGCTCCGCTAGCAGTCTAGATGCTTCCTCTGCGCTTGTCGTCCCGGCAACTCCTTTCCCTGTTGGTGTCACTGGCGATGGCTCTGTCACAAAGATAAAGGCAGACATCAGTGTGCATTGAAACTCGTGCCCTTTTGACAATGCACTGATAGATGTACTTAAATATTGATATACACAAAAAAGATTGGTAAAGAGTTTCACCTGTGCTCTTATCTGCAATCAGGTCGCTGCAGGCGGACTTTGGCATCTTCTTGTCTGGAGTGTCTATTTTGAAGGCTTTCCTATCAGCAGTCTCAGCCATAGGACTCTTCTTGTCTGGAGTGTCCTTCCTTTCAGAAATCTCACCTTTTAAGTTCTTATTGGGGGTCTCAGTTTTGGGGAACCTCTTTTCTGGGGTCTCCATGTTGGACAGTTTTTTTTCAGGGGTGTCGGCTTGAGAAGACTTCTCAGGGCTCTGGATATCAGACATATTTTTCTCTGGTTTGGAGACATTTCTGTCACTGATGTTGTTGTGACCTTTGGCTTCTTCAACTTGTACGACCTCCTCCTTGTTGCTGTCGGTAACCGGGGTGGTGGGTCTGTGCCTGTTGGGAGAGGAGTGGTACTGGCGCACAGTGCAGGGAGACTGGGTACAGCTCTTAGGCAGCAACCTACAACCAGAATATCATAACCCTCTGTCATAGTAACTAGGACAGACCACATGGATTCAGCAGCAGGACAGCGAGTCTTACTTGGGGTTGGTGGGGGAGGCTGAGCCTCTGGTGAACATGGCTGGGGATTCTGCTCTTCTCACAGGGGAGCCTGTCGCTGGGGAGCCAGTCCTTCTCTCTCTGCGCAACCTCTCCTTCTGAAAACACACCAGAGAGAATGCCATTGTGTGGGCATGCGTGTGTAATCCTGCCAACATGGCCCTACCAACTCAGTGCTAGCAAGGTTCTGCACTGGTTTCTGTCTATTCAACAACCAAGTGGGTAGGTAAAACAAGCCTGACCTTGGGGGTTTGAGGGGTGGAGATATACCCTCCTGCTGACTCCTCTGGAGAGCCCTGGAGCCTCCGTCGATTAGCCCGGCTTGGCGAGCCCTGATAGGGTGACCTGTGGGGGCTGCAGGGAGCTGCACAACGACAGACATCAGACACTCAGAGGTCAAAGGTCAAATTAATGATCAAGTTAAGATGTATTGTGGTCAGAGGAGATACAATGATGGTAATTCCATATTTTCCGATCAATACCCACAGTATAGGTATGGAGGAAATTAACTATACTATCAATTGTTTTAATGAATCATTCAAACTATTTTGTCTTTTCACATGGTCATCTGTCGCAAGTTAGAGTGATGTTTGCACAATCCCCCCAAATACATCACGAATACTAAATAGAGTTAATAAAGTTTATGCTGAAGCAACATTACTACTGCCATATTTACAGTGGTGTAGTGGAGGGTAAACACAGTTTACTCCCCTTTTTTTATTTCATACGAGCGTTACTTTACTCACTGCCAACGGCGATCTGTGTTCATCCACCTATTTTCTTTACCACTACATCACTGCATATTATGTAAGGCATGCACTGTTAAGCAACACTTTTGTGAAGCATCTTAGCATGTAGGTATTTTTTCTCCTTGTCACACCAAAACATACACACACACAAACACTGTAGACAGCAGTCACACACATACTGAATACACACATTTAAAACACATCTACACCCTCAGATACATACATTCACAAAAGCCAGACCTAGACAGAAGTAGAAACGCTGCCATGCTTTCCCGAGTTTCTATATCACTAATGCTGCACGATGTCACCGGTGTGTTACCTGTCTGGAAACATTTACTGCCTATGTGCAAAAACTTGTCAGTCCAGATGTTTTGTCTAGCTGTTACCTGTGCATCGGTGGCAGGGCAGATGGAGGTCTGCTGCACCTGGCCATAGAGGAGTGAGTGTGGGTAAGAAGGCGGTGGACCGTCAGGCTCTCCACAGAGTTCAGGTGACAGCACTGGGCTGATGGAGGGGTCAGGGGTCAATGGAGGAGTTGGGAGGAGGGGACGGAGATGAGGATGACGAACAGAACAAAACGCCATGAGGGAAATGAGACGGATAAATTAAGGTGCTAGAAGCAGAAGGAGAGGAGGAACAAGACTAAGAATGCTTGTTCTAGACTAGTGAGTACTGTACACCCGGAGAATGGAAAGGATGTAGGATGGGTCTGCCTCAAAAATGTGTGATTGTCATTTGTAATGACACCAACAAGAGTAGCTATTAGCAGTGAGGGTGAGAGTAGCAGTTGCAGAAGTCATAGTGTTCAGGGTAGTAGTAGTAGCCGTGATAGTAGTAGTAGTAGTAGTAGTAGTAGTAGTAGTAGTAGTGGTGATAGTAGTAGTAGTGGTGATAGTAGTAGAAGGAGTAGTACTAATGGTGATAGTAGTAGAAGGAGTACTAGTAGTAGTAGTAGTAGTAGCTGTGATAATAGTAGTAGTAGTAGAAGCCGTGATAGTAGTAGTAGTAGTAGTAGTAGTAGTAGTAGTAGTAGTAGTAGTAGTAGTGGTGATAGTAGTAGAAGGAGTAGTACTAATGGTGATAGTAGTAGAAGGAGTACTAGTAGTAGTAGTAGTAGTAGTAGTAGTAGTGATAGTAGTAGTACTAGTGGTGATAGTAGTAGTAGTAGTAGTAGTAGTAGTAGTAGTAGTGGTGATAGTAGTAGAAGGAGTAGTACTAATGGTGATAGTAGTAGAAGGAGTACTAGTAGTAGTAGTAGTAGTGATAGTAGTAGTACTAGTGGTGATAGTAGTAGTAGTACTAGTGGTGATAGTAGTAGTAGTACTAGTAGTAGTAGTAGTAGTAGTAGTAGTAGTACTAGTGGTGATAGTAGTAGAAGGAGTACTAGTAGTAGTAGTACTAGTAGTAGTAGTGATAGTGGTAGAAGTAGTAGTACTAGTGGTGATAGTAGTAGAATAAATACTAGTAGTACTTCTATGTAAAACTGGGGGACTACTTGTTCCTGTGCATGTTGAATGGCAAATACTGCTCATCACTTCATTATTATTGGGTTATGTTTCCAAATACTCATGGGGATAGGATGGGCTCTCTGAAATACAAAATATATAACACTGAGTATTGGAATGGGTGATATACAGATTGCTAAAATGCAGAAAGAAACACATTGCGAATGTCAAACCTCAACCAATGTGTTGTGACTGAGTGACATCATTTCAATGAGGAGCGAGAGGAGGTTTCAAACAATGAAAAGGACGAAGTGAAGTGGTGTACATGTGCCGTGTTCCTTGGTTATTTGTGTACTGTAGATCTCTAGTGCCTGTCCTTTCCTAATGGATCTCTCGTTCACTTTCTTCTCACTGTATCCTAAAACCCTACATCTCTATTGTTATCCCTTGCTCTCTCTTTTGCTCGACCCGGAACAACTTGCAAGTGCCAAAAGACAACTAAGACATCAAAATACCCAAGCTGAGCACAAACACCAACACATACCCTCACACATACCGTACACATACACACGTTAAAGAAATACATTGATAAAAGCAGCAATTATACAACATCAAAGTGTACTTTGTACATTAGTAATTGTTCCAGGCACACATTGACTCTTCACACACATCCTCATGCTTCCGCACACTTTCTGATTCAGCTGTTGCACATGCATTCTGGGAAATATACATAAAACCTTTGAGTTGGCATGACATTTCCCTCAAGCCAAACAGCCAATGAGAGCAGTGGTCACTGTGGGGTGAGAGCAGGATGGGGGACAGGGGATTGGTGGATCGAACGGGAGGGGTTCATAACATTACCGGATTCGCTGGCAGCAGGAAAGGGGGCGGCGAGTTCATGGGGAAAGGTGGAGGCGGGGAGAGGGGCATTCTCACAGTCACCTATAGGCAGCGGGCGGAGCAGAGCAGAGCACAGCATTATGACCAGAGCTGCCACTCATGGCTTTACCTGATGACCCCCTGATACACCTCTGCAGCCAGCAGGGCGCTCCTGTAGACAACGGTCTGGGGAGGTAAACCCATGCAGCAAGGCTGGAGGCAATGAGCAGGCTCTCTCTCACATACACACCTTTATCCTCTATATACATGTATCCCTCTATGACCCAATCCAAATCACACGTACAAACACATTCATAAAAACAGCATCTACGTTTTGAACATTATGTTTTTGTATCTCAGTCCTCCATCATAATCCAAAAAGAACACCAAACTCCCAGTGCCCCATCGAAATGAAATCATCAATACCTGACTCAGGATATGAGCCCTCAATAATGCCCTAAACCAGCAGCAACTATGTTGTCAATTCTAAAACGGTCTGCTTTACTCCCCTCAGAGTTGACTGCACTGATGACTACACTGCTCAAAAAAATAAACGGAACACTTAAACAACACAATGTAACTCCAAGTCAATCACACTTCTGTGAAATCAAACTGTCCACTTAGGAAGCAACACTGATTGACAATACATTTCACATGCTGTTGTGCAAATGGAATAGACAACAGGTGGAAATTATAGGCAATTAGCAAGACACCCCCAATAAAGGACTGGTTTTGCAGGTGGTGACCACAGACCACTTCTCAGTTCCTATGCTTCCTGGCTGATGTTTTGGTCACTTTTGAATGATGGCGGTGCTTTAACTCTAGTGGTAGCATGAGACGGAGTCTACAACCCACACAAGTGGCTCAGGTAGTGCAGCTCATCCAGGATGGCACATCAATGCGAGCTGTGGCAAGAAGGTTTGCTGTGTCTGTCAGCGTAGTGTCCAGAGCATGGAGGCGCTACCAGGAGACAGGCCAGTACATCAGGAGATGTGGAGGAGGCCGTAGGAGGGCAACAACCCAGCAGCAGGACTGCTACCTCCGCCTTTGTGCAAGGAGGAGCACTGCCAGAGCCCTGCAAAATGACCTCCAGCAGGCCACAAATGTGCATGTGTCTGCTCAAACGGTCAGAAACAGACTCCATGAGGGTGGTATGAGGGCCCGACGTCCCCAGGTGGGGGTTGTGCTTACAGCCCAACACCGTGCAGGACATTTGGCATTTGCCAGAGAACACCAAGATTGGCAAATTCGCCACTGGCGCCCTGTGTTCTTCACAGATGAAAGCAGGTTCACACTGAGCACATGTGACAGACGTGACAGAGTCTGGAGACGCCGTGGAGAACGTTCTGCTGCCTGCAACATCCTCCAGCATGACCAGTTTGGCGGTGGGTCAGTCATGGTGTGGGGTGGCATTTCTTTGGGGGGCCGCACAGCCCTCCATGTGCTCGCCAGAGGTAGCCTGACTGCCATTAGGTACCGAGATGAGATCCTCAGACCCCTTGTGAGACCATATGCTGGTGCGGTTGGCCCTGGGTTCCTCCTAATGCAAGACAATGCTAGACCTCATGTGGCTGGAGTGTGTCAGCAGTTCCTGCAAGAGGAAGGCATTGATGCTATGGACTGGCCCGCCCGTTCCCCAGACCTGAATCCAATTGAGCACATCTGGGACATCATGTCTCGCTCCATCCACCAACGCCACGTTGCACCACAGACTGTCCAGGAGTTGGCGGATGCTTTAGTTCAGGTCTGGGAGGAGATCCCTCAGGAGACCATCCGCCACCTCATCAGGAGCATGCCCAGGCGTTGTAGGGAGGTCATACAGGCACGTGGAGGACACACACACTACTGAGCCTCATTTTGACTTGTTTTAAGGACATTACATCAAAGTTGGATCAGCCTGTAGTGTGGTTTTCCACTTTCATTTTGAGGGTGACTCCAAATCCAGACCTCCATGGGTTGATAAATTTGATTTCCATTGATAATTGTTGTGTGATTTTGTTGTCAGCACATTCAACTATGTAAAGAAAAAAGTATTTAATAAGATTATTTCATTCATTCAGATCTAGGATGTGTTGTTTAAGTGTTCCCTTTATTTTTTTGAGCAGTGTATTTCCATGGTTTACGACAGGTCTGGGACAGGCTGGCACAGAGACATCACAGTCTGACCTTGAGTCTAGAAGGGTGGAGGACAGTCATCAGCTACCAGCAGCTTCCAGAACAACACCTATTGTGTGCTAGTTAATCTGATGGACTGCTTGTGTGCTTGTATCTGATAGAGAGGAGCACCCCACATGTTTATCCTAGAACTTTAAAAGCCACAAAGGGACATGCCAAATCGAATTAGCCTAGAACATTTAGTGCGGTCCCTCCCTCCATCTCACCATTTCTCCTTCCAGTCACTGATTCATCATTCACACCTCATTGTCCTCATCTCCATCTCCCTGTTGTGGACTCACCCTGTGCTCCTCCAGCTCCACCCCATGTCCAGCGTTTGGGCCTCTGCTCCAGCTGCAGGCTGCGTTCCAGGGAACGTTTCATCAGAGCCTCCAGTCGCTCCTGGTTGTGCCGTTCCAGGACCGGGAAAACAAGGGACTGTCACTTAGCTGCTCCCCTGGACCTCCCACGAGGACCAGGCTGGTCGCTCCATAACCACCACCTCTTACACAGCACAGTACAGTCTCACTTTACCAAAGCAGGCAGATAGAGAGAGACCACAGCTGCCGTGGACTCCACCCCTCCAATCACATACACATGTAGATTTAAAGACACTCACACAGTCAATCTCCCAGCAAGCAACAGTATTGACACAGGTTGCAGACTAGCTCCCCTTCCTTTATACCCCCCCCCCACCACCACGCTCTTCTAGCCGCCTGTTCTACTCAGATTTTCCCCAGTAAATCATCTTTCCTCCAAGCTAGTTAACCCTTCACCACCCACTGTGTTGCCATGGTACACAGCCCAACAGAGCAGGAGACAAAGCCATCTGGTGGGTGATCAACCATTGCCAACATCTCTCCATTTACAATTGCTCCATCTTTTCCTCCTATCTATATCCCTGCTCTTCCTTTTCATTTCTTCCTATCGAACACATAACAATACATGGACATGCACCGGCAATATGAACTACACACACAGATGAAGCCAGCACAATAGCAAATATATTAATCAGAATGACACTGCAAAGACTCAAGAAAGGGTGAAAAGAAAGTGAAAGAATCTCAAATGAGTAACACAGAAAAGCAAATATGACATTAGCCACACCACATTGGCTCCTCCTGCATTTCTATTGGTCTAAAATGACATCATCCAGAGGATATAATCCATCCAATAGGAACACACAAACACACATTGCACGCACGCACGCACACACACAGATAATCGATCCAGGTGAGATTGATGCCCAAGGCAAATTCTGTATCATCCAAGTCTCAAAAATCCTCATTTTGCATGATCTAATGAATATTACCACTTTTACAAAGATATCAAGAGAACAGACAAAAATGATAATTCATGCTATATCACTCCACTTTTTTTAGACTAACTTAATTCTCTATAGCATATATGTTTATGCTAGGTTTAAAGGCTAAACGGTGGAATCAATGTAGGCTACAAATCCCAAAAATAAATAGCCTCAGAGTAGTCTTCGGAAAGTGGCAGTGTGTGACATGGTTTAAAAAGACAAAGCTGTCAATGTCGTCGTGGCTGAGCAGATATTTTGGGAGGCATTGACAAATTGAGAGCAATGACATAGCAGGATTAGGATCAGATTAAACAAATGGAATGGCAGAGACATTCATTGATTAGTCTGATGAGGTCCCTGAGATTTACATAGAGATCAATACCAATGGCATCAGCTTTCCCAGAAGGGGGGGAGGGGGGAGAATCCCCGTTACATAACGGAGCAGAGGTCTATCCAATATTTGATTGGGAGACGACGTTAAGTACGGGGCATACTGTGATTAATGAACTACAGGATTTGAGTGAATTAAAGAGCATACAGTATGTCCCTGCTTATCTCTCTGAAGGGATGTCAACATCTGTCTGTTGGGGCTGTTGCTGCTCATGCCACACACACACACAGAAACAAAAACAACGCATACAAACGGAATAATAAAAACACAAAAATGGAACTGAAACTGAACTGGAGCTGAAAGAGCTGTGTGTGAGTGTGAGCACAGAGGGAGCGTACATCATGAACTGGAAAATGTAGTGGCTAAGTGGTGAGTCTGACCTTTTCTTCCTCCAGCCTCTGTCTCCTCTTCTCCTCCACAGCAGCTCTGCGGAGCTCCTCTTTCTGTCTCTGTTCCTCCAGCCTCCTCCAGCGCTCCTCCACGGTACGCTCATACTGCAGCTGAGCCCGCCGCTCCTTCTCCATGATCACCTGCTCTCGCACCGCTGGAAACACCAAGCAACACACCCAGATTACTACACTTTCCAACACCACTATAAGAACCCACAACAATCTTTGTTCCTGAACCTCATTACTGGCTGCAAGTTTTATGGGGCAAAATTATAGAACATTTCTGCTAATATTGGCTTCAATAAGATATGACTTCCATCAGTCTCAATACTGACAGGAACATCACTTACCTAAACCTTTATCTCTTTCCTCACGTCTCTCTTTGGCTAAACGCATCCTGTCATCTGTCCTCAGATACCCTTCCACATCTGAGAGAATGAGATATAAAGTGATTTAAAATGGGATTAAAAAAAGAGAAACAGACAAGCTAGACAGAAACAGAGGGAGGAGAGAAGTTCAAAGATATGTGTTTATAGAGAGGACCCTTGAAGATCTTAAGCAGCTTTCATATCCAGAAAGAGGGAGAGATTGTGTAGGAGAGCTAACAGCCACAGTGTGGGTGGGACTTACACTGTTTACCTGCATGATTGTTAGTGTTGTTGCCTGGCAGACGTAAAGGGGAGGGGAGCCCATTGAGCTGGGGCCTCTTCTCTGTGACCAAGGCTGGGCTCAGCACCTCATCTGATATGGGAGAGATAACAGTCCCCACAGTTTATCAGCAGAGGAAGGCAGTGCTGTACATAGCACTAAACTTCAGTATTGGATGCACTGGATGTGCCTCAATCCACCACATCCGCCAGTGTCGCACTTCCGCATCTGCGGTGAAAGGTAACAGAGCTACAGCGGTGTTTGTCAGACCATGAGAAATCCCGAAAAATCGGTCTTCTCACAAAATCGTCTGTAGGGTCCGAACGGTCCTACAGATCTATGACCACTCTATGGAAAGATGAGACTCTCAGGAACATATGATGGTGTTCTCCGTTTTGCTCTACGACCCCCACAAATGTCTTGGGACTCGTCTGAAGTCGGTACAGTTAATCTGCCAGTTTGGGCTACATACTAATACAAATATGTATGGTGTTTTGCTCTAGAATGCCCACAGGCCTCACAAGACTCATCTGAAGGTCCCCCAGTACCAGTTTTAAAAAAAATAATGGAAGTATACTGTATATGGAGACTGTATAGTGCCAAAAATATGGGGTTAAATACATGAAGAAAAAAAACTGTTTCCTGATCTTTCTTATGTCTCTCAGATATAGGACAGACACTTCAGAACAAACTTCCTTTTGATTTTTTTGAGGGGGACTATCTGTTGGTCAATGTAGTGAATCGGTTATTCAATGTGTTTGTATGGGCTAATAGCAGTAAGGCCAAATAAAATGTTTCATCAAATCATTTAAAAATATATATTTTGATACTTCAAGGGGTCTTCAAATTCAAAATCAAATAGCAAAATGATCCTTGGTATGACCTTCTTAAAACAATTCCATATAGCTTAGTAGAACTATAATGTTAATTTAGGCCAGTTTCTTTAATAATAAAACAATTGCTTTCATTGTGGTCCCTGTAGGAAACTTGAAACCCATCTTCTTGGAAAATAGTCTAATAGTAATCCTTAAAATCTGAAAAAGACTCAACAATGACTCCCCTTCACATGCAAGTATCAAATCATTCAACTCAACTCCATTCTGCCATGGTAAATTGTGATTGTTGTAATTCTGTAAAGTAATTCTGTGAAGAACCTTTCCATTTCAGACAAGTAAAAATACAATATTTTAAAATGTTAAGAGTGTGAGCCATCAGTTGGAGAAGTTTACTGTTTTTCACAGCTGGGCTCCCTGGAGGAAGAACAACATGGGCTGGGGAGCCATGGCTGTTGTTTTGGGATCTCTTCTCCGCAACTGATGGTGGAGACAATCCTTCGGCTGGAGAAGAAAGGAAACATGCGAGTCAAGCGAAAAGACAGAAATAAGTCTGAATAGCTATTGTAGGTCAGTCTAGGACAAATAGCAGCCAGGCCATTGCTTTATTCTGGACTAGATTAAAAACAGCAGCCATTATCTGGTCCTGTTACTTCTGCATCACTCACCAAAATCTAATACAGCTCCCAGTCAAGGAGAAACCCATCAAATCACAACATTGGGTTGTACACGGGCAGCCTATAATGAATAGAACTGACTCTTGGGAAACTAGGAATTAACCTAAGAACTGAGGGGTGCTTTCCCAGACCCAGAGTAAGTAAGCCTATAAATTAAAAAGCACTTTCGATTGAGACGGTCCATATCATGCTTTTAGAGTATAGGCTAGAAACTTAATCAGGCATTATAGGTAGGCAACTAACAAGAACACCAGGTCACATGTCTTTAACTGTTGATTAATGGTCTGTGTTCTGGTGAGAAACCATATGTCTCATGTCCCTGTTTAAATACGTATCCACCCTATAAAAACGAAATAAGGCCTCGAAGCCAGATGCAGCTATATGCCTTTGATCAGCCCTAAATTCTAGGCTACAGGGCAATTTCGATTGGACATACTCAGATCTAGCTGAGGAATGCTCAACTCCTCAGAGAACGGAGTTGAGTGTTCCTCAGCTAACTCAGATCAGGTTACATCTGACATCTAACTGGGCTTTTTGAGCACAAATCATACCTTTCTGATTGCACTTGTACAAGCAACTGAAAACAATTGTGTTGGACACAAAAATCTAGGCAACGGTTAAAATGTATCCAACAATATAATATGTGGGTAATGCAGCCTGCGACACAGCCAGGGGCGTGAAGCACCCCATCCATTATGTTTCTGCATATCTAAGCATACCTCTTGAGCTGTCTGTATCATCCTGACTGGAGGCTATTTTTAAAAACTAAATATACTTCTCTGCATCTCTGCTAAATCTGGGAAAAGGATTGAAAGGAATGTGAGTCTTATTCTGTGCATTTAGTAATTGCTTGCTTTTCTAATGTCCACCAACCTTGCCAGCAGGCATGCTAGCTAAGATACACTACATGTACTAAAGTATGTGGACACCCCTTCAAATTAGTGGATTCAGCTATTTCAGCCACACCCAGTGCTGACAGGTGTATAAAATCGAGCACACAGCCATGCAATCTCCATAGACAAACACTGGCAGTAGAATGGCCTTACTGAAGAGCACAGTGACTTTCAACGTGGCACCGTCATAGGATGCCACCTTTCCAACAAGTCAGTTTGTCAGATTGCTGCCCCGGTCAACTATAAGTGCTGTTATTGTGAAGTGGAATCATCTAGGAACAACAAAGGCTCAGCCGCGAAGTGATAGGCCACACAAACTCACAGAACGGGACCGCCGATTGCTGAAGCGCGTAAACACTCACTACCGATTTCCAAACTGGCTCTGGAAGCAACGTCTGCATAGGAACTGTTCGTAGGGGGTTCATTAAATGGGTTTCCATGGCTGAGCAGCCGCGCACAACCTAAGATCACCATGCACAATGCCAAGTGTCGGCTGGAGTGATGTAAAGCTCAGCGCCATTGGACTCTGGAGGAGTGGAAACGCGTTCTCTGGAGTGATGAATCACGCTTCACCAACTGGCAGTCCGACGGACGAATCTGGGTTTGGCGAATGCCGGGAGAACGCTACCTGCCCGAATGCATAGTGCCAACTGTAAAGTTAGGTGGAGGAGGAATAATGGTTCGGGCTAGGCCCTTTAGTTCCAGTGAAAATAAATCTTAACGCAGCATACAATGACATTCTAGACGATTCTGTGCTTCCAACATTGTGGTAACAGTTTGGGGTAGGCCCTTTCCTGTTTCAGCATGACAATGCCCCTGTGCACAAAGCAAAGTCCATACAGAAATGGTTTGTCGAAATCGGTGTGGAAGAACTTGACTGGCCTGCACAGAGCCCTGACCTCAACCCCATCAAACACCTTTGGGATGAATTGGAACGCCGACTGCGAGCCAGGCCTAATCGCCCAACATCAGTGCACGATCTCACTAATGCTCTTGTGGCTGAATGGAAGCAAGTCTCCGCAGCAATGTTCCAACATCTAGTGGAAAGCCTTCCCAGAAGAGTGGAGGCTGTTATAGCAGCAAAGGGGGGACTAAATCCATATTAATGCCCATGATTTTGGAATGAGATATTCGACGAGCAGGTGTCCACATACTTTTGGTAATGTAGTGTACTTAGACAAGCTAGCTACTCAAACTTGATTGATAGCCTGAAATTGCTTCTTAGTAGCTATTTATGAGGTTGGGAACCTATCTGGGCTTGCTAAAGCCAACTTCATAAAATTGCTAGGTGGCTAGTAGTATTACAGAGAAACAAAACAACAACAACAAAAAATCTAAAATTAGAATACAATTTTTAAATAGAACAAATCTGAGGGGGCATGTGCCCCTGTGCCCTCTATGGATATGACGCCTCTGGGACAGAGCCAATCAATTTGGCAATCAACAAAGGTGCATGTTATCCTTTTGATGTAACAATTATTCATTGTTTAGGCAACTGACCTTCAATACAGTCAACGATATTTAGCATCGGCTATATAGGCTACATTAGGAATGACTGAATAGACTACATTGAAATGCAGTTTGCGGATACAGTGGTTCATGCCCGTAGCCCTATGCCAATGTCATAGAACCCTTGTCAAAATAGGCTACAGCAGAGAAACATTGGATATGGTAAACAATAGACTGTTAGCTTTTTACCTAGCTTACCTGTCAAGGCACTGGACGCTGTATTGACTGCCTTCTCCGCCATCGTCGTAGTCACCGGCGGATCACCCCCAAACGTATGGGTGCAATGTCACAAACACCCCGCAGCAAAAGGCTCCAAATCAAGCCGAGGGAAACCGCATCGCCAGCTTCTACTTTCAGGCGCAGGAGACCATATGCTGCGCTATCGGGGGATGTATCTGTTTCCCACTGCCTGCAATATGTGCGCTCCTTCAGAACTGTGCACAGGCGGTCAGGAGAGCAGTAGGGTATTCGGATGAATGCGGTTACTGAATGAGGCAATAGGCTGCTGTTTAGTGGACTAGTTTGAAGGTCAAAAGTGATCGTGGCTAGGTATCCTTGGATAACTGTTGGGACTGAGGGGAGAAAATGATGCGCTCCAGTTCAGGGAGTAGAGCTGGGTAGAGATTATGTGCGAATATTCGACAGCGCGTCAGTACTTCCCCTGCCGGCTCCCCATTACATCATTGATGGAAGGACAAACTGTAGCCTAATCAAATGCATGAAGTAGGCTAAAAACGAATGATTGAAATGCAATCAATAACATTACACGTTGCCATCAAATAATTGTATTGAATACATGATGGGAGTGGGACAGAGAGTTGTTTCGTGCGTTTTATTTTACATTGGGCTATATTTGGGGTTTAATAAAGAACTTTCTTTTAAAAAAACAATGTTAATTTGGAAATAGATATAGCTGCTAAGCCTTAATTTTAACATGATTAATATTTTGCTTCAAATAGGCTATTAGAGAAAGAAAGAACAGAACAAAGACAGCCTCAACTTTTGAGTAGACCTGCCTCTCATCCCCTCTGCCCAGAGATGTGAGCATGGATAAAGTGGTGCGCAGCATCCAAGCAAGACTGGGTACCCTGCGGCGGTCTCGCTGCGGACTCAAATGAACCTCGCCCAGTACTGTCACTCTGACTTTATAGCAAAGCCAGCCAAGTTCTGGGCGTCCCATCAAGCCAAAGCAAATAAAACGAATGTGAAGAGACTAGCCTTGCCTGAGTTCACCCGTGATCATGTTGTGGGTCTAGCACACATCCTTTTGAGCACTCCTAATTTGGTTACAAAACTGGGCGAAGTATCTGTTTCCTAGGCTTAAATGCAGCATTGTTATTGATAGGTGGAATACTGTATAAAAACAAAGCATTATTACATACTAGGTCCAGTGTTGCACAAATACTGTAAAGGCTAAATAAAAGGTTTACCAATAGGTCAGAGATATGAGCAGTGGCGGCTCCTGAAAAAATTCTCAGGAGGGGCAATTTTTCTGATGATTTAGGTGACCTACACACATTTAAAAAAAGATATGTCCAGCAACAACATGAAGACAGGGGCAGCATATAAGTCAATACCAGAAGCATTTATTGACTGATCTCAAAAGTGTTGGCTTACCAGGGTTGGTGGAGCCCTCAGTTTCATCTTTGCCTCGCAAAGCTAACTCAAACACTCCGCAAAACTTCACACACTGGATTAGCCAGCTGAGGATGTGGCGGTTCTTGCTAATGTCGTAGTAAATATATTTGTTATAGTGAATATGGAATATGATATGTTGAGTAAAATGTTGTGCTAAGATCTATTTAGGTCAGGAGCTGGTTATAAGTTCTGTTCCTATCCAATAACAATGGACAAAAGGGTCCTATCTTGTCAGCCTTGTCAGCAGGTGGCCAAGGACAACACCCACGCCATAGGCCTCTCAGTTCTTCCAACTCACGAGTTCTTGCTCTGAGGACACACACACACACAAACACACACACATCATCACTGTTAAACACACACACACATCATCACTGTTAAACACACACACACACACACACACACACACACACACACAAAAATCCCCTCTCTTAGGCTGAACATTTGAAGACAGAGAACCCGACTCAGAGCCAATGCAACAGTGACAGTAGCCTGCAGGGGACCTCGCCCAACTCATCAGGACCAATCAGAAGATCAGAACTACTAGATTGAACCTACTTCATTTATTGCATAACATGTCTGCACACAATGTTTCGGGGCTCTCTTCAGATAATAATAATAATAATAATAATAATAATAATAATAATAATATGCCATTTAGCAGACGCTTTTATCCAAAGCGACTTACAGTCATGCGTGCATACATTTTTGTGTATGGGTGGTCCCGGGGATCGAACCCACTACCTTGGCGTTACAAGCACCATGCTCTACCAGCTGAGCTACAGAAAGTGGATACTCATGGATGCGCATTGCAATTGTAAAATGTCAACACAATTGGAGACACCACGTCATTTTTGGAGACATGTTATTGACAGTAAACTATTGTAGATGCGACTGCTAACTAACTAAAACATTTTAGCTGGCTAGCTAATCATCTTAGCTAAATGTGGGGCAAACAATTCAGTTATTTACCGTTAATTTGAGGGATTGGGGTGAAAGAAATCGAGTTACATAGTGATACTTTACGATATACTGTATTGACAATATCGCAATATTTTAGCGCTAGTTGGCTGTACCTGCACCAAAACACCATTATTGTTCCTTCATAGCTTGTTCTCAATCTTTTCACATTGGGAGCCAATTTGTTTTCAGCACTTTTATTTCCATGACTGATCAAAACTCGTTCTCATGGCTTTCTGATCCCTCTGCAACAGACATATGGTGCGCAATAAAATCACAGTATCGAATCGCAATACGTATAGAATCATGAGACTCGCAATGCTGATGCATATATCTTATCGTGAGGTTCCTGGCAATTCCCAGCCCAAGTTCATTTGCCACAACAAATCTCTTCGCTAGCAAACGCGATGTCTTCTCCAAAACGGCAATGTGTCTCCAGCAATGTTTACTTTTTTGACGTTCTATGGCATCTCCACTTTCCAAGCATATATGACCACATGTAATATTTTGGTAAGTGATGCAAATAGTGAACTATGTAGGGCCAGGATGTAAAATATATGTAGCTGCAGCAATTTCTCTTATCTGATATGGTAAGTAATGGGGCTTAATTTATAGCTCCCTAAGAGTTTGACGAACGGGTCCGTGAACGCGATTCCAGATATATTTACCTCTGAATAAACTGCCTTTATTACACCATATCCACATCCAGTAAACTTGTGATTATCAACACTAACCTCATCGTTGTGGCGGCGGACAGCTAGCCTGTATCCCTCGTCATCCAGTTGAGTGAGTGGCAATGTCTTTTTTCGTTCGTACCAATTTTTGGAAAATCCTCGGGTGTAGGACTTTCCGCCTTTAGTAGAAACCTGTTGAATTATTAAATTTGGTCTGGGAGGTCCTAATTGTTTCGTTGCCAATTTATCTTCATTTGTTCGCCGACAAAAAGGAATTTCTTTCAAACAATCCACTCTTTTCTCAGTTACGTTCATGGTTACGTAACGTATGACGAAAGCGCGTAAGTGCAAGCCCACAGACACCCATTGAGATTGTATTGAAGGCTCTGAAATTTGAAAAAAATAGATTTTACATGGGAGTCTATGACAGAAGTTCTGGGCGATTTTCAATCTGACTGAAATCGCCCCAAAAGGGGGTGGAGCCATTTGAAGCACGACTTTAGCCTGATTCGACATTTAGTGGCAGTGTGGCACTGTGGCAGATCAGACGTATAGATTACAACACTGATAACTACTGTTGCCGTGATATAATTGATTAGAAAAAAAATCCCTTCCTTTTCCCGTTTGGCAGTGCGTCGCCCATATCGCCCTATTGAACAGGCCGTCCCTGGATATGAGAGTTCTTCTACCTGCTTTCACAATTTTTACAAGTTGAGACTTCTGTTGCCAGCCTTCATGGTTTTTGATTGAAAAAGGCATATCAAATTAGCACAAATATAAAATACTTACTTTATAGATAATCAAAATCAACAAAACAAAAGTTTGTTCTAAAAAACAGGGAGGGTATCCTTTGTTTTAGACAAAACAAATCTCCAGACCAAACATAAAATTATTGAAGTTTTTTATTTTAAATTCTGGTGTTCTGTAATTTGAGCCTATATTCCACATGAGGTGAAATAGAATATAAATACATTACAACTATAACAAAAATATGAAGTGTGTGAACTGAAGTAGGTGTGATGTTCTCAGTTGACAGAATCCAGGCTTTAAGCTGTCTCAAGAGAGAAAATAAGCTGCCTCAACTGACTTGAGGAAGCAGGGCATTGTTGGCAAGTATTATAGAAATGTCCACTTTCCTCTGCGTAAACGATGTGGCACACAATAGTCCTGATTCAGATCTGAGAGGAAGGGGAGAGAGTTATGTTACCAAGTGGCATTACTTGACCCAACAGCAGACAGACACAAAGACAAATCATTCAAGCAAAATGGACAGAGCGAAAATGCATTACACTCAATTGTATGTGATTTCAGTTGATTGAATGAATCAGTTATTATCCATTTGGGTTGCGAGGTATCTAGATTTTCATACCATAATACAGTTTCTGTAACATACTGGGGTATACGGTATTACCGTAAATGCATACAAGGGGCGCACAAAACAATTTAGGCAACAGGGATCTTGATCCAGGCAGGGATTGAACATCTCGGCTGTAACAAATAAGCTTGCTCTTGACATCTAGCCACTTGGTAAACTAAATGCACAGCTGGAGCCCTGTGCTCAATATAATTTATGACACATCTTAGAATTCTTATAGTTATACTTAACTTATAAGCAGTGGTGTAGCATGCGCCTCAACCCCACCCCAAAAAAACAGTATTTACATTTTAGTCATTTAGCAGACGCTCTTATCCAGAGCGACTTACAGGAGCAATTAGGGTTAAATGCCTTGCTCAAGGGCACATCCACAGATTTTTCACCTAGTCGGCTCTGGGATTAGAACCAGAAACCTTTCGGTTACTGGCACAACGCTCTTAACCACTAAGCTACCTGCTTCATACCGTCGGTATTTCGAAATACCCCGGTATACGGTATATCACCCAAGCCTATTACCCATTGACAGCTTTCCTTGTGACTTGCAAGAGGAACCCTCTACTTACATCATCAATGTCCTCGTCGTCGTCTCCAATGTCATCAAACTGAATATCCTCGTCATCGCCAGGTCCAAACGTGTCAGTCTCATTGATTTTAGCTAGGGAGTTAGAACATACACTCACCATTAATGAACTAGTTTGCCTTAAAAAAAAAATATATATATATATATATATACATATAAAAAGAGTGCACGTGCCTATAATTTGAAGCAAGACATTACATTCCTGGCTTTGTGGCTCCAGCATCACATGGCGAATTATGCTTATCCAGAGGGGGTTATTTTCCTAGTCCTTCTTAAAAATTGTATTTTAGTCTTAGTGTGCGTTCGTAAATTCACCCTGGCAATCTACTTCAATTTTAAACCAGTTCTGCTAGGGCGAGTAAAACGTTCAGAGTGATGTGTTCTCTCATTTGTGTCTGGAACTAGCTAGCAAGCTAGCCAACGTTAGCCAGTTAGCTTGGCTGCTTTACTGCCATTGTGAGATCAGAACGTTCGGATCAACCCTACTCCTCGGCCAGAGCGTCTGGTGTGCGCTCTGAACGCTCCAAGAGCGAAACGCTCTGAATTTACAAAATGACAATCTGACAATGCTCTGAATTAACGAACTGCCCAAAAAGCACTGACATTCTAGAGTTAATTTACGAACGCACCCTTAGATTAGATGCTATTAACCACCCTGACTCTCTTTCAATCAAATGTATTTTTACATCAGCAGTTGTCACAAAGTGCTTATACAGAAACCCAGCCTAAAACCCCAAAAGAGCAAGCAATGCAGATGTAGAAGCACGGTGGCTAGGAAAAACTCCCTAGAAAGGCAGGAACATAGGAAGAAACCTAGAGAGGAACCAGGCTCTGAGGGGTGGCCAGTCCTCTTCTGGCTGTGCTGGGTGGAGATTATATGAGTACATGGCCATTAAGGCCAGACCGTTCTTCAAGATGTTCAAACGTTCATAAATAATAATCACAGTGGTTATAGAGGGTGCAACAGGTCAGCACCTCAGAAGTAAATGTCAGTTTGCTTTTCATAGCCGAGCATTCAGCGGTCGAGACAGCAAGTAGGTCCCAGATACTTACCATGTTCAGGAAGCTCCCCATAGGCCTTCAAACTCCTGGCCTCGTCTGCGTTGTACTTCAGGATAACATCAGCTTTTTGGTCCTTTAAGGAAGAATGCAACCATTAGGAGATACTGTTGGAACTTAGGGCCTCCTAGTGCGTTAGGTTGTATTATCATTCAAAAATAAAAACCATAGCTGATTTTTTCTCTCATAATTATTACCTGGTAATCTCGAAGTCCCACCAGGATGATGTCTGAACTGTTGATCCAAACCTGCCCAAGAGCGAATAACAAGATGTCAGCAAGGAGAATTTGGAGTATAAGAACTGTAATACTTTCATCATAGACCTGGACACAAACGGCCCAGGTAGAAGAGTCTGTCAACCCTCATGTCATGTCCAACCCAAAGCATTACGGAAGTAGCCTGTAAAGAACGATTACATCGGATTGCATTTATATGGTCTTCAGCCTCCAGTTATTTGCCAAATTGTGTGACTAGTAGCACTAACACTATATAGGCTACTGTGTACACAACTACCTTTTTCCGTAGCTTTCCTCGGATGTGGCATAGTCGCTTGACTCCATCAAAACACATAGCTTCCAGTCGTCCATTACCCAACATCTTAATCACCTGTGCATATTCTAGATTAGAACAGAAGAACAGAGGTTCAGCCAGTTAGTCAATTCATTTAGCGGAGGTCACGAGGTGGCTCAAATGTAAGTGCTGAACTGGTAACCAGGGAGCACACAAATATTGAATACATCTGAACGAGATAACTGTATTCGATTAGTAGCTACAATGTTAGTATGGTCAGTGTTAAAGCAGAGTAGTTGACAGGGAGGTTGAAATTAAGTCAGAAACTGTTTGCTAACCTTACAGACTAAATAAGGTTGAAGGGGGACCTCGCACTCACCTTGGCCATCCTCTTTGAATACCAGCTCTCTCTTTTCTGATTCATTCTCATTTTTACCACGTCGCCGATTCTTTCCTCCCTTACCTGTAAGGAGATGAGAGGATGAGAGATCGATAGAAAAATTGTCATTCCAATTCCACCAGTCATTGGCATCATGAGCCAAATAAACACAGATAAATAGGCCAACCAAATGGCTGTAGCCTAGCTACAAAGTTACTTTAATTAATCTCTTTTATCTGTGTTAGTTAGCTAGTGAATGTGACAGCGATCAGGGCAGAGGCTCAAGATGATGGGCACAGGTCTGGGATATTGTTGGCCTACCGCACTAGTTGATACGAACGTCATTCAGTTGCGCAAAAGAATGTGACAACAATAGGCAGTTCATAGTTCGCCTAAATTACTAATAGTCAAATTGCGATAAAATAAACAATATGTCGTTGGTGGTAATTAATGTTAACCAACGTTTCCACGCTTTTAAATACTTGTTAAATGCCATACGGTGCCTTCCTCCGGTCACGTTGCTAAGCATGGGCCCGGGCGGCTAGCTAGCTAGCATAAACGTCAAACCTGCCATGGAATAACGTTAGCTATCAACCAAAGGCAACATGTTTGCTGCTTACCTTTATTCTTCGGCATATTCCCAAACGAACAGGCTTTTTTAGATCAGTCCTGTTTTGTCCGTATCGAATTTAGTGTTATAAAAATGGAATGGAAACCAATCCGTGACGATGTCACACACTTACAAAGATACGCTTGTTGGCTTAGCTTTCTTGGGGGAAACCTCTTCCGCTTGCAACACGGTGAAGCAGCATTAGGTTTTAAAAAGTGTTTTTCTACCCATGTTTCCTACCTCTGATCTGGTCTACTACATATACGCATTACAATTGACAGTTATGGGGCCTTTTTGTGGAGGAAAGAATGAACGATTGATACATTATTTTATTGTATATTTATTTTATGTATTCATGATAATTCTTTAGGTTACAAAAGAAGCTGCAGTCACTTGGCTGGCCCACATCTACTGAGACAAACATTTATCTGTAAAACATCACATCGAGACATTGAGGTCAAAGCAGAGGGGAAAGATAGTATATATTCGCCCCTCCATCTAACATGTTACATTTCCCCAGCATCTTCTTAGAAAGCCCTTATCTTTCCCTTAAAGAAAACTAAAGCTGTCCTGTGACCGTCATGCACACCAAGTAGAAAATGTTTCATTCATCAACATATACAAAAATACATTCTTAATGGTCTCTTAAAAGTAGACTGGAAAAGTAATCTTAATTGCTATAAGTATATCCCTAGTTCACGTTTCCCTTTATGATTATGAGAAAGACAAAAAAATAGCAAGACTAAGTAAAGCAAGAAAACCCCAACCCCTCTGGGCTCTGCCCCAACACAAAGGTCTGAGAGAAAGTGCAGCAGCAGATACTGGAGTGAGGAAGGTTAGCACATTTTCTCCCCCATGTTTGACAGAGTCTTGGTAAACTGATTGTTGCACAATCGAGGAGTTTGTCACAGTGGCCAAACCCAAATTGCCCAATAAATAAGCAATATAGTAATAACTCCATATTGCTTATTCCCAGAGCCTTGTATTTAGAAAGTTGAGCCAATGCAGTTCCTGCATTATGATGCAATTACATGACACTTCAACATTCTATGGCAGCCATGTTATCTCACTATTAACATTAGCTAAATGGGGAATATATATATATTTTTAACTGTATGTCTAGAATGAGCATTATGATGCATATACATGACACTACAACATTCTATGGCAGTCATAATATCTCCATAGAAATAGAATGAATAGAACTGGTGTCCCCATTCAAGCCAATGGTGGCATAATGGCTGGACTGGCAGCCATTTTGAGTATACCCATGCCTAGGTTGAAGTGACAAAGGTTAAGACAACGGGATTCTAATATCCCATAACTCTTTGCAACAACGGGACCAGCTGTGCTAGTTAGCAACGAACACGGTTGGTCCCAGATTTGTGACGACGTTGTCTTAACCTGTATATTTTTACCCAAGACCAATGCCAGGAAGTATACCCTTCAATCTGTGCTTTGATTTGTTGAGTCAACTGACATTACAAAAAATACCTTCCATTGCATGAGCCACATCAGCTAGCTACACACATGTCAAACTCATTCCATGGAGGGCCAAGTGGCTGCGGGTTTTCGCTCCTCCCTTGTACTTGATTTATGAATTAAGGTCATTAATTAGTAAGGAACTCCCCACACCTGGTTGTCTCGGGCTTAATTGAAAGGAAAAACCAAAAACCAGCAGACACAAGGCCCTCCATGGAATGAGTTTGACACCCCTGAGCTAGCATCATTTGAATGAACATTCTACATTACCATGGCAATCCAGAATCAGTTGATAGAACATTCCAAATTACAAGGGAAATGATTTAATCACAATACCAGGCAGCCAGAGTACCACAGTATGTCAAAATACCCATACAACCTAGCAGTCAAACAAGGAAATGGTTCCAATCGTTTTTCCACCATTCATTTTTCCCATAGGAGTTTTAGAAACACTTAAAATAAGGGCTGTGATTCGTGTAGGCTTACATTGGCGTGACGTTTTGATAACAGTGTAAATCTCTCTAGGACAATGTGACTTTTATCAATATATTCACCAGTATTTACCCACAAAAAAGTAAACGCTAATTAGCTGCGAATGTGGCTATCATAAAGAACTACAAATGCCATGATCTGGACAACACAGCCGAATCGAGGAAAAGGAAATAACCTCTGGATTAAACTGTTAAGCTAAATTTAGTAATGAATAAATAGGCAAAATGTCTTTAAATTGACAATTATGTGAATTGTCTTGACACACTACCTGTTTGCAAAGGTGTCAGCACGTGCAGGAGCTTGCAGGGATTTGTAGTCTCGCATGATGTCTACTTTGACGCTAATTAGCATTTTTGAATCAGAGTAAATAGAGACAAATATATTGGTAAGTCACCTTGTCCGAGAGAGATTTACATGGTTATCAAAATGTCACGCAAGGGTAAGCCTACACGAAACACAGCTCTTATTAAGTATTTAAATTCCCTATGGGAAAACAGTATGGTGGAAAAACGATTGGAACCATTTCCCTGTTTGACTGCTAGGTTTTATGAGTATTATGACACCTCCACTGTGGGGCTCTATAGTGAGTGTACCCATGAGTTTACCAGTCATATTGCCAGGGTTAGACCTTCCAAGTCTGTTCCATTCATTCTATTTATATGGTTAGCTCCCCATTTTACACGGCATGGGGAATATTTAAAACAATGCTATGTAACAGAATGTCTAGAATTAGAACAATAAAAACATTCTAAAAGTTGGCTTAACTAAAAATATGACTGCTTACACGTATCCAATCTTTTCAGATCTATACAAGTGCATAGGTGGGGGGGTAGGGGCTTAGCGGTTGCTTTGGAATAAGGGGGGGGGGGGGGGGGGGGGGGACTGACTGGTTTAACCATCTTGTGCTCCATGCAACTGGGGGAAACATAATTGTAACCATTTCCAAACCCCTTCATCCCCCAGTGCTTAACTCAAATCTCTATTTAAACACAGACCTATAGGAACCCGTATACATTTAATTATATTTTTGTAGTAAATATATCTCATTTTCATAAAATATACAGTTCAGCCTTTCCAAGAATTTGTAACTCTTGGTCTGTAGGCAGTTATGATTGTACAAGCAAATACATTATACATTTTCTCAGTGAATGGGTTACAGTTTCTTTTTGGTCTTACACACTGTTCTAACACAGCGGGAGTCGAAACACACTAATGCACTGGTGCAGTAGCATTAAACAGGTGAGATTGATCCTAGTGGCAGGTGGATCACAGGGCTGTTGAGGTCAACTTCTTCACTCCTCTTCGTTGAGCTAACGAGGAGCGTCCTACAGGGTCCAGCACAGGGAGAACATGCATGTTCAGAGCAGAGTAAGTGGCTGCCATCGCACCCTGTAGAGGGAGAACAGTCTCGGTGTTAATTAATCAATACCCAGCAGAGAAGCTTTCTTTCAGAGTGGCAGAAAAGAGACTCGTGCATTGAATGAAGTTTTGTTACCTTGACCAAATGAGGAGCATCATGTCTATTGAGCTGGTACTTGGGCAACTGGTCCTTGTGTAATATCCAGGGGTGTTGCAGCACCTGAGCAGCAGTTAGCCTCTGGTGGGGATCCACATGCAGCATCTTGGACACTAGGTCCTAAAGACAGCAATGCCAACGTTCAGATTGTGCATACTACCTCTTCCATCAAGTATACAATGCATTCGGAAAGTATTCAAACCCTTTCATTTTTCCCACATTTTGTAACGTTACAGCCTTATTCTAAAATGTATGAAATTGTTTTTTTTCACCTCATCAATCTACACACAATACCCCATAATGACAAAGCAGAAACAGGTTTAGAAATCTTTGCAAATGTATTTAAAAAAAATAATAATGAAATAACACATTTACATAAGTATTCAGACCCTTTACTCAGTACTTTGTTGAAGCACCTTTGGCAGCGATTACAGCCTTGAGTCTTCTTGGGTATGACGCTAAAAGCTTGGCACAACTGTATTTGGCACACCTCTGCAGATCCTCTCAAGCTCCGTCAGGTTGGATGGGGAGCGTCGCTGCACAGCTACTTTCAGGACTCTCCAGAGATGTTCGATTGGGTTCAAGTCTGGGATCTGGCTGGGCCACTCAAGGACATTCAGAGACTTGTCCTGATGCCAATCCTGCGTTGTCTTGGCTATGTGCTTAGGGTCGTTGTCCTGTTGGAAGGTGAACCTTCGCCACAGTCTGAAGTCCTGAGCACTCTGGAGCAGGTGTTCATCAAGGATCTCTCTGTACTTTGCTCCGTTCATCTTTCCCTTGATCCTGACTAGTCTCCCAATCCCTGCCGCTGAAAAACATTCCCACAGCATGATGCTGCCACCACCATGCTTCACCGTAGGGATGGTATTGGCCAGGTGATGAGCGCTGCCTGGTTTCCACCAGATGTGACGCTTGGCATTCAGGCCAAAGAGTTCAATCTTGGTTTCATCAGACCAGAGAAACTTGTTTCTCATGGTCAGAGTCCATTAGGTGCCTTTTGGCAAACTCCAAGCGGGCTGAGGAGTGGCAAACTCCTTTACTGAGGAGTGGCTGTCGTCTGGCCACTACCATAAAGGCTTGATTGGTGGAGTGCTGCAGAGATAGTTGTACTTCTGGAAGGTTCTCCCATTTCCACAGAGGAACTCTGGAGTTCTGTCAGAGTGACCATCTGGTTCTTGGTCACCTCCATGACCAAGGCCCTTCTCCCCCGACTGCTCAGTTTGGCCGGGCGGCCAGCTCTAGGAAGAGTCTTGGTGGTTCCAATCTTCTTCCATTTAAGAATGATGGAGGCCACTGTTCTTTGGGACCTTCAATGCTGCAGAAATGTTTTGGTATCCTTCTCCAGATCTGTGCCTCGACACAATCCTGTCTCGGAGCTCTACGGACAATTCCTTCGTCCTCATGGCTTGGTTTTTGCTCAGACATGCACTGTCAACTGTGGGACCTTATATAGACAGGTGTGTGCCTTTCCAAATCATGTCCAATCAATTGAATTTACCACAGGTGGAGTCCAATCAAGTTGTAGAAACATCTCAAGGATGAACAATGGAAACAGCACCTGAGCTCAATTTCGAGTCTCATAGCAAAGGGTTTGAATAGTTATGTTTTTAATAAATTTGCCAAAAATGATAAAAACCTGTTTTCGCTTTGTCATTATGGGATATCGTGTGTAGATTGATGAGGATTATGTATTTTATTTAATCAATTTTAGAATAAGGCTGTACTTTCCAAATGCACTGTATAGTGCTAGGAAAATGATTCCCTTTTGAAACCACTATCACAGAGTAATTGGATACTATGGAAAGCGCAGTGCTGCAGTCCAACCGACGTCCCAGACATACCTTGGCTTCTGCTGAGACTGAGTTCCAGTAGCCGCCCGTCAGAGAGAACTTTCCACTGCCGATCCGAGCCAAGATCTCTTCCGGAGTATCCTCTGGTCCATTGGCAAAAGGAGTGAACCTGAAACATCAAGATAAATACATACTTCAAAGGACTAATAAAATATGAAAGTACTATATTGTTCCTATTGTATTATGTGTTAATATTATATTTGCATGCACATCATTGGCTGCATTACTGTTGGTAAAGCCTGCATACCCAGTAAGCATTGTGTAGAGCAGCACTCCCAGACTCCAGATATCACAGGCTGCATCATAGCCCTGTTTCTTCAGCACCTAACAACAACAGGAAGTATTGCACACTGCATTAGAATACATAATGCCATGTCAG
Organism: Coregonus lavaretus; assembly: GCF_964263955.1. NCBI lineage: Eukaryota > Metazoa > Chordata > Actinopteri > Salmoniformes > Salmonidae > Coregonus > Coregonus lavaretus. The sequence goes on from NC_140011.1 coordinate 35,775,629, forward strand.
TTACTAGACAAATATATCGAAAACTGAAAATACGTTGGACTTTTTACAGTTAGACAACCATTAGCTTAACATGCAGGTACTAGTCACAGAAACATGTAGATGAAGAGACACCTCGGGGGCGACAAAGTTGGCCGTGTAGCAGGGAGTCATCAGGAGCCCGTTTTCAGCTCTCAGCTGTTTGGCAAAACCAAAGTCACAGATCCGGATCGACTCTGGGTTTCCAGACTCATCCACGTACAGTATGTTACTGGGCTTCAGATCTCTGTGGACAACCTGAGCAGGGGGACAGAAATTCCATCAGTGACACCGTGAGTCAGGGAGGCAAATATCATAGATGGCCAACTTGTATGGCTTATACAGTAGAAAGGTCCTGTGCATTGAAAGTAGCGAAGTGCTCAAAATATAATATATACTTGGAACACATAATATATCAGTATTGTGTATCATTGTGATGGTAAATTTTTTACCCCCTGTGCATGCAGGTACTCCACAGTTTTGGTGATGGTGTGGAGAACTGCACTGGCCTCCCTCTCAGAGAAGAACTTCTGTCTGAGGATCTTATCCAGCAGCTCTCCTCCTTTCATCAGCTCTGTCACTAGGTACACCGAGCGTCCATCGTCATACACCTACAGTCAACAGATCACATGACCTCACACTGTCACCCAGAGAGATACTCACAAATAGCGACTCATTATAGAAGATTATTCAGCACACAAAAAAATATTCCCATTACTCTCTCAGAACATCAACATACTAGCCAAACAACGAAAAAACAAATCAATTGTGAATCTACACTGAACACATATATAAACTCAACATGACTTGCCTAGTTAAAAAAAAAAAATATATATATATATATATATATATAAAGTGTTGGTCCCATGTATCATGAGCAGAAACAAAATAACGTAGACATGTTCCACACGCACTAGGGTTGAATATTTTCCCGGTATTTTACAAAATGTTCCATCCTGAGAATAAATCACTTTCCTCCCGGGTAAGCTGTTATTTCCTGCCAAAACATGGAAGTGTCATTCAAAAGCATATAATGTCTGGATTTGATTAGAGCTTTGAGCAGCATGAAAATTCAAACCTGATGCGCCATATATTACATATACTGAACAGAAATATAAAAACGCAACAGACGATCCCGCAGGTGAAGAAGCCGGATGTGGAGGTCCTAGGCTGGAGTGCTTACATGTGGTCTGCTGTTGTGAGGCCAGTTGGATATACTGCCAAATTCTCTAAAACGATGTTGGAGGCAGCTTATGGTAGAGAAATGAACATTTAATTATCTGGCAACAGCTCTGGTGGACATTCCTGCAGTCAGCATGCCAATTGCACGCTCCCTCAAAACTTGAGACATCTGTGGCATTGTGTTGCGTGACAAAACTGCATATTTTAGTGGCCTTTTATTGTTCCCAGCACAAGGTGCACCTGTGTGAACGTTTGCCCCATTCTGAGGTCCTGAGCGCTCTGGAGCAGGTGTTCATCAAGGTTCTCTCTGTACTTTGCTCCGTTCATCTTTCCCTTGATCCTGACTAGTCTCCCCAGTTCCTGCCGCTAAAAAACATCCCCACAACATGATGCTGCCACCACCATGCTTCACCGTAGGGATGGTGCCAGATTTCCTCCAGACAAGTCTCTTGGCATTCAGGCCAAAGTGTTCAATCTTGGTTTCATCAGACCAGAGAATCTTGTTTCTCTTGGTCTGAGAGTCTTTAGGTGTCTTTTGGCAAACTCCAAGCAGGCTGTCATGTGCCTTTACGGAGGAGTGGCTTCTGTTTGGCCACTCTACCATAAAGGCCTGATTGGTGGAGTGCTGCAGAGATGGTTGTCCTTCTGGAAGGTTCTCCCATCTCCAAAGAGGAACTCTTGAGCTCGGTCAGAGTGCCCATCGGGTTCTTGGTCACCTCCCTGACCAAGGCCCCGACTGCTCAGTTTGGCCGGGCGGCCAGCTATAGGAAGAGTCTTCGTGGTTCCAATCTTCTTCCATTTAAGAATGATGGAGGCCACTGTGTTCTTGGAGACCTTCAATGCTTCAGATATATTTTGGTACCCTTCCCCAGATCTGTGCCTCGACACAATCCTGTCTCGGAGCTCTAAGGCCAATTCCTTCAACCTCATGGCTTGGTTTTTGCTCTGACATTCACTGTCAACTGTGGGACCTGATATAGACAGGTGTGTGCCTTTCCACATCATGTCCAATATATTGAATCTACCACAGGTGGACTCCAATCAAGTTGTAGAAACATCATGCACCTGAGCTCAATTTCGAGTCTTCTAGCAAAGGGTCTGAATACTTATGTGAATAAAGTATCTGTTTTATTTGTAACACATTTGCAAACATTTCTAAAAAACTGATTTTGCTTTGTCATTATGGGGTATTGTGTGTAGAGTGATGAGGAAAAATTAATTGAATCCATTTTAGAATAAGGCTGTAATGTAACAATGTGGAAAAAGGAAGGGAAGGGGTCTGAACTTTCCGAATGTGCGCACACACACACACACACACACACACACACACACACACAGTGAGGGAAAAAAGTATTTGATCCTCTGCTGATTTTGTACATTTGCCCACTGACAAAAGACATGATCAGTCTATAATTTTAATGGTAGGTTTATTTGAACAGTGAGAGACAGAATAACGCATGTCAAACATTTTAGAAAATGATTTGCATTTTAATGAGGGAAATAAGTATTTGACCCCTCTGCAAAATATGACTTAGCCCTTGTTGGCAATCACAGAGGTCAGACATTTCTTGTAGTTGGCCAGCAGGTTTGCACACATCTCAGGAGGGATTTTGTCCCACTCCTCTTTGCAGATCTTCTCCAAGTCATTAAGGTTTCGAGGCTGACGTTTGGCAACTCGAACATTCAGCTCCCTCCACAGATTTTCTATGGGATTAAGGTCTGGAGACTGGCTAGGCCACTCCAGGACCTTAATGTGCTTCTTCTTGAGCCACTCCTTTGTTGCTTTGGCCGTGTGTTTTGGGTCATTGTCATGCTGGAATACCCATCCACGACCCATTTTCAATGCCCTGGCTGAGGGAAGGAGGTTCTCACCCAAGATTTGACGGTACATGGCCCCGTCCATCGTCCCTTTGATGCGGTGAAGTTGTCCTGTCCCCTTAGCAGAAAAACACCCCCAAAGCATAATGTTTCCACCTCCATGATTGACGGTGGGGATGGTGTTCTTAGGGTCATAGGCAGCATTCCTCCTCCTCCAAACACGGCGAGTTGAGTTGATGCCAAAGAGCTCAATTTTGGTTTCATCTGACCACAACACTTGCACCCAGTTCTCCTCTGAATCATTCAGATGTTCATTGACAAACTTCAGACAGGCCTGTATATGTGCTTTCTTGAGCAGGGGGACCTTGCGGGCGCTGCAGGATTTCAGTCCTTCACGGCGTAGTGTGTTACCAATTGTTTTCTTGGTGACTATGGTCCCAGCTGCCTTGAGATCATTGACAATATCCTCCTGTGTAGTTCTGGGCTGATTCCTCACCGTTCTCATGATCATTGCAACTCCACGAGGTGAGATCTTGCATGGAGCCCCAGGCCGAGGGAGATTGACAGTTATTTTGTGTTTCTTCCATTTGCGAATAATCGCACCAACTGTTGTCACCTTCTCACCAAGCTGCTTGGCGATGGTCTTGTAGCCCATTCCAGCCTTGTGTAGGTCTACAATCTTGTCCCTGACATCCTTGGAGAGCTCTTTGGTCTTGGCCATGGTGGAGAGTTTGGAATCTGATTGATTGATTGCTTCTGTGGACAGGTGTCTTTTATACAGGTAACAAATTGAGATTAGGAGCACTCCCTTTAAGAGTGTGCTCCTAATCTCAGCTCGTTACCTGTATAAAAAGACACCTGGGAGCCAGAAATATTTCTGATTGAGAGGGGGTCAAATACTTATTTCCCTCATTAAAATGCAAATCAATTTATAACATTTTTGACATCCGTTTTTCTGGATTTTTTTGTTGTTATTCTGTCTCCCAATGTTCAAATAAACCTACCATTAAAATTATAGACTGATAATTTCTTTGTCAGTGGGCAAACGTACAAAGTCAGCAGGGGATCAAATACTTTTTTCCCCCTCACTGTATACATATATACACACACACACACACACACACACACACACACGTGTATATACATACATACAGTTGAAGTCGGAAGTTTACATACACTTAGGTTGGAGTCACCCATACGTATGGAGCCACCCATACGTAAAAATGTATGCACGCATGACTGTAAGTCGCTTTGGATAAAAGCGTCTGCTAAATGGCATATTATTTATATTATTATTAAAACTAGTTTTTCAACCACTCCACAAATTTCTTGTTAAACTATAGTTTTGGCAAGTCGGTTAGGACATTACTTTGTGCATGACACAAGTAATTATTCCAACAATTATTTACAGACAGATTATTTCACTTAATCGCAGAGTACGACCCTGCCTTACACAGAAAATGGCACAGGTCCTAATCCAGGCACTTGTCATCTCCCATCTGGATTACTGCAACTCGCTGTTGGCTGGGCTCCCTGCCTGTGCCATTAAACCCCTACAATTTATCCAGAACGCTGCAGCCCGTCTGGTCTTCAACCTTCCTAAATTCTCTCATGTCACCCCACTCCTCCGCACACTCCACTGGCTTCCAGTTTAGGCTCGCATCTACTACAAGACCATGGTGCTTGCCTACGGAGCTGTGAGGGGAACGGCACCTCCTTACCTTCAGGCTCTGATCAGACCCTACACCCAAACGAGGGCACTACGTTCATCCACCTCTGGCCTGCTAGCCTCCCTACCGCTACGGAAGCACAGTTCCCGCTCAGCCCAGTCAAAGCTATTCGCTGCTCTGGCACCCCAATGGTGGAACAAGCTCCCCCACGGGGGTGGCAGCATCATGCTGTGGGGGTGCTTTGCTGCAGTAGGGACTGGTACACTTCACAAAATAGATGGCATTATGAGGAAGGAAAATTATGTGGATATATTGAAGCAACATCTCAAGACATCAGTCAGGAAGTTAAAGCTTGGTCGCAAATGGGTCTTCCAAATGGACAATGACCCCCAATCATAATTCCAAAGTTGTGGCAAAATGGCTTAAGGACAACAAAGTCAAGGTATTGGAGTGGCCATCACAAAGCCCTGACCTCAATCCTATAGAAAATGTGTGGGCAGAACTGAAAAAGCGTGTGTGAGCAAGGAGGCCTACAAACCTGACTCAGTTACACCAGCTCTGTCAGGAGGAATGAGCCAAAATTCACCCAACTTATTGTGGGAAGCTTGTGGAAGTCTACCCGAAACGTTTGACCCAAGTTAAACAATTTAAAGGCAATGCTACCAAATACTAATTGAGTGTATGTAAACTTCTGACCCACTCGGAATGTGATGAAATAAATAAAAGCTGAAATAAATCATTTCTCTCTCCTATTATTCTGACATTTCATATTCTTAAAATAAAGTGGTGATCCTAACTGACCTAAGACAGGGAATTTTTACTAGGATTAAATGTCAGGAATTGTGAAAAACTGAGTTTAAATGTATTTGGCTCAGGTGTATGTATTTTGCTAAGATGTATATACATACAAACTCAGCAAAAAAAGAAATGTCCCTTTTTCAGGACCCTGTCTTTCAAAGAATTCGCAAAAATCCAAATAACTTCACAAATATTCATTGTAAAGGGTTTCAACACTGTTTCCCATGCTTGTTCAATTAATCAATAAACAATTAATGAACATGCACCTGTGGAACAGTCGATAAGACACTAACAGCTTACAGACGGTAGGCAATTAAGGTCAAGTTATGAAAACTTAGGACACTACAGAGGCCTTTCTACGGACTCTGAAAAACACCAAAAGAAAGATGCCCAGGATCCCTGCTCATCTGCATGAACGTGCCTTAGGCATGCTGCAAGGAGGCACGAGGACTGCAGATGTGGCCAGGGCAATAAATTGCAATGTCCGTACTGTGAGACGCCTAAGACAGCGCTACAGGGAGACAGGACGGAGAGCTGATCGTCCTCGCAGTGGCAGACCAAGTGTAACAACATCGGCACAGGATCGGTACATCCGAACATCACACCTGCGGGACAGGTACAGGATGGCAACAACAACTGCCCGAGTTACACCAGGAACGCACAATCCCTTCATCAGTGTTCAGACTGTCCGCAATAGGCTGAGAGAGGCTGGACTGAGGGCTTGTAGGCCTGTTGTCTGGTGAGGACCTGCCTTACAAACCCACCGTCGCTGTACCAGACAGGACTGGCAGAAAGTGCTCTTCACTGATGAGTCGCGGTTCTGTCTCACCAGGGGTGATGGTCGGATTCGCGTTTATCCCATTGAGCAAATCTGGGACCTGTTGGATCGGAGGGTGAGGGCTAGGGCCATTCCCTCCATAAATGTGCAGGTGCCTTGGTGGAAGAGTAGGGTAACTTCACACAGCAAGAACGGGCAAATCTGGTGCAGTCCATGAGGAGGAGATGCACTGCAGTACTTAATGCAGCTGGTGGCCACACCAGATACTGACTGTTACTTTTGATTTTGACCCCCCCCCCCCCCTTTGTTCAAGGACACATTATTCAATTTCCGTTAGTCACATGTCTGTGGAACTTGTTCAGTTTATGTCTCAGTTGTTGAATCTTATGTTCATACAAATATTTACACATGTTAAGTTTGCTGAAAATAAAACACAGTTGACAGTGAGAGGACGTTTCTTTTTTTGCTGAGTTCATATACACACAATAGTACCCGCAAAACACCAGTCTCAACGTCAACAGTGAAGAGGCGACTCCGGGATGCTGACCTTCTAGGCAGAGTTGCAAAGAAAAAGCCATATCTCAGACTGGCCAATAAAAAGAAAAGATTAAGATGGCCAGTCTGAGATATGGCTTTTTCTTTGCAACTCTGCCTAGAAGGTCAGCATCCCGGAGTCGCCTCTTCACTGTTGACGTTGAGACTGGTGTTTTGCGGGTACTATTTAATGAAGCTGCCAGTTGAGGACCTGTGAGGCGTCTGTTTCTCAAACTAGACACTATTGTATTTGTCCTCTTGCTCAGTTGTGCACCGGGGCCTCTCACTCCTCTTTCTATTCTGGTTAGAGCCAGTTTGCGCTGTTCTGTGAAGGGAGTAGTACACAGCGTTGTACGAAATCTTCAGTTTCTTGGCAATTTCTCGCATGGAATAGCCTTCATTTCTCAGAACAAGAATAGACTGAAGAGTTTCAGAAGAAAGTTCTTTGTTTCTGGCCATTTTGATTCTGTAATCGAACCCACAATTGCTGATGCTCCAGATACTCAACTAGTCTCAAGAAGGCCAGTTTTATTGTTTCTTCAATCAGCACAACAGTTTTCAGCTGTGCTAACATAATTGCAAAAGGGTTTTCTGATGATCAATTAGCCTTTTAAAATGATAAACTTGGATTAGCAAACACAACATGCCATTGGAACACAGGACTGATGGTTGCTGATAATGGGCCTCTGTACGCCTATGTAGATATTCCTTTAAAAATCAGCCGTTTCCAGCTACAATAGCCATTTACAACATTAACAATGTCTACACTGTATTTCTTATCAATCTGATGTTATTTGAATGGACAACAAAATTGCTTTTCTTTTGAAAACAAGGACATTTCTAAATGACCCCAAACTTTTGAACGGTAGTGTATATACAGTGCTAAGATTAGGAGCACACTCTTAAAGGGAGTGCTCCTAATCTCAGTTTGTTACCTGTATAAGAGACACCTGTCCACAGAAGCAATCAATCAGATTCCAAACTCTCCACCATGGCCAAGACCAAAGAGCTCTCCAAGGATGTCAGGGACAAGATTGTAGACCTACACAAGGCTGGAATGGGCTACAAGACCATCGCCAAGCAGCTTGGTGAGAAGGTGACAACAGTTGGTGCGATTATTCGCAAATGGAAGAAACACAAAATAACTGTCAATCTCCCTCGGCCTGGGGCTCCATGCAAGATCTCACCTCGTGGAGTTGCAATGATCATGAGAACGGTGAGGAATCAGCCCAGAACTACACGGGAGGATCTTGTCAATGATCTCAAGGCAGCTGGGACCATAGTCACCAAGAAAACAATTGGTAACACACTACGCCGTGAAGGACTGAAATCCTGCAGCGCCCGCAAGGTCTCCCTGCTCAAGAAAGCACATATACAGGCCCGTCTGAAGTTTGCCAATGAACATCTGAATGATTCAGAGGAGAACTGGGTGAAAGTGTTGTGGTCAGATGAGACCAAAATCGAGCTCTTTGGCATCAACTCAACTCGCTGTGTTTGGAGGAGGAGGAATGCTGCCTATGACCCTAAGAACACCATCCCCACCGTCAATCATGGAGGTGGAAACATTATGCTTTGGGGGTGTTTTTCTGCTAAGGGGACAGGACAACTTCACCGCATCAAAGGGACAATGGACGGGGCCATGTACTGTCAAATCTTGGGTGAGAACCTCCTTCCCTCAGCCAGGGCATTGAAAATGGGTCGTGGATGGGTATTCCAGCATGACAATGACCCAAAACACACAGCCAAGGCAACAAAGGAGTGGCTCAAGAAGAAGCACATTAAGGTCCTGGAGTGGCCTAGCCAGTCCACAGATTTTCTATGGGATTAAGGTCTGGAGAGGGAGCTGAAGGTTCGAGTCGCAAAACGTCAGCCTCTAAACTTTAATGACTTGGAGAAGATCTGCAAAGAGGAGTGGGACAAAATCCCTCCTGAGATGTGTGCAAACCTGGTGGCCAACTACAAGACACGTCTGACCTCTGTGATTGCCAACAAGGGTTTTGCCACCAAGTACTAAGTAATCTTTTGCAGAGGGGTCAAATACTTATTTCCCTCATTAAAATGCAAATCAATTTATAACATTTTTGACATTTGTTTTTTTCTGGACTTATTTGTTGTTATTCTGTCTCTCACTGTTCAAATAAACCTACCATTAAAATTATAGACTGTCTTTTGTCAGTGGGCAAATGTACAAAATCAGCAGGGGATCAAATACTTTTTTCCCCTCACTGTATATATGTGTATTATAAATAAATATAGAACAGGATTATCTATTTTGGATGCAATTTTAATGGAGTTGGAAGGAGAGAAAGAGAGTGCTCGCGCGTGCACAGATTTAAAGCAACGGTATTCGAGTGATACGCTGTTTTAAAACTCTGTAGCTGCAATAAAAAAAGATATATTTACAATTAAAAAACAAGGTGACCCCTGAACGCCAGATGGAGATGGGTAAATTAAACGCGCATTCTGTCTTTATATTCCTGTAGAATAGGCTATGCTGCCGCAAATGTAGGCCTACCTGTCACAAGAAAAAAAGTTACCATGATGAGATGATAGGTCTACTACATGCATTGTGAACTGCTGCTCCATACGGAGATGGGCTGTCTGTCCCCACCCTGAGCGTTGATTCATCATGCAGAGGCCGTTGAGAAGCCAGATTTAGACATCGCATATCATTTAACAGTTCCATTTCACGCCAGGCTGTTCATATAAACAACTTATTATAATTTACCGGTTTCTCGCAGTTATTTATACCGGGAAAAGGGTGTGGATTTGGGCGGTAAATCTAGGTAAATCTCAGTAACAGAGTTCCCGCCATTCAACCCTAATATGAAAAAGAAACCTTATTTCTCTCAAATGTTGTGCACAAATGTGTATACAGCCCTGTTAGTGAGCATTTCTCCTTTGCCAAGATAATCCATCCATGTAACAGGTGTGGCATATCAAGAAGCTGATTAAACAGCATGATCATTACACAGGTGTACCTTGTGCTGGAGACAAAAGGCCACTAAAATGTTTTGTCACACAACACAATGCCACAGATGTGTGCAATTGTCATTCTGACTGCAGGAATGTCCACCAGAACTGTTGCCAGAGAATTTAATGTCAATTTCTCTACCATAAGCCTCCTCCAACGTCATTTTAGAGTACATCCAACCAGCCTCACAACAGCAGACCACATGTATGGCGTTGTGTGGCCAAGCGGTTTTCTGATGTCAACGTTGTGAACAGAGTGCCCCATATTGACGGTGGGTTTATTGTATGGGCAGGCATAAGCTACGGACATAGAACACAATTGCAATTTATCGGTGGCAATTTGAATGCACAGAGATACCGTGACGTGATCCTGAGGCCCACTGTCGTGTTATTAATCCGCCGCCATCACCTCATGTTTCAGCATGATAATGCACAGCCCCATGTCGCAAGGATCTGTACACAACTCCTGGAAGCTGAAAATGTCCCAGTTCTTCCATGGCCTGCATATTCACCAGACATGTCACCCATTGAGCATTTTCGGGATGCTCTGGATCGGCGTGTACGACAGCGTGTTCCAGTTCCCACCAATATCCAGCAACTTCGCACAGCCATTGAAGAAGCCACAATCAACAGCCTGATCAACTCTATTCAAAGGAGATGTGTCACGCTGCTTGAGGCAAATAGTGGTCACACCAGATATTGACGGTTTCTGATCCACGTCCCTACATTTATTTTAAGGTGTCTGTGACCAACAGATGCATATCTGTATTCCCAGTTATGTGAATTCCATATATTAGGGCCTAATGTATTTATTTCAATTGACTGATTTCCTTATATGAACTCTAACTCAGTAAAATCTTTGAAATTGTTGCATTTATATCAATCTAGAATAATAGCACCATCTTGCTGTAACTTCAGTCAACAGTAACAATTGTTTGCTTTTAAGCCAACAGTGCTGCTTGCTTCATTAGCATACTGCTGATGTAATGACTCACATCTTTGAGAGTGATGATGTTGGGGTGCTGTCCGTAGTGCAGAAGAATCGCCACCTCTTCTGTGGGGTCCCTCTTGGCCTTACTGATGATCTGGGATAACAACATCAGTAATAACCGTTAATCATACCATTCTACCATGGGCAGCCCCAGGGTGAGATATTGACAGTGTTACAGCTCACCTTTACAGCATAATCCATACTGTTGCTCTTCTGAACACAGCGTTTGCATATGGAGTAAGAGCCCACACCGATGTCCTCCTTCACATCGTAGGCGTCACTAAACTGTACCGTGTTTCTGTGGAGTTGCTGAAGAAAGAGATAGATACAGAGACTGTTATTCTGTTATTTCCACACACAACCATATTATAATAAAACACAGGGACCTATCCCGTGCGTGTGTGTTGGTACCTGTATAGAGGTCATGTTGATGTTAATGTTCTGTGGCGGTTGACTCTCCTCATCTGAGATAGCCACGAAGCTGAAGCCTCTAAACAGCTGGTGGGCGTTGGCACTCGGGGGACAGCCGGGAGAGTCTGTGGGGACAATCCTCATGTCAATCCTCTCACTACTTTTCATTCACACACACACACACACACACACACACACACACAATTATGATATTGTATTGTAAAAGCGACAAACAAGAATCTGTTATTTACCCCGTGGAGTTTTTGCAGTGAATTCAGAGTCAAAGTAGATGGTGTCATCAGGTCTGCCACTCGCAGGTTTGAAGGGGGGATGGAGTTCTCTCCTGAATAATTTCTACAGGCGTTCCAAGAAAAAGGGAAAAACATTGGAATAAACCTAAACATGTTAAAAACATCAAAAGCATTTATAAAACACATGGACAGAGGAGCAGGCAGACGGCACACACACACACACACACACACACACACACACACACACACACACACACACACACACACACACACAAATGAAAAGGCAAACTTACATTCCAGTCAATAACGGAAAAGAAGGAATGTCTCTTGATCTCTTCCACTCCGTCTGGACCAGCACCTGTGAACAACAAATCCACACGCATTACATCAGGATACATGTGGTATCTTTTGTAATAAGATTGCAGTTGTGCAAACATTCAGTGATGACAAATGTCAAACACTATAATCTGACTAGAGTGTGAAGATATTTTTTCCATTTGAGTGAGATATATTTAAAGGGGCAATCTGCGGTTGCTACATACATCTTTGGACTTGTGAATTAATTATATGCACCCATTGATTCTTGAAGAAGATAACTTATAAAATGCCTCATGAGCTTAGTTCAACTGTTGTACCCCATCACAACTCAAAATATAAGCATGTTTTATGCCAATGTTTGTAAACAAAGTAAAATGTAAAACATATAGCCTAAAAACATTTAAAACTATAATTTTGATATCATGAATGGTCAGTCTTTGCATCCAAAGCTCTGTCTATGAATTTGAGAGTGGTTATATTTCTCCAGCCCCATCCCTCAGCTTTTTACCGAAACAGGCAGGGATGCACTTTGTTATTGTTTCAACTGCCGATTGCTGCTTTAAGCACTCTTCAGTTACAAGCCATGGCGCACAATACCATTTTAGTGATGGAGATTGATTACCTAGTCTGTTGCCTGGGTTGCGTTTGAAAAGGTTACGTAGGAGAGACTGGGCCTCTTGGCTCAGGAACTGTGGCATTCCCAGCTTGGCCCTGCAGTGCAAACAAAACAATTACGATGGTAGATTGAGATCAAACTGTTATTTGCTAACCGCCTGGTTAAACTGGTACTCGAGACAGGTTGAGTAAGACGCACTTCAGTATCATGGTCATGGTTTCCTTCCGATCCTTCCCTTGGAAAGGCAATGTCCCAGTCAGCATCTCAAACTGGGGAAGATGAAAACGTTTTAGTAACATGTCTAATCAGTGGCACTGTCAGCCATTGGACACATTGGCCCATCCAGGCAGATATGAATGAGGAAACACTTGATACCAGATATCAGATATTTCAACACATCCCAGAGTAATAAATGTCAAAGATCCAGATGCATTTGGAACTCCAGCACTCACCATGAGCACGCCGTAGGACCACCAGTCAGCGCTAAGGGTGTGTCCTCTGCGGTTTACGACCTCCGGTGCCATGTACTCCACTGTTCCACAGAAAGAGTAGGCCTTGTTCTCATGATCAATGGACTCTTTACTAAGGCCGAAGTCTGGAACAAACAAAGGGCAGCCAAATGAGAGTCGAGTTGAACACGAGCTTGTGCTTAAAGTCTATTCGTAGTCAAGCCAAAATGGTACATAGGCAGACTAAGGGCTCCTAAAATGACAAAGCCATTAAAAACACTGTTATTCTGCTCGGTGGCTGAGTCAGACGGAGTGTGAATATGAAACATGCATATGTAACAGGAGCAGAGAATCACCCACCAGTGAGTTTGATATGGCCCTCCTCATCTAACAGAATGCTGAAAGGACAGAGTGATCTCAGTCAGAGAGGAATACAACATCAGCCAGCAGAAACGCATACAGTAAATAGACAGTATATAACATCGTAACTTCTAAGCTCAAAATAACATTAGATTTATATAAAGAATACACAATAATTTCCCAGGTTGCTGATTGGAAGAGAAACAAGCAACTAATGGGAAGAAGCAATGTTATAGCGTTAGTGTAATAGGTACTTCTCAGGTTTCAGGTCTCTGTAGATGATTCCCAGGCCATGCAGATGGTCCAGGGCCAGAGCCAGCTCTGCCAGGTAGAACTTCACATCCTCCTCTGTGAACATCACCTGGGAGGCAGACTGGTTAAAACAACACACCTAATACACAAACTCACCAAAACTATTCTAATACGGATATGAATTCCCAGGAAAAACAGACCATTTTAATTAATAAAAAATAAACGTAGGATTTTAATTCTGCTCACCTCTTTGGACAGCCGTGTGAATAGATCTCCACCTCGGAGGAAGTCCAGAATCAGGTACAGCTTCCCTTCTGTCTGGAATGCTGTGAAGAATCATGGGTACATATTTAAGTAAAAACTCATCTGTAAGGTTTGATGACCTGTGCTTATATCAGACGTAAATATATGACAGGGCAGTCAGATGATGTCTGATAACTCACCGTAGTGTAGTCGGACTATGAAAGGATGGTTCACCTCCACCAGAATGTCTCGCTCCATCTTGGTCCGGACCCTATCTCGCACTGGTGATTCATGAAATAAATAAGTAAAACACGGCTGTAATTAATTCGACAAAAAAACATATATACTGTTGTTGTAAAGTAGTTCTAAACCTATTGCAAGCATGATATTCAATATAAACAAATTCACACAAAAAATAAATCCCTGCAGACTTGTGTACCTTTCAAAGTGGCCTTTTTCAGCACCTTCATAGCATACAGCTGTCCAACATCAGGCCCTGTTATTTTCTTCACAAGGAAGACCTGAACAGAAGAACATGAATAAAGAGACACAAATCAGTTCAGCTTTTAATCACAACAGCTTCCATGAATCAGTCAGTTTCATATAGACAAATGTTCAGAGATATGATCATACAGAAAACCATAATTAATATATTCATAATATTAACACCACAAACATTATGACCACTACACCGTTTCATCTCACACACTGTCATTTACCTTCCCAAAGGATCCCTCTCCCAGGACCTTGCGGACTTCAAACTGCCAAGGATCAGCCCTTTCAGAGCCCTCTTTGACATGATGTGTGATACTGATCTCATTCACTGAGCCCTCATCCTGTAAAAGACGAGACACACAGTCAAACCAAAGCCAGGGGCGCCCCAAATACACAGCAATGTAGAGCGAGTATAGCAATACACAGCAATTCTATAAACAAACACACACACACGTACAGAGACACGTCGCAAAGAATAATCAAATAAACAGAAGCAATGGAATGAATCAAATAAAATACATTCACAAGTTTTGAAGTAAAACCCTACCAAGAAAGAGACTGTTTCAGCCCTGCATACTCAGAACCTTTTCTTTGCACTACAGCAGAGTCATACTGTGGGAGGATGGAGAAATAAACTCCCATGCTTTCCCACCCAAACATAACACATCACATCAGACACACGTACAGCACACCAGCTCTCAGCGAAGTCCTTCTTTGGCCCGTGTTCTGCCGAAGCGGAGGCCAAATCCCCCATGCCGGTGCTAGGCCAGCAGAGCCCCTCTCCCTGTGTCACAGTGTGGCAGAGCGGCTGCGGTGAGAGACTGCACTCTGATCTGCCGGGGGAGGGAGCTCCCGACTGACAGCTTGTAACCGGTTGCCATGCCGCCAACACCCCCTCCCACTGCATCAAAGGTGTGGAGGAGGATGACTAAAGACATAGCATGCGCTCTCCCTCTTTTACAGTCGCTTTCACGCTCTTTCGATACCCCTCATCTTCTCTTTAATCATTTTGCTCTCGTTTTACTCCCACCGACCCCACCACTAGTCCATATTAATACACAGTACTCAGTATTATTGTGGAGTGCCTGGATGTAGGAGTGTGAGTAGGTAAGATAGGACTGAAAGAGAGAAAACAGAACGAGAGAGAACATGGAAGATAAATACATATGCACGCACCAGTGGAGGCTGGTGAGGAGAGGACGGCTCATAATAATGGCTGGAAAGGAGCGAATGGAATGGCATCAAACACATGGAAACCATGTATTTCATACCATTCCAATTCCACTCCAGACATTACCATGAGCCCGTTCTCCCCAATTAAGGTGCCACCAACCTCCTGTGATGCACACCATCTGTGAAAATGAGCCAGTCTGGGAGAAGACAGGTGAGATTATTATTAAAATGTTTACTTACACTGCATACAGTTTCATCCTCCCCCATTGAGTCATCCATGACCTGAAACACAGAAGCGATTTAAACTCTCCCTCTCACACACAAAATTGGGATGGGCTCGTGTTTTTCAAACTGTCTAATATGCTTCATGGACAATTGTTAGTTGATTAGAACATATAGCATTTCATTGGCCTAGTTTACACTTTAGAAATGGCAACTTGACCGATAAACATCACGTTCGCTGTGGTGAGTGTAGTAGTTAGCGATTCGTTTTTTTCCCCCTCACGATTTCCTGCAACAAATGGCTGTTGTTACAGTTATCAGCCTGTGCTTGAGAAATAAGACAGCTAAGATCACCACTATAGTCCTTTTATAATCGTTTACGTTTAAAAAACAGTTTATGCGAAACTAAATCGAAGTTGCTGTCCCACAAACTGTGGGAGGAAGTGAATTCACAAGAGACCGCGGCAATCATTGATGACAAATTAGAGCTAAGGTGGCCATCGTTCGTGGGCATGTTCATTACCTCGTTTTCCGAATTCCCCAAGGCCATTTTCTGCCATGGGTCTGCTCCAAACTGTGCCAAGGGCATCTTCGACAAGAGTTCAGTCGCTGCCGCGCGCTTTCAGTGACTTGACACTGTCAAGGGTGGGTTAAGAAAAAGTATTTCTTGAGGAGGGGGGTCTCTCTTAAACGAGAAAAACAAAACAGTAAAATGGTTCCAATTCAATCGTAACTGTACGTTTAAACGACTTTCATTACTCTTTCCAATGTTTTCTAGAAACTACAAACACTTTTTCACATCAAAATTCACTCACTTCCGTTCTCTCTCAATATGGCGCCGTGGTTCGGTTTACCTGTCTGTCAGAACGAGGCTGAGGAATGCGTCACCCGGCCATACGTCATTGGTTGGGAGGGACAAGACATGGCATCAAAACAGGTGATAAGCAATCACTAGGCTACAGTTGAGCAAATATGCAGTAAGCCTTGATGTGACATGGAAAATGTAACATAGGACTTACGTCACAAAAGGGTCATATAAGTTGAATAGCCATGTCATTTTTAAACATTAAGCCTCACATAAATGCCTTTTGTTTAGAACAAGGATCACACACACACATTCACACACATTTGTACACAAAGCTTTCTTTCTATGTTTATTTGTTTTGATAGACTGTACAAAGACAATCAAGGCACACATACACTTCCTGATTTCATTAGCATCTCTAGGGGAAAACCAGGACAGATCTGTGTGTAGTGCCCCACTGTTCTCTGTAGTCTGACCATTATCCACTGTAACAGTTGACCACCAAGACTCCCAAAAGAAGCATTTTCTATTCCTGCTTGAAGTAGTTGTAGTTTGAGCACTGGTATGTCAGTTAAACACATTCAGCAATAAATAATGAGGCTGATAGAAACAAAAAATAATTTCAGGGAACAAGAGACCAGGGCAAATTATGATTTAGAAGGAGAGTCAGTATCTACAAAGAGGGGGTATGACTGACAAGATAGTGAAGGCATGAGGTCAACAGGATTTAATAATCTCTCTCTGAAGCATCACACCACAATGTCCAGACTCAGCCTTAATCCATGTGGATCTGTAGTGTTTGTGTTCTGTTATGAGTGACCCGCAGCCTAGAGACATGAGACACTCATTGTCAAAACAGACAAGATCCCACAGGCACAGATTTGATTTGGCAAGACAAATAAAATAAAATCCTACTGTAAATCACTTTATTTAATATACCCTTTAATCTTATATATTTGGAGAGAAAACAACCACAATCATTGAATAGGAGTAATTACACCAGTAATGTTGATAAGGACAATTGGTCCATGTGACCAGTCTCCAAACATTTGTAGAGGGACAATGAAAGGCTCTTCTAACTTCTCTGCTGTGTTAAGTGACCTTTCAACAGAAAAGATAAGAGCCAATAATGTGGCATGAGAAATGCAAATAGCAATGACTCCGAGTTAGTCAATGAGATATGACACCAACCAGACACTTTTTGGGTGTGGATTGGGGCTCTGGCAAAGGGTAAATGGAACATCAGTGGGTGGTATAAGTTATTGTTGGCACGAGATGATGTGTTTGGGGGGGGAGAAGATTATAGTCCATGAAGGCCATTGGCTGAAATGGAGAAGGTGATGTGTGCAAAGATAAATGTGCGTTGATGGAGGATAGGGGAAGGGCCTGGGAGACAAAGGGATGGGGGCACGAGAGCCTTTAGCTCAGCGTATCCCGAACTCGGGCCTGGGGAGCCCAAGGGCTGCACGTTTTGGTTTTTGCCCTAGCACTGCACAACCGATTAAAATAATTAACTAATCATCAAGCTTTTATTATTTTAAATCAGCTATGTAGTGCTAGGGCAAAAACCAAAATGTGCACCCCTAGGGGTCATGAGGACCGAGTTTGGGAAACGCTGCTTTAGCTGGTTGACGTCAACTTGGTCCATGGGGTGGCACCACGCACTTCAAAGGGCTGATCGTTGGCGTAGATGTGGCTACACAGGTCATCCAGAGGGGGCTCAGGGTCTGTGGTGGCGAACTGTGCAGCATCTTCAATCTCCTTCCTGACCGCAATGTCAATCTCCTGCACACATACAGGACAAGGGAAGTTTGGTCTTTACATCCTCAAAGACATGCTTCTGTCAGCTGTAACTATTTTCAATGTGTCAATAATTATGCGTTTTTCAAACATAGACAATGATAGATTCAGATATTTGACTTTGTATCCCTCATTTAATCAAGTGTTTCCTATAATTTGGCAGTTACCTGTACAAAGTATATTGAAAGCAGGTCCTTCCACACAGATGTGGTTCCTGAGTTAATTAAGCAATTAACATCCCATCATGCTTAGGGTCATGCACAAAAATTCTCAGTTGCCCATTATTTTGACTACCATGGCTAGAAGAGGAGATCTCAGTGACTTTGAAAGAGGGGTCTCAAGGGAGCATAGGGGGTTTAAGGCTGTGTGTCAGTCACCAGATCTCAACCCAATTTAACACTTATGGGAGATTCTGGTGTCGCATCCCTCCAATAGAGTTCCAGACGCTTGTAGAATTTATGCCAAGGCACATTGAAGCTACTCTTGTGGCTCATGGTGGCCCAAGGTCTAGGGCTGGGTGATATGGCCTAAAATCATATATACGAGATAGATATACAGTTATATCACAGTACCAGTCAAAAGTTTGGACACACGTACTCATTGAAGGGTTTTTCTTTATTTGTACTATTTTCTACATTGTAGAATAATAGTGAAGACATCAAAACTATGCAATAACGCATATGGAATTATGTAGTAACCAAAAACGTGTTAAACAAATCAAAATATATTTTATATTTGAGATTCTTCAAATAGCCACCCTTTGCCTTGATGACAGCTTTGCACACTCTTGGCATTCTCTCAAACAGCTTCATGAGGTAGTCACCTGGAATGCATTTCAACTAACAGGTGTGCCTTGATAATTTGTGGAATTTATTTCCTTCTTAATGTGTTTGAGCCAATCAGTTGTGTTGTGACAAGGTAGGGGGGTATACAGAAGATAGCCCTATTTGGTAAAAGACCAAGTCCATATTATGGTAAGAACAGCTCAAATACAGTGCCCTGCAAAAGTATTCATCCCCCTTGGCGTTTTTCCTATTTTGTTGCATTACAACCTGTAATTTAAATTGATTTTTATTTGCATTTCATGTAATGGACATACACAAAATAGTCCAAATTGGTGAAGTGAAATGAAAAAAATAACTTGTTTCAAAAAATTCATAACAGAAAAGTGGTGCGTGCATATGTATTCACCCCCTTTGCTATGAAGTCCCTAAATAAGATCTGGTGCAACCAATTACCTTCAGAAGTCACATAATTAGTTAAATAAAGTCCACCTGTGTGCAATCTAAATGTCACACGATCTCATATATATACACACACACACATACACTTGTTCTGAAAGGCCCCAGAGTCTGCAACACCACTAAGCAAGGGGCACCATGAAGAACAAGGAGCTCTCCAAACAGGTCAGGGACAAAGTTGTGGAGATGTACAGATCAGAGTTGGGTTATAAAAAAATATCAGAAACTTTGAACATCCCACGGAGCACCATTAAATCCATTATTTAAAAAAATGGAAAGAATATGGCACCACAACAAACCTGCCAAGAGAGGGCCACCCACCAAAATTCACAGACCAGGCAAGGAGGGCATTAATAAGAGGCAACAAAGAGACCAAAGATAACCCTGAAGGAGCTGCAAAGCTCCACAGCGGAGATTGGAGTATCTGTCCATAGGACTACTTTAAGCCGTACACTCCACAGAGCTGGACTTTACGGAAGAGTGACCAGAAAAAAACCATTGCTTAAAGAAAAAAATAAGCAAACATGTTTGGTGTTCGCCAAAAGCCATGTGGGAGACTCCCCAAACATATGGAAGAAGGTACTCTGGTCAGATGAGACTAAAATTGAGCTTTTTGGCCATCAAGGAAAACGCTTGAGGGAAACCTGTTTCATTCTTCCAGAGATTTGAGACTGGGACGGAGGTTCACCTTCCAGCAGGACAATGACCCTAAGCATACTGCTAAAGCAACACTTGAGTGGTTTAAGGGGAAACATTTAAATGTCTTGGAATGGCCTAGTCAAAGCCCAGACCTCAATCCAATTGAGAATCTGTGGTATGACTTAAAGATTGCTTTGTATCCAACTTGAAGGAGCTGGAGCAGTTTTGCCTTAAAGAATGGGCAAAAATCCCAGTGGCTAGATGTGCCAAGCTTTTAGAGACATACCCCAAGAGAGACCAATACAGATCAAGCGGACATTGGACATAAGCACTCATAAAAAATAAAAAATAAATTAAATTTGATTCTTGTGATACAGGCATTTGGAATATTGTGTTAAAACATAAACTTGAATTAATTTGATATCGCCCAGCCCTACCAACGCCCTATTAAGACACTTTACGTTGGTGTTTCCTTTATTTTGGCAGTTACCTGTATATACTGCCTATTCATACTGTGTTGAATGTGCAGTATATTAGTGAATGTTTGAGAATCACCTTGAGCTCCTCTATGCTGGCCATGTTGTTGCTGAGCATGCGGTCCTTCAGCATGGAGATGGGATCGCTCTTACTACGGACCTCCTGGATCTCCTCACGTGTGCGGTAGCTGAGAAACGGGGAAGAGCGGGGTAGGGATCAGGGGAATGCAGTGTCACTATGGCGGGTAAGAGAGGGCAGGGAGGAGACTACTGGGGGACATAGCAGAGTGCAGGGGCAGCAATATATTAGAGCACTGAAAGCCTTGCTGAATCCCTGGTAGGTCGGCACTGATGGAGTTCAAATAACTTGGAGAAAAAAAAACATAGGTACGTAACAATAATCATGTTAATGACATCAACAATAGTAATCTACTAATCCAATAATAACAATATGGATTGGACTTTTACCTGACCCCAGGATCGCTCATGCTGTGTCCATGGTAACGGTAGGTCTGGAGCTCCATGAGGATAGGGCCCTGAACACAGGTGGTGCACAGAGAAAAAGTCTAAGTTGTGCTACTTTGACTAAAAACACACAAACCTGTGCACAGTACACACAGACACAAAATCAACCATCCTACATACTGTAAGATTGATGCTCACCTTTCCAGATCGGCAGTGATCAGCTGCAAACTTGGTGGCCTCTCTAACACACAGGACGTCCATCCCATCCACCTGGGTACAGATGCATTGTGTGAGATTACGGAATACATTTTGTAAGATGTACATGAGCTTGAATGTATTAGTTAGCGGTCTACCCTGATGCCAGGAATGTAGTCCCCTCTCTTGTAGTATTCGGTGCTGGCAGCAGAGCGCTCTACTGATGTCCCCATGCCATACTGGTTGTTCTCACAGATGAAAATGATGGGTAACTTCCAAAGAGACGACATGTTATATGTCTCAAAGATCTGACCCTGTGGATGAATACAAATTCAGTCAACAGTTGGGGTCAAATCCAAACTTGAAGCAAGTGTCCTTCATATGTTTAATGTATGCAGGCTTCAAGAAGCATGCCTTATGTCAAACCTGATTGGCTGCACCATCACCATAGAGACTGACACACAGCTGATCATTGCCCAGGTACTTGCAGGCCAGGGCTACACCGGCTCCCAGCGGTACCTGAGGGGAAATTAGGCAGGTGTTATATTTGTGAGGGAGAAATCCACCATCTTTAAATCGGATATAAACCGGATGCAAATGATGAGGTCAAAAAAAAGAAATCTAAACGGTATTCTTTCAAATCTAAGATAAAGGAATAATGCTAGGCTTTAGTGAATTACCTGAGCTCCCACAATGCCATTGCCTCCATAGAAGTTTTTAGTGTACATGTGCATAGAGCCTCCCTTGCCCTTAGCAATGCCTCCTCTACGACCTAAGAGAGACAGCAAGGGAACAAAAGACAAAAATAAGGGAAGAAAAAGAAAAGAGAGAAAGAGGAGAGTTTTAATGGTTAGGGAGATCAAATCAGAGGTGCAAAGTACAGTGATTAGATCTTATTAGGGTTCTCTATTAGACTGAGTCAAGTCAAGAACACTCACCAGTGAGCTCTGCCATGATCTCCCTGACCGTCCCGCCCCTGGTGAGGGTGTAGCCGTGGGCACGGTATGCAGTGATCAGGTGATCCGACAGGGTGATACCCCCCTCAACGCCAACCGCACAGGCTTCCTATCAAAGAATAACAAAAACATAATCTCTGAGAGTTTATATTAAATCAAATCAGATTTTATTGGTCACATACACATATTTAGCAGATGTTATTGTGGGTGTAGCAAAATGCTTGTTGCTATTTGAATGCAGTGTGTGTCAGTGGAAGCTGTTGGGAGGAGCTATAGGAGGACGCGTTCATTGTAATGTCTGGAATGGAATAAATGGAACGGAGTCAAAAATGTGGTTTCCATATGTTTGTGTTACATACTGCTCCACTAATTCCATTCCAACCATTACAATGAGTCCATCCTCCTATAGCTCCTCCCACCAGCCTCCAATGGTGTGTGTGTGTGTTCATGTGAAACTGTATGTTTGCTTATAAAACAGGTGAGAGTGATTGTGTGTTCTAACCTGGCCATCGGACAGGTGACAAAAGCCTCTGATAATCTTCTGCTTGTAGAGCTGGTCAGACTTCAGCTCCATGCGTCTTATGGTCTGCATGGTGCGGTAGTACTTCAGTCCCTCCTCCCGGGTCAGAGTGGCTGTCAGGGGTGGGCCCTCCTCCAGACGATGAAGGTCAACTTTCTACAGGAGGGAACACACACACACACACACAATGAGAACTCAACAAGGCAGACCGTGAGTATCAAAATCAGCTACACATTTTTAGTATATTTTTTGGGGTTTTACCTTTATGTCAAAGGTGGCCTCAGGAGTGAAATCAGCATATGAGCGTGACGCCACCACCATGCTGGTGGCCTAAAAAAAACAGAGGACACTTGAGAAATGCACTCCACATGTACATTTAACTAGACATCATCACGTCTTTTCACAACACAAATCTACTTCGCAAGACCTGCGTTTGGGCAAGCCAGGAGAGGCAGCACAAAAGCATCTGCAGTAGGACAGACCCAAAAAGTAAGAAGTAGAGTGAGAAACCATGGGATGGAACATAGCTATACTTCCAGAGGTTGATCCACACACCACAACAACGAGACTGAATAAACACTCCATTGCCACTGATAAGCACCAGTGAAAAGTCTGTCTCGAAAAACACTGAACCAATCAACTAACAGGAATGCCTCATTGGCTGAAAAAGACATATCCAGAATATTTCCGACACACTGAAAATCAAATGTGTGTTCAAATGTGAATGGTTAATGAAGGAGAAATATATTATTGTGTTGTAGACCAAATGTTGAGGTGGGCAGGTTCACACAACCAGTCAATTCAAGCTCTAAGGAATATGGGTAATTATCACACCATGGGATAGCCTTAGTGTGAGAAAACAGGCAGATCACAGCACCTGTGCATCAGGGCATGCAAAGTACTGTAAAAGCATGAGTGGTGGTGAGCGGAGGAGTGTAAGATACAGAGGGGCTGCCAGTACTCACAGCAAGCTGTGGCTCTGGTAAAGGAGTGCCTTCAGTCAAGCTGAGGGTGATCTCAGGGCGTTGAAGCAACGCTATGTCAGTATTCTGGCTCCTCTCTGCCAGCTGAAGCTCAGATATGGATGAGTCAGAAGCGTCGCTGTTAGTACTGATGTCAGGTTCCGAAACGTTTAATTCCTGAGTCGGTTGGTCCACGTTAAGAGGTAATTCTGGTGATGTTAGTTCTAGCGTTAGTCAGTCAGAGTTCATTTCTGCTTCTGTTAAATTGTGGTCTATGATGGGCGCATCAGAGGTTAATGGAGGCTCTGGTAAAATGGATTCTGATACTTGAGAGTCCATCGCAGCTGACTGTTCAGATAAGTTTGATTCTGGAATAACTGGGTTTGTACCGAGTGGTTCGCATAAAGTTAATTTTGAAACAGAGTGGACATTTAAGGGTTCTTCTAAAGGTTCTAAAACAGTCAGAGCAGTACCTGTTAAGGGTTCTGAAACAGTCTGGGCAGTACCTACTAAGGGTTCTGCTTCTGAAACGATCAGGGTAATATCTGCTAAGGGTTCTGAAACAGTCAAGGCATTATCAGCTAACGGTTCTGAAACAGTCGGGCCAGCTGCAAAGGGTCCTGGTGAGTTAAGATTTGGTTGCTCTGATAAGGATAATTCTGAGACTGGCGGGTCTGTATTTATCACATGCTGAAGTGATGTTAGATCTGCAAATGGTTTGTCAGTGTCAAATGACTCCTCTTCAGATTTACTGCTAAAGGCAGGGGACCGATTGACCAGAGTGGGCCTCTGGGGATTCTTCAGGTATTAGTCTGTTGGCAATTGTAAGTTCTGTGATCAGTACAGCACTGTGGTCTGTTTGGTTAAATGTTAGATCAGTCTTTGGCCTGTTGAAATCGTCTACTAGAGGACTGTGTGAGACCGAGTATAAATCTGTGTCTGGCTTGTAGGGTAGTAGTGCTGGATCTGGGTCTGGCGGAGAGGTAATATCAGCATACTGACCCTGGACCGCCAGCAGCTGCAAAACAGCCCTGCGCATGGAGGACTGGGGAGAGAAGAGCCAGGCAGAACAGTCACTGCAGAGCCGAGAGCAGGGGTGTCAAACTCATTCCATGGAGGACCGAGTGTCTGCTGGTTTTTGGTTTCTACTTTCAATTTGTGTCCAATTAAGACCTAGACAACCAGGTGAGGGGAGTTCCTAACTAATCACTGACCTTAATTCATCAATCAAGTACAAGGTAGCAGTGAAAACCCGCAGACACTCGGCCCTCCGTGGAACGAGTTGGACACATGTGGTCTAGAGGTAAAGTCAGCACATTACCCACTGAGGGGTCTGAGAACAGCAGTTAACTACTGCAGCTCAAATAGCTAAAGGTCTGGTGGTTGTTCTGAAGGTGTTGATCCAGTCCAATAGTAAAAAGCTATTCTCATCTGCATCATCTGAGTGTTGGGCCAAGTCTTCTATGAAACAAAACTAACCTTTGAGCAGGAATACGGGACAAAAGGAAAATGTGTTATTCCACATAAAAATAAAAAAAAACTGCACCAACGAAGGCCTTTCAATTGACTCAGACTTAAAACACATAGGCTAGTTCTAAACCACATTGTCCACACTCATTACCTTACTAACCAAACAGTGGAGGCTGCTGAGGGGAGGACGGCTCATAATAATGGCTGGAACGGAGCAAATGGAATGGTTTCGGAGCCAACGTTGTTGATACCTTTCCACTTATTCCGCTCCAGCCATTACCACGTGCCCGTCCTCCCCAATTAAGGCGCCACCAACCTCCTGTGAACTATAGCTAACTAGTACCTACCAATCAGATCACTTTTGTCTTTGCCAAAGCAAATGCACTAGGCGGTTGGCTCCGAGACCACTTTCCAATGTGAAATAACTAAGTAGGCCTAGCTAGTAGCTATAAATGAATGAGATATACCTATGTGTGCGTGTGAGAAAAAAGCCAACAAGACGAGCTATTAGGAGCAGATAGCAAAGCATAATTGCTTAAAGAGATCATTTCCAAATGAAAATTATTCTAGTGGGGTGGGTAAATGCAATGTTAAATGATGCCGTAATTGGACCCCAAATAAATAACTAAATGAATGAGTGAGTGAAAGTATAGAACATAACGGTGCCATGTGAAAGTGAAAGAAATCATTAGGAATAAAACTGGAGCACAAAATAAGCAGAGTTGGGTGTGCTACAGGGATTGTATCACGGACTACACTACAGTAAAACCACATCTTACCTCTGACACAACCTGGGCTCCCTACCAGGCAGCCAATGGGAGAGAAAACCAGAGAAGGGAAGGAGTGAGAGAGTACATTGGAAGACATCAAGAGATAAAGAGATGGATCAATTAGAGAATCACAGGAGAGATTATATTGTCAGACATGAAAGAGATAATTCTGACAATTCTGTGCCACATTAAATGTTTGAGTTGTGTTATTCAAGGTGATCAGCCAATCATTGAAAACAACAGGTGATTTTTGAACTCCCTGTGATGGCCGCCTTATGTTCCTCCGTCAGAAGCTTTTTATCAGCATTGAGACCTTAGCTACTTACCAATGGATATCTTGATTAAAAGCTGACGTTGTGGCAAAGAAACAAAACGCAACCACTGATGTGACATGAGGAGACACTCTTGAATCTAACTAGCTAGCCAGCAGACTACCATTGGCTGTGATAATGATGCTGGAGATTATGGTGTTTCAAGACAACGGGGAACTCTAGGAAAGAAACCGAGGTCAAATCATGACGTCAGTGATCTTCAGGTCGGAAAGTTGGATCACTAGAAAGATGCCACAGTTTCCGACTTGTAATTCTGAGTTGGATGACCGTTCAAAATATTTTTCCCAGTCGGAGCTGATTTAAAGGTAGTTTCACAAGCCAATGCTAACTAGCGTTAGCACAATTACTGGAAGTCTACAGGAACAGTTAGCATGCTAGCTGTTCCTGTTAATCCGACTCTGGGGAAGTAGATATATGGCTTCATTGCCAACATCTATCCATTTAATATGGAGGAAATTACAGTCATTGGAGCTAATTACAGGGTTTTTCCTTTATAGAAAATTCTTAGGCGGGCCATCTAAGTGGTAATTTTCCAGATGAAAAACAGTTTGTGTCAGCTTAAAAAACCAAAACCAGATAGAAAGCATGCAGAAAATATATTGAACTATATTTCTTTTGAAATAATACCATCTGAGAACTAACAATAAAAAATAAAAATAATAAAAAATGGTATAACTTCAGAAAATTTGCTTTACAAAAGCAACATTTTCTCTACGCCACCAAGATACTTTTCTAGGTAATAGACTGTTAGAGTTTACACTTCCAATCAACTGTGGAGGTCAAAATAATGAAATTGTCTACCAAATCTATTCATTTAAAAATGTTGATTGCAGGTACTTCTACTTGCCATTATTCACCTATGAGCCTCCGTCAAAAGCTTTTTCTCATCATTGAGACTGTAGCTACTTACCACTGGATATCTTGATTAAAAGCTGACATTGTGGCAAATATTTGTTTTTCTAACATACACTACTCTCAACCAGTTTCACCTGGAATGCTTCTCCAACAGTCTTGAAGGAGTTCCCACATATGGTGAGCACTTGTTGGCTGCTTTTCCTTCACTCTGCGGTCCGACTCATCCCAAACCATCTCAATTGGGTTGCGGTTGGGGGATTGTGGAGGCCAGGTCATCTGATGCAGCACTCCATCACTCTCCTTCTAGGTCAAATAGCCCTTACACAGCCTGGAGGTGTGTTGGGTCATTGTCCTGTTGAAAAACAAATGATAGTCCCACTAAGCACAAACCAGATGGGATGGCGTATCGCTGCAGAATGCTGTGGTAGCCATGCTGGTTAAGTGTGCCTTGAATTCTAAATAAATCACACACCATAACACCTCCTCCTCCATGCTTTATGGTGGGAACTACACATGCGGAGATCATCCGTTCACCCACACCACGTCTCACAAAGCCACAGCGGTTGGAACCAAAAATCTCCAATTTGGACTCCAGACCAAAGGACACATTTCCACCGGTCTAATGTCCATTGCTCGTGTTTCTTGGCCCAAGCAGGTCTCTTCTTATTATTGGTGTCCTTTAGTAGTGGTTTATTTGCAGCAATTCGACCATGAAGGCCTGATTCACACAGTCCCCTCTGAACAGTTGATGTTGAACTCTGAAGCATTTATTTGGGCTGCAATTTCGGAGGCTGGTAACTCTAATGAACTTATCCTCTGCAGCAGAGGTCGCTCTGGGTCTTCCATTCCTATGGCGGTCCTCATGAGAACCAGTTTCATCATAGCGCTTGATGGTTTTTGCAACTGCACTTGAAGAAACCTTCAAAGTTCTTGAAATGTTCCGTATTGACTGACCTTCATGTCTTAAAGTAATGATGGACTGTCATTTCTCTTTGCTTATTTGAGCTGTTTGACATAATATGGACTTGGTCTTTTACCAAATAGGGCTATCTTCTGTATACCCCCTCTTCCTTGTCACAACACAACTGATTGTCTCAAACACATTAAGAAGGAAAGAAATTCCACAAATTAACTTTTAAGAAGGCACACCTGTTAATTGAAATGCATTCCAGGTGACTACCTCATGAAGCTGGTTGAGAGAACGTCAAGAGTGTGCAAAGCTGTCATCAAGGCAAAGGGTGGCTATTTGAAGAATCTCAAATATAAAATATTTTGATTTGTTTAACACTTTGGTTACTACATGATTCCATATGTGTTATTTCATAGTTTTGATGTCTTCACTATTATTCTACAATGTAAAAAATTGTAAAAATACAGAAAAACCCTTGAATGAGTAGGTGTGTCCAAACTTTTGACTGGTAGTGTATGATGGGGGTCCCTGGGATACTGGTTTGCCTGGGCGGGGGTTTGAAAACCCCTGATCCAACGCACTGAAGTCAGTGATTTCCGAGTTGTCTTGAACTTTGCCTGGAAACTCAACTTTGAATTGCATAGAACTCTAAATCTGGCAGAAATGAGAGTTTGAATTAGTTAAGTTCTCTCGCGACCTCAACAAACCAAAATGTTGAATAAAATTATATTTTAGGGTTGTCCGTGCTGTTGGTCCTTTTGGAGGTAAGAACGTGAGAATATAACCACAGGAAAGTATAATTACATCAACTTTTTAAAACACTGGTAGTGTATTCTGATTTCTATCACCTGAAGTGTAACTGGTGTAAAATGGCTAGCTAGTTAGCGGTGCGCGCAAGTAGCATTTCAATCAGTGACTTCACTCGCTTTGAGACCTTGAAGTAGTTGTTTCCCTTGCTCTGCAAGGGCCGCGGCTTTTGTGGAGCGACGGGTAACGGTGCTTCGAGGGTGACTGTTGTCGATGTGTGCAGAGGGTCCCTGGTTCAAGCCCAGGTAGGGGCGAGGAGAGGGACGGAAACAACACTGTTACAGAAGCATGCGCACAATATCAAAATAGATACACATGTACGTGTTTACATGGTTCTGCGCATGCTTTAGGTCAGTACTGCCCAACCCTGTTCCTGGAGAGCTACCGTCCTGTAGGTTTTTGCTCCAACCCTAATCTAGCACACCTGATTCTAATAATTAGCAGGTTGATAAGATGAATCAGGTTAGTAACACCTGGGGTTGGAGCGAAAACCTACATGAGTCTAGCTCTCCAGGAACAGGGTTGGGCAGTCCTGCTTTAGGTAATAGAAAACTCAATGAACTACCAGCGCTTTGAAAAGTTGATGTAATTATGCTTCCTGTGGATAGATTCTCACATTCCTACCGCAAAAATGACAAACCGCACAGACAACTGGTAAATTACGTTGAAATACATATTTATTCAACATTCTGGCTTGTTGAGGTCGTGATAGGAAACTTTCCTGAGTCAAACTTTTCTGCCCGACGTACAATTCTATGCAATTGAACGTCGAGTTTCCAATCCATGAGGACAACTATTTTGACAAGTTGGCAGCTAACGATTGGTTAACTAGCTAGGTAGGTATGTGATTCGCTAGGATATTAGCTAGTTAGCAGATTTACATAATTTGCCAAGTCATATTTATGTGAAGCCAAGGGCGGCTGGCTAGCTAGCTACTGCGGTATGGGTACGAATCGGGGCCTATCCGTATGGCAAGGTCAGGACGGCAACTTAACTGGTCTCGGTACTTTGTATCCTATGCTAAAATACTATACATAAACAATACTTACATTT
The DNA here is from genome assembly GCF_964263955.1 of Coregonus lavaretus. Taxonomy (NCBI): domain Eukaryota; kingdom Metazoa; phylum Chordata; class Actinopteri; order Salmoniformes; family Salmonidae; genus Coregonus; species Coregonus lavaretus. The sequence continues at coordinate 35,805,434 of NC_140011.1, forward strand.
CTGCTTGCACTACCCCTCAGCACGTTGGAGATTATTGTCAACATCTTTTGCATACTATTTGGCAGCCAGCTATCTGCAGAAGGTTTTCCCTTCCGTCCTTCCTGTCAAAACGAACGCTACCAAAATGACGTTACGGACAAACCAAACGTCGACTGCAGATGACGACATGCGCTACTTTCCCAAAAAAAATGCACGCGCTTCGAGATATAGCAGAAGCATAGGCCTCTGCACGAGCGAGCGAGTTCCTCTTCAAGCATTTGATTGTAAAATGAATTACCAGGCACTTCGATTATGTTTAACGGCGGTAGGCATCCAATAAATGTTGCATTACCGTCGCCAACTAGACTGGGGTATAGCTTATACTTTACGTGGGGAAAAGAGAAAAATAAAATAAAGACCCTACCATAACCCTACACTCATTAAAAACCCACAAACCTATCCCACTATTTAAATCTATCTAATCCTACCTCAGGCCAACAGCCTGGAAGGACGGGACTCCGCCACTCAACACACCCTGTAACTCTTCTGACGTCAAATCTCGTACACCCAAATACATTTCTGCAGCTGCCACCACAACCTCTATTTTCTGTGACTTACGTGCTATCCCTGCCGTACAGTTGATAACCATTGCTATGAATGCTAAAAAGCCAATCTTACTATAGCATATCACTCGTTGGCCTATGACTCTGTACTGGCACAGACCTACTACTCACACAAATCCTCCCAGGATCCCTCCCCCTTGACCCATCTTCCTCTACTTTCTTCACTGCCTCAGCAAATGACAGACACCCTCTGCACTACTCTAACCCTAATAACCTCAACCTGCCTCTCTTGCACCAGATATTTCTGATCCCCATCCTCATGGGCAACGGTACAATTAACACATACTGCTTCTTTCTCCAATACTACACATTCCTTTGTCTCATGCCCTTCTGCACACTTCTCACACTTATAAACCTCCCTCCTACACACTGCTGGCACATGCCCATAAGCTTGACACCTGTAACAACGTAATGGATTCGGCACAAAAGCTTGTAGTGGATAACTGAAACAATCTAACATCACTTTGTCGGGCAAAGACTCAACATCAAAACTCAAAAGAACAGACAATGACTCTTCTGTTTTACCACTCACTCCACCCTGTCTGCTTCGCACCAAACGATGAGCATCACAAACACCAGGAATCTTCCCCTTCAGTTGGTCCACTTTCACATTAACCGCTACCCCAGTAATCACTCCTTTCAATGGCGCCGTTCTTGAGAGAAAAACAAGTTACAGCTCTTGTCCCCATTCGTGTGGCGCGGGACGCCTGCTCCCTCTGACCAGCAGAAACACAAACAATTATCACAAGACCACTTCGGGTTACCTTAACCGATTCCACAGCACCCAACTCCGTTTTCACCCACCCTGAAACCACATATGGATCAGTCAAAAGCCAGCGGTCAACTTTCTCCAAAAATGTCACTCCTACCATCACAGACTTATCTTTATCATGACCATTGGTGCAAGCCTCGGGAATTACTAGGCACATACGAAACAAAATGGCAAATGGTCATGAATAGAGACTGGTATATTATTTTTTCTTATATTTATACAGGGACCTTCAAGGAATAAAGTGGATAGATGAGTGTATTACAAGTACTCTTTTTTTTCATTACTACTTGTTATTTTTGGACTTTTGCATTTGATTCTTGATTGATATTGTTATTGTACTGCATTGCTGAGGAGAGATAGCAAGCAAGTGGTTCACTCTACCGTGTGCACGTGACCAATTAACTTCGATTGGATTCTATACATCCTTCACATCCCTGCTTAAGAATAAGTAACACAATAGGAACTATATTGTGAGGACCCTTGAAAGCAAAAATAAGAATGATCAAATAAACAAAATAGGAAATATTGCAATGATTTCATCACATCATTTTCTTATAGTTTGATTTACCCAAATCGATCATTATCAGACACTAAAAACCATTTCTGTTGTCTTGAACAAGGAGGACTACTTCCTTTCACGAGAAAGGGAAAGTACATCTGGAAAAGGTTCTTTCGATCGAGGCCATAAACTGCGCGTTCACGTGAAATAATAGCGCCCCTGTACTTTCTTAGACGCTAGCTCGCTACGTGCTTTTAGCAAGACAGTGTAATGGACGTCATGCTTCATATGAAGATGTTAAAGAACATTTTAAGTGTGCTTTGCACAATTTGTCTTGTCACCAATTTTTCCACTGCAGCCCAAGACGGCACTAATGGGAAAAAGGACCAAGAGTGTCACAACTACGCTGGAGGACACGTCTACCCCGGAGAGGCTTTCCGTGTGCCCGTCTCTGACCATTCCCTACACCTCAGCAAGGCAAAAAGTGAGTATTGTCCCCGTCCCTTGCACGACTTGTATTTTAACAATCGCGTTGACTCTAAAATACTTTTAAATAACGTTTTTTTTTTTACTCAACATTACATGAATATGGTACTTTTGTTTTTAGCTACGGCTGGCTAAATAGCTTGACTGCAGGCAACTTAATTAGCTGACTTGATTAACTAGACACCGTGCCAATTATGCTGCAAATTGGCCAGTTTTCCCTTGCCAAGTTCACCACTGAAGTTAGCATGACATTTGTATGCGTGTTATTGTAATAATATGCCAGATTTTACTTGTAGATCAAAATTCACAAGTAGTAGTTAGTACATTTGGACACGTCATGCCAAAAAACTTGGCTCCAACTACTGTCTCGAGGACAGGAGTACCCGCGCAATTACAGTTGCTGCGCACCACACAATCCCAATGGATGCATCTCAGTCAGTGTTATGTTAGCTAAGTGGCTTCCTCTATAAGAGTTTACACCTTCATCTGCGTTCGTTAAAAAAGGCAGGTGAAATGTAAATTGTCAGTAGATGGCCTCCATTATATCTTTCACATTTCCTGCGTTTTCCAATCAGAAGATTGAGATGTGACAAGGAAGCCAATACCAGACTTCTGAGACGCACCTAGCCAGAATACACTATATATACGAAAGTATGTGGACACCCCTTCAAATTAGTGGATTCGGCTATTTCAGCCACACCTGTTGCTGACAGCTGTATAAAATCGAGCACACCGCCACGCAATCTCCATAGACAAACATTGGCAGTAGAATGGCCTTACTGAAGAGCCCAGTGACTTTCCAACAAGTCAGTCAAATTTCTGTTCTGCTAAAGCTGCCCCGGTCAACTGTAAGTGCTGTTATTGTGAAGCGGAAACGTCTAGGAGCAACAATGTCTCGGCCTCAAAGTGGTAGGCCACACAAGCTCACAGAACGGGACCGCTGAAGCGTGTAGCGCGTAAAAACCATCTGTCCTCGGTTGCAACACTCACTACCGAGTTCCAAACTGCCTCTGGAAGCAACGTCAGCACAAAAACTGTTCGTTTGGAGCTTCATGAAATGGGTTTCCATGGCCGAGCAGCCGCACACAAGCCTAAGATCTTCATGCGCAATGCCAAGCGTCGGCAGGAGTGGTGTAAAGCTCGCCGCCATTGGACTCTAGAGCAGTGGAAACACGTTCTCTGCAGTGATGAATCACGCTTCACCATCTGGCAGTCCGACGGACAAATCTGTTTTTGGCGGATGCCAGGAGAACGCTACCTGCTCCAATGAATAGTGCTAACTGTAAAGTTTGGTGGAGGAATAATGGTCTGGGGCTGTTTTTCATGGTTCCAGTGAAGGGAAATCTTAACGCTACAGCATACAATCTAGACGATTCTATGCTTCTAACTTTGTGGCAACAGTTTGGGGAAGGACCTTTCCTGTTTCAGCATGACAATGCCCCCGTGCACAAAGCGAGGTCCATACAGAAAGTGTAATGTAGATTCCAACCCTACAGCTTGCTTACAGCTACACTGGGGTCTGACAAGCTTCCTGTTTAGATTAAAACATTGTGGAACCGGCACGAGATATGGCTTGGGAAATGTACCTCAATCCAGGGATAAGAAACATGTTGTACTCTGAATTGTCCCATTATCCCAACTGTTAAACGAGAAGATTGAACAACTGCTTGTTTTTCCAGAAAACTGCCCTTTTTGACCTCATGCTAGGTAGCATAAGCCACACCAGCTATTTTGGAATGGCAGTGTCAGCCTTCTTCTTCGAGGTTTAACGGCGGTTGGCATCCAATAAATGTTACATTACCGCCACCAACTAGACTGGAGTATAACTCCCTTATACTTTGCTTGAAAAAAGGAAAATAAATCAACAAATATCTAACCCTACACTCATTAAAAACCCACCACCCTACTCCACTGTTTAAATATATCTAGTCCTACCTCAGGCCAACAGCCTGAAAGGACGGGACTCAACACAGCCTGTAAGTCTTTTAACGTCAAATCTCGTACACCCAAATACTTTTCTGCAGCCATCACCACAACCTCTATTTTCTGCGACTTATGTTCCATCCCTGCAGTACAGTGGATAACCATTGCTATGAACGCTAAAAAGCCAATCTTACTATAGCATATATCACTTGTTTGCCTATCCCCCTGTACTGATACAGATCTACTACTCAAACGAATCCCCTCAGGATCCCTCCCCCTAGACCCATCTTCCTCAACTTTCTTCACTGCCTCAGCATACGACACCCTCTGCTCTACTCTAACCCTGGTAACCTCAACCTGCCTCTCTCGCACCGGACATTTCTGATCACCAGCCCCATGGGCACCCCTACAATTAACACATACCGCTTCTTTCCCCACATTTCTCACACCTACGGTAGGAACCTCCCTCTTACACACTGCTGCCACATGCCCATAAGCTTGACACCTGTAACAACGTAATGTATTTGGCACATAAGCTCGTACGGGATAACTGAAATATCCTAACATCACTTTGTCGGGCATAGACTCATCAAAACTCAAAAGAACAGACAATGACTTCGGTGTCATCACTCATGCCACCCTGTCTGTTTTGCAACACACGGCGAGCATCATAAACACCAGGAGTCTTTCCCTTCAGTTGGTCCACTTTCACATTTACCGCTACCTCAGTAATCACTCCTTTCAATGACGCTCTTTTCTTGAGAGCAAAACAAGTTACAGCTCTTGTCCCAATTCGTTTGGCGCGGGACGCCTGCTCCCGCTGACCAGCAGTGTCAGCCAATCGGCTCCTTTGTTCTTCAACATGACATGCCATTCCATAATGCAGCTGTGGCTACTGCTAGCTAGCATGAGGATGAAAAATGGCAGTTTACTTAAACTAGTAATCGTTCAATCTTCTTGGTGTAACTGTTGGGAGAATGGGACAATTCGGAGTACAATGCAGCTCTCATCCCTGGCTTGAGGCTTGTTTTCCTAGCCATATCTCGTGCTGGCTCTGCGTTGTCTTAATCTAAATAGGAAGCCTGTCTGACCCCAGTGTATCCATAATCAAGTGTAGAGTTATTTACACTACACTTTCTGTATGGACCTCGCTTTGTGCACGGGGGCCATTGTCATGCTTAAACAGGAAAGGGCCTTCCCCAAAATGTTGCCACAAAGTTTGAAGCATAGAATCGTCTAGAATGTCATTGTATTCTGGCTAATATGCACCCAATGATGTGATGCACCCCATGGGGTAGCCAAGTGTGCCCCAAGCCTGCCCTGAGACATAGGCCTACCTGCACACTGCTCACCAACAATGAACAAATACTATTAGTTGTCGGCCAAGCATACTATACTGAACAAAAAAACAAAAAGCTTATTTCGTGCAGAAATGTGTTTACAACCCTGTTAGTGAGCATTTCTCCTTTGCCAAGATAATCCATCCACCTGACAGGTGTGGCATATCAAGAAGCTGATTAAACAGCATGATCATTACACAGGTGCACCTTGTGCTTGGGACAATAAAAGGCCACTCTAAAATGTGCAGTTTTGTTACACAACACAGATGTGTCATGATTTGAGGGAGCATGCAATTGGCATGCTGACTGCAGGAATGTCCACCAGAGCTGTTGCCAGAGAATTGAATGTTCATTTCTCTACCATAAGCTGCCTCAAACGTCGTTTTAGAGAATTTGGCAGTTCGTCCAACCGGCCTCACAACCGCAGACCATGTGTAACCACGCCAGCCCAGGACCTCCACATCCGGCTTCTTCACCTGCGGGATCATCTGAGACCAGCCATCCGGACAGCTGATGAAACTGAGGAGTATTTCTGTCTGGGGAAAAACTCATTCTGATTGGCCTACGCCCTCCCAGGCCCACCCATGGCTGCACCCCTGCCCAGTTATGTGAAATTCATAGATTAGAGCCTTATTTATTTCAATTGACTGATTTCCTTATGAACTGTAACTCAGTAAAATCGTTGAAATTGTTGCATGTTGCGTTTTTATATTTTTGTTCAGTATAAATGCAGTAATCATGTGCACAGCAGTAGTCGTATACTTCCTGTTTCTTTTTGATTTTGGATCTAAAGACTTTTGATTTGTTTGTCCCTAAAAGGTGAGAAGCAAATAGCTTGCTTGCTCGTGCTTTGAACCATTATCAAAAAAACTAACTTATTTTTGCAGTTTCAAAGCCTGCACCTTATTTTGAGGGATCAGCTGTTATCGATGGAGAGTTTAAGGAGCTCAAACTGTCTGACTACAAAGGAAAATACCTAGTCTTCTTCTTCTACCCCCTGGACTTGTGAGTACTAGCTCTTACTGACCTTCATCCTAAAACAAACCTCTTTGTACTGTTCGTTGCAACTCTTAGTTGGCTAGTAACTCTAACTGTTAGTGGGGGGGAGCGAGAACCGACTGGGGAAAAACGTTTTGAACAGTCATCCAACTCTACATTTCAAGTAGGAAACTCGGGAATCTTTCTAGAGCTCGGACTTTCTGTCCTGAAGATCACTGACATCATGATTTGACCTCTTTTTTTTTTTTTTTTTTATGTTCCCAGTTGTCTTGAAAGCACCATGACAATCAGATGCAGGTACCATCCGTCCAGTAAAATAAAAAAGGCAATTATTTCAATTTATGTTCTGCAGTGCATCGCAAGTGCTACACTAACTTATCTATTTTGTTATCAAAGCTCACATTTAGAAATATAATATGGTCTGAGAATAACAATATTGGCAGGCCAGGCATATAGGCAATATGCTGTATTCATGTATTAGGCCTCCTGGCCAAACCTCATTCGTACAGAACTGTTTTCATTAAATTAATGTTTTAAAAAATGTAAGCCATGATTTTTAAAAAGCAGCAATCTGAGCGGTAGATCTCTGCTTGCTTTTTGACTGTGAAAGTTATCTTGACTTGAAAGGTTGGTGACCACTACTCTATAATATCAAATAGAAAACTAAATCGTCCGGGGTGTATTAATTACCTCTTGCAATGGAAACCGTTTACTTTTTTAAGAACCAAATGGAAGCAAACAGAGAACGAAACGGGGAGGGACCTACCTGAATTTATCCAATAGAAACTCTTGTTTTTGGTACAAAACGTTTACTTTTGCAACAGTATCGGGTAAAGAATACACCCCAGCTTTTAAATGGGAGAGTCTGGCCTATTTTTCTCTTAGTAGCATATCATAAAATGTACACTGTAGTAACTGTTTATACATATTTTTCTGAGTTACCTTACCATTACATATTCTATATTATAGAACCATTGACTGAATGAAAATGCAGTATGCTATGTCTAAAGTAATAATGCTGTTGACTATGTATTATTCTGATGACGCTAACTCTGTGTACCTGCAGCACGTTTGTCTGCCCAACTGAGATTATTGCGTTCAGTGATCGTGTGCACGAGTTCCGTGCCATCAATGCTGAGGTTGTTGCCTGCTCTGTCGACTCACAATTCACCCATCTAGCATGGTAAGATTATAAGCATCACACCCCTCTTCAGAGGTGCTTGGACTTATTCAAAGAATTTCAGATTTGTTATGTTGTTAACAGGATCAACACACCCAGGAAGCAGGGTGGACTTGGGCCAATGAAAATTCCTCTGCTGTCTGACCTCACACACCAGATTTCCAAGGACTATGGAGTCTTCCTGGAGGACGCAGGACATACACTCAGGTGCAGTTAGAAACTCACACACATGGAGTAGAAACTACTTCAAAAGACGATGACTAGTCTGGGTTTGATACAACTCCTATAGCCAGAGCATTCATCCTCATTAACTTAAAAAAATAAAAAATGGGTTCAGTGAGAAACTGTACAACAAAATACTTGTTAACTGTTTTAAGTTCATGAAGTCTAAAGTCATGCAGTTTGAAACTGAAGCAATCATTGTTGTCATTCTCCTCCACAGGGGCCTGTTCATCATCGATGACAAGGGAGTCCTGAGGCAGATTACCATGAATGACCTCCCTGTAGGGCGCTCTGTAGACGAGACCCTGCGGCTGGTCCAGGCCTTCCAGTACACTGACAAACATGGCGAAGGTACGGTTCAGTCTCAACACATAACACATTCTCAGATAAACTCAGCAAAAAAAGAAACGTCCTCTCATTGTCAACTGCGTTTATTATGTGTAAATATTTGTATGAACATAACAAGATTCAACAACTGAGACATAAACTGAACAAGTTCCACAGACATGTGACTAACAGAAATTGAATAATGTGTTCCTGAACAAAGGGGGGGTCAAAATCATAAGTAACAGTCAGTATCAGGTGTGGCCACCAGCTGCATTAAGTACTGCAGTGCATCTCCTCCTCATGGACTGCACCAGATTTGCCTGTTCTTGCTGTGAGATGTTATCCCACTCTTCCACCAAGGCACCTGCAAGTTCCCTGACATTTCTGGGGGGAATGGCCCTAGCCCTCACCCTCAGATCAAACAGGTCCCAGACGTGCTCAATGGGATTGAGATCCGGGCTCTTCGCTGGCCATGGCAGAACACTGACATTCCTTGCAGGAAATCACACACAGAACGAGCAGTATGGCTGGTGGCATTGTCATGCTGGAGGGTCATGTCAGGATGAGCCTGCAGGAAGGGTACCACATGAGGGAGGAGGATGTCTTCCCTGTAACGCACAGCGTTGAGATTGCTTGCAATGACAACAAGCTCAGTCCGATGATGCTGTGACACACCGCCCCAGACAATGACGGACCCTCCACCTCCAAATCGATCCCGCACCAGAGTACAGGCCTCAGTGTCACGCTCATTCCTTTGACGATAAACGCGAATCCGACCATCACCTCTGGTGAGACAAAACCGCGACTCTTCAGTGAAGAGCATTTTATGCCAGTCCTGTCTGGTCCAGCGACGGTGGGTTTGTGCCCATAGGCGACGTTGTTGCCGGTGATGTCTGGTGAGGACCTGCCTTACAACAGGCCTACAAGCCCTCAGTCCAGCCTCTCTCAGCCTATTGAGGACAGTCTGAGCACTGATGGAGGGATTGTGCGTTCCTGGTGTAACTCGGGCAGTTGTTGTTGCCATCCTGTACCTGTCCCGCAGGTGTGACGTTCGGATGTACCGATCCTGTGCAGGTTTTACACGTGGTCTGCCACTGCGAGGACGATCAGCTGTCCGTCCTGTCTCCCTGTAGCGCTGTCTTAGGCGTCTCACAGTACGGACATTGCAATTTATTTCCCTGGCCACATCTGCAGTCCTCATGCCTAAGGCACATTCACGCAGATGAGCAGGGACCCTGGGCATCTTTCTTTTAGTCAGTAGAAAGGCCTCTAGTGTCCTAAGTTTTCATAACTGTGACCTTAATTGCCTACCGTCTGTAAGCGGTTAGTGTCTTAACAACTGTTCCACAGGTGCATGTTCATTAATTGTTTATGGTTCATTGAACAAGCATGGGAAACAGTGTTTAAACCCTTTACAATAAAGATCTGTGAAATTATTTGGATTTGTACAAATTATCTTTGAAAGACAGGGTCATAAAAAAGGGACGTTTCATTTTTTGCTGAGTTTATTAAAGCTAGACACTTAACTACCTTTGGTTTCTATGGATGGTCTTTGTTTACAGTTTGTGTGAATTCAATCATTTTTCTTTTTGCAGTGTGCCCAGCAGGATGGAAGCCAGGCAGTGACACGGTGAGTTTCATCCTGTGCGTGTGTGTGTTTCCAAGTAAATGTGTGCATGAGAGAGAGAGAGATTATTTTCATAGACATTTCTTGAGACTCTTGCACTAATTCAGTGTATTACTCTCCATAGATAATCCCAGACCCATCGGGCAAACTCAAGTACTTTGACAAGCTGAACTGACCCTCCTTTGCTCTCTAAACACTTTGGTTGAAGCTCAGAATAAAAACAGAGTTTTGATAATCTGGTGTCTGATTGTTTTAGCAATGTAGAGGCATATTTGACATAAATCTAATTAAATCTCATCTAGTGATGTCGGAGTAAACTGGTGACCTTTGAGATGAGAAACGGGCCAGGAGCTACAACAACAAAATAATGCCTTTTGGAAATGGCAGTCACCCTCTCCTAAATGGGAGACACTAGATGGCGATGTTGATGAAATTAATGAAATGCATGTTTTCATGTTTGCATAGTTGGTGTATTGGCCGTGGCCAATGGCCCGCTCTCCGATTATTACTTTTTTAAAGGCCCTCCTCTTGGCTGCAGAGACAAAATGTTGCTGTTTTAAAACTAATTTCCTGCAATTCTACACATTTTACCATGGCTTATGCCGTGTTCTTATGCTAAATGAGTGACTCAGACGTAACAAAATTAATGGGCTTCCCATGTCATGACATATTTGGAATTTTAGATTCTCCCTGACTTTAATTTTATTTTGGTGATGGTTAGTTCTCAAAGATGATCTTATTTAAAAATATATAACACCATTCTTTTCTAACATACTTTATATCTAGTATTTATATTTGGACGTTTACATTTTTGGAGTCTAAATGAATATAGGGGAAACACTGGTCTTAAATATATTTTGAGCGTGCCAAATATGTCCCACTCCAATGGACTAGACACCAGATAACAGTTGGCTATAAACTAGTCACTTGAGTATTTGGCATTCCTGGGGAGGGGTCCTATAACAAATAAATTGTCTGGAATATGATGGACATGCACTCTGTAAATCATTTGTGAAACTTTTTTAAAATGTAAATTAAACTACAGTACATCCATAACATGTACCTCTTGGCACACACACAATTCAACCTTCCCATTTACACAACATGTACAGTGGGGAGAACAAGTATTTGAAACACTGCCGATTTTGCAGGTTTTCCTACTTACAAAGCATGTAGAGGTCTGTAATTTTTATCATAGGTACACTTCAACTGTGAGAGACGGAATCTAAAACAAAAATCCAGAAAATCAAATTGTATGATTTTTAAGTAATTCATTTGCATTTTATTGCATGACATAAGTATTTGATCACCTACCAACCAGTAAGAATTCTGGCTCTCACAGACCTGTTAGTTTTTCTTTAAGAAGCCCTCATGTTCTCCACTCATTACCTGTATTAACTGCACATGTTTGAACTCGTTACCTGTATAAAAAACACCTGTCCACACACTCAATCAAACAAACTCCAACCTCTCCACAATGGCCAAGACCAGAGAGCTGTGTAAGGACATCAGGGATAAAATTGTAGACCTGCACAAGGCTGGGATGGGCTACAGGACAATAGGCAAGCAGCTTGGTGAGAAGGCAACAACTGTTGGTGCAATTATTAGAAAATGTGGGGCATCACCTCGTGGGGCATCAATGATCATGAGGAAGGTGAGGGATCAGCCCAGATACATGGCAGGACCTGGTCAATGACCTGAAGAGAGCTGGGACCACAGTCTCAAAGAAAACCATTAGTAACACACTACGCCGTCATGGATTAAAATCCTGCAGCACACGCAAGGTCCCCCTGCTCAAGCCAGCGCATATCCAGGCCCGTCTGAAGTTTGCCAATGACCATCTGGATGATCCAGAGGAGGAATGGGAGAAGGTCATGTGGTCTGATGAGACAAAAATAGAGCTTTTTGGTCTAAACTCCACTCGCCGTGTTTGGAGGAAGAAGAAGGATGAGTACAACCCCAAGAACACCATCCCAACCGTGAAGCATGGAGGTGGAAACATCATTCTTTGGGGATGCTTTTCTGCAAAGGGGACAGGACGACTGCACCGTATTGAGGGGAGGATGGATGGGGCCATGTATCGCGAGATCTTGGCCAACAACCTCCTTCCCTCAGTAAGAGCATTGAAGCTGGGTCGTGGCTGGGTCTTCCAGCATGACAACGACCCGAAACACACAGCCAGGGCAACTAAGGAGTGGCTCCGTAAGAAGCATCTCAAGGTCCTGGAGTGGCCTAGCCAGTCTCCAGATCTGAACCCAATAGAAAATCTTTGGAGGACCTGAAGGATCTGGAGAAGGTATGTATGGAGGGGTGGGCCAAAATTCCTGCTGCAGTGTGTGCAAACCTGGTCAAGACCTACAGGAAACGTATGATCTCTGTAATTGCAAACAAAGGTTTCTGTACCAAATATTAAGTTCTGCTTTTCTGATGTATCAAATACTTATGTCATGCAATAAAATGCAAATTAATTACTTAAAAATCATACAATGTGATTTTCTGGATTTTTGTTTTAGATTCCGTCTCTCACAGTTGAAGTGTACCTATGATAAAAATTACAGACCTCCTACATGCTTTGTAAGTAGGAAACCCTGCAAAATCGGCAGTGTATCAAATACTTGTTCTCCCCACTGTAGGTCTGCATGGTCACATGTATTCTGTTGGTTGTTCATTAATTGAGACAACATGCAGGACCAGTCAAAGAGAAACTAAACGGGAAGAGTTCCGTGGCAGTTTGAGGTCATAGGTTCATGGAACATCCCAGCGTCTGCTTCCCTGGAGATTGGATAGTACATCTGAGTCACGTGAATTTTTGCTGAGCACGGACTGAGTTATCATAAATTACTTAGACTTTTATAACTGACACTTCCAATAAATCCTGGGATTTCAAATAACTCAGACTGGCAGTAGAATATTGCTACCAACAGGTTTGGCTAAGACTGCGGGCCTATTTGACAAGAATAGGTGTTTTTTTATTAAGCATATCTGAGATTTTGTTGACATAAAGGAAAAGAAGAGATGAAGGGCCCTTAACCCGAGTGATTCACGTTTAAGTGGCCTGAAGCCTATGTATTTCCTATGAAGTTACACAGGCAGGTACTGCGTAATTACAGTGTAGGTACACATGGTTATGGTACTTACAACTGTGACATGTTCGTGGTTTTTGCAATTCAGTGCAATTACATATTGCCATTTTCATAAGATTTTGTAACAAACCCAAATTATTGTGACTAAACCTCTCCTCACCCTTAGTGTTTTAGATAACCTAGTTCCATTGTGAGTTTATTTGCATTACCGTTCAATTGTGCAAGCCACAAACAGGTGTAGTTAAATAATGTAATAAATGTATGTGAATAAAAAATTATGATATATATATATATATATATACAAATTATTATATATACACTGCTCAAAAAAATTAAGGGAACACTAAAATAACACATCCTAGATCTGAATGAATGAAATAATCTTATTAAATACTTTTTTCTTTACATAGTTGAATGTGCTGACAACAAAATCACACAAATATTATCAATGGAAATCAAATGTATCAACCCATGGAGGTCTGGATTTGGAGTCCCCCTCAAAATGAAAGTGGAAAACCACACTACAGGCTGATCCAACTTTGATGTAATGTCCTTAAAACAAGTCAAAATGAGGCTCAGTAGTGTGTGTGGCCTCCACGTGCCTGTATGACCTCCCTACAACGCCTGGGCATGCTCCTGATGAGGTGGCGGATGGTCTCCTGAGGGATCTCCTCCCAGACCTGGACTAAAGCATCCGCCAACTCCTGGACAGTCTGTGGTGCAACGTGGCATTGGTGGATGGAGCGAGACATGATGTCCCAGATGTGCTCAATTGTGCTCAACAGTTTGGTTTTTGCCCTAGTACTACACAGCTGATTCAAATAACCAACTCTTCAAGCTTTGATTATTTTAATCAGCTGTTTAGTAGGGCAAAAACCTAAATGTGCACCGAGGCGGGGTCCTGGACCGAGTTTGGGAAACCTGACCAGAAAGGAAGAGGCGAAGCGAGACGATTTACTCTTCTCAAAATCTGTCCGTGTGAGATAAGCAGACCAAGTGGGGATTTTTTTTGTGTGGAGGTCTATGAGTGTCATTACATAAGGCTTATTTGATCTAATAGAGGTTTGTAATGTTTAGGCTGTTACAAATGTACTGATATGAGTGGATGTACGTGGCATTCCGGCAACTTTGAGAAAAACTACTTAGTTGTGCCTGTTGTTCACACGCATATCTGCCCTTTCATTGGCTAGAATGGTCCCACTTGATCTCGCCTGCCTTCCATCTTTGAGGACTTGTATTTCCATTTTGGAGCAGTCACTCGACTATCTTGTCAATATAATAGATAATCTTTGACGTGACCAAAGACGTGATTAAAAGACGAACCAACTTTGCCGTTATTCAAAAGGCTACAGGGGATACCTCTATAAAACAATTAATTGTACGCACGTTATGTTTTCAGTTTGTGAGTGTGTGATATGTGGGTATAGAAACGTTTATTTCGACATTTGTAAAGAAAAACGTTTATAAACAATATCAGTTATGTTGACACTGACATGTTGATCTGAGCCTTGCTGTTAGAAAACACACCAACGTAAGTGTTCGACTGTCGCAGATGCACGTTTCTGAGTTTCCTAATTCCGACTAGTACTTGAACGCGGCATTACTGCTCGCACACACCCAATGAGTCATGGAAAGCAGAGACCCTATGACGTAAAGTTATTTGTTAGGCTATTTTCCCGTTTAGTCTGATTTCCACTAGATATCACAGCCACAATTTCAAAATTGGCTTTATCGTTAACGTTTATGAAAACAACATTTAGCTTTTTGGTCTTAATTTAAGGTTAGGGTTAGGCACAAGGTTCGCAGTGAGGTTAAGGTTAGGTTTAAAATCACATTTTAAGAAGATTCATTTTAGAAATGACTTTGTGGCTGGGGTAACTAGTGACGACCGTTTAGTCTTCCGGATGTGATTGTGAGCTGCTTGTGTCTTTCTTTTTGCCCAATGCAGTTAAGCGAAAACCACGCCCCGTTATTCAGAGGAGCGTTCGACATTGCGCTTACAAAGTGCGTATAAAAAGGGGTGAAGCGCTCCAGAACGTTATTGCGCTGCCAGCAACCAATGCGAATGTAATTCCGCGCGAGCTGGAATTCTAAACTTATTGCGGGGGGTGAACTCCTGAGAAGCGGATGAAGAAACACGTTTTGCTTCTTTTTACATTCAGAGGACTTGTAAGAAAAGGAAAAAAGAGTAAAAGAAGAAAATGGCCAACTTCATATTACGGAAAGCTGAGCCCAAGGACGTGTCAGACATTTTGCGACTCATAAAGGTAAAATGAAATTCCATTCCCTGTGTTTAAGGATTTGTGTATAAATGTCTAGTCTTTCTCAAATCACTGTTAAACGTTTTTGTTTTTTTCATGAACAAGAAAATTATCAAATAGCCTCGGCATATTTCTCAATATTATTGTATGGAACACCGTTTGGGTCTTTGCGTGTCAAAAAAGATACACGTCAAATTACACTATTTGACGTGTCAAATAACACGATTTGACTCGTCAAATAAGCTTTTAATTTGACACGTCAAATAGTACAATTATATTATAGAATGTCGTGTGTGCTGAATTTGCATGTGCAAGCCAAGCACCACCACTACGATCAGTAGCACTGTCAAAACTGTACCAAAAAAAAAGTATGCAAACAAGCACACACCGGCCACCAAAGATGTGTTTACAATAGCGCGTCGGTAATAATGCATTATTTGTTCGACCGAATGGGAAAACGTCTGTGTGAGCATTTGAAAGAAGGTCCGGATCAAAATATTTTGCAAATATCTTTGATACAGATGTTATTAGCAGCTTCTGGGGTAGCTAACTATCTTTAGCTTGGTAACGTTACCTAGCTAGCACCAATACAACTGACCAATGACCAATAGAAAACAATGACCAATAGAAACTGCAGTCATTTTCAATATTCTTAGCAATGATTTAGGAATCCACGTGAGTGAAAATAACTAGCTAGCCAGCCACTTTAACCCTGTTGCCCAAAGCTAACGTTATAAGCAGCCAGTAAACTTCATCTGGCTGGTGAGGCTTGACAGGACCGGGTTATGTGTTGTGAAAATAGCCACAATAAGGATTAGCCACAATAGTGGAATTGTCGGTTTGCCTTCAAAATAAAAGTACCTCTGTGACGCAGAAAGTTACAATTGGTGAAATCATGCAATATTTAGACTAGATAATGTTAAACAAGGTTGGAATGTGGAGCAATGAAATGGGGTGTCAGTCTATTCGGTGACACCCACAGAACACAACTGTGAAGAGTTTACGCAAATATTAGCGTTGTAGCGGGACAGTGACTGTGAAATCACCTCCCCAGTCAGCCTGTTGTGCGTATTGACATTCATATTGCACTGTACAGCCTTACCTAAGGATTGGGGATCAATTAAATGGGGTGTCAGTCTACTCAGTACCAATAGCTTTTTTCCCAACGTCCTCCTCAGAGTTATCAGAGCCCAAAGCATCCAGGTTGTATTGTTTTTCCTCTGGAATAGTGTTCAATACACATACTCGGGTGACTGGTACAATAAATGTGGCTCAATTCAGTGGTTTCAGTCCCGCAATAAGAGCAACGACGCTAATGTTCTCTGGGTGTCACTGAGTAGACTGATACCCCATGTCATTGGGGTGAATAAATATGCCCTCAATGCTATTTTAAAGTCTAATACATCCAGTGTGATTAACAGATTTTTGTCAAATTAACAAATTATTTTATGTATTTGTATTCATTTGCATCACTGTCAATGACATACTATTATTTTGAAGGCTAACCGCAAATTCCACTATTGTGGTTAGCTTCACATAGGTGGGTCCGATCACCATTATTCAAATAAGAACAGTTGTATAAATTAGGGTTATTTTAGATGATGACACCTAGCTAGGTAGTTAGCTAGCTAACTATAGCTACTGAAACAGATTATCTCGTTTTGCTATGTTTTGGGGGAAGAACATTGTTTGCATCCATCAGCTAACGTTAGCCTGCTTTATTTATGACCAGCCCTGTCCACAGCTTGGGGAAGGGCAGGTGCGTGAGACAAAACTTTACCAGCATAATAGCATACTTATCGCTGAGTCGTTGTGACATATGTAACTTGAGTGATAGTGTAATCAATGTGTAACAACTACGTAAAAAATTTGTGAACGTGTTAAATTGTTATGTGACGTGCAGTCATATTCAGGTCCTGAATGGTCAACAAGCTTATTTGACACGTCAAATAGTGGTATTTGACGTGTATCTTTTTTGACAAGCAAAGACCCAAACGGCGTTCCATATTATTGTGACATATTTGACTAACAATAATACTTTTATGAACTATAATGATTATATTTTTTTTTCAGGAACTTGCGAAATTTGAAGAAATGGAGGAGCAGGTCATCTTGACAGAGAAAGGTAGTCTACTTTTAGGCCCGTGTGTGGGTGATGGCCAATTATTGTGAACATATGAAATGTTTATCCAAATGTCCAAACAAATCCGTAGTCTCTTCATAATTGTCCTCGTTATTTACTTTCAGAACTACTCGAGGACGGCTTTGGGGATCATCCGTTCTACCATTGCGTCGTCGCGGAAGTCCCTGAGGATCATCAGAGCTCAGATGGTAAATTATGTTGTAACTCAGTTTCCTCTCTCTCTCTCTCTCTCTCGCTCACACACAAACACAACTTTCAATGACAGTTTGTAAGGAAATAGTGCAATGGTTAAATTATTAAAGGGAAAATCCACTCAAACTCTTATTTTTTGTTTTGTTGCATTAGTCCAATGTTTATATAGTCCCAAAAAGTTTTGCATGTCAGCAGGCAAGTTTTCAAGATATTGGACTTTCAAGAAGCAAAGTGTCAGGTGCCACATCATCAGGATGATGCAAAATGCGTTTGAGTGGCGTTTCCCTTTTAAAAATTCCAAACTTAAAATGTGCAGTGTTGGTGTGCATAACTCGAAGTCCAGTTCCAACACCGGCAACCTTGCAGTGCATGATGCATCTCAAGGACCAACCTGACCAAGCATTTACTTGGATATGAATCATGATGTGGTTTGTAATGTCAACCTATCAATTCTCTGAAATACCTCATAGTAATATCATAACTAGGCCCCATAGATTTTCCTGACTGAACATGTGACCTGACAAGGAAAATCGCCTTTATCATAATAACACAAGATCATACATAATAAGCCCAGTGGGATTTAGCATCAAATCCTAGTAGTATAGTAGTTTTACACAAATACTTCCCTGCCGGCTTTGATGTGGATTTTTTCACTGTTTTAGGATACACTGTCATTGGGTTTGCCATGTACTACTTCACCTATGACCCCTGGATTGGAAAGCTGCTCTACCTAGAGGACTTCTATGTGATGAAGGAGTTCAGGGGTAAGTATTGTCTACTCTGAGTCTTGTCCTAACATATGCTGTGTTATTTACATTGAAGGCAAGGCAACTGAATCAGTGTCCATAGATCCAGGGCTTAAACATCAATCTAATGTTTGATCCTGTTTTCTCTCAGGTTCTGGTATTGGGTCAGATATCCTGAAGCATCTGAGTGAGGTAAGTCTACTTTTTTGCAATCAATTTACTGGAAGGACATTTGCTTTTCCAAACATGGAAAAGTCCAGCCTATGGAACAGTCCATCAGGCTATATGATAACCCTGTCCTGTCTAACTTTGTCCCCCCTTCAACAGACGGCAGTTAAGACTCGCTGCAGTAGCATGCACTTCATCGTAGCAGAGTGGAACAAGCCGTCCATAGAGTTCTACAAGCGCCGTGGAGCCTCAGACCTGTCTGATGAGGAGGGCTGGCGACTCTATGCGATTGAGAAGGATGACCTGCTTAAGATTTCTACCAAGAAGCGCTAAATTCAGCAAATGACCACTGATTACTGACTGCAAAGCCTTCCCCTTTGTTTGTTGATTCCATTGTCAATGTTATTTAAAAAGAAATTTATATCAATAAATACAAAAACAGATTTAAACTTCTTCCTGCAGGACTGGTTATATATCTGGGGGGTTTTATAACTAGAAGTCAGCAAGTTTAATTTACTCTGTCTGAGTGACCTTCCTTCATCAAGGAGAAATATGTTGACATCAGCTAGTCATGTGATCGTGTACTGGAACATAGAGGAATTCAACATGAATCAGCATGTTTTCTATAGGTTATAAGAAAGCAACGTTTTTCTACCAATGATAAAGTCTGGCTCAGAAAGAGAAGTGGGGGCTTGTTTATGGAAGGACAGAGCTCTTAAATGTCTTCAAACAAGTTTTTCTTCACTTATTTGTCCTCACACATGCTTCGGGTGCCTTTGTGCAAAACCTCTACAGTATTTTTACGGCCTTTAGTTTTACTTTTAAAAAGCAATGCTGTCAATAGATACATTTTCAGGTCAACATAAATACAGTACATTCAAATCACAAAGCTGAACCTTCAATACATCAAGTTTATAACCTAAGTGACCGGTCCTGCGCCCTACTGCGTAAATGCCAGAGAGAAACACTGGGCTATTGCAGAAGCAGGACATAAGAGTGGCAGATGGGAGCGAGCCTAACCATGACGTACAGTAGCATACAGGGGGATGGACCTGTTATATCTGGGAAGACTGATAATCTTGTTTTGTTGTCAATGATACTATCACACCTTATCTGAAAAAAAGATAAGTCATTATAAGCCCTTTTCTGCAATTTGTTAGCATAAGCACCTGATATGCAAAGTACACTGATTTGAGCTATCACAAAAAAATATATATTTATAATGAATTGACAACATTAAGTGAGAAGTGATTGGGGTGTTCCATAAGTCTGCAGGCTGATAAAGAGGCTTATTGACCACCAGGTCAATTAAGGTGTTGGGCACTGGCAGAAATGGTCAGGTTTGTTGTAACTGCTGTGATCAGGGTTTGGACTCTGCAGTTGGGCTCTTTTCCTCTGGTTTTTCGTTTTTCATTGGCTGTGAAAGGAACCAAGGCACGATGTGAAAATTCAGACTTTACAACCCATTACAAATAATCTGTACTAATTGGCACTGTCACTCTGTACTATCTCCATCCTCTTGGATCAAACTGTTTTTTGACCTGACAGGATGAGCTCACCTTCCCCTCAACTGGTGTGGTTGCGGACTTGAAAACGTTCTCTACATTAACATAGCCCTGAAGGGCGAAATCGTACAACGAGTCTCCTGTGTTCTGTGGGAAGGAGGGGGATGGAAAAATAGGCTTAAACAAAACAGTATACTGTACATTGAGAACTGAACATCACAAGATTACCCTACAACACTGTATGTCTTGGCATGGAACAATATACATTTTCTCCCACGTGCATGTACAAGTAAAAACACCACATATGATATATTGACACGCTCGCTCACCTTGGCGATTGATGCGGCCGCCTGGGGGTAGTACATAGAATAGCCCGCAGCCATCAGCCCTGTAGGGTAGACAAGCTTCTTCACCCTAGAGCCTAGGAGACAGAAGAGAGAGGACCACAGACTATTTTTATTCAAGGAGATAGATTAGAAACAATAAAGGGAAAGCGGATAGGGCAACAGGAAGCAGTAGTAGGCCTGATATTTGATATGGTCTGGAGGCAACAGCTCTACCTCTAGACTAGCCTCTGGCTCAGCGACTGATACAGAGTGTTTGTTTACCACAGAGACAAAGTGGATAAACCCAAACACACAATAGAGATCAATAACAGGGTACTCGTCATCCAAACTCAACTAATACCTCTTGCAAGAAAGAGTCCAATGATACCAGAAAATCCAATGACTGCAAGCCGGGGGTAGAATTCAGCAGGAGGGTTTTGTAGGAATGTGAAGGTCTCTGAAACAACAGAAAATAACTCTGGTACCAAACTGAAACTGATATTCTATTTGTACAAATGGGTCTACGAATATAATAACAAATGCCATTTTGCAGATGCTTTTATCCAAAGTGACTATTATACAGTCATGCGTGCATCCATTTTATATATGGGTGGCCAGAGTGGGATTTAAACCCACAACACTTGGCGGTGAAAGCACCATGCTTTACCGACTGAGCCACACAGAACCACAGTAATGAGTAATGTGTGAACTTTGTGTGTATCATGGGGCGTGTGTTCTCTTACCACTTCCTAATTGGATGGCACTTTCAACCTTGGGCTTCACTTTTCCAATGGCACCCTGAATCCCACAGGAGAGAACAGTACAGTGAACATGTAACATATATCCGCTAATATCACCCAATATCTGCACTTTGAGAGCCATTCAAGAATGGATAAATGCTTATTTTTAATTGTTAAAAAATATGTTCACATTTAATAATAACATGATAATTCATTGTAAATATGCTCTTGCTGAGTAGTCTTCAATTTAAGTTTACTGAGCACACAGTGCCCCTGTGATGCTTTACGTTGTTTGTACTCTGTTGGGTATACTGGTAGTATAACTAGTGGTAGGACTGCCATGCCCTCAGAAACCTCATCCAGTTCTGTTCGCCTAAAGCACAGGCCATTCTGTTATCCAGTAGAGGGCTTGAGTTAAAACATCAACCAACAGCACTTTGTGTACCCTTGACCCATTGTAAAGACATTCTGCACTGTACAAGAACAACTACCAATAAAGTTCCAGCCACGGCACTGTACTGACAAACATGTGCTGTGTGTTAATGAGCTGCTTATCTCCGGACTGAAGGAGCCAATGGGGAAGAGGTCAGGTGGGTGACTAAGAAACGGTGATCACAGCGACAAACACAGATGTCATGTTCCCCTGCTCAGACGTTGCATGCATCAACCAATGGTTGCGTGCCACGTCATCGACTGTGTCATCGACTGACGGATTGCTATAACATATGATGTGGTTAGCTGATACTTAAAATACCTATCCAGGCGTTGTAAGATCCGGCAGGTGTCAGCAATACCTGGGCAGAGGAACGCACCCAGAAGCTTCTAGAGCAGAAATGAAACAGCCTGGCACAGCAGAAATAGAGAGGCTGAATGGGTTTTTGAAATTCTTTACAGAGTACTTTACCAGTCTCTTAGACTTAACAACTAATCAGCTTAATCTTAATCCCCCTCTGTGAGTTTATGATGATTCAGTGTGTGTGTGTGTGTGTGTGTGTGTGTGTGTGTGTGTGTGTGTGTGTGTGTACGTACAAGTGTATGTGTGCGTGGCTATGGGGAGTACCTGAACCTTTTCCACTGCCGAATGGCTTGTTTGCTGAAAGGGGAGCAGATCGTTGGTGTGATCACAGGGGCAGAAGCAGAGCAGCACAATCACGACTAACACTTCACAGCAGACAGACAAAATCATTCCAGCACGTGCAATGATTATCGATTGCAGCATGGATTCACAGTAAAGGTCTACTGGTCCATGTGAAATGCGGAGTACAGATTTTTGGGCCATGTTGAAACACAATGTACAGTATTTCTAGACCAGGGGTTCTTAAACTTTTTCAGCTTGAGACCCAAATTAGAAATGTACTGTGCTCCCATGACCCCAAATCTTCCTCCAACGACCCGAATTAAGAACAAATAGTGTGTTATTATAGATGTATAACTCACGACCCACCTCTCACATGCCCTGGGCCTACTTTGGGTCCTGACCCATAGTTTAAGAAACCCTGCTGTAGACTCATAGGAATACCAGTAAATATTAACTGGTCTCTGGGAAAACAATTACTGTGGATACTCAATACGCAAAGAGAAAATGAGATGAATGACATTAGTGAGACCTACTGTAGTTAATATTTACCGATCACAACTAATCACAGTAAATCTTTGGAGGTCACAGGAAAAAGGATGCATTGTAAAATATGTAAAAGCAGCTGGGATTATCATGTAAAGCATGGCAAAAACATTTCACATTTCAGTGCCCATGTGAAGTTATTTTGGGTCCATGCAGTGAGGTTGGGATATCAGACATTATGAATCTTACCTAGAGTTACAGTTGAAGTCGGAAGTTTACATACACCTTAGCCAAATACATTTAAACTCAGTTTTTCACAATTCCTGACATTTAATCCTAGTAAAAATTCCCTGTTTTAGGTCAGTTAGGATCACCACTTTATATTAAGAATGTGAAATGTCAGAATAATAGTAGAGAGAATGATTTATTTCAACTTGTATTTCTTTCATCACATTCCCAGTGGGTCAGAAGTTTACATACACTCAATTAGTATTTGGTAGCATTGCCTTTAAATTGTTTAACTTGGGTCAAACGTTTCGGGTAGCCTTCCACAAGCTTCCCACAATAAGTTGGGTGAATTTTGGCCCATTCCTCCTGACAGAGATGGTGTAACTGAGTCAGGTTTGTAGGCCTCCTTGCTCGCACACACTTTTTCAGTTCTGCCCACACATTTTCTATAGGATTGAGGTCAGGGCATTGTGATGGCCACTCCAATACCTTGACTTTGTTGTCCTTAAGCCATTTTGCCACAAATTTGGAAGTATGCTTGGGGTCATTGTCCATTTGGAAGACCCATTTGCGACCAAGCTTTAACTTCCTGACTGATGTCTTGAGATGTTGCTTCAGTATATCCACATAATTTTCCTTCCTCATGATGCCATCTATTTTGTGAAGTGCACCAGTCCCTCCTGCAGCAAAGCACCCCCACAGCATGATGCTTCCACCCCCGTGCTTCACAGTTGGGATGGTGTTCTTCGGCTTGCAAGCGACCCCCTTTTTCCTCCAAACATAACGATGGTCATTATGGGCAAACAGTTCTATTTTTGTTTCATCAGACCAGAGGACATTTCTCCAAAAAGTACGATCTTTGTCCCCATGTGCAGTTGCAAAACATAGTCTGGCTTTTTTATGGCAGTTTTGGAGCAGTGGCTTCTTCCTTGCTGAGCAGCCTTTCAGGTTATGTCGATATAGGACTTGTTTTACTGTGGATATAGATACTTTTGTACCTGTTTCCTCCAGCATCTTCACAAGGTCCTTTGCTCCTTCCTGAGCGGTATGACGGCTGCGTGGTCCCATGGTGTTTATACTTGCGTACTATTGTTTGTACAGATGAACGTGGTACCTTCAGGCGTTTGGAAATTGCTCCCAAGGATGAACCAGACTTGTGAGGATCTAGAATTTATTTTCGGAGGTCTTGGCTGATTTCTTTTGATTTTCACATGTCAAGCAAAGAGGCACTGAGTTTGAAGGTAGGCCTTGAAATACATCCACAGGTACACCTCCAATTGACTCAAAAGAAATGGACTTATGTCAATTAGCCTATCAGAAGCATCTAAAGCCATGACATCATTTTCTGGAATTTTCCAAGCTGTTTAAAGGCACCGTCAACTTAGTGTATGTAAACTTCTGACCCACTGGAATTGTGATACAGTGAATTATTGTTGGAAAAATTACTTGTGTCATGCACAAAGTAGATATCCTAACCGAATTGCCCAAACTATAGTTTGTTAACAAGAAATTTGTGGAGTGGTTGTAAAACGAGTTTTAATGACTCCAACCTAAGTGTATGTAAACTTCCGACTTCAACTGTACATATTTAAACAAACACCCAACAACTGTCTTTATTTTCTGAGACGAAAGACTGTTCCTAACAAAATAAATAATGACTGTCACCCAGTAGCTCACTGGTGAGTAGGGTTATCAATGTACCTGACACCAAGTAACATAGGGCTCTGCCAGTTTCCTTAGAGTGGTAACACCTTGCTCCAAGTGCCCTATATCTGGCTCCACATAGCGGAACTTCTGCTGTGGTGTAGTGTAGAGGGAGAGCTGTAACAAACAACATTTTACATTGGTCAGTTACCTCTTCCCAATGTTGGCTTGATAGGAAGTATGCTGAAAGACTTCAGAAAGTGTGATTCTGTGCACAATACAGTACCTCATCTGTGTTTAAGGTGACATTGGGCTTGTCCTCGGTGGCAGCAAACACAGTACCTGACATCAGGCTGAGAGTTCCAGGCACAGCAGCCACCCCTGCTACCTGGGGAGACACGGGACAACTGGGACATCAACAGTTTGGTCTACACCCTCTCAGTGACACAGAGAAATGGTAGGTCTCAGGACTGTTATTCCCGTTTTGCAGTTGAGAGCATACCCACTCTACAGCTTAGTCTGTTCAATAACCTGACGATAAGCAAACACACGTCACATTTTGGAATAAAGAAACATTTATACAACACACTCAATTTAACAAAGTTAAGATTTCTTTCTGAAACGCATAATAACAAGAATTTGTATTGGAAGCACTTCATTAATTTTGATCCCCTTGTGAGCTTTCCTGTTATTTTTTTAAATGACAGTCAATAATTAACATGAATTTAGTTTGACACTGTTCCATGGATTATAGACTTGGCTCCTGTTTCTGTACAAAGGTCAGACACATGAACATACACACACATTTTAGATAACGTGAATATTGCTTTCATTAATAATAAGTATGAAAATTAAAAGGGAAAAAAACAATTCCAAATTGCATACTGAATAAATACATTCCAAATATTTGACTAAAAAATTACATTTAGCAACTGAGACTAAAGACTGTTGCTGTATTAAAGATCTGATGATCTGCACAGATTCTGGGTGCTGTGTTCCACGTTATATGGCTGCTGTGCTACACTCGTTCCATTTAGATCCCAGGCCTTTCCTAGCCCCTACCCTTTTAAATGCACAGCTTTGAATAGACTGGGACTGGGTAGGTAGATGAAAACTACTGTATATGGCAGAAGCTCAGCTGAAACAGTCAACCTATTCTACTATTGGAGGGCAAAATGGAGCCATTACACTGTTGAACGTTTCAACGGTCCAGCAGTCCATTCACCTTCAAACACCCTAGGAGTAGAAGCTAGAAGTTGTAATGAAATTCAGAATTGAGGCCCTCAAGTATTACAAAAAAAATGTTGCCATCTAGTGTCAAATAAGTGTATTGTTGATCCCATTAAGTGGGGACGTGATAGTTACACACATTTACCGGTTTATCGAGTGTCCGTCCAGTTCATGAACTTCTAGCATTCGCATCGTAGCCTAAAGCATTTCCCCACTGTAGCAACAAGATGACAACATGGTAAACTCACTAGTTAAATAACACGTGTGAAAAACTAGCTAAGAGAGTTTACTCACTTTTGACTTTAGCTGGCTATGCATGACTGGTGACATTTAACTAGCTACCTTACAGTAGGTTATTAATGTGTCCGACATACTGCATTTTTAAAATTACATTTTGTATTATAGGTTTTATACTGTTATGCATTTCTTGCAATGCAATGCCCTTGATAGTCTGGTGTATGGCTCGCTGTCCTTAAAAGCACTCTGGTGCGTCACCGGGAGTTCGAGTCCCCTAAATTATTTTAATTAAACAGATCGCTATTCAATTCAAAGAATAAAATGAAAAAACACGACAATAAATCTATGTGGACTGAAGACGACATACGTGAATGCAAGTGATTTAGTTGTTACGTAGTATATAAAGTTGATATTCTCACCTTGTACATGATCCTTTTTGCGGTGACAAGCTTCAAGTACCTACGGTGTCTGAGAGGGGACATGCTGCTTCTCTGGCTGCATTCCAATCTGTAACTCGTTTACCTTCGCTCAATTCTGGTTAATCTACTATAGGCCGGTGCTCTCGACCCATGAATAACCTGATAATTACTTGATAGTAACTTGTTTATTAACAAATATCAGAATGCAAATGTCGACAATTCAGTTTACTGTTAAGTTGTTGTGGTCTTTTTCCAGTGCTCATTAGCTCAGGAAATGTGGCTTTGACATTGGCTCCTGAAGTCAGTATTCTAATCATCCCTTAGCAACTCTTCTCTAACAAGATACAACACAGCAGGAAAATGCACTGTCAGTAGCCTAACAACATTACAGGAGTGGATAATGAAATATGGGTAAGGGGCCATATATTCATTACACAAGACGAGGCTCACATGATCAAGTCTGCCTTTGTTGTTAAATGTCTCACTTAGATACACTACATGACCAAAAGTATGTGGACACCTGCTCGTCGAACATCTCATTCCAAAATCATGGGCATTAATATGGAGTTGGTCCCCACTTTGCTGCTATAACAGCCTCCACTCTTCTGGGAAGGCTTTCCACTAGATGTTGGAACATTGCTGCGGGGACTTGCTTCCATTCAGCCACAAGAGCATTAGTGAGGTCGGGCACTGATGTTGGGCGATTAGGCGCAGTTGACATTCCAATTAATCCCAAAGGTGTTCGATGGGGTTGAGGTCAGGGCTCTGTGCAGGCCAGTCAAGTTCTTCCACACCGATTTCGACAAACCATTTCTGTATGGACCTCGCTTTGTCACTGTCATGCTGAAACAGGAAAGGGCCTTCCTCAAACTGTTGCCACAAATTTGGAAGCACAGAATTGTCTAGCATGTCATTGTATGCTGTAGCGTTAAGATTTAACTTCACTGGAACTAAGGGGCCTAGCCCGAACAATGAAAAACAGCCCTAGACCATTATTCCTCCTTCACCAAACTTTACAGTTGGCACTATGCATTCGGGCAGGTAGCGTTCTCCTGGCATCCGCCAAACCCAGAATAATCCATCGGACTGCCAGATGGTGAAGCGTGATTCATCACTCTAGAGAACGCGTTTCAATTGCTCCAGAGTCCAATGGCGGCGAGCTTTACACCACTCCAGCCGACACTTGGTATTGCGCATGGTGATCTTAGGCTTGTGTGCGGCTGCTCGGAAATGGAAAACCATTTCATGAAGCTCCCGACTAACAGTTCTTGTGCTGACGTTGCTTCCACAGGGAGTTTGGAACTAGGTAGTGAGTGTTGCAACCGAGGACAGACGATTAATGAAATATGGACAGACTTTGACAGTGCCACATTAAATGTCACTGAGCTCTTAAGTAAGGCCATTCTACTGCCAATGTTTGTCTATGGTGTGTCCACATACTTTTGTATATATAGTGTATATTCTGAGTCTGTAATTATAATTTAAATCATGCAGATGCAACCAAGAGGAGCGTGTGTTTGCCGCGAAGAAGATCAAGACATACTGGCGGTCTCACCAAGACAGGAGACTTTTCCAACTGATGTTGCTCACTGTTCCCGTTGCTGAATGCTAGAGATGCAGGCAGCCTTGTTGTCAACATTGATCAACGCAACATTCCAATTCAGATTTAAATAGGCTATAGCCTTTATGTAAACTAAATTATATAGGCCTATTGCGAGGTGTGTGAAAATCTGATATAATAGGCTAGTCATTATATAAAATGTTCACCTATGTAAGTGTGCCAAAAAGTAAAGCCAGTCATTTCTTTCCTTTTGTCATGGCACTGTTTAGGAGCACTGTCTTGCACCTGTTATTCCCCACCAACTCAGCCCCAGAGAAGGTGACCAGTTCTACTGTATTTTTACATTGTTCCCCTCTAATCAGGGACTGATTTAGACTTGGGACACCAGGTGTGTGTGCAATTAATGATCAGGTAGAACAGAAAACCAGCAGGCTCTGGACCTCGTAGTGTAAGAGTTGATTACCCCTGATCTAAACCTGTATGTGCTTCCATGCAGGCCACAACAGACACCTGCAGGATGATGGGAAATAGGATATTCATCAATCACATTATTGCTCATGAGATCCAGAGACAAGGCAGGAAGATTGCTGACATATCTGACATTACCTGTATGAGGGACTTTATGCAGGTGAGATTGAGAACATTTTTGATGAGTAGCCTACACCAGTGTTTTCCCAACTCCAGTGCAAGTATCTCCAACAGCACACATTTTTGTTGTAGCCCCGGACGAGGCACGTCCGATTCAACTTGTCAACTAATCATCAAGCCCTCAATGAGTTGAATTTGGTGTTTTTGTCCGGGAGCTACGACAACAATTTTGGAGCAATGATTTTATGTCATACATGGAACAACCGCACCATATGCAATGGACATAATTCCCAGACAAATCTATGAGCACTATGTATGACCATTTTAGTACTCAAGTCACCTTGACGAGCTGCCTGCACAACTTGGAGGGCGAGAGAACAGCTGGAGGTCGCTCTGTCTTCGGGGACTGTCTGTTAAGGCTATGGTTCAACCCAGCACTCAGAGAAACCAACACGACAAAGGGAGTGGAAGAAACAAAAATATTTTAATAAAAGTTCAAATTGTCTTAGTCCAAAAACAACTGAAGTAAAGGAACAGAGTGGGCTAGTCGGCTCCGGAGGAAGGAGAGGCTGAGGCAGGCAGGCAGGCAGGCAGGCAGGCAGGCAGGCAGACCGACAGGCAGGAAGGCAGGCAGGTTGGGAGGTATGTCCGAACTGAAGACAAAACAAACGACAGTTTAAGGAGAGTGGAGAGCCAGGCTGAAGACAAAGACAAAATAACTATACTGGTGAGCCAAGTTACCGCTCTGGTAAGAACAACGATCTGGCGCCGGTGGAGAGCCATGCCCAGGAATAAGTAGTGCAGGTTGATGAGAGAATAGGATGCAGCTGCGTAGGCAGGAATCACTGGAAACAACCCGCAGCTGCACAGGAGAGGACGATCCTGAGCACGCCCCCTGCTCCACTCCAGACACACCCACATAAAGGGGACAAACACACATACAACAGAAAAAGAGGGGACAAAACAAGGAGGAAGGGAAACAGAAAAGGGAGAGACAAGCTGCCCACATAACAGTACCCCCCCCTCAATGGTCGCCACCTGGCGACCCACCAGGCCTGTCAGGGTTGTCGTGATGGAAGTCCGTGATCAGCTGAGGATCCAACACAAAACGCTTAGGGACCCAAGACCTCTCCTCTGGTCCATAACCTTCCCAATCGACTAGGTATTGGAGACCCCTACCCCGCCTCCGAGAGTCCAGGAGCCTACTGACGGTGTAGGCCGGATGGTCGTCAATGAGGCGAACAGGTGGAGGTGGATCAGCCGGCGGACACAAAAGGCTGGAGGACACAGGTTTCAGTTGGGAGACGTGGAAGGTAGGGTGTATCTTCATGGCTGAAGGCAACTTCAAACGAACCGCAGCGGGGTTAATGATGGATTCCACCACAAACGGACCCAGGTACCGAGGAGACAGCTTGCGTGATTTGGTACGAAGAGGTACGTTCTTAGATGACAGCCAAACCTCTTGACCAGGATGAAACACAGGTGCGGGAGTCCTGCTCCTATCCGCTGTTGTCTTGTTCCTGTCGGTGGTCCGAAGCAATGCTTCCCGAGCGTCGCTCCACACTCTCTGGCAGCGGCGGAGGTTCTCCTGAACCGAAGGAACAGCCAATTCCTTCTCCTGAGCAGGAAACAGAGGGGGTTGATAACCCATGGTAACCTCGAAGGGTGAAAGACCGGTGGCAGAGGCGGTGAGGGAGTTGTGGGCGTACTCTATCCAGGGCAGATGTTTAGCCCAGGATGATGGATGTTGAGCAGCCACACAACGAAGGGTTGCTTCGAGGTTTTGATTGGCTCTTTCTGTTTGACCGTTGGTCTGGGGATGAAACCCTGAGGACAGACTAACGGAAGCACCCAAAGCAGAACAGAAACCCTTCCAAACACGGGAAGTAAACTGTGGGCCTCTATCAGATACGATGTCCACAGGTATTCCATGGGGACGGAATACATGTTGGACTAAGAGGTCCGCTGTCTCACTGGCAGACGGTAATTTTGGTAATGCTATATAGTGGACAGATTTAGAGAATCTGTCCACAATGGTAAGTATAGTATCATTACCTTCAGACTTGGGTAGGCCGGTGACAAAATCCATGGCAATGTGGGACCAGGGACGGCTGGGAACTGGGAGGGGTAGCAGCAGCCCCGAAGGGGACTGATGGGAGGCTTTGCCCCGAGCACAGGTTGAACAGGCTGCCACAAAAGCCCGAACGTCAGTTTCCATTGAAGGCCACCAAAAATGTCTCCTAAGCAGCGTCAACGTGCGTCTCATCCCAGGGTGACCAGCAAAACGGGAGGTGTGAATCCACTGCAACACCTGAGACCGGACCGTCTCGGGAACAAAGAGTAGGTTGGGAGGTCCATCACCCGGTCCCGGGTCCGTGGCAAGTGCAGTCTTCACAAGAGACTCGATCTCCCACTGAACAGCCGCCACGACGCATGAGGAAGGCAGGACTGCCTCAGGCTCGCTGGTCTCCGAAGGGTCAGCAAACTGGCGGGACAAAGCATCTGGTTTAACATTTCTTGACCCCGGTCTGTATGTAAGAATAAAGTTAAACCTACTAAAAAACAGGGCCCATCTGGCTTGGCGTGAGTTGAGTCTCTTAGTGGCTTGGATGTAAGCCAAGTTTTTGTGGTCAGTCCAGACCACAAACGGCAATTCAGCTCCATCCAGCCAGTGCCGCCATTCTTCCAGTGCAAGCTTGACCGCCAGCAGTTCCCGGTTTCCAACGTCGTAATTCCGTTCTGTGGGTGACAATTTCTTGGAGAAGAAAGCACAGGGGTGAAGCCTTTGGTCAGTGGGGGAGCGCTGGGAGAGGACTGCTCCCACACCTGAGTCCGACGCGTCCACCTCCACAACAAACTGCAGAGAGGTATTGGGGTGTATCAACACGGGGGAGGTGGAAAACAGTTCCTTCAAAACCCCTACCGCCTGCTCCGCCTCAGGGGACCACCGAAAAGGGACTTTAGGAGATGTGAGTCTTGTAAGGGGTGCCACCACTCTACTAAAACCCTTAATGAATCTACGGTAGAAGTTAGCAAAGCCCAAAAATCGTTGAAGTTGCTTACGGGTGGTGGGTGTGGGCCATTCCGTCACTGCCCGGATCTTCTCGGGGTCCGCCTTCACCTGCCCGCTCTCAATTATGAATCCAAGGAACGATGTAGACTGTTTGTGGAACTCACACTTCTCTGCTTTGACGTACAGCTTGTTCTCCAAGAGCCGTTGAAGGACTTGACGGACGTGTGACTCATGCTCCTCGGGTGACTTGGAAAAAACAAGAATATCATCCAGGTATACAAAGACAAAACGGTTCAAAAAATCCCTAAGAACATCGTTCACCATGGCTTGGAAAACCGCAGGGGCATTTGAAAGCCCAAAGGGCATGACCAAATACTCAAAATGTCCCAGTGGAGTGTTGAAAGCGGTTTTCCACTCATCTCCCTTTCGGATTCGGACAAGGTGATAAGCATTCCTGAGGTCGAGCTTGGAAAACACTGTGGCGCCATGCAGAGGTTCAAAAGCGGAGTTGATGAGTGGAAGGGGATACTTGTTTTTAACAGTTATGTTGTTTAAACCCCTGAAATCGATACAGGGGCGTAACGACTTGTCCTTCTTTTCCACGAAAAAGAAACCTGCACCCAAAGGAGACGACGAGGGACGGATTATGCCCGAGACCAGAGAATCACCAATGTACTGCTCCATTGCCTCTCTTTCCGGTCGGGACAGATTGTATAACCGACTAGAGGGCAAGGGAGCACCAGGAAGCAGTTCAATAGGGCAATCATAAGGCCTATGTGGTG
This sequence comes from Coregonus lavaretus, assembly GCF_964263955.1. Lineage (NCBI taxonomy): Eukaryota > Metazoa > Chordata > Actinopteri > Salmoniformes > Salmonidae > Coregonus > Coregonus lavaretus. The sequence continues at coordinate 35,837,838 of NC_140011.1, forward strand.
GTAGAGACAGAGCCTTGTCCTTACTGAAAACCTCCGCTAAGTCATGGTATTCTTTGGGGACAGATGACAGATCAAGAGGAGCTGAGGGAGGAGTTGGGTTACACTTAGTGGGGGGAACCGCTGACCTCAGGCACTCGGAATGGCAGTTAGTGCTCCAACTGGAAATGGTGTGACGTGTCCAATCAATTTGTGGGTTGTGAAGAGCCAACCAGGGGAAGCCAAGGATTAGGGAGGTAGCTGAGCCAGACATAACTCTTAGCTGAATGCTTTCACAATGATTGCCAGAAATCACTAGGGAAACGGGGGTGGTTTGATGAGTTATCTCCGCGAGGAGGCGCCCATCAAGGGCTGTGACCCGGATGGGGGTAGGTAGTGGCTCCATGGGGATACGAGCTTGTGTAACGAACTGGTGGCTAATAAAGTTATCTTCTGCACCTGAGTCTATGAGAGCTGAGAGTGGCAGGGAATGACTCTGGAAACGTAAGGTTACAGGTACTTGTAATCGGGGAATGATGGGTTCAGGATCTAACTCTGGGCTCGCAAGTAGACCCACCGTTACGAGCGAGCCTTGTCTTTTGGCCGCTTAGGGCATGTAGCCAGAATGTGTGTGGCGTCTCCACAGTACAGGCACTCACCCGCCTGGAGGCGCCGTTGCCGCTCAGCTGGAGGTAGTCGAGCTCGACCCACTTGCATAGGTTCCTCCTCTGTGCTCGGGATGGAATCAGGAACAAGAAGCTGCCGACTCCGGAGAGGCGAGACTCGAGTGGTAGGAGGCTGGGGAACTCGTCCTCCTAGATGTGGCCGATCGCCTCTCTCCCGACGCCTCTCCCGCAACCGATTGTCTAGCTTGATGGACAGGGAAACGAGAGAATGTAAATCATGTGGCTCATCACGAGCAGCCAGTTCATCCTTAATGGCTTCATTCAAACCGTTTAGAAATGCTCCTTGAAGTGCCACATTGTTCCACTTGGAGTCCGCTGCCAACGTCCAGAACTCAATAGAGTACTCTGCCACACTGTTAGAACCCTGCCTCAAATTAAAAAGTATCTTGGAGGAATTACCCACATGGTCAGGATGGTCAAAAACAGTCTTCAATTTAGCAGAGAAATCAGCAAAAGTCAATCCAGTCAAAGTTTGATCTGAACACACAGCCTCAGCCCAAACCAGAGCTTTCCCTCTTAACAGCCCCAGAACATAATGTACCTTAGATGAATCAGTAGAAAACGACAGTGGTCTCTGCCGAAAAATCAAGTCACACTGAAGCAAAAATCCCCGGCACTTGTCCAATTCTCCATTGAACGGTTCAGGCGACGTGACAGGGGGTTCCCGACGGAACGAAGCCTGCCTAGTGTCCGAGGAAACAACTTGGGGTGCATCAAACTGGGGGTCAGAGAGAGATGGAGAACTGATAACAGATAATTTAGAGACGTGTGTAGTTAACTGAGTCACCTGGTTCAGCAGTTGATGATTATCTTCCACAAGAGTCCGAATCAACTGGTCATGCTGTCCTAGCAACGTTCCTTGAGCCTGGATAGCTTGTTGGAAGCTGTCTTTGTTTGCCCCGTGCTGTTTCTCTGTTGGGTCCATGGCCAGATCGTTCTGTTAAGGCTATGGTTCAACCCAGCACTCAGAGAAACCAACACGACAAAGGGAGTGGAAGAAACAAAAATATTTTAATAAAAGTTCAAATTGTCTTAGTCCAAAAACAACTGAAGTAAAGGAACAGAGTGGGCTAGTCGGCTCCGGAGGAAGGAGAGGCTGAGGCAGGCAGGCAGGCAGGCAGGCAGGCAGGCAGGCAGACCGACAGGCAGGAAGGCAGGCAGGTTGGGAGGTATGTCCGAACTGAAGACAAAACAAACGACAGTTTAAGGAGAGTGGAGAGCCAGGCTGAAGACAAAGACAAAATAACTATACTGGTGAGCCAAGTTACCGCTCTGGTAAGAACAACGATCTGGCGCCGGTGGAGAGCCATGCCCAGGAATAAGTAGTGCAGGTTGATGAGAGAATAGGATGCAGCTGCGTAGGCAGGAATCACTGGAAACAACCCGCAGCTGCACAGGAGAGGACGATCCTGAGCACGCCCCCTGCTCCACTCCAGACACACCCACATAAAGGGGACAAACACACATACAACAGAAAAAGAGGGGACAAAACAAGGAGGAAGGGAAACAGAAAAGGGAGAGACAAGCTGCCCACATAACACTGTCACGGAACATCCAACAGTGGGATGGCTTGGAGGTTGGCGGGAAGTGTACTGTGGCAGGCAGGATAAGGGAAGAGCTTCTGCTTTTAGTGCCTCGAGTTCCTTGCCCTCTGATTGGAGGAGAAAATGGAATCCCTCCTCGTATGCTCAGGTAGGCATAAAGTCGAGTTCTGGAGGGCGTTCCGAGTGAAACTCGCCACTGTATAACATCTACAATGTTTTTACTTGATATAGGCTGATATAGTTTGAAGTTTTATTTGTGTCATGCACAGGTAAAGTGAAATGCTTAACTTGCAAGCCCTTCCCAACAACACAGTATTCAAAATCAAAATGGTACAGTGGGGGAAAAAAGTATTTAGTCAGCCACCAATTGTGCAAGTTCTCCCACTTAAAAAGATGAGAGAGGCCTGTAATTTTCATCATAGGTACACGTCAACTATGACAGACAAAATGAGAAGAAAAAAAATCCAGAAAATCACATTGTAGGATTTTTAATGAATTGATTTGCAAATTATGGTGGAAAATAAGTATTTGGTCAGTAACAAAAGTTTCTCAATACTTTGTTATATACCCTTTGTTGGCAATGACACAGGTCAAACGTTTTCTGTAAGTCTTCACAAGGTTTTCACACACTGTTGCTGGTATTTTGGCCCATTCCTCCATGCAGATCTCCTCTAAAGCAGTGATGTTTTGGGGCTGTCGCTGGGCAACATGGACTTTCAACTCCCTCCAAAGATTTTCTATGGGGTTGAGATCTGGAGACTGGCTAGGCCACTCCAGGACCTTGAAATGCTTCTTACGAAGCCACTCCTTCGTTGCCCGGGCGGTGTGTTTGGGATCATTGTCATGCTGAAAGACCCAGCCACGTTTCATCTTCAATGCCCTTGCTGATGGAAGGAGGTTTTCACTCCAAATCTCACGATACATGGCCCCATTCATTCTTTCCTTTACACGGATCAGTCGTCCTGGTCCCTTTGCAGAAAAACAGCCCCAAAGAATGATGTTTCCACCCCCATGCTTCACAGTAGGTATGGTGTTCTTTGGATGCAACTCAGCATTCTTTGTCCTCCAAACACGACGAGTTGAGGTTTTACCAAAAAGTTCTATTTTGGTTTCATCTGACCATATGACATTCTCCCAATCCTCTTCTGGATCATCCAAATGCACTCTAGCAAACTTCAGATGGGCCTGGACATGTCCTGGCTTAAGCAGCGGGACACGTCTGGCACTGCAGGATTTGAGTCCCTGGCGGCGTAGTGTGTTACTGATGGTAGGCTTTGTTACTTTGGTCCCAGCTCTCTGCAGGTCATTCACTAGGTCCCCCTGTGTGGTTCTGCTCACCGGTCTTGTGATCATTTTGACCCCACGGGGTGAGATCTTGCGTGGAGCCCCAGATCGAGGGAGATTATCAGTGGTCTTGTATGTCTTCCATTTCCTAATAATTGCTCCCACAGTTGATTTCTTCAAACCAAGCTGCTTACCTATTGCAGATTCAGTCTTCCCAGCCTGCTGCAGGTCTACAGTTTTGTTTCTGGTGTCCTTTTGACAGCTCTTTGGTCTTGGCCATAGTGGAGTTTGGAGTGTGACTGTTTGAGGTTGTGGACAGGTGTCTTTTATATTGATAACAAGTTCAAACAGGTGCCATTAATACAGGTAACGAGTGGAGGACAGAGGAGCCTCTTAAAGAAGAAGTTACAGGTCTGTGAGAGCCAGAAATCTTGCTTGTTTGTAGGTGACCAAATACTTATTTTCCACCATAATTTGCAAATAAATTCATAAAAAATCCTACAATGTGATTTTCTGGAGAAAAGAAATCTCATTTTGTCTGTCATAGTTGACGTGTACCTATGATGAAAATTACAGGCCTCTCTCATCTTTTTAAGTGGGAGAACTTGCACAATTGGTGGCTGACGAAATACTTTTTTCCCCCACTGTAGGTCAGTATTGTGGGGTAAATACAATGTTATTGATCCATCATCAGTTCTCTCATATCACAACCATTAAACTCTGTAACTGTTTTAAAATCACCATTGGCCTCATGGTGAAATCCCTGAGCAGTTTGCTTCCTCTCTGGCAATTGAGTTAGGAAGGACACCTGTATCGTTGTAGTGACTGGGTGTTTTTATACACCATCCAAACCTAATTAATAACTTCACCATGCTCAAAGGGATACTCAGTCTCTGTTTTTTTTTTGTCTACCAATCGGTGCCCTTCTTTGCGAGGCATTGAAAAACCTCCCTGGTCTTTGTGGTTGAATCTGAGCTTGAAATTCACTACTCGATTGAGGGACCTTACAGATAATTGTGTGTGTGGGGTACAGAGATGGGGTAGTCATTCAAAAATCACATTAACCACTTTTATTTAACACAGAATGAGTCCATGCAACTTATTGTGATTTTGTTAAGCACATTTTTACTCTTGAACTTATTTAAGCTTGCCATAACAAAGTGGTTGAATACTTATTGACTCAAGACATTTCAGCTTTTCATTTTTTATTAATTTGTACAAAATTCTAAAAACAAAATTCCATCAGTGACACAAAATCTCAATTTAATACATGTTAAATTCAGGCTGTGAAACAACAATGTGGAAAAAGTAAAGGGGTGTGAATACTTTTTGAAGGCACTGAACAAAAATATAAACGCATGTAGAAATGTAAAGTGTTGGTCCCATGTTTCATGAGCTGAAAGATCCCAGAAATTTTCCATAGGCACAAAAAGCTAATTTCTCTCAAATTTTGACCACAAATTTGTTTACATCCCTGTTAGTGAGCATTTCTCATTTGAACAAGGGGTGGGGGAATTGGATGAAAAATGTAACGGCACATTGCCTTGGCTGAGTCGCTCAAACCTTTTTTGTTTCGGTACATTTCAGCGAGTAACCACATAGATTTATTCACATTGCTGGACTATGAGGATTAAGACAGTAATGTATTTGCATGGCTGAAAACATCTCTCGTTATGTCAAAGCACATTACAACAAAATTATGATATTCTCATTCCTATCATAGATGTAATAACCCTAATCACATAGCTGCTAAAATAATCCATCCACCTGACAGGTGTGGCATATCAAGAAGCTGATTAAACAGCATGATCATTACACAGGTGCACCTTGTGCTGGGGAAAATAAAAAGCCACTCTAAAATGTGCAGTTTTGTCACACAACACAATACCACAGATGTCTCAAGTTTTGAGGGAGCGTGCAATTGGCATCATGACTGCAGGAATGTCCACCAGAGCTGTTGCCAGAGAATTGAATGTTAATTTCTCTACTATAAGCCGCCTCCAACGTCATTTTAGAGAATTTGGCAGTACATCCAACCGGCCTCACAACCGCAGACCACGCGTAACCACGCCAGCCCAGGACCTCCACATCCGGCTGCTTCACCTGCGGGATCATCTGAGGGGGTGCTGAAAAGTATTTTGGTTTGTAATAACGCCATTTTGTGGGGAGAAACTCATTCTGATTGGCTGGGCCTGGCTCCCCAGTCATGTGAAATCCATAGACTAGGGTCTAATTAATTTATTTCAATTGACTGATTTCCTTATATGAACTGTAACTCAGTAAAATCTTTGAAATTGTTGCATGTTGCATTTATATTTTTGTTAAGTATAGTATATACAGGGTCAGTGCCAGTACCAAATGTACAATGTGCAGGGATTATGGAGTAGTTGAGGTACATGTAGGCAGGGAGAGGTGACTGGTAGCAGGATTAATAATAATAATAATAATAATAATAAGCAATATGGCAGCAGCATAAGTGGTGTGTGTGGGTGTTATTGTGAGTGTGTGAGAGACTGGTAGCAGGAATATATAAATACTTATGGTAATATCCTTATGGTAATATAATGTATAAACATGTAAACAGGAGTAATAGTGACCAGTAGCAGGATAAATAGCTAGATACTAATGGCAATTAATAAACAGTGAACATCAGCAGAATGGTAGTAATAAATATAATAATTTAGCAGCAGCGTATATGTGAGGGGTGTGTGCGTGCAAGTGTAAGTGTGTGACGTCAGTAGTGTGTGTGTGAGTAACATTATTTGAGTAACTGTGGGTTTATGACTCGTGACAGTTGGCATCATGGCAATATAGTCTTCACTTGATTACAGGTCTCCTGCTGCGCCCCCCTCTTCTGTGGTTTCTACAGCAACCCATGCCTCACAACCTGCCACTAGCTCCTTACCCCTCCCCTCAACTCGCCACCCTGCCCGTGCACGCACCACAGCTGCCCGCATGAGACATCTGTATATCCTTGGGGGTACACTGAAGGTGATATGCACACCATACATTTTACTTGCTCGGTTATTTTACATGAATCAATACCCTGTGCATTAGAAAACAGGACATAGAAGAGGAAGCAACTTTCAAGTACTGGTATCCATTCTTGAATCCTGATCAGTTTATTTCTACAAGACGAGAATATGGAAGTAACAGAGAAAAAACACAACCATAAGAGAATGGAACCTGCAAAAAAATAGACGAGAAAAACATGGAAGGAAGTGTTGTTAAGCCTGAAGCACCCCAGATAGTTGTGCCATTGGCACTGGAGGAAGAGTCCAGTGAGGATTCACTCTCAGATTTTGAGTGGGAAGAGGAAGCAGAGAAACTCTGCTCGTGGATAAGGCAGCTTGCTCTGGACGATATGGACAATGTGATGCCCACCTGAACTAGAACTTCAACTGGAGCAAGACTAAAGGATACAGAACTAAAATAACTATGGGTAGAATTACCCTGTTCCACTCGAATGTGTGTGTTAGTTTTTTATTTTCTTTGCACACAAATCGTATAAAGTATTCTTGTGTAATACAGTGTGTGACTGTGTGTTCTATTGCCTCTAGCTGAGGCCTGTGTATTACAGGTGGTAGAGCAGTAGCCTCTGCACCATAAGACTGTAAAATCGATGCTGTCCGCTGTTCTCTCTCCCGCTGCCACACTTTGGTGGGATTATTATTGTGTCATGGGTGCTGGAGAAGTACGTGCCCCCTGCTAACAGGTTGGGTTTTGTGTACGGGGACACTTCTTGGGGAATAGGCTACTGTTCGTTTAAGCATTCTACTGCTTCTACCCGAGACCTGGGCTTTCACGGTACATGTGGTAGAGCGTGTCCCTCTGCACAGGAAGAAATCGAGCCCCCTGTCAGCTGGTCTCTCTCCTGCTAAATTAAAAATATGTTCTTATCTCAAAAGGCATCATCAAATTGCAGGCAAGAGAGAAGATCGAGGGATATCAACTGTAAGAATAAAGAGTGTCATGATTTGACCAAGAAGTAGAAGTGGTCAATCACGTGCAAATATGTAGTCGTAAAGTTAACCTGTAGTGTAACAAGCCAAGGGTTTAATACATGGCTAAATATAGATGTAAAATAACAGTATCTTGCTAATTAATGGCAGCAGCATTTAAAGTTCTCGCAGTTTGTTGTTGATTTTTTGAGACACAATGAACCGACACATGAACAAATTAAGCTCACTAAACCAGTCTTTCAAATGGTATGCAAAGCAAACAGACGCGGTGTTGAGTCCCTGATCGTGGCCTGCCTGCAATTACCAGTTGGGTTTCCAGACTTCTTCCGCATTTTCCTACGACTATCGGGCTGTGACGTGAATGCTGACGGCGGCCTTGGGTGCTGGCGGAGCTGGGGGCTGTAGCGATTCTGAGTATCAGTGGAGCTTCGAAAGTCTCGGCCCCTCCCTCCCTGCGCCTCAGCGGCCCGCCCAGCTAGCGCAAACTCCCGATTGAATCCTGCCCGAGTCTGGGGAAACCGGACGGCCTGGAAATCGAGCGACGGAGAGAGGCCAACCCGTACTACAAAATCTGGTAAGCAGGTTATCTTGCGCTTTTTTATGTGCACGGAGCATATGAAATGCCTTGCATATGTGATTGCATTTACATTATTCTATTTTTCTATCTGACAAACGGAGAAGCGTACGAGGAGTTGGGCCTTTCTTGCTTATTTGGGCCCAGGCCTCAAGCAGGCCACTATTACGGCCTAGAAAATACGGGAGGGGATTTTTCTAAACATCGGTAACGTTAGTCTGCTGGTCAGATACCCCCACAAATTACAATAGTAGCCACCATGTTCAAATATGATATTGTGCATGCATTATTATGCATTAGTGGCCAAAATGTTTGTCCAGTGATCTCCAACACAAAATGGCGTACCTCTGTTTTTGAAAACACTGAAGGAAATGGGCGTTAGCTAGGCAGGCTAGCCGCCATAGTTACCTAGCAATAAACATTTCAGATGGCTCGCTATCTAAATGTATTGATATTGACTATCGGATGGATGTGTGCGCTCTGTCATGAAACTCATGTTTACATTGATGTTAGTTAACTAAAGCTGCCTCTTCACATCTTTTTTTTAAACAACATTGACCACATTTAGCTAGACGATCTACTATTTGATTGATGTTAGCTATGACGTAACCATTTTACTACGACAGACAGATAATTTGGTGAAATTTCCTCATTTTGTTTGCTTGCAGACCTTTTGTCTTAAATGTTGGCTTCTTGCGTAAATAGACATTATACCAGTCGTTTTTGTACTGAGTTTGTTCCTATTTTCATGTAAGGCTAGCTAAAGGTTTTGAGTGTGATCAGCTCATTTTGCATCTGTCCGGTGAGCGTCATGCAGCAGCACCGCCTGTGTCGCGCTCCCACACTTGTGCGCCACACCTGCTGTCAGATTTGACCAAGGGGTGGGGGAATTGGATAAAAAATGTAACGGCACATTGCCTTGGCTGAGTCGCTCGAAACATTTTTGGTTTCGGTACATTTCGGCGAGTAACCACATAGATTTTTTCACATTGCTGGACTATGAGGATTACGACAGTAATGTATTTGCTTGGCTGAAAACATCTCTCGTTATGTCATTTACATTTTTGTCATTTAGCAGACGCTCTTATCCAGAGCGACTTACAGGTAGTGAGTGCATACATTTTTTTTCATACTGGCCACCCGTGGGAATCTAACCCACAACCCTGGCGTTGCAAGCGCCATGCTCTACCAACTGAGCTACACGGGGCCCATGTCAAAGCACATTACAACAAAATGATGATATTCTCATTTTTATCATAGATGTAAAAACCCTAATCACATAGCTGCCTATACCCTTCCTCCTTTTGGTTTAGGCAGTGGGCCAAGTAATATAGCTAGCTAGCTTAGGTTTGCCCCAAATAAGACCAATATAATTGGTGTCTAGACAGATTGGGACATGGCTACATTTCACAGGATGTGAAGTACATGTGCTTAATGATATCCGTTACATTGTACCAAGATTGTTTCTTGTTAGAGAGAAAAATATGTTTGAGATTTAGGATTTGAATATGGTAGACTAGGGGCGCAACTTTGGTTTAAGAAGTGGGGGGAGGGGGGGGGGGGGGGGGGGGGGGGGGGGGGCATTACCTGGAGGGGGGACCTCCCTCTGGATTTTTGGGGCATCTAAAGCTAATTTCCTGTATTTCTACCAGGGCTGTCCCTGACACACACAACAAATCTTGGTCGACCAAGAGTAGCCTTTTCTTTCGACCAATCGATTTGGTCGTAAATTTAATGTGTATTTTTCCATATACAGACACACCCTCCCAGTGTGTTTTAATAAAATTGACTATATGTAGTCTACTGAACTTGTCTGATGCTTTAAGCACACTGTTTGATTAAATAATTAAGACACACAAATGACTCAAGGGAGCCAGAGATCAAGATAGCCTAACCAGAAGAAAAAAAAACTGTTCCCGACCCCCTCCCCCCCTGGTCCCGCTGCTGCTGGCCTTACCAGATTTTGCCGATACGCTCCTGAAGTTGCCGGTAATAGACTACACCGGTGGTCAGCAACTTTTTCCATTTGTAGTGCCATTTTAGCTTACAATTTCTATGATTTTCATATGCACATTTTTGTGGAACAGTTTCATTTAATTTATAATAGTCTTTGGATCTCAAAATCATTGTTTGTAGTTAATTGACATTCTATCTAAATCTAATTGATAAAAATAAATATCCTATAAATTACATTGGCAATGAATGGCTTTTCTGCAAAGAACTTGAAACATTGTATCAACTGGGTGGCCCAGAAACTCCTGCTAGCAAACTTGAAACATTGTATAAAATATTCTGGGCCCTCCAGTTTCCTGCGCCAATGAGCTCGGGACAGACACAGTTGTAGGCTATTTGTGCAAGGGATAAGAAGTAATATGAAGTATTTTTTGACGTTTCCACTGGATCAGAGCATTCCATTTTTCCATTTCATGCCGAGTGGTTATCGAAAGGGAGAGAGCTGGAAATATTGTTCAAATACTTTGAGGAACTATATCATTCTCAATTGATTATAAAGACAGACTTCGTTTACTTGCTGTTTGAGGTGAAAAATTACTTTGAGAAGCTCCACAGCTCATTAGTGGTGGTGAGTTAAGGCAATCAGAAATACTCAGACATCCCCAAATGGGCACATTTTATAGGCCTACAGTTGTGCGCAGGCCAAGTAGACTAGTCCTACTTCTATATGCGTAATCGGGTGTGCATCCTTACTCAACATTGACAAACAGGAGCGTTTCGAACAAAAGACAATAAATAAATTGACAAAACTCGTAAATGGAATAAAATAAACAAAAACGTGTTTCTCAAGTGTAGCATAAGTTGTGAGTTCTGCAAAACACATGTCCATTCCGACAATGAGAACGGTAAATTACTAATAATAATAGTATATTGGATGCATTAACAGAGATTAGCATAACCAAACAAACATTGCAGAATAGAAATTATGGGAATTAACGGTAAATGTAGGCTACTACTGGTGATGATATATGTAATGGGGAATTGATAGACACAGCAAACAATGCACACAATGAAATTATGAAACAATGAATACCCACAAAATGGCGGGAGAGAGCAGCGCATTCTGGAGAGAGATGTGCCTTGTGCATCTGAGCCACAATCCCCATATTCTTGGACCGTGGCATCCCTGTGGCCTCCAATGGATTAGTCCACTGAGACGGGCGCAAATCAGACAGGTGCAAATCAGACAGGTGTTTCGTGTGCCATGAAAAAAATTATCTATTTGCGACTGCTCGACAAAAGAAAAACATTGTTTTCAATACAGACCTGTACTGTCATACAGTATTCCACATAAGGCACCCAGACCTTATGAAAGTTGCACAGTATACACTTAATCTTGTAATAAATCAATTTTAGTGATACATAACTTGACATTTCTGCCATCCATTGTGACATTGTGGGAGGATAACCAACCTTCCAATTAATGGCAATGCATTTCTTAGCTGCTATAAATGAACATGACTGGGCATTCAAACATATCTATCCATTCATCATCATCGATAGTGTTTCCCAGGTCTTCCTCAGATTTTTGCTTGATGTGTTTTGTGTCATAGAGAAAAGCCTCTTATCAACTCTTGATACTGTTTGGAAATCAACTTGAGGTTTGTCAGACTGCCTTAAAGTAGTTTAAATCTATGAAGCTTCTTGCTTGTCCAGTGTTTGCTGCACAGAGAAAATAAAGTGTTGTATCTGCAAAAGTTCACCTCAGCGCCGTCACAGACTGGTCTTCCCTGTCTGCCTGACCCTGATGTGACCCCTGTCACCATCTGATCCTGCTCAGATGAGGCATGACAAAGAAGTACCTTGGTGTACATTTATACATTATATTATCCAAGAATATAATCAATGGTTCAATAATTGAAATTAACATTATTCCCAGATCCCAGACTGTACCCTACCCATCAACTCAAGATGGAACTTTGTATCATTCACTGATTGTTATAATATAATGCAAAATTCACCTGAGCTCCGTAGACTGGTCTTCCCTGGCTGTCTGACCCTGCTGGGACACCTGTCACCATCTGATCCTGCTAAGACATGATGAGCATAGTGTTGTGTACTGACTGTGCACCATGACAGTGTAGCCTGTAGAGCTGTTTATACCGCGTCAGAGAAAAGTAGGGAATTAGCTAGGGAAACTGACAGATCAATAATGTTATATTGCTATACTGACTAATAAAAACTAACATTGCGCTGTCAAAAAACGTCAGAATATCGGTCCTCATTCGTTTGGCCACTGGTTTCATCGTTTGATTCAGGTCTGGTGTGATTGAGGCAAAAATAATAGATCAAGTTAGTGAGCTGGCTAGCTAAAGTTAGCCAACTTTTGACTAGCTCTAATTGTACATCAACTGGCGAAAACTAGCCAAGTTAATTGACTTCGGTTGAAACGGGACAAAAAAGGCTGCAAAACATTTCCATACACACAACAGCTGTTAGATGCTACTACCTGACAGATAGCTAGAGCTGAACTGGCTGTGGTAGCTACTAGCTAGCTAGTTCATTCAGACAGAACTTCAGTGGAGAGGGATGAAACATGTCATGTTACATCCTACCCGACCGCTCTGAGGCGTCCACATGGTCCTAAAGCACATGGATGCCGCTTTTTGTATCACACAACAATGTTTAAACTGTGTTGGACAAAAATGCAATTTTAGAATGGGGGGGGTCATGTCCCACCCTGTCCCCAGTGAAAGTTGCGCCCCTGTGGAAGACTCACATTTTGGTTGGTCATTAGGCCTATGTGACTGATTTGACTGGTAAATTCTTGCCTCCAGTGCTGCACTGACCAATGAGGTGTAAGGACAATGGATGAGGACGAGACCAGGCTGGCACTACATTCCCAAGAGCCTAAAATCATTCTCCATGGGTCAGGTAATAGCTACATTTTTTTTGCACATTCAACTAATTCCCTGTACTGTTCTTTGTTCTGCACAAAAATGTAACATTTCTTCAAAGCTTTTTTTGTTGTTGTCTAAGAGTGCATGAATGGGTCTTGTGCAGTATGTTTATGTAGGCCTATGCTAAAGATATCCAACTGTTCCTGTGTTGATGTGTTCCAGATGAAGGCGGTGCTGCAGGGGAGGAGTTTGTGGTGGAGTTGCAGGAGACGATGCTGGTGTCGGAGGGGGAGGGGGAGGGGGAGGGAATGGCGGTGCATGGATTCGCTCCAGACGAGCTGGTGATCCAGGATGCTGTTGAGGACGTGGTGTCTGAGTATGTGCACTGCGATGAGGACGAGGAGGTTGCTGTGGAGACGTGTGTGATGTCACTGGAGGGGGAGGACGAAGGCGTTGCCATGGGGGACATCCCTGAGGATGTGATTGTCGCAGACGGGCATACCCAGGATGAACTGGACCCAGAGCAAGACACAGACGGCTGTGGTGACTACCTGATGATCTCCTGTGAGTACCAGGCTGCTTCTCTCCTCTCCAGTTCTACATCAATACCACTGTCACCTGGCCTCTTATAAAGAAAACATTGCAGTTAAACTAATGACCAGTAGTGAATGGATCTCTCACTCTGTCTGTCTCTTTTCATCTCCTTCCAGTGGATGAGGCAGGCAAGATGGTGTCAGACGATGGTACAGAGGTGACTGTGGAGGGAGCCGTGGAGGACCAGGAGGTGGAGAAGGATGAGGATGGCCAGGAGGTGATCAAGGTGTACATCTTCAAGGCAGACTCTGGGGAGGATGACCTGGGTAAGGAGACATTTGAATAATGTTTAATACCCTAAGAAAGAGGGATTCTATAACCTATAGTAGTTGATCACCAAGAAGTATTATATCAGTGTGTGGTTGTCTGTGTAGGAGAAACAGTGGACATCAGTGATGGAGACACAGAGGACGTGGCACTGACGGACTCTACAGGCCGAACGCTTCGAGAGAAGATGGTGTACATGTCTCAGGGGGGCCATGGTAAGAAATACATTCTGTGTGTGTGTGTGTGTGTGTTTTACGGTTGTGTTGTAACTAGTATGTTCCCCTGCAGGTTCATCAAAGATATCTGATGAGGTTTATATGGAGGTGGTGGTGGGGGGTGAGGAACCAGTGACCCACGAGCGGTCGTACGACGGCACGGCTCTCAGCAAGGACTTCATGCCTGTGGCCTGGGCAGCCACGTATGGTCAGTAACACACTATTTATATACAAGCATACAGTTTAACAAGGCAGAGAATGTCTTCTTGCTCTCCTGTCCTCTGTAGCGATAGGTACAGTGAGGGGGAAAAAGTATTTGATCCCCTGCTGATTTTGTACATTTGCTCACTTACAAAGAAATGATCAGTCTATATATTTTTAATGGTAGGTTTATTTGAACAGTGAGAGACAGAATAACAACAAAATAATCCAGAAAAACGCATGTCAAAAATGTTATAAATTGATTTGCATTTTAATGAGGGAAATAAGTATTTGACCCCCTCTCAATCAGAAAGATTTCTGGCTCCAAGGTGTCTTTTATACAGGTAAAGAGCTGAGATTAGGAGCACACTCTTAAAGGGAGTGCTCCTAATCTCAGTTTGTTACCTGTATAAAAGACACCTGTCCACAGAAGCAATCAATCAATCAGATTCCAAACTCTCCACCATGGCCAAGACCAAAGAGCTCTCCAAGGATGTCAGGGACAAGATTGTAGACCTACACAAGGCTGGAATGGGCTACAAGTTGGTGCGATTATTCGCAAATGGAAGAAACACAAAATCACTGTCAATCTCCCTCGGTCTGGGGCTCCATGCAAGATCTCACCTCGTAGAGTTGCAATGATCATGAGAACGGTGAGGAATCAGCCCAGAACTACATGGGAGGATCTTGTCAATGATCTCAAGGCAGCTGGGACCATAGTCACCAAGAAAACAATTGGTAACACTACGCCGTGAAGGACTGAAATCCTGCAGCGCCCGCAAGGTCCCCCTGCTCAAGAAAGCACATATACATGCCCGTCTGAAGTTTGCCAATGAACATCTGAATGATTCAGAGGAGAACTAGGTGAAAGTGTTGTGGTCAGATGAGACCAAAATTGAGCTCTTTGGCATCAACTCAACTCGCCGTGTTTGGAGGAGGAGGAATGCTGCATATGACCCCAAGAACACCATCCCCACCGTCAAACATGGAGGTGGAAACATTATGCTTTGGGGGTGTTTTTCTGCTAAGGGGACAGGACAACTTCACCGCATCAAAGGGACGATGGACGGGGCCATGTACCGTCAAATCTTGGGTGAGAACCTCCTTCCCTCAGCCAGGGCATTGAAAATGGGTCGTGGATGGGTATTCCAGCATGACAATGACCCAAAACACACGGCCAAGGCAACAAAGGAGTGGCTCAAGAAGAAGCACATTAAGGTCCTGGAGTGGCCTAGCCAGTCTCCAGACCTTAATCCCATATAAATTCTGTGGAGGGAGCTGAAGGTTCGAGTTGCCAAACGTCAGCCTCGAAACCTTAATGACTTGGAGAAGATCTGCAAAGAGGAGTGGGACAAAATCCCTCCTGAGATGTGTGCAAACCTGGTGGCCAACTACCAGAAACGTCTGACCTCTGTGATTGCCAACAAGGGTTTTGCCACCAAGTACTAAGTCATGTTTTGCAGAGGGGTCAAATACTTATTTCCCTCATTAAAATGCAAATCAATTTATAACATTTTTGACATGCGTTTTTCTGGATTTTTTTGTTGTTTTGTCTGTCTCTCACTGTTCAAATAAACCTACCATTAAAATTATAGACTGATCATGTCTTTGTCAGTGGGCAAACGTACAAAATCAGCAGGGGATCAAATACTTTTTCCCTCACTGTAACTCTGCTCTAGCAGGGGTGAGAGAAGGTGTGCATTTGCATTGAATGTTTGCTGTGTGATTCCAGGTTCTGAGGACAGTGAGAGCTGTGAGAACCGAAACGGTGCTGCCAGTGCTCTGCTGCACATTGACGAATCAGACGGAGTGGACAAGGTCAACAGGCAACGGAACAAGAGAACAAGGGCTGAGCCTCGCCAGGTCCAGACAGGTATGCAACTGTCAGATGGGACAAAAAAACTGTCTGGTACTGATTCTATGACTGCAGGTCACTTATAATGTTTGCCAAACACACTGCACAGGCTTTCACATTTAATTTCTGAATACAAGACCGTCTTGTTTTTGTACCGTCAAGTGATATCTGGGAGTCATGAGCTTTGTATCTATCCTAATTTTCTTCTCTCTCGCCGTTTCCCATCCTAGCCATCATCATTGGTCCGTATGGCCAGCCTCTGACAGTATACCCCTGCGTGCTCTGTGGCAAGAAGTTCAAGTCGCGAGGCTTCCTGAAGCGCCACACCAAAAACCACCACCAGGATGTCCTTAGCAGGAAAAAGTACCAGTGCACGGACTGTGACTTCACCACCAACAAGAAGGCCAGCCTTCATAACCACATGGAGGTGCACACGCTGAGCAACAAGGCTCCGTTTGAGTGTGAGGTGTGTGGCAAGGAGTTCCACCAGCAGGCGGCGCTGTTCTCCCATCGACTGCAGCACCACCACCGTGAGCCCAAGAGCCCGGTGCCTTCACAGGCCAACAAGATGCACAAGTGCAAGTTCTGTGACTACGAGACGGCTGAACAAGGACTGCTCAACCGCCACTTGCTGGCCGTCCATAGTAAGAGCTTCCCCCACATCTGTGTGGAGTGTGGCAAGGGCTTCCGGCACCCCTCCGAACTGAAGAAACACATGCGCACACACACCGGCGAGAAGCCTTACTCTTGCCTCTACTGCGACTACAAGTCGGCTGATTCCTCCAACCTGAAGACGCATGTCAAGACCAAGCACAGCAAAGAGATGCCCTTCAAGTGTGAACGCTGCTTCCAGACCTTTGCTGAGGAGGAGGAGTTGCTGCAGCATGGACTGACGCACGAGGAGGCCAAAACCCACCAGTGTGCCCACTGTGAACACAAGAGCTCCAACTCCAGTGACCTGAAGCGCCACATCATATCGGTGCACACCAAGGACTACCCCCACAAATGTGCCGTCTGCGATAAAGGCTTCCACCGGCCGTCTGAACTGAAGAAGCACTCGGCGTCGCACCGTGCCAAGAAACTGCACCAGTGCCGGCACTGCAACTTCAAGATCGCAGACCCCTTTGTGCTCAGTCGCCATATCCTGTCGGTTCACACCAAGGAGCAACAGGCCTCTCCTGAAAAGAACGGGGCCAAAAGGACCTTATTGGGGCCTTCCCCAGCCTCTGCCTCTGCCAGTGCACCGGTGGCAAAGAAGCAGGTTTTGGTGCCTGGTGCTAGTTCTAGTGCTGCGGGCTTGGCCACAGGGCCCAGGGAGAGGAGGGTGTACCAGTGTCAGTACTGTGATTACAGCAGTGGGGATGCCTCAGGCTTCAAGCGCCATGTGATCTCCATCCACACAAAAGACTACCCCCACCGCTGTGAGATCTGCTCTAAAGGCTTCCGCAGGCCCTCAGAGAAGAACCAGCATATTGCACGCCACCACAAGGACTTGGTGCAGGCAGAGTGACCCTGGCACTGCCCAGTCCTCATACCACCAGAACAACACTAATGCAACCACCACACCGTAATCAATTGTATGTATGTGTGTGTGTGTGTATACTGCATTAACAGGGAACATCTATTATTTTTACCGCAATGACTCTCAAGCCAACTTTCCTGCAACTGAAAATGAATTTAAATGTACATATACCGGTGAAAGGCCTATGGAATAAGGTGACAAAGCCCTGTACAGACTTGCACTTTATCTGCATGTCCCCCTGCTGGTGACAGTATTGCATGGCAGAATGTGCAAGAGTCTCGGGTCTCTGAGGTCTTTGTAGAATCATCGTTTTTACTCCACAGCCACAATCAGTTCTTTATTAAAGTGGCGATTTTTAAGCCTACTTTAACTTGGCACACGACTAAGATAAAATATGATCTACAAGCTGTTTGTATTCACACAATAAAATGGACACTCACCTGCTGAGAGAAAAAGCAGATCTACTGAGCAGAGTAGTCGAGATGAACTCAATTCCTAATAGCACTTGCCACCAATTTATTTTAAGAATTATGAATGCAGTAATCATGAACTCATGAATTATACCTGATGCTTTGAACGCTGAGACACGAAGAGTATGTGTGTTGTATGTAGTTGAGTTCTTGCTTGTATGTATGCCTGTTGTGAGAGATGTCAGTTAATGTATCTATTGTGCTTCCTGGTAGTCTGAACCAACATCTCCCTGTTGTCTTATCTTTGGTATTCTGAGGAGAACTGTCTGTCCGGTCATGTACAGTGTCTGGAGAAGGAGTTGACTGCATCATAGCAAATAGCCAAGGCCGTTGTAAGGCTTCAGAGAAGGTTTCTTAGTTGATTCACTTCTTAACACAGTGAGATACTACATGTGGCTGACCATGCCATCGGGGTAGGGGGATCTAACATACAGGTAAGCAGTATCATTTAATGAACTCCATCCCATAAACCCCTCTTCATACACATTATTTTACCCCTAATAAGCTTGATTATCAGACACCTGACTGAAGTGTGATGCAACGCCAGCAAGGCCTTCAGAGTGAGGATGCACAATATCTGGTACTGCTGATTCATAACCACAACATGCTACTTTACGCGCTCCTCGCCTCCTCAAAACCCATTGGATGAGAGTGCCAGAGGTCCGTCCCCTCTAACCTTCTCCTTCAATGGGTTTTGAGAAGGAGAGAGGATGCGAGGAGTATGCGATTTGAGATTCTCCCATCAATTTATGTCAGTGTCCAGTGAGCGGTATTAGTTCCCTGAAGAGAGATGTAACTCATAAAGACTGGTGGTATATTTGTACTCTGGCTTCGACAGTTACTTCCCCTGTGATAATTTTTAGTTTTTATATTTATTTCATCATCATGAAATTTGTTGTATAGTTCAGTGTAACTAGAATTCTATGGGACGTAAATTATTGTTTTGTACACGAATCTGTAAAAAGTGTGTAGATGTAAACACTTAAACAAAAGGAGGAATCAGAACTGTGTTGTTATGGATGTACTTGACGTATTTGTTAAAAAAAGCTATGAAAAAAGTTAATAAAAGCAAAGTATTTTACCTGCATGTTTGTCTTTTTAATAATTGACCAACATGTACAGTGCCTTCAGAAAGTATTCATACCCCTTGACTTATTCCACATTTTGTTGTGTTACAGCCTGAATTCAAAATGGATTAAATGTTTTTTCTCACCTATCTGCACACAATACCCCATAATGACAAAGTGAAAACATGTTTTTAGATATTTTTGGAAATGAAATACAGAAATATCTCATTTAGATAAGTATTCACACCCCTGAGTCAAAACATGTTACAATCACCTTTGGCAGCGATTACAGCTGTGAGTCTTTCTTGGTACGTTTCTAAGAGCTTTGCACACCTGGATTGTACAATGTTCGCACATTATTCTTTTTAAAATTCTTTAATCTCTGTCAAGTTGGTTGTTGATCATTGCGAGACAGCCATTTTCAATTCTTGCCATATATTTTCAAGCTGATTTTAAGTCAAAACTGTAACTAGGCCACTCAGGAACATTCATTGTCATCTTGGTAAGCATTTGACCTTGTGTTTTAGGTTATTGACCTGCTAAAATGTGAATTTGTCTCCCAGTGTCTGTTGGAAAGCAGACTGAACCAGGTTTTCCTCTAGGATTTTGTCTGTGCTTAGCTCTATTCCATTTATTTGTATCCTAAACAACTCCCTAGTCCTTGCCAATAACAAGCATGCCCATAACATGATGCAGCCACCACCATGCTTGGAAAATATGAAGAGTGGTACTCTGTGATGTGTTGGATTTGCCCCAAACATAACATTTTGTATTCAGGACATGAAGTTCATTTCTTTGCCACATTTTTTTTTTTTACTTTAGTGCCTTATTGCAAACAGGATGCATGTTTTGGAATATTTTTATTCTGTAGAGGCTATCTTCTTTTCACTCTGTCATTTAGGTTAGTATTGTGGAGTAGCTACAATGTTGTTGATCCATCCTTAGTTTTCTCCTATCACAGCCATTAAACTATTTTACAAATCAAATTTTATTTGTCACATGCGCCGAATATAACCGTGAAATGCTTACTTACAAGCCCTTAACCAACAATGCAGTTCAAGAAATAGAGTTAAGAAAATATTTATTAAATAAACTAAACTAAAAAAGAATAGAAAAAGTAACACAATAAAATAACAATAACGAGGCTATATACAGGGGGTACTGGTACTGATGTGCGGGGGTACAGGTTAGTCGAGGTAATTTGTACATACTGTTTTACTGTTTTAAAGTCACCATTGGCCTCATGGTGAAATCCCTGAGCGGTTTCCTTCCTCTCCGGCAACTGAGTTTGGAAGGACGCCTGTGTCTTTGTTGTGACTGGGTATTTTGATACACCATCCAAAGTGTTATTAATCACTTCACTATGCTCAAAGGAATATTCAATGTCTGCTTTGTTTATTTTTTTGCAATCTACCAATAGGTGCCCTTCTTTGCAAGGCATTGGAAAACTTACCTGGTCTTTGTGGTTGAATCTGTGTTTGAAATTCACTGCTCGACTGAGGGACCTTACAGATAATTGTATGTGTGGGGTACAGAGATGAGGTAGTCATTCAAAAATCATGTTCAACACTATTACTGCACACAGAGTGAGTCCATGGAACTTATTATGTGACCACTTAAGCACATTTCTACTCCTGAACTTATTTAGGCTTGCCATAACAAAGGGGTTGAATACTTATTGACTCAAGACATTTCTAAAAACATATTTCCACTTTGACATTATGGGGTATTGTGTGTAGGCCAGTCAGTGGTGTAAAGTACTTAAGTAAAAATACTTTAAAGTACTACTTAAGTAGTTTTTACGGTTATCTGTACTTTACTATTTATATGTTTGACAACTTTTACTTTTACTTCACTACATTCCTAAAGAAAATAATGTACTTTTTACTCCATACATTTTCCCTGACAGACAAAAGTACTCGTTACATTTTGAATGCTTGGCAGGACAGGAAAATGGTCCAATTCACACACTTATCAAATGAACATCCCTGCTCATCCATATTGCCTCTGATCTGGCGGACTATCTAAACACACATGCTTCGTTTGTAAATGTTTTTGGAGTGTGCCCCTGGCTATCTGTAAATTTACAAACACAAGAAAATAGTGCCATCTGGTTTGCTTAATATAAGGAATTTGAAATTATTTATACTTTTACTTTTATTATTGATACTTAAGTATATTTTAGCAATTACATTTACTTTAGATAATGAAGTATATTTAAATCCAAATACTAATAACTGCAAGGAGTAGGATAACATTTTCCATAGAATGATGGTACTCCAAGGTTGCTTTTAGAGCTGGGTTTACATTAGGGCCTACATGTGATCAATTCAGACTTCTAAAGCAGCTTATATTACTTAGGATCAGAGGTATTAAATACCTGTCATATACAAGAGTAGAATAACTGACAAACTGATAAAGCACCAGGCAGTATTTTATTGGAACAAATCGGGGAAGTGAAAAACTGGGCTTCAGTGGGCAATGTAGCGTAGCTGCAGGTTAAGGCGGAACCTGATGGGTCACCGCAGCTAAAAGTGGTTCCTGGTTGCCACAGTTGCCATGGGTATGCCTGCCCATCAAGTAGAAAAGCCATGCAGAAGGATCAAGGGAGGATGCTTTGGAAGTGAAGAACATTGATGAAATTACGCAGCGGGACACTCATCTGCGGAAAGAACGAAAGAAGGTTCATATTTATAGGTCTGTGACACTCCACACTTCTAACCATAAATATTGTTCATATAGGGCCCTATTCAACCGGTATCGCTGAAGCCTTACAGATTGCAGGCTAGAAATGTTAAGGTCATTCTGATTGAGCAGACATATGCTGCAGCCTCCGCTAACGCAGGAACATTGCCTTTAAATTTAAATCACTCTGTAACGCTGAACTTCCACGATATGGATTTAATAAAACCCTTTTAAAAAATCAAATCAAATCAAAACAAATGTTATTTGTCACGTGCGCCGAATACAACAGGTGTAGACCTTACCGTGAAATGCTTACTTACAAGCCCTTAACCAACAATGCAGTTCAAGAAATAGAGTTAAGAAAATATTTACTGAATCAAATAAAAGGAACACAATAAAATAACAATAACGAGGCTATATACAGGGGGTACCGGTACCGAGTCAATGTGTGGGGGTACAGGTTAGTCAAGGTAATTTGTACATGTAGGTAGGGGTAAAGTGACTATGCATAGATAAGAAACAGCTAGTAGCAGCAGTGTAAAAACACATGTCACAAACAGAAATGGAACAAACCGTTTTTGGGGAGGATAGCAATGTTCTCAGGCAGAATGCCAGTGTCCAGGGAGAACTGCTTAAACTTCTGAAGCAGGTCAGGGCTCAGGTCTGTCCCACGGGCTGTAGACACCGCACATACAGAACATGGCAGACTAAATATACTATGAAGGATACAATACAATTTATAATATAAGATTACTAACAAATTATGGAGGAAAAAATAGTGACAAAATGAGACTGAGTTATAGGAATTGACAGAGAAGTGGAAAGGAACTTACCATACAGTTTGTTGAGCACAGTTGAAACACCTCCCTTGGTCTTGATGGTGTGAATGAGGGCGTACTCATCATACTTAACATCAACGACACGCATGTCATTTTCATTATTCCAGCCTAGAGAGAAAAAGAAGATGAATTGACACACATATTGGTGCACTTTGTGTGTGTGTGTGTGTGTGTATGAACAGGGCCGGTTCCAGGCATAAGCAACATACGTTTGTTTTTTAGGAACTGTCGGGGTCTCAACAAATGATTTATATGTACACTAGATGACTGACAGGGGGCGATGTCTTGAAGCCACCGCGACTCCATCTTGGCACTCCCCCACCGTTGTAAAAAATATTTTGGAAGCTATACATTTACATTTACATTTTAGTCATTTAGCAGACGCTCTTATCCAGAGCGACTTACAGTTAGTGAATACATTTTATTTTTATACTGGCCCCCCGTGGGAATCGAACCCACAACCCTGGCGTTGCAAACGCCATGCTCTATCAACTGAGCTACATCCCTGCCGGCCATTCCCTCCCCTACCCTGGACGACGCTGGGCCAATTGTGCGCCGCCCATGAATCTCCCGGTCGCGGCCGGCTGCGACAGAGCCTGGATAGAAATGCTTTTATAATTGTTTACATTTGTTTTTGCAACACTTATTATAAAGACACCTTAGTACATACTTTTAAACTATATTATGTGAGCTAAACATATATTTTTAGAAAATATATATAAAAAACATGTCTATATAATATTTAGAAAGTACTAATGTTACTTTCCCCACTACAACAACAAAAATACTTAAATACATGTAATTTTACCTTGAAACAGTTAAATGAAATACTGTTGAATTCCATTTATTCCTATGGAGGACTGCTTTTCTGAGGAGTGCCAATATGGCCGACCAGTGGCTTCAAAGCCTCTCATTGGCCAATAAATAGCATCAGCAATCCAGGGTTTACACACATCATTGGTCTCAACTTACTATTGAGAGTAAGAATAGAATAATACACCAGGTGCAATTTGATTGTGCATCAGCAGTTTTTCTCTTGTTATGTTATGTCAGTCACTGACAGTCAGCTAACAATTGGATGGCCATATTGGCACTCCTCAGAAAAGCAGTCCTCCATAAGCCATTAAAAAATGTGTAGAATTTCAAGAAATTAGCTTTAAAACGGCAAACATTTCTCTCCACCCCATGGCAAAATGAGTAGAATTGCATGACGTTTGTTATAAAATTGCAACAATTTATTTACGCCCCATGGCGAAATGTGTAGAATTGCAGGAAATGTTTCTCTCCACCATCAAGAGGGGGGCCACTAAAATGTTTTTCTGCGAGGTGGGGGGCTCTGTAACCAATTCTCACTTAGGGCCCCCAAAAGGTTAGACCCGGCTCTGTGTGTGTGTGTATAGGTTCTAGACTTACGCTGGCTCTTGAAGATGAATTTCCCAGGAAGGTTTGTCTTCTCAGCCAGGTGGTTCATTCTCCAGCAGGAGCCATCAGAGCTACAGAGACAATATAGTTAATACAGTATCAGCAGAAAGTCTCTCTCTCTCTCTCTCTCTCTCTCTCTCTCTCTCTCTCTCTCTCTCTCTCTCTCTCTCTCTCTCTCTCTCTCTCTCTCTCTCTCTCTCTCTCTCTCTCTCTCTCTCTCTCTCTCTCTCTCTCTCTCTCTCTCTCTCTCTCTCTCTCTCTCTCTCTCTCTCTCTCTCTCTCTCTCACTCTCTCTCACTCTCTCTCTCACTCACTCACTCACTCTCTCACTCACTCACTCACTCACTCACTCACTCACTCACTCACTCACTCACTCACTCACTCACTCACTCACTTCAGGCTAGCATATGCCATGTCCAGGTCTCCATCAGCAGTTGGTGTCAGAATGGCGGTGCCCATCTTCATGCCGGCCCTGTGGCTGACAAACCACTGGGCATTAGTGGCAAATCCAATCAGGTACCACTTTCCTGCCACCTGAAAAAAAACTGCCCTGATTAGATTACATCACCTCCTCATTCACTGAATTTTTCAATCCTAAATCTGTGAGAGCTGATACCGAAATATCCCTGAATCATTTATAAATGAAAATCTCAATAACTACTGTCTCAATATGAGCATCTGAAAATGTGTCACTAGAATTCCTACATTTCTCTTAATCCTTTCCATTTGTATCTTGTTTTCATCACAATTCCCTTGTTTGTATTTTTTCTCCTCCAGTTAATCCCTTTCTTCATTCTTACCCCCTGTAGATTGAAGTCTCCTTGGGGCATAACCTCAGCGGTGACAACCAAGGAGCAGAGCAGTGCTCCTAGCGCTCTCAGCAGCATGGTCGTCATGGCTACAGCAGAGCAGGTTCCAAATCAATAATTTTAAAGTCAGGGGTTGTACGAGGAAGAGGACAGAACAGGAGATCTGTTTTTCTTCGCTGCCTCTCACTCCTATATATACTGTAGAGCATGGGTTTACATAAACCCCCCCCCCCCCCTCCTTCCCATACACAACCTGCTACCTGCCACCTTCTCTATTCCCCACCCCCTAGACACACACACACACACACACACACACACACACACACAATACCAACGGGTGGAGATGGGGCTTGTGGGGGGTGGGGCCGGGACCTCCCAGTTACTCCTCCCTCTATGAACCCTGGAGGTGGGATGGGTTCAAACAGGAGCAGTCCCCCCCATCCCCCACTGCCACCAGGTGAACTGATCCACATAAAGGAATATCCTGAACTGCATTTTGAGATGATGAGAGAGAGATTTCATCAAAGTGCAAGTGTGTATACACATTTAATCTCAAATACATTTGCATAACTTGAGAAATTATATCATGAGTTGTGATGCTGATTGTCAAGCCTCAGCCCATCAATTTAGAAAAATAACACCAGCAAAAATTGACAAAGACTGTGATGAACAATGCAGTGTCTGCCTCTCCAGTGCTTTCTGTGGGCAGGAACCAGAGAATCAAAACAAACTGTCAGCACTTTGGATGGTAAACAGAGCTCCCCCTAACACAAGCCCTGTATCTATTTTCGTGTGTGTGTGTGTGTGTGTGTGTGTAGTTTAATGTGAACTCTAACTATCTGTGTAAAACCTTGCTGGAGGAGGTAGAGCAAGCCTTCATGTAATATAAGTTTCATATCATCTCAGGTCAACATTTTTAAACGTATAGTCCACTCAAAACACAACCTAACATGATTTTCCACTTATCTTTTGAGTGGTCTATCCCTTTAAATCGTATACTGCTTCAGGCAAATAATCCTTATATAAGTTCTAAGAAACTATATGTTCTAAGAAACTATTTGCCAGTGGTTAATTCTCCACTCTTTTGGCTGTTGGGCTTAAGGTAAGGCCGTAGACATACTGTTATGGAACACCTGAAACAGGTGTGGACAAGTCTATAAGTCACAGACACACCTGCAACCCACATACCTTGCCAGTTGAAACAGTGTTCTAGAAACCAATATTGAGAAATCAAAACCAAGAAATGTACTCAGCATCTGACAATATTTGTGTGCTTATTTCAAGTGTGCAAATAAAATCAAACCACTTGATTGAGGGGACAAAATAGTTTATTGGAACATTCTCTTATTCACATTTAAATGTAATTAACATGTTAAGTTTGACATAAGGTTGGCACTTGAAAATAGATTGACATGTATTACGTTCCAAAAAATAAAACCACAAAGGATTGTAGTCTACTGACTGAACAACCATGCAAGTTTGGGTATTACTATGTTATGTTCTATGTTATAGATTAACTAGTATGTACTATGAGCAAGAAAACTGAGTCATCAATTGTACTGGATCACTATAAGATAGTGTGCCATTATGTTCATACTGACAGATGGCAGACTCAGTATGTGTTACTGCAAGTCTTTTTACTCCAACTATGCTCCCAGCTGCACCATAGCATATTTCATGAGGAAGATGATCTCTGCTGTCCATCTACAGTACTGACATGGTGTTCTTCAAGTTGAGGACAGAGGAGAGTACACGTCTTTGAATCATTAGACGATAGAAAACAGAACATCTAATACCAGGGCTATTCAACTCTTACCCTATGAAGTCCGGAGCCTGATGGTTTTCTGTTCTACCTGATAATTAAATAATAATTGCATCCACCTGGTGTCCCAGGTCTAAATCAGTCTCTGATTAGAGGGGAACGAAGACAACAAAAAGTGGAACTGGCTTTGTGGTCCAGAGTTAAGTTGGAGGGCTCTATTACATAAATTATACCAAATAGGTGGGTACTCAAGCTCTATATTTATTACGTGCTCATATAGTCTGTTTACTCACCGTCTTGTCAAGTCTGGCTTCAAATCCCTGACCTTGGCCGTGATCCCACTCTCTGAGGGTGTCTCAGGGGGTTGGGAAATGCAAAAAACACATTTCCAATTCTCTTATGCAAATTATTACACACTTGTACATGCATGAAATAGGACAAATATAAGCACCCACCGGATTATAATTTGTAAATGAAATCCCTGATAAATGGATGACTAGGGATAAATTACATGAGGAAACGAATCAGACAACAGGCCACTCTAAGACGTTCATATAGAATGAACAAGATATGTAGTTGACAGTACAGTGGGGAAAAAAAGTATTTAGTCAGCCACCAATTGTGCAAGTTCTCCCACTTAAAAAGATGAGAGAGGCCTGTAATTTTCATCATAGGTACACGTCAACTATGACAGACAAAATGAGAAAAAAAATCCAGAAAATCACATTGTAGGATTTTCAATGAATTTATTTGCAAATTATGGTGGAAAATAAGTATTTGGTCAATAACAAAAGTTTCTCAATACTTTGTTATATACCCTTTGTTGGCAATGACACAGGTCAAACGGTTTCTGTAAGTCTTCACAAGGTTTTCACACACTGTTGCTGGTATTTTGGCCCATTCCTCCATGCAGATCTCCTCTAGAGCAGTGATGTTTTGGGGCTGTCGCTGGGCAACATGGACTTTCAACTCCCTCCAAAGATTTTCTATGGGGTTGAGATCTGGAGACTGGCTAGGCCACTCCAGGACCTTGAAATGCTTCTTACGAAGCCACTCCTTCGTTGCCCGGGCGTCGTGTTTGGGATCATTGTCATGCTGAAAGACCAAGCCACGTTTCATCTTCAATGCCCTTGCTGATGGAAGGAGGTTTTCACTCAAAATCTCACAATACATGGCCCCATTCATTCTTTCCTTTACACAGATCAGTCGTCCTGGTCCCTTTGCAGAAAAACAGCCCCAAAGCATGATGTTTCCACCCCCATGCTTCACAGTAGGTATGGTGTTCTTTGGATGCAACTCAGCATTCCTTGTCCTCCAAACACGACGAGTTGAGTTTTTACCAAAAAGTTCTATTTTGGTTTCATCTGACCATATGACATTCTCCCAATCCTCTTCTGGATCATCCAAATGCACTCTAGCAAACTTCAGACGGGCCTGGACATGTACTGGCATAAGCAGGGGGACACGTCTGTCACTGCAGGATTTGAGTCCCTGGCGGCGTAGTGTGTTACTGATGGTAGGCTTTGTTACTTTGGTCCCAGCTCTCTGCAGGTCATTCACTAGGTCCCCCCGTGTGGTTCTGGGAATTTTGCTCACCGTTCTTGTGATCATTTTGACCCCACGGGGTGAGATCTTGCGTGGAGCCCCAGATCGAGGGAGATTATCAGTGGTCTTGTATGTCTTCCATTTCTTAATAATTGCTCCCACAGTTGATTTCTTCAAACCAAGCTGCTTACCTATTGCAGATTCAGTCTTCCCAGCCTGGTGCAGGTCTACAATTTTGTTTCAGGTGTCCTTTGACAGCTCTTTGGTCTTGGCCATAGTGGAGTTTGGAGTGTGACTGTTTGAGGTTGTGGACAGGTGTCTTTTATACTGATAACAAGTTCAAACAGGTGCCATTAATACAGGTAACGAGTGGAGGACAGAGGAGCCTCTTAAAGAAGAAGTTACAGGTCTGTGAGAGCCAGAAATCTTGCTTGTTTGTAGGTGACCAAATACTTATTTTCCACCATAATTTGCAAATAAATTCATTAAAAATCCTACAATGTGATTTTCTTGATTTTTTTCCCTCAATTTGTCTGTCATAGTTGACGTGTACCTATGATGAAAATTACAGGCCTCTCTCATCTTTTTAAGTGGGAGAACTTGCACAATTGGTGGCTGACTAAATACTTTTTTTCCCCACTGTATGTGTACAGTCGTGGTCAAACGTTTTGAGAATGACACAAGTATTGGTCTTCACAAAGTTTGCTGCTTCAGAGTTTTTAGATATTTTTGTCAGATGTTACTATGGTACACTGAAGTATAATTACAAGCATTCCATAAGTGTCAAAGGTTTTTATTGACAATTACATTAAGTTTATGCAAAGAGTCAATATTTGCAGTGTTGACCCTCCTTTTTCAAGACCTCTGCAATCTGCCCTGGCATGCTGTCAATTAACTTCTGGGCCACATCCTGACTGATGGCAGCCCATTCTTGCATACTCAATGCTTGGAGTTTGTCAGAATTTGTGGGTTTTTGTTTGTCCACCCGCCTCTTGAGGATTGACCACAAGTTCTCAATGGGATTAAGGTCTGGGGAGTTTCCTAGCCATGGACCCAAAATGTCAATGTTTTGTTCCCCGAGCCACTTAGTTATCACTTTTGCCTTATGGCAAGGTGCCCCATCATGCTGGAAAAGGCATTGTTCGTCACCAAACTGTTCTTGGATGGTTGGGAGAAGTTGCTCTCAGAGGATGTGTTGGTACCATTCTTTATTCATGGCTGTGTTCTTAGGCAAAATTGTGAGTGATCCCACTCCCTTGGCTGAGAAGCAACCCCACACATGAATGGTCTCAGGATGCTTTACTGTTGGCATGACACAGGACTGATGGTAGCGCTCACCTTTTCTTCTCCGGACAAGCTTTTTTCCGGATGCCTCAAACAATCGTAAATGGGATTCATCAGAGAAAATGACTTTACCCCAGTCCTCAGCAGTCCAATCCCTGTACTTTTTGCAGAATATCAGTCTGTCCCTGATGTTTTTCCTGGAGAGAAGTTGCTTCCATGTTGCCCTTCTTGACACCAGGCTATCCTCCAAAAGTATTCGCCTCACTGTGCGTGCAGATGCACTCACACCTGCCTGCTGTCATTCCTGAGCAAGCTCTGCACTGGTAGTGCCCCGATCCCGCAGCTGAATCAACTTTAGAAGACGGTCCTGGCACTTGCTGGACTTTCTTGGGCGCCCTGAAGCCTTCTTCACAACAACTGAACTTCTCTCCTTGAAGTTCTTGATGATCCGATAAATGGTTGATTTAGGTGCAATCTTACTAGCAGCAATATCCTTGCCTGTGAAGCCCTTTTTGTGCAAAGCAATGATGACGGCACGTGTTTCCTTGCAGGTAACCATGGTTAACAGAGGAAGAACAATGATTTCAAGCACCACCCTCCTTTTAAAGCCTCCAGTCTGTTATTCTAACTCAATCAGTATGACAGAGTGATCTCCAGCCTTGTCCTCGTCAACACTCTCACCTGTGTTAACGAGAGAATCACTGACATGATGTCAGCTGGTCCTTTTGTGGCAGGGCTGAAATGCAGTGGAAATGTTTTTTTGGGATTAAGTTCATTTTCATGGCAAAGAGGGACTTTGCAATTAATTGCTATTCATCTGATCACTCTTCATAACATTCTGGAGTATATGCAAATTGCCATCATAAAAACTGAGGCAGCAGACTTTGTGAAAATTAATATTTGTGTCATTCTCAAAACTTTTGACCACGACTGTACGTTGTCTTCATAACGTTTCTCTCAATTGTACTGTGCTCACCTGTCTTTCAGACACTGTTAGCAATACCTTTTTCTAAGTTGAAAGATCAGAAATGATTGTGTTAATCACTGATAGATGCCAGACAGAAAAACAGACAGACAGGACAGACAGAAAGGACAGACAGACAGACTGACAGACAGATTGCTCATCAACGTCAACCACTTTATGAAGCCAGTTCATCACTGAGGGGGAAAAAGTACAACACAGTAACTACATAGTCAACCCTGTAAATATGGATATGACATCCTCTCTTCCATGATCGTAACTCACCTTGGGTCGTTACTAGAACAAAGACAAAATAAATACCATCAGTTTTGTCCATAATATCAGAAGAAATATTGTATTACTATCGCATAGTAATTGATATGCCGCAATACTTTTTAAACTTACATCTCAAATGTTTATTTACAATGGTGTCCTCTTTTACTTTAGCTAAATAAAAAACTAGTAAACAATGTTTGTTTAATGATATAATTCAAGTGAACTAGAAGCTGGTATACTAGGGACTAGATATGAATGAGTATGTAAGACAAGTGTTTAATTATTGTTTAGGGACATAAGAAGTCCTGTTAATCACTGTTTAAGGTACAGAAATAAATATTGCGTGTAGGATCCAGTTCTGTTTCAAAGTACTTACAATGCCACTAGGTTTGCAAGAGACACAACCAACCACCTCATGAACAAATGAATGGCCACAACCACAACACTTAAAAATATGGACATGAAACAGTTTGAACATCAAGGCTTTCAATTCTTAATAAAGTTGGAATCACCACACAGTGTCACATGTAAGGAATCACCCAGAAAAGACAGTGGTGGTGTGAGAGAAACAGAGGAAGAGGACACAGGCAAACAAGTAAAGTTATAATGTATGACTCCCCCAGGGCTTCTTGAATCTTCTTCACTCCTCTGGGTAATGACATCCTCTTTTTCTTGGTTTTGCGTTTCCCAAAATAAATATATATAAAACAGGGAAGTCCCGTCAACTGTGAGTCAGTCACTCAGGGTTGTCCTGTAGCCTACCCTGTAACACTGTTATCATAATCACATGATTATGTCCTGTGTGTCATGCTGCATACTATGTTATGTCATACTCACCAGCTTCAGTAAGCAACAGACACACCACCACGAGCATCACGATCAGCATTGACCTTATTCAGGGGTGCATGCTTTTTTCCTTCCTGTACTCCCTGTTCACCCATGACTGCGTGGCCAAGCACGACTCCAACACCATCATTCAATTTGCTGATGACACAACGGTGGTAGGCATGATCACCGACAACGATGAGCCAGCCTATAGGGAGGAGGTCAAAGACCTGGCAGTGTGGTGCCAGGATAGCAACTTCTCCCTCAACAAGAGCAAGACAAAGGAGCTGATCGTGGACTACAGGAAAAGGAGGGCTGAACACGCCCCCATTCACATTGACAGGCTGTACTGGAGCGGGTCGAGAGCTTCAAGTTCCTTGGTGTCCACATCACCAACAAACTATCATGGTCCAAACACACCAACACAGTCGTGAAGAGGCCACGACAACGCCTATTCCCCCTCGGGAGACTGAAAAGATTTGGCATGGGCCCCCAGATCCTCAAAAAGTTATACAGCTGCACAATCGAGAGCATCCTGACCAGTTGCATCACCGCCTGGTATGGCAACTGCTCAGCATCCGACTGTAAGGAGCTACAGAGGGTAGTGCGTACGGTCCAGTACATCACTGGGGCCAAGCTTCCTGCCATCCAGGACTTCTATACCAGGCGGTGTCAGAGAAAGGCCCTAAAAATGGTCAAAGACTTCAGCCACCGAAATCATAGACTGTTCTCTCTGCTACCGCACGGCAAGCGGTACCGGAGTGTCAAGTCTAGGTCCAAAAGGCTCCTTAACAGATTCTTCCCCCAAGTCATAAGACTGCTGAACAATTAATCAAATAGCTACCTTGACTGTTTGCTTTGAACACCCCCCCCCCACACACTTTGTTTTTACACTGCTGCTACTTGCTGTTTATTATCCATGCATAGTCACTTTACCCCTACCTACAAGTACATATTATCTCAATTACCTCGACTAACCTGTACCCCCACACAATGACTCGATACCGGTATCCCCTGTATATAGCCTCGTTATTGTTATTTTGTGCTACTTTTTTTTAAACTTTTGTTTATTTAGTAAATATTTTCTCTAATTTTTTAAAAACTGCATTGTTGGTTAAGGGCCTGTTGTATTCGGCGCGTGTGACAAATACAATTAGATAATTCTAGTGCTGTGCTCCTTTGTTCGCCTACTCTCTTATTCTGGTGGCTTTTAGGTGACTTACTGAGTGTACAAACATTAAGAACACCTGCTCTTTCCATGATATAGACTGACCAGGTGAAATCTATGATCCCTTATTGATGTCACTTGTTAAATCCACTTCAGTGTAGATGAAGGGGAGGAGACAGGTTAAAGAAGGCTTTTTAAGGCTTGAGACATGGATTGTGTATGTGTGCCATTCAGAGGGTGAATGGGCAAGACAAAAGATTTAAGTGCCTTTGAACGGTGTATGGTTGTAGGTGCCAGCACTGCCAGGCGCACTGGTTTGTGTCAAGAACTGCAACGCTGCTGGGTTTTTCACACTCAAAAGTCACCCGTGTGTATCAAGAATGGTCCACCACCCAAAGGACATCCAGCCAACTTGACACTACTGTGGGAAGCATTGGAGTCAACATGGGCCAGCATCCCTGTGGAATGCTTTCGACACCATGTAGAGTCCATGCCCCGATGAATTGAGGCGGACTGGGGGGGTTTAATTTAATATTAGGAAGGTGTTCCTAATATTTTGTACACAGTGTATATTCCTCTCCTCCCCTCAACCTCTACTTTTTATTCCCCTCATCAAACCCCCAAAGACAAAGGGACGAGTTTTCAGCTTCGTGTGGGTTTTGGTGAAATTTAACAGGTAAAAGCTGCCATCAGCCAATCATATGCTGTCATTACAAGTTGTGATCACCTCTTAGAATGGGTGTGGCCCTCTTGAGTTGCATTCAGTAGACAGGGCAAATGTTTTCAGCAAAAAAGAAAAGGAAGTCTGTTTCTATCTTAAATGCAAAACATGCTCAGACAGAGCTACAATCTGAGTCTTCTTCCATGAAGGAAAACTGCACCACATGAGGGTGTCAAATCTCTTCCCCCAGCTGTACCGATTTTAAAAGGAGACCACCTTCATTTGCGGCCTCGATTGGAAGACTGCACTGTATAGGAGCGTTGGGCCAGTAACCGAAAGGTTTCTGGATCGAATCCCCGAGCTGACAAGGTAAAAAAATCTGTCGGTCTGCTCCTGAGCAAGGCAGTTAACCCACTGTTCCCTAGGCGCCAATGACGTGGATGTCAATTAAGGCAGCCCCCCGCACCTCTCTGATTCAGAGGGGTTGGGTTAAATGCGGAAGACACATTTCAGTTGAATGCATTCAGTTGTACTGACTAGGTATCCCCCTTTCTTTTCCTTTATTTAAACTTTCAGAGAGAAAAAAATATATATATCTACTGACAATCTCTCCTCCCCGAAATGTACCATGCAATCATGAGAAACATGTTAGTGGCTACTAACCTCCGCATAGATTGACAAAAACAACAGTCGGCTGTCAAATTTGTATTTATGTTCTAACAAAAGCCATTTTGTCAAAAGGTTTAGACAGCTTTTAGTACCAAAGACAGACATTTACCAATGGAAGTATATAATGCAGTACAGGTGACCATAATAAACAAGGGTACACATGATCCAGGCATGGAGTAGAGGTGTGGCATCCTCTGCAGGGAGTTACAGGTAATCAGAAGAAACCAATGGGGTCATGGTGAGCTTTGGGAGTCTGTACTCCATGAAGCTCCAGTTTCCCGCCAGCGTGGGGTAGAGTTCTATGGACCCGCAGGTGCATAAATTCATCTCCACCAACATGGACCTTTGAGAAAAGGAAGGAAGGAAGGAATAGGGCCTGGTTAGTGAAGCATAGCGGATGGGGAGTCGAGACTGAGTAATGATCTGTTTATTTAGAGATCACATAGCTCTTCCAGTATGTACATGTTCACTCCACAGGAGGCTGTTGAGGGGAAGACGGCTCATAATAATGGCTGGAATGGAGTAAATGGAATGATATCAACCACATCATGCGTTTGATACCATTCCATTCATTCTGTTTTAGCCATTACTATGAGCCTGTCCTCCCCAATTAAGGTGCCACCATCCGCCTCTGGTTCACTCCCTATACATTCTTGATGCAGCCAAATGCTTTGAACCCCACACAGGGGCTGTGAGGGTGTGGCAGGCTGTCACAGCTCTCACAGAGCTTGAAAACAAAATAATGTATTTGTTGTAGTGGGGACAGTAACATTGGTACTCTAAAAAAAATGGTTCAGGAATTTAAGGATTTTTTTTTTTTTTTTTATGTTAAATGTTCAGTTCCCTTAATATAATTTAAAAGAAGGCCTATGCATTAGTCAAACAAATCAATGCATTTCTTTTATAGCTTCCTAAATCTTTATTTTGATTTACAATTGAGGAGTACCAAAATTGTTGTGCAGCAGCTTCACAAGAGCGCCCCCCTGTCAGTCATCTAGGGTTAATAAATATCGTTGAGTGGAACTGGAGACATTTAGTTTAGCAAAAAAATTGGCTAGAAATTATATTTAAATTAAACACTCTCACTTTTATGAAGAAGTTGGTCCCCGCCACAACTTGTGTTGTGAATGTTTTGGCAGCAAAAACATCAAACTTCTTTCCAGCTTTCTCCTCTGCATATGGCTTCATCTAGAAACATTTAAAATACAGTAAGGCAATGACTCAGTTGTTCCCACAGCATTCCACATTTACTCCAAATAGCCTACGCAAATGCACGCCTACAGGCCTATAAGTTGGACATTTACCATAATACCAGAGACCATATATAACATAACACTGTAGAGCTGATTATTCAACAACGTCTAGGTTTAAGATTACACCTTCATCAAGTCTGAGTATCAACTCTTAAAAATTGAGGATGTTCAGTGGGACAGCTGAGGAACGTTCAACTCCATTATCTTATATCAAGGCGGAGTTGAGTATTGATAACTGGTCACGCGATTTGATAGCAACAACATTCAGTCACCATCAGTCGATACTTGTAAAAATCACAATTCTGAAAAAGTTTACCTGCAGCTGTTTGTCCTGTACAACAGCGGTCCTTCCGCAGGGTGCTGAAATTCATACTTTTAATAAATACTTCTATCGAAAACCACCATCGATTTTTTCCTAATTTGTGTTACTCATATGGAGACGTAGCGGCCTTGACGTAGTAACTGCGATTCAATTGGCACTCTCGCGCAGAGTTAAGCAACAAATTATTAAAAAGTCGGTGATTGTATTCGTTTTTAAGTTATTAAAAGTGAATGTCAGCACCCCGCAGAAGGACCGCAGTTGTACAGGTAAGCGTTTACAGAATTTATACTTTTACAAGTATCAACTTATGGTAAGTCCATGTGGTTCCTAGCAAATCGCGCGACTAGTTTTCCGCCTCGAAAACGGAGCTGAGCGTTCCTCAGCTATGGGACAGCTGGACTATGCAGGATAAATTAAGGAAATATGCTCACCTCATCGCAGATTTGCTGCACTTCGGGTGTGGCATCCTTTACCTCGGCGGTACCGCCACACTTCATCATGATTAGTTGCAGAAAGAAAGTTACTTACAGCTTAAAATATTTACGACTGAAATATTTCACAAATGGATGTTCACTTCCCTGTTTATATAGTCACATCACATGACTTGAGTCATGTTTTTTTAGAAGGTACCATTATGTTTATGAAGTGGAAAAACTGCTGCTGTATCCTATAACGAAAAAAACATAGGGCACTTAAACCAAGCTTTAACATTTGAAGTTAATACATGTTTAAATTAATATATTATGTCATTGAAGGTATATATGACCAGAAAGGCACTATTTTGTTCATGTATAAAAATTGCTAAACCCCCTTCCACCTTAGAATAGTTTAGGCGGAGGTGCGGCTATAGCAGTGGGCGGTTCAATCACGAGGCAAATTGAGCAAAAGTGATTTTTTAAAATCTATTGACACACCAGTAAGTAATAATAATCCATCAAAATCCGTCAATTTAAACTAGAGATATCCATTTTTGCATGGGCTGCGTCTCAATCCACCGCATGTTGCCCTTTCGCATTTGTGGTGGAAAGTGGCAGAGCTACAGCGTGTTTTTCAGTCCAGGAGACATCCCGAAAATCGTCTTCTCACGAAAACGTCTGTGACATCTGATCGGTTTGGCCTAGAAAAAATATGACCACTCTATAGAAAGGGGAGACTCAGGTGTCATGGGACTCGTCTAAAGGTTACCCATACAAATTAATGGAAGTATGGAGGTAGTTTTGTGCCAACAAAAATAAGGGGTTAAATGTGTAAATATATATATTTCCTATAGGACAGACACTTCAATAGATGATTCCTTATGATTTCTTTTTTTGTTGCCATTTATGTATGTGTTATTCAATGTGTTTCTATGGGCTATAGTATAAAGGCCAAATTCAATATTTTACCAAATCATTTAAATATTATTTTATGATACCTAAAGGGGTCCTATAATTCTAAATCAAATAGCTAAATGAGCCATGAAATGACCTTCTTAAAACAATTCCATGTCAGCTTAGAACCCCCCCCTACAGCTTAGACTTTTAAGAATTAACTGAAAATAACAAAACTGAATTTTCCAGTAGGCCTAGCCTAATTAGGATCTTTCTGGTTAATCCCCATTGTTTAAGTGAATAACATACAATTTATGGCAGTCGGGAAAGTGTGGTTACCCCATTAGGCAGGTAAAAAAAAAAACAACCAAACTGCAAAGAATTCCAGTAACCTGACAAAGGAGATAAACTGGGTCACTGCTAAAGCAGTATATTTATTTTACCTGCTACACTGGAAAGAAGTAGAAGGTGCTCAACCAACATGAGTAGAGGTGCAACCTAAAAATGTGTAGACTTCATTGGACAGGAAAAGGTGCAACGTTCGCTCACCATGAAAAATACGTAGTTTTATTAGACAAGTTTAAAATATTGACGTTTCGGCTTTCAATGGCATCCTTCAGAATAATCACAAAGGGAATGGACAAGTTCATATAGGGCAGGACTGCCCAACCCTGTTCCTGGAGAGCTGCCGTCCTGTAGATTCTAATAATTAGCAGGTTGATAAAAGGAATCAGGTTAGTGACACCTGGGGTTGGAGCGAAAACCTACAGGAGGGTAGCTCTCCAGGAATAGGGTTGGAGTTAAAACCTACAGGAGGGTAGCTCTCCAGGAACAGGGTTGGAGTTAAAACCTACAGGAGGGTAGCTCTCCAGGAACAGGGTTGGAGTTAAAACCTACAGGAGGGTAGCTCTCCAGGAACAGGGTTGGAGTTAAAACCTACAGGAGGGTAGCTCTAAAGGAACAGGGTTGGAGTGCAGTGGTCAATGTCTCTACCTAGTGATTAAATACAGGAGTGAAACCAATAAACAACAATTGGAAAACTGGACAAGCTTTTTTCAACTACAGTAGGGGTAATAGATACACAACCACTACTACTGTATATAATACATGTTGAATATGTTGTGTATTGAAAAATAAACAACAGGGCTAAGCAGAACTAGGGATAACAACAAAAAACATCAAAAGCAAAGAGGTCTAACAACTGGTTCGGACAACAGTTAGCGAGCTAGTAAGCTCCTTCCATGTGTAAACAAGAAGTGCAAATGGGGGGAGGGGGTTGTCACTGGACCAACAAAGGGATGGGGCCTTTCACAAAAGCATACTATAGTCCTTCTCTAGATTAAGACCTCTGGGGACTAAAGTATCTAAGGAATGGATCCAGAATGTCTCTCTGGACCTTCAGTGTTTGTCAACATCGCCACCGCGTTTGTTTTTACTTACTTGTTCAATTCCAAAATAAATAAAAAACTCACAAAGCGAGTGTCCTCTCTCTTTGAAATGGAGGGCCACTGGGCTGTTGGGTTCAGCACGTGGAATGGCACTTCGGTGCTCACACATTCTAGTGCGCAACTCCCTTGAAGTTTCTGCTAGGTAAAATAAGATGCACAATCACATAGATCACATTGCGAGAATTACAATTGATGGTACTTTAGATTTTGATGTCTCGACCTGATTTGGGGTGCGAGAAACCTTTCATATGTTTGGTGTACTGGCATTGAGTACAATTGCCACACTTGTAGTTGCCGGGGGGAATAAGCAGGAGGCTGGTCTTGTTTGCGCCTTGGCTGATGTCGGATCGGACAACACTGTCTTTAATGTTTTTAGCTCTACGGTAGGCGGCCGCAGGAGGCTGCTGAAATGTATTACCTAGAGCTGAGTCTGAGCGTAGAATATGCCAATGTTTTTTTTAATGATGCCTAGTAGTACTGGACTTTGTGGGGTGTAGATAGGGATCAGTTGGATAGGAGGTCTGGCTCTCTAGGGTTTGTGGGCTTTCTCAGTAGTTGTGCTCTAGGGACATCCATGAGTTTACTTTCATGAGTTTACTTTCAGCTTGAACCATGTCTGATTGTAGCCGTTTGCTCTGAATCTTTCCAGGAGTTCATCCTTTCTTCTATTGAATGCGCTTTCACTGGAGCAGATGTGCTTGACCCTATGTACAGTGGGGGGAAAAAATATTTAGTCAGCCACCAATTGTGCAAGTTCTCCCACTTAAAAAGATGAGAGAGGCCTGTAATTTGCATCATAGGTACACGTCAACTATGACAGACAAATTGAGAAAAAATAATCCAGAAAATCACACTGTAGGATTTTTTATGAATTTATTTGCAAATTATGGTGGAAAATAAGTATTTGGTCATCTACAAACAAGCAAGATTTCTGGCTCTCACAGAATTGTAACTTCTTCTTTAAGAGGCTCCTCTGTCCTCCACTCGTTACCTGTATTAATGGCACCTGTTTGAACTTGTTATCAGTATAAAAGACACCTGTCCACAACCTCAAACAGTCACACTCCAAACTCCACTATGGCCAAGACCAAAGAGCTGTCAAAGGACACCAGAAACAAAATTGTAGACCTGCACCAGGCTGGGAAGACTGAATCTGCAATAGGTAAGCAGCTTGGTTTGAAGAAATTAACTGTGGGAGCAATTATTAGGAAATGGAAGACATACAAGACCACTGATAATCTCCCTCAATCTGGGGCTCCACGCAAGATCTCACCCCAAAAATCCCAGAACCACACGGGGGGACCTAGTGAATGACCTGCAGAGAGCTGGGACCAAAGTAACAAAGCCTACCATCAGTAACACACTACGCCGCCAGGGACTCAAATCCTGCAGTGCCAGATGTGTCCCCCTGCTTAAGCCAGTACATGTCCAGGCCCGTCTGAAGTTTGCTAGAGTGCATTTGGATGATCCAGAAGAGGATTGGGAGAATGTCATATGGTCAGATGAAACCAGAATAGAACTTTTTGGTAAAAACTCAACTCGTCGTGTTTGGAGGACAAAGAATGCAGAGTTGCATCCAAAGAACACCATACCTACAGTGAAGCATGGGGGTGGAAACATCATGCTTTGGGGCTGTTTTTCTGCAAAGGGACCAGGACGACTGATCCATGTAAAGGAAAGAATGAATGGGGCCATGTATTGTGAGATTTTGAGTGAAAACCTCCTTCCATCAGCAAGGGCATTGAAGATGAAACGTGGCTGGGTCTTTCAGCATGACAATGATCCCAAACACACCGCCCGGGCAACGAAGGAGTGGCTTCGTAAGAAGCATTTCAAGGTCCTGGAGTGGCCTAGCCAGTCTCCAGATCTCAACCTCATAGAAAATCTTTGGAGGGAGTTGAAAGTCCGTGTTGCCCAGCGACAGCCCCAAAACATCACTGCTCTAGAGGAGATCTGCATGGAGGAATGGGCCAAAATACCAGCAACAGTGTGTGAAAACCTTGTGAAGACTTACAGAAAACGTTTGACCTGTGTCATTGCCAACAAAGGGTATATAACAAAGTATTGAGAAACTTTTGTTATTGACCAAATACTTATTTTCCACCATAATTTGCAAATAAATTCATTAAAAATCCTACAATGTGATTTTCTGGATTTTTTTTTCTCATTTTGTCTGTCATAGTTGACGTGTACCTATGATGAAAATTACAGGCCTCTCTCATCTTTTTAAGTGGGAGAACTTGCACAATTGGTGGCTGACTAAATACTTTTTTTCCCCACTGTAGTTGACTTATAGGGAGACTTTTCTTTAGGGTGGGAGGGTGGCAACTTTGAGCGTGGAGGAAATTGTTTCTGTCTGTGCTCTTTCTGAATAGATCAGATGTGAGGAAGGTACCGGTTTTGTTGACACGTATGTCCAGGAAGTATAG
Organism: Coregonus lavaretus; assembly: GCF_964263955.1. Classification (NCBI taxonomy): domain Eukaryota; kingdom Metazoa; phylum Chordata; class Actinopteri; order Salmoniformes; family Salmonidae; genus Coregonus; species Coregonus lavaretus. The sequence continues at coordinate 35,878,576 of NC_140011.1, forward strand.
TCCTCCCTCGTCATGTTCCATAGTGAAGCGCAGGTGTCCTGTAATGGAATTCAGAAATTGGTGAAAGCACCTCAAGGACTTTAGGTCACCCTTGTAGACAACAAAAATCAGGGGCGCGACTTTGGTTTTAGAAGTGGGGGGGACGACATAATAAAATTAATTATCCACTCAGATAAATACTCCAAACAGCCTACCGCTCTGAGGCATTCCCATGGTCCTAAAGCACACCGTTGCCTCGTTTCGTACCACCTTCCAATGATACAACTGGGGGGGACAAAAATGCAATTTCAGAATGTGGGGGGGACATGTTCCCAGTGAAAGTTGTGCCCCTGACAAAAATGTAATCGATGTAAAGTTTCCAAATGACCAGGTTATCTAAAAAAGGGTTGGACATCTCATTTAGAATGTGAGCTTTTTCATCACTAGGTGGAGACATTGACCACAGCACACCACACCCTGAGTACCAACCTGTATGGTCTACCACACTGTCTCTCATTAGCACCACCAGCTGAAGAGTTTTCTCCCTAATTGTCTTCCCTGTGCCCTTTATGAACTTGTCCATTCCCTTTTAAACTTGTCTAATAAAACTACATATTTTTAATGGTGAGCGAGCGTTGCGCCTTTTCCTGTCCAATGAAACCTGCTACACTGGAAGCATAACTTTGGGTCAGGGCAAGCAGAGTGAGAACCACTTTATCCTATTGCTCACAGGCCTGAGCTGGGAGTCGAAATCTTATTCTCCTAACCCTCAGAAACCTGGACACAGGAATGTTCTTGCAACATAATAGACATGGGTCTCTACTGGTGACTCCCTCTGATAATTCAATAAGGCTTATAAATGGCTGTTGAATACTGCTCAAAAATGTTCATCTTACTTTATTGTCCTCACTGTTTGATTTAATTTAATGTGGGTTAAAAGGGTGCTACCTGGAACTTGTTCTACCTGGAACCAAAAAGTGTTCTCCTATGGGATGGGCTACATCCAAACCGCAAAGGTCCAGTGTACTCTCCAGCAACATTGGTCCAGTGTACTCTCCAGCAACATTGGTCCAGTGTTCTCTCCAGCAACATTGGTCCAGTGTACTCTCCAGCAACATTGGTCCAGTGTTCTTTCCAGCAACACTGGTCCAGTGTACTCTCCAGCAACATTGGTCCAGTGTACTCTCCAGCAACATTGGTCCAGTGTTCTCTCCAGCAACATTGGTGCAGTGTACTCTCCAGCAACATTGGTCCAGTGTACTCCAGCAACATTGGTCCAGTGTACTCTCCAGCAACATTGGTCCAGTGTTCTCCAGCAACATTGTTCCAGTGTACTCTCCAGCAACATTGGTCCAGTGTTCTCTCCAGCAACATTGGTCCAGTGTACTCTCCAGCAACATTGGTCCAGTGTACTCTCCAGCAACATTGGTCCAGTGTTCTCTCCAGCAACATTGGTCCAGTGTTCTCTCCAGCAACATTGGTCCAGTGTTCTCTCCAGCAACATTGGTCCAGTGTTCGCTCCAGCAACATTGGTCCAGTGTACTCTCCAGCAACATTGGTCCAGTGTTCTCTCCAGCAACATTGGTCCAGTGTACTCTCCAGCAACATTGGTCCAGTGTACTCTCCAGCAACATTGGTCCAGTGTTCTCCAGCAACATTGTTCCAGTGTACTCTCCAGCAACATTGGTCCAGTGTTCTCTCCAGCAACATTGGTCCAGTGTACTCTCCAGCAACATTGGTCCAGTGTACTCTCCAGCAACATTGGTCCAGTGTACTCTCCAGCAACATTGGTCCAGTGTACTCTCCAGCAACATTGGTCCAGTGTACTCTCCAGCAACATTGGTCCAGTGTTCTCTCCAGCAACATTGGTCCAGTGTACTCTCCAGCAACATTGGTCCAGTGTACTCTCCAGCAACATTGGTCCAGTGTACTCCAGCAACATTGGTCCAGTGTTCTCTCCAGCAACATTGGTCCAGTGTACTCTCCAGCAACATTGGTCCAGTGTACTCTCCAGCAACATTGGTCCAGTGTACTCTCCAGCAACATTGCCAGCTGTTTTAAAAACTGACTGTCTGTCTGTAGTGAAGAAATTGCTTCTTTGCAAATTTTGATTCATTCCATCCAACCTGTATACCCCATGCCCAGACTACAAAGAATACAAAAACAGCCTGGATCAAATGTGAGTAATCTCATTACCATTCAGACCCATCAAATCTAATCAATTTATCACACTGGCCTATTGAATATTATATCTCTCAGTCCTAAAACTGCACTTAAAAATGAACTTATTACTGACAGTAAGATAAATGTTATCAGTTTAACAGAGACCTGGTATTACAGACAGTAAGATACACTACATTACCAAAAGTATGTGGACACCTGCTCGTCGAACATCTCATTCCAAAATCATGGGCATTAATATGGAGTTGGTCCCCCCTTTGCTGCTATAACAGCCTCCACTCTTCTGGGAAGGCTTTCCACTAGATGTTGGAACATTGCTGCGGGGACTTGTTTCCATTCAGCCACAAGAGCATTAGTGAGGTCGGGCACTGATGTTGGGCGATTAGGCCTGGCTCGCAGTCTGCATTCCAATTCATCCCAAAGGTGTTCAATGGGGTTGAGGTCAGGGCTCTGTGCAGGCCAGTCAAGTTCTTCCACACCGATCTCGACAAACCATTTCTGTATGGACCTCACTTTATGCACGGCGGCATTGTCATGCTGAAACAGGAAAGGGCCTTCCCCAAACTGTTGCCACAAAGTTGGAAGCACAGAATCCTCTAGACCGTTATTCCTCCTACACCGAACTTTACAGTTGGCACTATGCATTGGGGCAGGTAGTGTTCTCCTGGCATCCGCCAAACCCAGATTAGTCTGTCGGACTGCCAGATGGTGAAGCATGATTCATCACTCCAGAGAACGCGTTTCCACTGCTCCAGAGTCCAATGGCGGCGAGCTTTACACCACTCCAGCTGACACTTGGCATTGTGCATGGTGATCTTGAGTGCGGCTACTCGGCCATGGAAACCCTTTTCATGAAGCTCCCGATGAACAGTTATTGTGCTGACGTTGCTTCCAGAGGCAGTTTGGAACTCGGCAGTGAGTGTTGCAACCGAGGACAGATGATTTGTACACGCTACGCGCTTCAGCACTCGGCGGTCCCGTTCTGTTAGCTTGTGTGGCCTACCACTTCGCGGCTGAGCCGTTGTTGCTCATAGATGTTTCCACTTCACAATAACAGCACTTACAGTTGACCGGGGCAGCTCTAGCAGGGGCAAAATTTGACAAACTGACTTGTTGGAAAGGTGGCATCCTATGACGGTCCCACGTTGAAAGTCACTGAGCTCTTCAGTAAGGCCATTATACTGCCAATGTTTGTCTATGGAGATTGCATGGCTGTGTGCTTGATTTTATAGACTTATCAGCAACGGGTGTGGCTGAAATAGCCGAATCCACTAATTTGAAAGGGTGTCCACATACTTTTCAGTTTAACAGAGACCTGGTATTACTGAGAGTAAGATAGATGCTATGAGTTTAACAGAGACCTGGCTGAGACCTGATGAGTCCTCTAAATGAGACATCTCCAGTGGCTTATTTAAACTCACAGACATCTGGTGAATCAGGAAGAGGTGGTGGGATAGCCATGATACACGAGCCCGGACACTGTTTAAAACCTACTGCTGCTACTGACTTGTCCTCCTTTGAGGGACTCACTCTGAACTATACCATGCCTAAGGCAAAAGACTACTTGGATGATTTTATTCTTGCCACTGTTTACAGACCACCTGGTCCTTATACTATGTTTTTGACAGAATTTGCTGAATTTTGCTGTAATCCTATCAGACAAAATAGTATTTGTAGGTGATTTTAATGTACATGTGGACAATAACAGTGATGCCCTGGGTATAGCGTTTTCCTCTCGTATAGAGTCTTTTGGCTTTGCTCAGAATGTATCCGTGCATAGCTGCGGGAAGTAGGGATGCTGAGGGTGCTGAGGGTGCTGCAGCACCCCCTGAATTTGTAAAAAATAAATAATAATAATAATAATAATAAATAATTATAAAAAAACTATATATTTTTTGAAAAATGTATTTTTTCACAAAAATACTGCACTGGGCCTTTACTAGTGCTGTATTAGACGTCTGTAGCGTCGGCAAAACATTTTTTTTCAGCATCTCCGCTTTGGCAAAAAAGGTGTAGTTGTATAATTAAGAACAGTATCTTGCAGGATTCATAAATTGGAATTGTAAGAGTTGTTGCCCTGTCCCTTTCTCTGCGATCGTCGTTCTAATGGAATCCAGAAAGAACAAAACCCTGTCCTCAAACATTTACATCAAAAGGTGCAAAGTTATGGGCAAAGACCCAAAACATCCACATCAAATTAAATATTTTTCTTTATCAAATAACATAGAAAACAATCCCTTTTTGTGCAGTATTAATTTACCATCCTTACAAACCACTTAATGTAAATGTACATTCCTGTATTGTACATAGGCTGGTCATCTAGGTTTGTACCTGTAGACTTTCCATCACCATGAAGAAAAACAATGTACAATACAGTAATTGAGTACATTGAGACATCAAATGGTTTGTGATAATGTGATGTGATAATGTGGCTCAGTTGGTAGAGCATGGCGCTTGCAATGCTAGGGTTGTGGGTTTGATTCCCACGAGGGACCAGTACAAAAAAGTATGAAAATGTATGCACTCACTACTGTAAATTGCTTTGGAGTAGAATGTCTACTAAAATGTAAAATGAAATAATAGACCATTTCAGTTTTCACATAGAAATAAGTAGCATTTGCAAAGTATTTCAAGAAACTGGAAAAAATATCAAGCAAGTATTTTTATATTCCACAAGTATTATCAGATTAACTGTTTTGTACAGATAATTATCAGACTCAAGTTACAAATGCTGGTAAACACTCAAATAGAAATACATTTAGTTAAACAATTTTGACAAAAGTAGTGCACTGGGCCTTTACTAGTCCTGTATTAGCGGACCAATATAGACGTCTGTAGCACGGGCAATTTTATTTTCCTGCATCGCTGCCCAAATCACAGCACCCCACCCCCAAACTACTTCCCGCGGCTATATATCCGTGCCCACCCACTGCCATAGCCATACACTAGACCTAGCCCTGTCCTATGGTATTGATGTTTTAGATGTATCAGTCTCTCCTCATAATCCTGTACTCTCAGAACACTTTCTTATAACTTTTGAAATTAAATTGGCAGTCCGCCCTAGAGCTGAACCTGGATTAGATTTTAGCCGCCTTGTAAATTCCTCCTCACTTCAAAAACATATTGACATCCTCCCAGATGTTACAGATTCTAACATTCTTACCACAGTTCACCACATGACGGATGATTTACTCTTACAACAGCCCTAGATACAGTGGCACCTATTAGAAATAAAAAATGTACCCTAAGAAAGCTTGCCCCCTGGTACACTGACCATACCCGAGCCCTGAATCGTGCCGCCAGAAAGCTAGAGCGTAAATGCCGTTCCTCCAAGTTTGAGGTATACCGGCTGGCATGGCAAGACAGCATCACCGAATACAAGCAAGCCCTAGCATCTGTGCATGCGTCCTACTTCTCTAAATTAATAGATGATAACAAAAATAACCCTAGATTTCTCTTCAGCACTGTAGCCAGCCTCAGAGAAGAATGCCCCAGCCTGCCCTGAGCCAGCCTCACAGAGAAGCAGGCCCCAACCTGCCCTGAGCATTTTTCTAGCCTCACCTGTAATGATTTTATGAAGTTTGTTATTGAGAAAATTACTACAATTAGAGCTAAAATCTCAAAGAATCCATCTGCTATGCCACAAACCCTACAGGATTATGAGGAGATCACAGCTCTTCTGGATTGTTTAACACCCCTGATTTATGATGGCATGGTTGAACTTATGATGCACTCCAAGCCTACCACCTGCCAACTTGACCCTATACCCAAAAAGCAAGCCAAGGCTTAACATTTTAAACACATCTCTCCAAAGGGGGATACTTCCTGAATCTCATAAATTGGCTGTAATTAGACATAAAAAATAAATACTAAACTTGAACCAGATGAACAAAAAACTATAGGCCCGATCTCAAACCTCCTCTTCCTTTCTAAGATACTAGAGAAGGCCGTAGCCCAGCAGCTGACATTGCTTTTAAATTCACACAGTATCTTTGAAACCTACCAATCCGGTTTTAGACCATTTCAAAGCACTGAGACTGCACTTGTCAAGACAGTAAATTACCTACTGCTGTCCCCTGACCGTGGTCATGTCTCTATTCTTGTTCTTTTAGATTTAAGTGCTGCCTTCGATACGATTGATCATGCTATTCTCACTAAGAGGCTTGAAGACTTGGATGGTCTACAAGGACAGGTTCTCAATAGTTTTAAATCATACCTCTCTGAGCGGTATCAATTTGTTCAGATGGGCAATAATTCATCTGAACGTTCCAAGGTTGAATGTGGCGTTCCCCAAGGTTCTTTGCTTGGATCCCTTTTATTTTCCTTGTACATGATACCCCCTGGTAATGTCAACTGTTAGTACAACATGCACTTTCATTGCTATGCTGATGATACCCAATTGTATTTATATTTTAAACCAGACGATGCTTTACAGTCAACCAACTTATTGCTTTTAAACTCTGATAAGACGGAAATTATACTACTTGGTCACAAGAAACTTACAAACAAAGTGTCAGACCTCACTCTCAACATTGATGGTTACCTCATTACACCAAACATGATTGTTAAAAACCTTGGTGTTACCTTTGACCCCGGCCTAACTTTTGACAACCACATAGAAAGCATATCCAGAACAGCATACTTCCATCTCAGGAATGTTTCCAGAATTAGAAACTGGTCCATGCATTTGTTTCATGTAGGCTAGACTACTATAATGCCCTCATCTCCAGCTGCTCAGACTCTACTATTAGAAGCCTACAACTTGGGGAGGGGGGGGGGCTTTTAATAAGTGATTGTTTTGCTTTCTATGTCCTTTTACTATTGTTTTAATGTAAAGTGATTCTAAATGCACTTTAAATAAAGTTTGATTAGATTAGATTTATGGGGACAGCCAAAGAACCCTTTTCTAAGAGTGTAGTGTTTAAATCATGCTTCAGGACCATTCTGTGTGTTTGAGACACATTGAATTCTGTTTCATTAGAAAACACAAGATATTTAGGAAGCATAACCAGCACAATAAGACTGCTTCTTACGATGATCAAATCTGACATAAAATCTTTACTTCAGAATAGGGGAGATGCTACACTGGAAATTGTCCCAAACCAAATTAAGGTAAAGTGTGTGAATGTTACTGCTTTTGTGCCAGTGAGTGTGTGTATACAGTATATTGTGTCTTTATGAATACATGTCTTTGTTTGTTTGTATTTTATTCTGTGTGTATGAGAGTGCAGTATTCTCTATCTCTTCCCCGAGGCAGTAGGCGGAATTCTGGGGAGGCGAAGCACTGCAATGTTCAAGTAATCCATGTCCCTGTCCTCCTCCTCCTCCTCCTCATTGTTACTCCTCTGTGGTGGGGGAGCATGGGCCTGGCTGTTCTGGAGGATGGAGGGGTGGTTTTGTGGAAACCCCTGTGGATGAACTGCCACATGCACAGGGTCCTGCACTGGTCTTCTACACCTCTGTGAATATAGGAATGTGCCATTAAACACTTTGGAGAGAAATTGGGTTGTATAGCAGCTTGGCGTCACAACATGTATCAATCGCAGCCACCAAGCTACACTGCAGTTCCGATTATAGCCACCTAAGGGCATTAGATAATTTCATCTCTAGCCCTCTCTCAGAACCAGGCTGAAATAGCTATGAAGTGAGAGAGGTGTTATGGGTAGATGTGTGGGTCTCACCTTACAGAGCAACAGTGCCATTATGGTCCCTCCCAGCACCAGCACTCCCAGAATCCCACTCGCAATGGACACAATCATTATGAGAGGAGATTCACCGAAGGCTGACAAAACAGGAGGGAACTAGTTAGAAATATCTTATATTTTCTACATCCAGATTATTACAATAGCTGACGTATAGGTTAGTGTGACAGTTCCGAAAGCACGTGCGTGGTGGCTGTGGGTGTCATCTTGGTGACTAGGTGGCTGTGGGTGTCATCTTGGTGACCAGGTGCTTCTGTGGCAGAACAACTTGGCGTAGAAGAGAAATATGTGAGGTACATGCTAGCCTGGTTTGGAGTTGGTGAAGGTGGGCAGTACCTGTTTGTGTGTATTCACTCAGATACAAATAAAGGCGACCATTCAGAGTCCCATGTGGGAAGGTTGTGAGAGAGCAGCAGTACGGCCCAGCGTCATTCCTCTGTGTTTCTAGTAACGTGTATCCACGCATCGTCACAGCAGAGACACGGTTGATATAGTCCGGCTCCACGACAATTGGGTTGTTTGTGTTAGAAACCAGTATCCTATGGCCATCACACCCTCCAATTCTCCACTCAACCTGGGACACCTCCCCGTCTCCAGACAGCTCACAGGACAGAGTCACAGCATGACCAATCTTTGCTGTGATGTTACCAGAAGTTCTCACCCTGCTGTCTGCAAAACAACCTGGAGGGGAGGGGGTGACTTATTTTGGGACGATCTTACACCAACATGAAAATATCGACACACGTTTCTAACTTTGTTCTCTATAATCATGTAAAATGAGAGATACAGTGCATTCGGAAAGTATTCAGACCCCTTCACTTTTCCACATTTTGTTACCTTACAGCCTTATTCTAAAATGGATTAAAAAAAAAAATCCTTATCAATCTACACACAATACCCCATAATGACAAAGCGAAAACAGGTTTTTAGAAATTTTTGCAAATGTATTAAAAATGAAAAACAGAAATGCCTTATTTACATAAGTATTCAGACCCTTTGCTATGAGACTCGAAATTGAGCTCAGGTGCATCCTGTTTCCATTGATCATCCTTGATGTTTCTACAACTTGATTGGAGTCCACCTGTGGTAAATTCAATTGATTGTACATGATTTGGAAAGGCACACACCTGTCTATATAAGTTGACAGGGCCTCTGGGGGGAGGTCGAAGGAGGAGGTCGTCGGGTAAGCTTGGCGTCGGGTAAGCTTGGCTTTATACATAGCTTGGGCTTTGTCGAGTAAGGCTTAAACTATGTATTTAGATTGTAGTTAGGTATTGTAGGTAGTTATCGTGGGTTGTTGTATGTATTTATTGTAGGTTAGTATTGTATTTGGCTGTGCCCGGTGTAGCACGAAGCTAGCTAGCTAGCCCACCACCTGGACTAGCTGGCGAGTAGCTATTAGCAACGGTATAGTTGTTTCACGCCTGAGAGTGCCTGTAATTACGCCAGCTGGCTGCCTACAATAATTACATACAATAATTGCCTACCATTCAGCTGTTTTCTAACCTCATTGTCTGAACCGTTAACGTTAGGTAGCAAGTGGCTACTGTGCTTGAAATTTAGCTAGCGTGTTGCTACCTGGATAGCTACTAGTAAACAATAGCTGGAACGACCTAGCGAACAGACGCGAACTGGCTGAGTCAATTCAGTGGCTAGCTTTGCACTTGGCTAGCTAACAGTAGCTGCTAGGGGTAAGTCATAACCTACATTCGTGTTTTGTTTTTTACATATTGGTAGCCCGAGTCATTCAAGGAATTCGGGACATGGGTGACTAGTTAACGTTAGTTTGGCTCTCTCTGTGTGTTTGTGCCGTGAAAGGAGGGGTTCTTCTTTGTCTGAAAGCAATGGCTAGCTAGTTTGCTAACTATTCTAGCTAACTAACTGGCTGAATAAGTTGACGACGGACTCGCTCAAGCTGTCGGGACTAACCCACAACGTTAGACACGGACACGAACGATCTGCTTTCGTGTTGATACTCTAGTGGTTTGTTGTGGCCGAGTATTGGCGCTAAACCGTGTTGTTGGAGTCCGGCATGCTAGCTGGCTGTGGCGTCTTATGACTAGGTGCCCGGACGATTTTCATGGAATAATACTGTACCTAGTTAGCTAGCTGAATAAACTAAGTTAGTCTATTCCTAGAAAACATTGAACCGCTGTAGTTTACAACAATTATAGTTTCTGAGGTGGAAGTTGGGAGAGTTATATTTGGGAGTTGTGGTGAGGGAGGCCCCGCTCTCTCCTTTCCCAGATGTTTAGTTCATTTCATTCCGATCTCCTCTGCATTATTGTAGCCATTTGCTGCAGCCTGTCAACTATGCCTCTGCCTATCCCTGTTCTCTCCTCTCTGCACAGGCTATACAAACGCCTCACACCGCGTGGCTGCTGCCTCTCTAACCTGGTGGTCCCTGCACGCACCACCCACGTGGAGTTCCAGGTCTCAGGCAGCCTCTGGAACTGCCGTTCTGCTGCCAACAAGGCAGAGTTCATCTCAGCCTATGCTACCCTCCAGTCCCTCGACTTCTTGGCGCTGACGGAAACATGGATTACCACTGAAAACACTGCTACTCCTACTGCTCTCTCCTCGTCTGACCATGTGTTCTCGCATACCCCGAGAGCATCTGGTCAGCGGGGTGGTGGCACAGGAATCCTCATCTCTCCCAAGTGGACATTCTCAATTTTTCCCCTGACCCATCTGTCTATCTCCTCATTTGAATTCCATGCTGTCACAGTCACTAGCCCATTTAAGCTTAATATCCTTGTCATCTATCGCCCTCCAGGTTCCCTTGGAGAGTTCATCAATGAGCTTGACGCCTTGATAAGTTCCTTTCCTGAGGATGGCTCACCCCTCACAGTTCTGGGGGATTTCAACCTCCCTACGTCTACATTTGACTCATTTCTCTCTGCCTCCTTCTTTCCACTCCTCTCCTCTTTTGACCTCACCCTCTCACCGTCCCCCCCTACTCACAAGGCAGGCAATACGCTTGACCTCATCTTTACTAGATGCTGTTGTTCTACTAATCTTTTTTTATTTAAATATATACATGCTGTTGTTCTACTAATCTTTTTTTATTTAAATATATACATTTGCAAAAAAATCTAAAAAACATTTTTGCTTTGTCCTTATGGGGTATTGTGTGTAGATTGATGAGGGAAAAAAACTATTTTATCCATTTTAGAGTAAGGCTGTAACATAACAAAGTGGAAGTAGTGAAGGGGTATGAATATTGAAATTGTCCTGTCATTTCAGCTCTGTTCGACAATAGTTTGTTCCTAATTGCTGTACATAATGCTATTTGCACTATGCAGTGACCTTGTTGATGATCAGTTGTGATCTTCCACAGTCTTAGTTGGCTAACGTTGTTATGTGGTATTCATGATTCATTTATAACAAGTCCTCTTCTATGCTTTATAGAATTATCGCCAATACTAAGTAGCTCACAAATTTAGGCATATTCGTACACAGAGAGAACCAGTCAGAATATATTTGCCAGTACCTATACTCTATACCTTATCACAACATAACGTCTCATAACACATTTATCAACACCAAGTCTCTCCAGTGGGAATGTGGGTCTCTTACCAGAACAGAGGAGCAGGAGGACGAGTGGTGCTGAGGACCAGTAGTGGACAAGCAGAGACTCTTTAGTACTGACACTCATGATGTGAAATACAGCAATGTTGTGGGGGATGGAGAACATCTCAGAGGTTTATGCATTGACAGGAAATGACAGATTCAACACCAGAGAGTAAGAAGGGTCAATCAAGAAACAGAAGGCACACCACGATATACAGTCACTGTGTGTGTGTGTGTGTGTGTGTGTGTGTGTGTGTGTGTGTGTGTGTGTGTGTGTGTGTGTGTGTGAGAGAGAGAGAGGGAGCGAGCGAGAAAGAGAGAGAGAGAGCATGTGCATACAGTTGAAGTTGAAAGTTTACAAACACCTTAGCCAAATACATTTAAACTCAGTTTTTCACAATTCCTGACATTTAATCCTAGTAAAACATCCCTGTCTTAAATCAGTTAGGATCACCATTTTATTTTAAGATTGTGAAATGTCAGAATAATAGTAGAGAGAATTATTTATTTCAGCTTTTATTTCTTTGTCACTGTTGAGTGTAGAAGTGGTGTGGAATCAAGCGCAGGACACCCAGAGGCTTCGTACTGACGTCTTTAGTGAAGACAAAAAAGAGCAAGCCAAACACGGCTACATACAACCTGGCAGGCAAGCGAACTTTACGCACACCGGTAAAGTACATACAAAGGCACAAAAGTGCGGAGCTCTCTACTACACCGAACAGAGAGACAAAAACGAACTAGCATCCCACAGTGACAATGAACAATTACACACAACACATGACAAAACTCAAGAGAACTTATAGGACGCATAATGAACACTAACAAGGAACAGGTGTAACAAAACAGACAAAACCAATCAAACATCGAAACATAGAACGGTGGCAGCTAGTACTCCGGAGACGACGACCGTCGAAGCCTGCCCGAACAAGGAGAAGGAGCAGCCTCGGCCGAAACCGTGACATTCTTTCATCACATTCCCAGTGGGTCAGAAGTTTACATACACTCAATTAGTATTTGGTAGCATTGCCTTTAAATTGTTTAACTTGGGTCAAACGTTTCGGGTAGCCTTCCACAAGCTTCCCACAATAAGTTGGGTGAATTTTGGCCCATTCCTCCTGACAGAGCTGGTGTAACTGAGTCAGGTTTGTAGGCCTTCTTGCTAGCACACGCTTTTTCAGTTCTGCCCACACATTTTCTATAGGATTGAGGTCAGGGCTTTGTGATGGCCACTCCAATACCTTGACTTTGTTGTCCTTAAGCCATTTTGCCACAATTTTGGAAGTATGCTTGGGGTCCATTTGGAAGACCCATTTGTGACCAAGCTTTAACTTCCTGACTGATGTCTTGAGATGTTGCTTCTCTGGGCGGCAGGTAGCTTAGTGGGTAAGAGCGTTGTGCCAGTAACCGAAAGGTCGCTGGTTCTAATCCCCGAGCCGACTATGTGAAAAATCTGTCGATGTGCCCTTAAGCAAGGCACTTAACCCTAATTGCTCCTGTAAGTCGCTCTGGATAAGAGCGTCTGCTAAATGACTAAAATGTAAAATGTAAATGTATCCACATAATTTTCCTTCCTCATGATGCCATCTATTTTGTGAAGTGCACCAGTCCCTCCTGCAGCAAAGCACCCCCACAGCATGATGCTGCCGCCCCCATGCTTCACGGTTGGGATGGTGTTCTTCGGCTTGCAAGCAGCTCCCTTTTACCTCCAAACATAACGATGGTAATTATGGCCAAACAGTTCTATTTTTGTTTCATCAGACCAGAGGACATTTCTCCAAAAAGTACGATCTTTGATCCCATGTGCAGTTGCAAACCGTAGTCTGGCTTTTTTATGGCGGTTTTGGAGCAGTGGCTTCTTCCTTGCTGAGCGGCCTTTCAGGTTATGTCGATATAGGACTCGTTTTACTGTGGATATAGATACTTTTGTATCTGTTTCCTCCAGCATTTTCACAAGGTCATTTGCTGTTGTTCTGGGATTGATTTGCACTTTTTGCACCAAAGTACGTTCATCTCTAGGAGACAGAACGCGTCTCCTTCCTGAGCGGTATGACGGCTGCGTGGTCCCATGGTGTTTATACTTGCGTACTATTGTTTGTACAGATGAACGTGGTGCCTTCAGGTGTTTGGAAATTGCTCCCAAGGATGAATCAGATTTGTGGAGGTCTACAATTTTTTTTCTGAGGTTTTGGCTGATTTCTTTTGATTTTCCCATGATGTCAAGCAAAGATGCACTGAGTTTGAAGGTAGGCCTTGAAATACATCCACAGGTACATCTCCAATTGACTCAAATTATGTCAATTAGCCTATCAGAAGCTTCTAAAGCCATTACATCATTTTCTGGAATTTTCCAAGCTGTTTAAAGGCACAGTCAACATAGTGTATGTAAACTTCTGACCCACTGGAATTGTGATACAGTGAATTATAATTGAAATAATCTGTCTGTAAACAATTGTTGGAAAAATTACTTGTGTCATGCACAAAGTAGATGTCCTAACCGACTTGCCAAAACTATAGTTTGTTAACAAGACATTTGTGGAGTGGTTGAAAAACAAGTTTTAATGACACCGACCTAAGTGTATGTAAACTTCCGACTTCAACTGTATCTTCAACAGTAGCCACGTTTGCAATCCAAGTTGAGGTGGATTTTAAACAGTTAAAATATAGAAAATAATGTGTACGTTTACTAACAAACTAGTGACAGTTTTACACAGACTCTCATTCTGTAGGTTTGTTTCCATGATGACACAGATGAGGTCTCCTGAGCTCACTAGCCACTTCCTGTGAACACAGCAGCCCTGGTCGATTGGTTTTTTATGCCCCCCCAATCAACATTGTCTCTCACCGTTAGCCGTTAGATAAGATATGCTTTATTGGCATGACAAACAAACAAGATACAAAGGAAGATGAGTCTTAGTCTTATACAAGTAAAAGGATAGTTGAAATATAAATAATTTACTGTACATTCAAACTTAACAATAATAGCACTTCAACTACAAAGAGTGTATGTGTGCGTGGGTGAGAGGATGTGTGTCTGTCATCTCTGTCAGAACATGCAGAGCTTTCCTCCCTTTGAAGTAATCTTATAGTCAGGTCAAGTAGTCTACAGTTTCTTAAACATGTTCTCTAACTTATGTATTTCTATTAATCTATTGCTATTTAGTCTACCATGGTTACGAATCTTTACATCATTTTGGAAAAAGATAGTGACAGCAAAATCAAACAGATATTTGTCAGAGGTTAAAACATAAAATCCTATTAGTCAGAGCAACCCTTTATATTTACACCATGCTATTACATAACTAATATTAAGAGTGTCATATCCATGACAACCTGGAGGATCATGGTTATTTTCTCTAACTGGAGTGTTTGGAATGTAGAGGTCTATAACAATTAAAAATGAACACCTCTGAGTTGCAATATGTCGAGTTCCAGAGCATCTCACAGTCCCTAAAGCAACACAGCTCACCAGCAGCATGGTTGAGGAAAGGCATTGCCAGTTGAAACCCAGCAAGGTTGACCTGCTTAGGCAGAGTGGCATGGTGTTAAGCCAAGGCTAAACCAAGTCAGTGAGGACGGAGGATGGTCTATCAACAGGCTCTCCCATGGCCAGGAATTCAGCCCAGTTCTGGCAGAAGCCACGTGAGTAGACCCCTGTGTCGACAACGAGGCCACACGGACGACTCTGGCCATTTTTCTTCCGCAGTGCAAGTTGTGCCTCCCGCTCCGTCACATTGTAGCTGATATTGATCATTTGCAGCACCAGCAGGTTTAGCAGGCCTGCTGTGACAATACTGCTGTACCAGGCACAGGTGAAGCACAGGGCTGAGCTGGAAAAACATCAGCATGAGCATAGTTACACTTAGAAAACAACATAACACTTTATCTTTCAGTTCTATTTCAGTTGGTTTTAGTTAATTGATTCTTTAAGTAAATCTTCTAGTACTTATTTCAAGTAACTCAAAATATTTGGTAACTACCTGGTGCCAAATAGTAGGTATTATAAACTGGGTGGTTTGAGCCCTGAATGCTGATTGGCTGACAGCCATGGTATATCAGACCGTATACCACGGGTATGACAAAACATTTATTTTTCCTGCTCTAATTACATTGGTAACCAGTTTATAATAGCAATAAGGCACCTCGGGGGTTTGTGATATATGGCCAATATACCACTGCTAAGGGCTGTGTCCAGTCTAAGAACAGCCCTTAGCCGTGGTATATTGGCCATATACCACACCTCCTCGGGCCTTACTGCTTAAATATAGTGGTTCTTGTTTCAATGAATGCTAAATAAACCCAAAGTAATTATTAGATAATTACTATGTAGTTACAATTGTCATTTTGTAACAAATCTTTCATGTGTGTAAATTTTAAGCAAATACCAGGTGTACCTGTACTGACTGTAGACGCCAGGGCAGTAGAGCAGGGCGGTGAGCAGGTTCTGTTGAGGACACACGCTGCGCAGCACCAGACTGATCCCATACAGAGAGGTCAACAGGAAGAGGAGCAGGGTCAGCAGGAAGCTGCGATGATTGGCCTGGCCCACACAGCTGTTTATCCTGCCTCAGCAGTGACAGACACAAGACAACACAACACCACACACACACACACACACATACCCTCAGTTCAAATGACCAACTTCTGCTGTGTTTACATGTGAGAGTACAATTAGCATGAATGTGAGAGAATGTGCTACATGCTCTAAATGTGTCTGGTTGTGTTGGTGCATGTATCTAAATGCCATAAATAACAGATTGTCCTGGTTTGAGGTCGCCTCACCCTGCTGAAGGGTGAACCCCTGTGGGCACTACACATGTCTCTACAGCCTGGTCTGCTTTGGTGACGTCTTTTTGGCCTGACAGTATGACACTTAGTGAGATCATGATTATGTGTGGAAGAGAAGTGTTGAGCAAATATAATTGTGGGGGATCTGAGAGATGAAAATATTGCATGTGTGTATAGCAGGGAAGTGTAGTCAGGCTGTGGTTATCTGAGTGTTGCAGAAAGGTATTTTTCACAAGTCATCCTGTCGCTGCACAAATAATGGTGTACTAAATGACTGGTCCTCCACAACAGACAAAGGTGTTTAATGACACTCACCAGATACAGTGGTGGTCCAGGCGCTGGACACAGCCTCCACAGATCCGGCAATGTCCCGCCCGAGGGGGACGCACCACTTTGCACAGAGGACACCTGGCCCCCTCTGCTTTTAGGGACTGTGTCTGCTGTTCCACTGGTCTGGCTGGGGGGGCTGGCACCACCGACTGGTCCACTCCATTCTGAGAGGCAGAGTCTTTGTCAGGCAGTTGGTAATGATTGGTGCTGGTGCTGTCTGTGTCAGCCAGGGAAGGCTGCACGAAGCCTGGCCCCCTCTTGGTGCGCACAAGAGAGATAAGAGTAAGAACCACACCCGTAGTCACGGTCACCAGCTGCAGGTGACTTACGTCCCCACGAGGTAGGATCTCTGTGATGAAGAGGAAGTACATGTAGGCTAGGGAGAAGAGCGCCAGGCTGAGGAAGAAGAGGGTGCGGCCCTTCTTCCTGTGTGTGGTGTAGTAGTACCACAGAACCAGGCCAGGCAGGGCTGTCAGAATGACCAGGCCCAGCAGGAAGTGCAGGGCTGCCAGCCGCAGTAGCAGGGGAAGCAGCACTAGAGCTGGGACCATGGAGATCTCCACCCGCCTGTCCCCTGATAACAGTCTCAACCTCAGCCGGTCCATCACGGCACCAAACACAGGCAACGCACAGTCAGGTTTCTGAGGCTTACCCTTCAGCCACCTGGAAAAGACATAAGGGTAGGGATGACAGAGAGGGAAACACAGAGAGGGCAGGGGGTTAGACCAAGTGCTTGACTTGGGTAGGAGCTCACCGGAGATGAATACCAGCACCTCAAATGTTCTACTGCTTGAACTCCTGTTCCTTTTATAGAATATTAGCTCAAAAGTATTGTGGAGCTGCTGCAACTAAATATAAACAGTACCAGCACCCAAAATGAATACCGGCACATATTTCAGTCCATGTCAAGCACTGGTTAGACCTGAACTTGGACTGCTGAGTCCTGCCATGATCCTCCCCATTCCACCTATTTCACCTGCTGCAAGCTTCATCCAGATCGTCACAGTCACAGCAGCATTCATGTGGGTCCAAATCACACTCACAACAGCACATGGGATCGTCTGGCTCTGGAGGCTTAAACTTCTCCCATTTCATTCTGGCTGTTCACAGATCCACTTGAAGGTCCTGTGCAAAAGAATAGCAACAGTAGAGAGACAGTCAAACCACATGATAACTATACTGAACAAAAATATAAATGCAACATGTAAAGTGTTGTCCCATGTTTCATGAGCTGAAATAAAAGATCAGACATTTTCCATTCGCACAAAAAGCTTATTTCTCTCAAATTATGTGCACAATTTTTTTTTACATCCCTGTTGGTGAGCATTTCTCCTTTGCCAAGATAATCCATCCACCTGAAAGGTGTGGCATATCAAGAAGCTGATTAAACAGCATGATCATAACACAGGTGCACCTTCTGCTGGGGACAATAAAAGGCCATTCTAAAATGTGCAGTTTTATAACACAACAAAATGCCACAGAGGGCTCAAGTTTTGAGGGAGTGTGCAATTGGCATGCTGACTGCAGGAATGTCCACCAGAGCTGTTGCCAGAGAATGTAATGTTCATTTCTCTACCATAAACCGCCTCCAACGTCACTTTAGAGAATTTGGCAGTATGTCCAACTGGCCTCACAACCGCAGACCACGTATAACTACAACAGCCCAGGACCTCCACATCCCGCTTCATCACCTGCGAGATCGTCTGAGACCAGCCACCCAGACAGCTGATGAAACTGATGAGTATTTCTGTCTCTAATAAAGCCTTTTGTGGGAAAAACTCATTCTGATTGGCTGGGCCTGGCTCCCCAGTGGGTGGGCCTGGTTCCCAAGTGGGTGGGCCTATGCCCTCCCATGGCTGTGCCCTGTCAGTCATGTGAAATCCATAGATTAGGGCCTAATGAATTTATTTCAATAGACTGATTTCCTTATATGAACTGTAACTCAGTAAAATCATTGAAATTGTTGTATGTTGCATTTATATTTTTGTTCAGTATAGAAATTATTTGTTATTTGGGTGTGGTAAGGATATCAAATCAAATTACATTTTATTTGCCACATGCGCCGAATACAACATGTGTAAACCTTACAGTGAAATGCTTACTTACAAGCCCTTAACCAACAATGCAGTTTTAAGAAAAAAAGTGTTAAGTGAAAAAGAGATAAATACAAAATAATTAAAGAGCAGCAGTAAAATAAATACTAGTAGGGAGGGTATATACAGGGGGTACCGGTACAGAGTCAATGTGCGGGGGCACCGGTTAGTCGAGGTAATTGAGGTAATATGTACATGTGGGTAGAGTTAAACTGACTATGTATAGATAATAAACAGAGTAGAAGCAGGGTAAAAGAGGGATGCAAATAGTCCGGGTAGCCATCATTAGCTGTTCAGGAGTCTTATTGCTTGGAGGTAGAAGCTGTTAAGAAGCCTTTTGGACCTAGACTTGGCGCTCTGGTACCGCTTGCTGTGCGGTAGCAGAGAGAACAGTCTATGACTAGGGTGGCTGGAGTCTTTGACAATATGGAGAGTAGTCTTCAGTCTTCATTCAGTGAAGTGCTGCAGTAAATTGGACTGTGTTGGAAATCTTATTCCACCACTGAGGTAATGGTTACATAACATCTTAAACTTGCATGGTGACATCACCTCTGTCAAGGCCTGAAGTCAACTGTCGCCTCCTACAGTGCATTCGGAAAGTATTCAGACCCCTTGACTTTTTCCACATTTTGTTACATTACAGCCTTATTCTAAAATGGAGTAAATCGTTTTTTTCCCCTCACCAATCTACACACGATATCCCATAATGACAAAGCAAAAATAGGTTTTTAGAAATTTTTGCACATTTATAATAAAAAAAAAACTGAAATATCATATTTATATAAGTATTCAGACCCTTTACTCAGTACTTTGTTGAAGCACCTTTGGCAGCGATTACAGCCTCGAGTCTTCTTGGGTATGACACTACAAGCTTGGCACACCTGTATTTGGGGAGTTTATCCTATTCTTCTCTGCAGATCCTCTTAAGCTCTGTCAGGTTGGATTGGGAGTGTCGCTGCACAGCTATTTTCAGGTCTCTCCAGAGATATTTGATCGTCTGGGCCTGGGCCACTCAAGGACATTCAGAGACTTGTCCCAAAGCCACTCTTGCATTGTCTTGGCTGTGTGCTTAGGGTCATTGTCCTGTTGGAAGGTGAACCTTCGCCCCAATCTGAGGTCCTGAGCGCTCTGGAGCAGGTTTTCATCAAGGATCTCTCTGTACTTTTCTCTGTTCATCTTTCCCTCGATCCTGACTAGTCTCCCAGTCCCTGCCGCTGAAAAATATCATCACAGCATGATGCAACCACCACGATGCTTCACCGTAGGGATGGTGCCAGGTTTCCTCCAGACGTGACGCTTGGCATTCAGGCCAAAGAGTCCAATCTTGGTTTCATCAGACCAGAGAATCTTGTTTCCTTTAGGTGTCTTTTGGCAAACTCCAAACGGGCTGTCATGTGCCTTTTACTGAGGAGTGGCTTCCGTCTGGCCACTCTACCATAAAGGCCTGATTGGCGGAGTGCTGCAGAGATGTTTGTCCTTCTGGAAGGTTCTCCCATCTCCACAGAGAAACTCTGGAGCTCTGTCAGAGTGAACATCAGGTTCTTGGTCACCTCCCTGACCAAGGCCCTTCTCCCCGAATGCTAAGTTTGGCCGGGCGGCCAGCTCTAGGAATAGTCTTGGTGGTTCCAAACTTCTTCCATTTAAGAATGATGGAGGCCCTGTGCTCTTCAATGATGCAGAAATGTTTTGGTACCCTTCCCCAGATCTGTGTCTCAACACAATCCTGTCTCGGAGCTCTACGGACAATTCCTTCGACCGCATGACTTGGTTTTTGCTCTGACATGCACTGTCAACTGTGGGACCTTATATAGACAGGTGTGTGCCTTTCCAAATCATGTCCAATCAATTGAATTTACCACAGGTGGACTCCAATTAGGTTGTAAAAAAATCTCAAGGATGATCAATGGAAACAGGATGTACCTGAGCTCAATTTCGAGTCTCATAGCAAAGGGTCTGAATAATTATGTAAATAAGGCTTTTCTGTTTTTTATTTGTACTACATTTGCAAAAATTTCTAAAAACCTGTTTTAACTTTTCATTATGGGGTATTGTGTGTAGATTGATGAGGATTTTTTTTCTTCTATCCATTTTAAAATAACTCTGTAACATAACAAAATGTGGAAAAAATCAAGGGGTCTGAATACTTTCCGAATGCACTGTATACGTAAAGCTAGCTTGTTGCTCTAGTGGTACATACGGTTGGGGCGTCACTGTCATATCTGTCGTGGATGTGGTGGAGGAGTCAAGCGCAGGAAGCAGAGGTAGTCCAACAAGACTTTAATAATGTCCCAAAACAAGAGTACAAGCCCCGACCTCGAAAACACGGAGAGGTGAGGAACAATACGCACACGCGTAAAACACTCCAAAAGGGAAAAATGACACGGAAACACAAACACGTATCAAAACCACGGAGCAACGGACAACCACACACAACTACCCTAGAATAATGCATGGAACTTATAAGACAAGTAATCAACTCTAAAACAAACACAGGTGTGACAGACAGACAAAAGCAATGGAACACAGAAACATAGAGCGGTGGCAGCTAGTACTCCGGGGACGGCGAACGCCGAAGCCTGCCCGAACCAGGAGGAGGAGCAGCCTCGGCCGAAACCGTGACAGTCACCTTTCTCAAATCCGGCCCTCAAGGTGTGCAGGACTGACTGGCACACCAGATGAGGGGTATATATGGGTGCCAATCTGTGCCAATAATCAATCAATTAACTAGCAGGGAGAGAAAGACCTTGAAAATTACATTTGACTTGAGGACTCTCTTAGATGGTCTACTTAATGGATGGAATGAAATCATCCCCCCACAGACAGTTCTTCATCATAATGAAGACATCAAGGTTACGTTGTCTGAAAGGTCTCCATTACTTGCACTCAAATCGACTGCACGTACACATGCACGCGCACGCGCGCACGCACATTTTACTAGCCTTCCCAACTAGGAATACTATGCCATCATCTGCCTCATGAAGTGACAAGGGGAGTCAATTAATGGAGTCAATTAAAATAGCTTTCGATTTTAACAAGTTTTATAATAAAACTACTTTCCTCTAATATGTCGCTTTTAGAAATAAGGCCGTCATGTCATTAGGGAAGACCTATCTGGGCCAACTAAACCCGGGTCCCCAAGCACGCCTATCTTACAGTGAGATAGAATGTACGTTGTTGGAGTGACTGCCAGTGTTGGACTTTGTCTTCTGGTATACTACTTCAAATATAGCCCAGCTCTTCGACAGTGGGTGAATTTAAGTTAAAACTGCAGAAGCAGTCTAAATATTGACTTAAATATTTTATTTCTCAATAAATGAACTTGAAATAACTGTAGGCTATAGTCACAGTTTAAAGGGAAAGGTTGAACAAACAATGTAAATGTATTAAACAATTATCAACTAAATATGATTAATGTTTCAATCCAATATTCTAAATGAATGGTATATCGCATACCAATAAACAAGGTAGTCAATATTTAGAATACTTCTGCAGTTTAAACTTGTTCCCATGAATTACATCTCATAAAGCCTGTGCCTGCTTCAGTAGCCTACATGGTTGTGCAAAATTGTGTGCCTCTAGCTTACCTTTGAGAAAAAAAAGTGCATAGCCTACATTTACCTGGACTGTAGATTTCTTCGGTGAAAGCACCTTTTCCTCGAAGACTAGGGTAAAGACCCTTTGTTTTAGGAACATCAATTATTTCTTATTTCTCTTATGTTTTTCCTGTAATATATTTCAGATTTTCCATGTCAAACATGAGATCCGTTTCAATCTGTTTTAGTATAAGGTCCGTTGACGCGTCTACACTAGAATAAACTTCGGTCCGAATATAAATTCCAGGTGGTACCGGGGTATCTGGCAAGCGTTGGTAGGTGTGATATCCGTTTCAGTCAAAAACTTTGTATACTGTAATATCCTGTAATCCAGCCGTTTTTTGGTGGGGAGAGCTTGATTAAGTTTTATTCCTCCTCATGGGAAAGCAACATGTCGGTCATTGAAGAGGAGCAGACATGATGAGAGGAGTTAGCCAGATTGGCTTGGGTGACAGTGTTGAAAAAGGACATTAGCATGCCTTGCAGTGGCAGCGACAGCGTGTGGCAGCGTATGGAGGTGCTATGCATGCCGCGGATTCTCAGGCGGAAAGTGTCACCACTGCGCCCGACTACTTTGGAAGGGGCAACATAATTTAAATAGCTCAAATGGTCTATTGCGATACACCATGGGGGAATGGTATTCTTTTAAATGTGCTGATGTAAACAGTAGGCTAAAAGCTTTGTTGGTCATTAACAAAATGTACTTGTCTGACATAATATCCCTACCTCCACTCAGTGCTGTGAATGGCTGAGGCTGATGGTCCTGGCAAAGTCAATGTTCTGCACCTGAGACATTGAATAGCTTATCATTTATCAACATCTCTATAGAAATACATGATATTAGACTATACTGAAATTGCCTTAAATTCCACAATAAGCACAGATGTATAGACCTCACCCCTGATATCACCATCACCCTGCTCTAACATGTTATAGGTCAATCACCCTTCTCTAGCTAGTTGTTCCCTTCAATGGCCTTTAAAATGAGTTTGATACCATTTTGGTTTCACAGCTGCCGAATTGTTGGTTTGGTAAGCTTGTGTGCTGTTTTGTTTTGCTGTAACTTTAGGTAACTTTAGCCTGGTGTTGCTGTAGCTAGATGGAGAGTGTGGCATGGGTGTCCTTTTCCATGGATGATAACACTGAGGTGTTAAGAAGTCCAACAACAGCCCTGATAATCTACACTTGAGTTAGTGTGGGAGACAAGACAGACGACATACAGTCATGCAAGAGGAGAGTGGGAAGATCTGTGGGACACACCCACCTTTCAGAATCATATTTCCTCCAGCCAGCAACATGACCCATCCCCACTCTTCACTCACAGAGAAGACTCTGGAGGAGTCAAGCGTGTGTGTGATGGGAAGCAGGAATCCAACTCTAAGTGTATCTATGTCCTGGTCATGTATAACTCCAGTTAAACACTTTATGTTTATAGGTACAGTTATACAAAAGCAGTGCTTTCTGATGTAAGGTTATTCTCAAAATAAACAAAATGATAATTGACTTTTGACAAATAAAAATGTGCATATTCAGAGGTGACAAATTATAACTCTAACCTAAATGAGGCATCTGAGTAAACCAAGCCCCAGGCAGGTGTCTGAACAATGAGCAGCAAACAACCAAAACAGACAGTTGTCTACCGACTCACAATGCACACAAACAGTTGAAAAAAAAAAACAGTTATGAAATTTGTACCAGTTTACATGGGATTCTGATTATAGGGTTATGCAAAAACGTTATTGTGCACAAGTCAATGACGTGAAATCAAATTTCAAAAGTGTGCATATTTTGATTTCACTATAGATATCACACAATAGGCGCACACACACACACACACACACACACGTACACACACGCACACTACAGGTTCATTTGGATATCGGTAGACAGCTGAATTTTCTCTTTACAGTAATGTCCACTCTGGTGATGCTGTGTAGACGGACTGGATCAATACACAGGATGAAGCTCTCCCTGACATGGGCTATTGGGTATGCTCCCATTAGTCAAGCTGTAGTCCGGAACCATGCAGCAGTTAAAAAGCCTGGAGCACATAAGCTCTGTCAGATACAGACTCTCTAATCTATTTTGGTGGGGTTAATGCAGTCAGTCGCAGACAATAACAAGGGCAACGTCTGACTAGCATGTACAGCTGTTGTCAGCAAAAGTGGAATGAACGGAGTGTAGGCCAGTGGAGGCTGGTGAGAGGAGCTATAGGAGGACAGGCTCATTGTAATGGCTGGAATGGAATAAATGGAACAGAGTCAAACGTGTGGTTTCCATATGTCTGATATGTTTGATACCGTTCCATTTATACCATTCCAGCCATTACAATAAGCTTGTCCTCCTATAGCTCCTCCCATTAGCCTCCACTGGTGTGGGCCTATGTGTGAAGACATAATAAAGTTGAGGAGGTTGTTGTATGGCATCTGCCTGTGTGTGATGACTTGAAGCCACCACTGAGAGTTTTTATTTGCTGTTAACCTTTCCTTTGAAATCCCATCATGATATCAAAATGTGAAAATATTCCAAAAAAGGTATTACTTATGCAAATGATAATAACATGCAGTACATACTCTAGATGCATTGTAAATCCAGTTTTAGAATTTTGACACTTTCAGATTTGCTGTGATGTCTTTCTAGGCTGCCTATTCTCAGATGTAATTTCTGTGTAAATCCATGGTGTCCGTGTTGTCCTTACTAGAATGTGTGAACTGTTGGAAGAGCAATATCTGTGTAGAGGGTGTGTGTGTGTGTGTGTGTGTGTGTGTGTGTTTGTGTTTGTGTTTGTGTGTGTGTGTGTGTGTGTGTGTGTGTGTGTGTGTGTGTGGACGTGTTTAACTATACTTGTGGGGACCAGAAGTCCCCACAAGAATAGCAAACCAAGAGAAATTTAACCAACTTGGGACATTTTGTTGGTCCCCACAAGGTCACAAGGTCAAATGCTATTTCTAGTGGGTTTAGGGTTAAGGTTAGAATTAGGTTTAGGGTTAGAAGATAGGGTTAGTTTTAGGGCTAAGGTTAGGTTTAGGGTTAGGGTTAAGGTTAGGTTTTTTGGTTAGGGTTAGGGTTAAGGTTAGGGTTAGGGTAAGGGTACGGGTTAGGGTTAGGGTTAGGGTTAGGGAAAATAGGATTTTGAATGGGACTGAATTGTATGTCCCTACAAGGTTAGCTGCGCAAGACTGTGTGTGTGTGTGTTAGTGGGTGTAGTTATTTGGTTGCATGTGTACCTGCGTGCGTGTGCGTGTGTCTAAACTGTGCCTCTCTTTGACAGTGGGGATTCTCTGGTGCTTCTAACCCCACTCAAGATGCTGCCCATACCGAAGGTCCTGTAACAGACACCATGGCAGTGACGGCACTATCGAGCCTGGCTCTGAGACAGAAAACACCTCACTGTCTACTGATGTCTGTACTGATGTCCCTGTGGAGGAAGAGGGCCTTGTGGGCGAGGACGGCCTTGTGGAGGAAGACGGCCTTGTGGAGGAGGAGGGCCTCGTGGAGGAGGAGGGCTTTGTGGAGGAGGAGGGCTTCGTGGAGGAGGAGGGAGTTGTGGAGGAAGACGGCCTTGTGGAGGAGGAGGGAGTTGTGGAGGAAGACGGCCTTGTGGAGGAGGAGGGAGTTGTGGAGGAGGGGGGCCTTGTGGAGGAGGGGGGCCTTGTGGAGGAGGAGGGAGTTGTGGAGGAGGCAGGCTTTGTGGAGGAGGAGGGAGTTGTGGAGGAGGAGGGCTTTGTGGAGGAGGAGGGAGTTGTGGAGGAGGGGGGCTTTGTGGAAGAGGAGGGAGTTGTTGAAGAGGGGGGCCTCATGGAGGAGGAGGGAGTTGTGGAGGAGGGGGGCCTCGTGGAGAGGAGGGAGCTGTGGAGGAGGGGGGCCTCGTAAAGGAGGAGGGAGTTGTGGAGGAGGGGGCCTTGTGGAGGAGGGGGCCTTGTGGAGGAGGAGGGGGTTGTGGAGGAGAAGGGCCTTGTGGAGGAGGAGGGGGGCCTTGTGGAGGAGGAGGGCCTTGTGGAGGAGGAGGGCCTTGTGGAGGAGGGGGGCCTTGTTGAGCAGGGGGTCCTTGTGGAGGAGGAGGGAGTTGTGGAAGACACTGGGGGCCTTGTGGAGGAGGGGGGCCTTATGGTGCAGCAGCAGCCCAATAAAGAGAATGCGATGGCGGGAGACAATGTGGTCTTCTTCTGCTTGCTGTCTGGAGGTGACCCAGGGTGACCCAGATGGGGTTGAGGTTCAGTGGGTGCACCATGGGCACGAGGAGAGGCACACCATACTGGAGGGAAACCAGACGTCTGAGGATACGTTTGCAGGCCGGGCATTCCTCTCCGGGAATCCCGTTGCTGGGGACTTCTCCATGATGCTGAGGAATGCATCAAGAGCGGATTGGGGAGTTTGCCACTGTCTCCTCACTCCCCATAATGGCACCATTGTGCAGGGGAGTGGAACTAAGCTCAGCATCCGCGAGGACCTGGATTAGTAGTGTCAGGTGAGAGAGTGAACTGTGGGTCTGTGTCAAAGGGAAGGGGGGGGGGGGGGGGGGGGGGGGGTGTAGAGGGAATCTGCCCTAGGGTCAAATGGCTTGCTCTTACTTAAATCCATGGCTGTCTTATCTGATGAGAGACTGAAACTAGCTTGTGGCCTTTTGTCTCTCTCTTCAAACACCGTGAAGGGAGCGGCACCAGGGTTGAATGGAGTTTGGGCTAGACCTTTGTCTCCTTGGTATCTTCTTGATTGATTACAGCATGATGGGGTGGGGTTTGTGTATGTTTCAAGGATTTAGGGCCTTGTCATGTTTAAACTAAACATGAGTGTGTGTGCAAGACAGGGGAGTGAGTGATTGGTTGGAGTACTATGTGCATAATAAAAGTCGAGTTTAGCCGCCCTCAGAGACAAAGGAAGTGGGCGTGGATTGGAAAAGAGCGGGAAACTGTAGGAGGAGGGATTTTAAGTGAAGAGGGAGACGGAAGGGGGTATATATAGAGGAAGAGCAAGAGAGAGGCGGGGCTACTCTGCAGACCGGCCTGACTTTGTTGAAACTCTAATAAAGTCATTTTTGTTGCAACAAAAACTCTGAAAGTATTTTGATTTCTGATTGATTTTCCACAACACTCCATATCAGGACAATTATTTATGATTCTGTCCTGTGTGTTCCTTTTAAAAACAGCATTTAGAACCGTGGGAAACAGTGAATCCAATAGGATTACATTGCAAGTTGTTTAGGATTTATACAGTATAAGCTGATTTTGATGCAATTGAGAAAATACTTGTTCGTTTTTGTTTTCCAACTATTTTCTATTATTTACATATTTTGGTTTCGATGTAAAGAAACAATGCATTGTTTCAATACAGGATTTTTTTTAAACTATACATTTTTGTGAATTGTTTCTTTTGAAGGAGACAACTTTTATGACAGTAGCTAGGTTTCCATCCAATTGGCGACAGATTTTCATGCAAATATTCTAAAATCCACATAAAAACAATATGCACATTTTCCCACCAGAAATGTGTTTCCATCAAATTGACTTGTTGCCGATAAAAGGCTGTGCATGATCACATAGTGCACATCATTTTTTTTATTGAAAACATAAATACATTTGCACAATCAGCACTTGTTGTCTCTCAAATACATCATTACAGTTGTTGGTTAGCTAGCTAGCACATTTTTGCAATGAAATCAGTCAAAACTCCTCAAAACAAGACATGGTATCAAGAACAAGATGAAACTAGCTGAAACGAGTCACTTACGATTCCCCACATGGCAGTTTCTTGTCATTGTTGGTAGCTATCTGGCCATCCAGGATTACAACAACACATGGACTTCTGCGCCATTGAAGCGTGCGCATTGTTTTTGTGACGTTGTCAGCTATCCCATCTATATAGTGAATGTGCCCACTCTGGTATTGGCACATGAACCTTAGCCAACAGATACAGTGCGTGTATAGCCTACATGATGAGATTATTATGGACAAAAGAGCGAGAAAATCTTTGTCCAATACGAGGTGAGTAATCGCTCGTAACTTTACAGTTGGCACTATGCATTCAGGCAGGTAGCGTTCTCCTGGCATCCGCCAAACCCAGATTCGTTCGTCGTACTGCCAGATGGTGAAGCGTGATTCATCACTCCAGAGAACACGTTACCACTGCTCCAGAGTCCAATAGCGGCAAGCTTTACACCACTCCAGCCGACGCTTGGCATTGCACATGGTGATCTTAGGCTTGTGTACCGCTGCTTGGCCATGGAAACCCATTTCATTAAGCTCCCGACGAACAGTTCTTGTGCTGACGTTGCTTTCAAAGGCAGTTTGGAACTCTGTAGTGACTGTTGCAACCGAGGACAGACGATTTTCACACGCTACGCGTTTCAGCACTCGGCGGTCACATTCTGGGATCTTGTGTGGTCTACCACTTCACAGCTGAGCCATTGTTGCTCCTAGATATTTCCACTTCACAATAACAGAATTTACAGTTGACCGGGGCAGCTCTAGCAGGGCAGAACCTTGACGAACTAACTTGTTGGAAAGGTGGCATCCTATGACGGTGCCACGTTGAAAGTCACTGAGCTCTTCAGTAAGGCCATTCTACTGCCAATGTTTGTCTATGGAGATGGTATGGCTGTGTGCTCGATTCTATACGCCCGTCAGCAACGGGTGTGGCTGAAATAGCCAAATCCTCTCATTTAAAGGGGTGTCCACATACTTTCGTATAATGCATCTTCCTCATTCACTCCAGTATCTCTGCACATTGTAAATATGGGACTGGAACTGACCCTGCATATAGTATGCTAACTTACTTTCTCGTGTTCTTATTTTTTATTTCTTGTGTATTTCTACCGTAAGTTATTTTTAGTATGACATTGTTATTGATTACTACATTGTTGGTTTAGAGCTTGCAATAAAGGCATTTCACTGTACTTGTGCATGTGACATAAAAATTTGAAACTTGAATAAGACCCTCGATAGTTATTGGAAAGGAGCATCAAACTCACCACCCTGTGAACTTCATCATAATTTATTTAATCTGTAGCCTAATAAACTACATGCTTTCCGGAGTCGTTGGGGGAGAACCACACAGACTTGTTATCCTGTGACTCCAAATTTACTTTGATATTATTTATTATATAAATATTTGAGCATAAAAGTGTTTCCACTGCCATTTGTCGCATAATTAAGTTTACAGACACAAAAAGATCCAACTTTGTTTAGCGTATTTTGTTTTGTCTACATTTGGAAAGTTTACCGACAAATTTGTGGATTCCATCAGGCCTGTCATGACATTCTTTATGCAACATGTACTTTACTCACATACAGAAGTTTGGATGGAAACCTGGTTACTGGCCTCTTCTAGTGGTTCAAATAGTTGCAGTATGAGGAGCTTCATTTAGTTGTGTCACATTCAGGTGCCCTTACCTTTTTCCATTTTGGATTCATCCAATAAAATGTTTTTGTGAAAGAGGAAATACATTATTAAAGTACAGTTGAAGCCGGAAGTTTACATACATGTCACAGGGTGCTGTAGGTGGGTGTGGTGCAGGAATCAAGCGCAGGACGCAGAAACTAAGTCCAAAAGACTTTATGAAATATTCACGTAGTACACGAGCAAACAAGCCCGGAGGCGGAGTAAAGGCGCACACAGGCGTCAAAACAGTAGGCGCACTAACATGTGCGAAAACCACTCCAAAACAACGGAGGGAAACACGTAGCTCAGAACACCAAACAGAAGAGCAATCACACACAACACCTGACACACACAACGAGAACTAAATAGGACACTAATGAGGACTAACTAGACACAGGTGTACAACATCAAGACACAACCAAACGAACATGAAACATAGATCGGTGGCAGCTAGTACTCTGGGGACGACGACCGCCGAAACCTGCCCGAACAAGGAGGAGGAGCAGCCTCGGCCGAAACCGTGACAGTACCCCCCCCTTGACGCGCGGCTCCAGCCGTGCGCCGACCCCGGCGACGACCAGGAGGGCGCGGAGCAGGGCGCGCGGGATGGTCCCGGTGGAACTCCGACAGGAGAGACGGGTCTAGGATGTCCCTCCGCGGCACCCAGCACCGCTCCTCCGGGCCGTACCCCTCCCACTCCACGAGATACTGGAGACCCCCCCATCCGGCGTCTTGAGTCCAAGATGGACCGAACGGTGTACGCCGGAGCCCCCTCGATGTCCAGTGGGGGCGGAGGAGTCTCTCCTATCTCACCTTCCTGGAGTGGACCAGCTACCACCGGCCTGAGAAGAGACACATGGAACGAGGGGTTAATATTCTTATATTCAACAGGCAGATGTAACCTATAACACACCTCGTTCAATCTTCTCAGGACTTTTAAAGGCCCCACAAACCGCCGACCCAGCTTCCGGCAGGGCAGGCAGAGGGGTAGGTTTCTGGTAGAGAGCCAGACTCGATCTCCGGGTGCGTACACCGGCCCCTCACTGCGGTGGAGATCGGCGCTCGCCTTGTGTCGACGGATGGCCCGCTGCAGGTGGACGTGTGCAGCGTTCCACGTCTCCTGCGAGCGCCTCATCCAATCATCCACCGCAGGGGCCTCGATCTGGCTCTGCTGCCAAGGTGCCAGAACCGGCTGGTAACCTAACACACATTGGAAGGGGGTTAGGTTGGTAGAGGAGTGGCGTAGAGAATTCTGGGCCATCTCGGCCCAGGGAATGTACCGAGCCCACTCCTCAGGCCGGTCCTGGCAATACGACCTCAGAAACCTACCCACATCCTGGTTGACTCGTTCTACCTGCCCATTACTCTCCGGGTGGTACCCTGAGGTAAGGCTCACCGAGACCCCCAAACGCTCCATGAACGCTCTCCATACTCGGGAGGTAAACTGGGGGCCTCGATCAGACACTATATCCTCGGGTACCCCGTAATGCCGGAAGACGTGGGTAAATAGTGCCTCTGCGGTTTGTAGGGCAGTAGGAAGACCCGACATAGGGAGAAGACGACAGGCCTTAGAGAACCGGTCCACAACGACCAGGATGGTGGTATTCCCCTGAGAGAGGGGAAGGTCTGTCACAAAATCCACTGAGAGGTGAGACCATGGTCGTTGTGGAACGGGCAGGGGTTGTAACTTATCCCTGGGCAGGTGTCTGGGCGCCTTACACTGGGCGCACACCGAGCAGGAGGAGACATAAACCCTCACATCCCTGGCTAACGTGGGCCACCAGTATTTAGTGCTAAGACAATGCACTGTCCGGCCAATACCCGGATGTCCAGAGGAGGGTGACGTGTGAGCCCAGTAAATGAGTCGATCCCGAATCTCGAGCGGAACGTACTTCCGACCCACAGGACACTGTGGAGGGCTGGGGTCGGTACGCAACGCCCGCTCGATTTCAGCATCGACCTCCCACACCACCGGTGCCACAAGACAAGACGCCGGTAGTATGGGAGTAGGCTCAACGGACCTCTCCTCCGTGTCATACCGCCGGGACAGCGCATCTGCCTTACCGTTCTGGGACCCAGGGATGTACGTGATTTTAAATACGAACCTGGCGAGAAACATACTCCATCGAGCCTGGCGAGGGTTCAGTCTCCTCGCTGCCCGGATGTACTCCAGGTTCCGATGGTCAGTCAAAATGAGGAAAGGGTGTTGAGCCCCCTCAAGCCAATGCCTCCACACCTTAAGGGCCTGAACTACAGCTAACAGCTCCCTGTCGTCATAATTTCGCTCCGCCGGGCGGAGCTTTTTAGAGTAAAAAGCACAGGGGCGGAGTTTAGGTGGCGTGCCGGACCGTTGAGAGAGTACGGCCCCTATACCGGCCTCAGACGCGTCCACCTCGACCTGAAAGGGTAATGCGGGGTCCGGATGCGCCAGCACCGGAACCGACGTAAACAGGTCCTTCAGTCTCCTAAAGGCCCTGTCCGCATCAGCTGACCACTGCAGGCGCACCGGACCCCCTTTCAGAAGGGACGTGATGGGAGCTGCCACCTGTCCAAAACCCCGGATAAACCTCCGGTAGTAATTCGCAAAGCCCAAGAACTGCTGCACCTCTTTGACAGTGGTTGGGGTTTGCCAATTACGCACGGCTGACACACGATCCACCTCCATTCTCACCCGACGCAGACAACCGATAACCCAAAAAGGAGACCGACTCCTGGAAAAACAGACATTTCTCTGCCTTGACATACAGGTCATGCTCCAACAGCCTCCTCAATACACGACGCACCAGGGCTATATGCTCGGCTCGGGTAGACGAGTACACTAGAATGTCATCAATGTACACGACCACCCCTTGCCCCTGCATATCCCGGAAAATCTCATCCACGAGGGATTGGAAGACTGATGGAGCATTCATCATCCCGTATGGCATGACGAGATACTCGAAATGACCCGACGTGGTACTAAACGCTGTTTTCCATTCGTCGCCCTCCCTAATGCGCACCAAGTTATACGCGCTCCTGAGATCCAGTTTTGTGAAAAACCGCGCTTCGTGCAATGACTCCGTCATGGTCGCAATCAGAGGGAGTGGATAACTGTATTTCACAGTAATCTGATTGAGACCACGGTAATCGATGCACGGGCGCAACCCTCCATCTTTTTTCTTCACAAAAAAGAAGCTCGAGGAGGCGGGAGAAGTGGAGGGCCGTATGTATCCCTGTCTCAAAGATTCGGCTATGTAAGTTTCCATAGCTTTTCTCTCCTCTTGAGACAAAGGATACACGTGGCTCCGTGGGAGCGCTGCTCCTGCCTGGAGATCAATCGCACAATCCCCCTGTCTATGAGGAGGCAACTGCGTTGCCCTAGCTTTACTAAACACGAGAGCCAAATCCCCATATTCAGGCGGAATGTGCAGTGCGGGCACTTGGTTTGGACTTTCCACCGAAGTCGCCCCTACGGAAACACCCAGACATCGCCCCTCACACTGAGCAGACCACCCATTGAGAGCCCTCTGTTGCCACGAAATAGCAGGGTTATGGATACTTAACCAGGGAATTCCCAGCACCACCGGGTACGCAGGAGAGTCGATCAGATACAGCTGTATAGTCTCCTCATGACCCTCCTGCGCACACATCCTAAGTGGCGCTGTGATTTTCCTAATCAACCCCGACCCCAACGGGCGGCTATCTAAAGCATGAACGGGAAAAGGCTTGTCAATAGGCAGGAGAGGGATCCCTAAATCTAAACAAAACTTCCGATCAACAAAATTCCCAGCTGCGCCTGAATCTACTAGCGCCTTATGCTGGGAATGAGGTGCAACCTGTGGAAAACAAACAGGTATACAAAAGTGCGCAACAGAGAGCTCTGGGTAAGTGGGGCGTCTACTCACCTGGGAAGGCTCCCCAGTGCGTGGCCTGTTGTTTCCTCCCTCGGGGAACCCTCCCCAGCACCTGGCCGCAGTGTGCCCTCCACGACCGCAATTGGTGCAGGGCACAGGCCCCCTCGGGCTCCTCCTCTTCCTTTCTCTAGCACCAGCACCCCCGAGCTCCATATGGCTCGGCTCGGAGGTGCCGGAGGGTGGTATGGACGGACCCCACTCGGGACGTCCACGGGTGGCCAGCAGGGTGTCCAGACGGATGGACATGTCGACCAACTGGTCGAAGGTGAAATTGGTGTCCCTGCAGGCCAACTCACGTTGAACGTCCTCCCGTAGGCTACATCGAAAATGGTCGATGAGGGCCCGTTCATTCCACCCTGCGTCTGCCGCTAGAGTCCGGAACTCCAGTGCGAACGCCTGTGCGCTCCTCCTCCCCTGTCTCAGGTGGAATAGACGCTCCCCCGCCGCTTTGCCCTCCGGTGGATGGTCGAACACGGCCTTGAAGCGACGAGAGAACTCGGCGTAGGAGATGGTGGTGGCGTCCATCCTCCTCCACTCGGCGTTGGCCCATTCCAACGCCTTGCCCGTGAGACAGGAGATGAGGGCGGAAACGCTCTCGTGTCCCGAGGGCACCGGGTGTACAGTGGCCAGGTAGAGCTCCACCTGCAGGAGGAACCCCTGACACCCGGCAGCTGTGCCGTCATACGCCCTCGGGAGCGAGAGCCGAATCCCACTGGGTTCCGGACCTGGGACTGGTGGACCGGCCGATGGGGGTGGCAAGGTAGGTGGAGGTGTGGGTACCCCTCTGGACTCCCATCGGTGCAGGGTGTTGATGACGTCCTGTAGAGCAGTCCCCAGTTGTCTGATCTGGTCATCCTGGCCGCGAACATGCTCCTCCAGCGACTCAGGCGTAACTGTAGCTCCTGCTGATTCCATTCAATAAGGTGTGTGATTCTGTCACAGGGTGCTGAAGGTGGGTGTGGTGCAGGAATCAAGCGCAGGACGCAGAAACTAAGTCCAAAAGACTTTAGTGAAATATTCACATAGTACACGAGCAAACAAGCCCGGAGGCGGAGTAAAGGCGCACACAGGCGTCAAAACAATAGGCGCACTAACATGTGCGAAAACCACTCCAAAACAACGGAGGGAAACACGTAGCTCAGAACACCAAACAGAAGAGCAATCACACACAACACCTGACACACACAACGAGAACTAAATAGGACACTAATGAGGACTAACTAGACACAGGTGTACAACATCAAGACACAACCAAACGAACATGAAACATAGATCGGTGGCAGCTAGTACTCCGGGGACGACGACCGCCGAAACCTGCCCGAACAAGGAGGAGCAGCAGCCTCGGCCGAAACCGTGACAATACACTTAGGTTGGAATCATTAAAACTCATTTTTCAACCACTCCACACATGTCTTTTTAACAAACTATAGTTTTGGCAAGTCGGTTAGGACATCTACTTTGTGCATGACACAAGTAATTTTCCAACAATTGTTTATAGACAGATTATTTCACTTATAATTCACTATATCACAATTCCAGTGGGTCAGAAGTTTACATACACTAAGTTGACTGTGCCTTTAAACAGCTTGGAAAATTCCAGAAAATGATGTCATGGCTTTAGAAGCTTCTGATAGGCTAATTGACATCATTTGAGTCAATTGGAGGTGTACCTGTGGATGTATTTCAAGGCCTACCTTCAAACTCAGTGCCTCTTTGCTTGACATCATGGGAAAATCAAAAGAAATCAGCCAAGACCTCAGAAAAAAAATGGTAGACCTCCACAAGTCTGGTTCATCCTTGGGAGCAATTTCCAAACGCCTGAAGGTACCACGTTCATCTGTACAAACAATAGTACGCAGGTATAAACACCATGGGACCACGCAGCCATCATACCGCTCAGGAAGGAGTCGCATTCTGTCTCCTAGAGATGAATGTACTTTGGTGTGAAAAGTGCAAATCAATCCCAGAACAACAGCAAAGGACCTTGTGAAGATGCTGGAGGAAACAGGTGCAAAAGTATCTATATCCACAGTAAAACGAGTCCTATATCGACATAACCTGAAAGGCCGCGCAGCAAGGAAGAAGCCACTGCTCCAAAACCGCCATAAAAAAGCCAGACTATGGTTTGCAACTGCACATGTGGACAGAGATCGTACTTTTTTGAGAAATGTCCTCTGGTCTGATGAAACAAAAATAGAACTGTTTGGCCATAATGACCATCGTTATGTTTGGAGGAAAAAGGGGAGAGCTTGCAAGCCAAAGAACACCATCCCAACCGTGAAGCACGGGGGTGGCAGCATCATGCTGTGGGGGTGCTTTGCTGCAGAAGGGACTGGTGCACTTCACAAAATAGATGGCATCATGACGAAGGAAAATTATGTGGATATATTGAAGCAACATCTCAAGACATCAGTCAGGAAGTTCAAGCTTGGTCGCAAATGGGTCTTCCAAATGGACAATGACCCCAAGCATACTTCCAAAGTTGTGGCAAAATGGCTTAAGGACAACAAAGTCAAGGTATTGGAGTGGCCATCACAAAGCCCTGACCTCAATCCTATAGAAAATGTGTGGGCAGAACTGAAAAAGCATGTGTGAGCAAAGAGGCCTACAAACCTGACTCAGTTACACCAGCTCTGTCAGGAGGAATGGGCCAACATTCACCCAATTTATTGTTGGAAGCTTGTGGAAGGCTACCCGAAAAGTTTGACCCAAGTTAAACAATTTAAAGGCAATGCTACCAAATACTAATTGAGTGTATGTAAACTTCTGACCCACTGGGAATGTGACGAAATAAATAAAAGCTGAAATAAATCATTCTCTCTACTATTATTCTGACATTTCACATTCTTAAAATAAAGTGGTGATCCTAACTGACCTAAGACAGGGAATTCTTACTCGGATTAAATGTCAGGAATTGTGAATAACTGAGTTTAAATGTATTTGGCTAAGGTGTATATAAACTTCCGACTTCAAATGTATATGAGAAAGACTAAATACAGTGGGGAAAAAAAGTATTTAGTCAGCCACCAATTGTGCAAGTTCTCCCACTTAAAAAAGATGAGAGAGGCCTGTAATTTTCATCATAGGTACACGTCAACTATGACAGACAAAATGAGAAGAAATAAATCCAGAGAATCACATTGTAGGATTTTTTTATGAATTTATTTGCAAATTATGGTGGAAAATAAGTATTTGGTCACCTACAAACAAGCAAGTAACTTCTTCTTTAAGAGACTCCTCTGTCCTCCACTCGTTACCTGTATTAATGGCACCTGTTTGAACTTGTTATCAGTATAAAAGACACCTGTCCACAACCTCAAACAGTCACACTCCAAACTCCACTATGGCCAAGACCAAAGAGCTGTCAAAGGACACCAGAAACAAAATTGTAGACCTGCACCAGGCTAGGAAGACTGAATCTGCAATAGGTAAGCAGCTTGGTTTGAAGAAATCAACTGTGGGAGCAATTATTAGGAAATGGAAGACATACAAGACCACTGATAATCTCCCTCGATCTGGGGCTCCATGCAAGATCTCACCCCGTGGGGTCAAAATGATCACAAGAACGGTGAGCAAAAATCCCAGAACCACACGGGGGGACCTAGTGAATGACCTGCAGAGAGCTGGGACCAAAGTAACAAAGCCTACCATCAGTAACACACTACGCCGCCAGGGACTCAAATCCTGCAGTGCCAGACGTGTCCCCCTGCTTAAGCCAGTACATGTCCAGGCCCGTCTGAAGTTTGCTAGAGTGCATTTGGATGATCCAGAAGAGGATTGGGAGAATGTCATATGGTCAGATGAAACCAAAATATAACTTTTTGGTAAAAACTAAACTTGTCGTGTTTGGAGGACAAAGAATGCTGAGTTGCATCCAAAGAACACCATACCTACTGTGAAGCATGGGGGTGGAAACATCATGCTTTGGGGCTGTTTTTCTGCAAAGGGACCAGGACGACTGATCCGTGTAAAGGAAAGAATGAATGGGGCCATGTATCATCAGATTTTGAGTGAAAGCCTCCTTCCATCAGCAAGGGCATTGAAGATGAAACGTGGCTGGGTCTTTCAGCATGACAATGATCCCAAACACACCGCCCGGGCAACGAAGGAGTGGCTTCGTAAGAAGCATTTCAAGGTCCTGGAGTGGCCTAGCCAGTCTCCAGATCTCAACCCCATAGAAAATCTTTGGAGGGAGTTGAAAGTCTGTGTTGCCCAGCGACAGCCCCAAAACATCACTGCTCTAGAGGAGATCTGCATGGATGAATGGGCCAAAATACCAGCAACAGTGTGTGAAAACCTTGTGAAGCCTTACAGAAAACGTTTGACCTGTGTCATTGCCAACAAAGGGTATATAACAAAGTATTGAGAAACTTTTGTTATTGACCAAATACTTATTTTCCACCATAATTTGAAAATAAATTCATTAAAAATCCTACAATGTGATTTTCTGGATTTTTTTTCTCATTTTGTCTGTCATAGTTGACGTGTACCTATGATGAAAATTACAGGCCTCTCATCTTTTTAAGTGGGAAAACTTGCACAATTGGTGGCTGACTAAATACTTTTTTTCCCCACTGTATGGTTTGGGAAATTATGTCCTTCGTGGCGTCAAGGTTACTAGCTGTAATTGTGTCTTAAAAGCACATTATCAATACATTTACAGTGCATTTAGAAAGTATTCAGACCCCTTGACTTTTTCCACATTTTCTTAAGTTACAGCCTTATACTAAAATTGATTAAATAAATAAAAATCCTCAAATCTACACACAATACCCCATAATGAAAAAGCGAAAACAGGTTTTTAGACATTTTTGCAAATGTTTAAAAAAATAAAAACAGGAATATCTTATTTACAGAAATATTCAGACCCTTTGCTATGAGACTCGAAATTGAGCTCAGGTGCATCCTTTTTCCATTGATCATCCCTGAGATGCTTCTACAACACGATTGGAGTCCACCTGTGGTAAATTCAATTGATTGGACATGATTTGGAAAGGCACATACCTGTCGATATAAGGTCCCACAATTGACAGTGCATGTCAGAGCAAAAGCCAAGCCATGATGTCGAAGGAATTGTCCGTAGAGCTCCGAGACAGGATTGTGTCGAGGCACAGATCTGGGGAAAGGTACCAAAAAATGTCTGCAGCATTGTAGGTCCCCAAGAACACAGTGGCCTCCATCATTATTAAATGGAAGAAGTTTGAAAACACCAAGACTCTTCCTAGAGCTGGCTGCCTGGCCAAACTGAGGAATCGGAGAAGGGCCTTGGTCAGGGAGGTGACCAAGAATCCGATGGTCACTCTGACAGAACTCCAGAGTTCCTCTGTGGAGATGGGAGAACCTTCCAGAAGGATAACCATCTCTGCAGCACTCCACCAATCAGGCCTTTATGGTAGAATGGCCAGACGGAAGCCACTCCTCAGTAAAAGGCACGACAGCCCACTTGGAGTTTTCCAAAAGGCACCTAAAGGACTCTCAGACCATGAGAAACAAGATTCTCTGGTCTGATGAAACAAAGATTGAATTCTTTGGCCTGAATGCAAAGCGTCACATCTGGACGAAACCTGGCACCATCCCTACGGTGAAGCATGGTGCTGGCAGAATCATGCTGTGGGGATGTTTTTCAGCAGCAGGGCTGGGAGACTAGTCAGGATCGAGGGAAAGATGAACGGAGCAAAGTACAGAGAGATCCTTGATGAAAACTTGCTCGAGTGCGCACAGGACCTCAGACTGGGGCGAAGGTTCACCATTCAACAGGACAACGACTAAGCACACAGCAAAGACAATGCAGGAGTGGCTTCGGGACAAGTCTCTGAATGTCCTTGAGTGGCCCAGGCAGAGCCCGGACTTGAACCCGATCGAACATCGGAGAGACCTGAAAATAGTTGTGCAGCGATGCTCCCCATCCAACCTGACAAGAGCTTGAGAGGCTCTGCAGAGAAGAAACGGGAGAAACTCCCCAAATACAGGTATGCCAAACTTGTAGCGTCATACCCAAGAAGACCTGAGGCTGTAATCGCTGCCAAAGGTGCTTCAACAAAGTACTGAGTAAAGGGTCTGAATACTTATGTAAATGTGATCGTTTTTTTTTTTAATACATTTGCAAAAATTTCGAAAAACCTGTTTTTGCTTTGTCACTATGGGGTATTGTGTGTAGATTGAGGATATATATATATATATATATATTTTAATCCATTTTAGATTAAGGCTGTAACTTAACAAAATGTGGAAAAAGTCAAGCGGTTTGAATACTTTCCAAATGCACTGTAAGTCAATACTATTTGACTATGACCATCTCCATCCAGCATAAAACACCAGGCAAATTGTTATTATTTCCCATTCATTTAATTTTCTTTAGACTCATACAATACATGTGACATAAATATACCTTTAAGGAGGAGACAACGGATTCTAACCCACACACACACACAGTCTCCGTCTCACACAACAGAAAAACAACAACATTGACAACATCAAAATATCCACAGAGAGAAGCTATAACATAAAATCAAATCTGAGAGGCAGGGAGAGAAAGAGGGTGTCAACCTCCTGAAATAAACAAGGTGCCTCTGTCCCGTTACCCCTGTGTACATTCTCATCTTTTTTAACGATCACTATTGGTGGTGGTAAGTCACACCTGGGAGATGAAGGTAACACTCCACGTGTTGTAGCTAGTAGTTAAGTACAAGTGTAGCACCTGATCCGGGTCCACTGATTATTGGCTGTAACCAGGGCTGTAGTTGTGTGCTCTTCATGGATGACAAGGGGGCTGAAGGGAGAGGAGGAGCACATCCATGCAATGGGGTCAGGGATGATGGGATTACTAATGGTAATAGACTCTCAAATGTGAGATTTAGTATCCATAAATTCAAGTTTAAACCAAAAAAAAGAAGAAAAAAAATCCAGTACTGCCTTGTACATGACAATGGTGTTTAAATAGAAAGAGCATGGTGGTAATAAAGGGGTTGAACATGGTGTTGGAATGTGGAGGAACAGACACTTAGGAATGACTGAGGTATGACTGTCACTGGCCTAAGGAGATATTCACAAACAGGGGCCACTGAGAGCACTGGGGGCTGGGGCTAGGGCTAGGAGGGGAGGGAGGTGGGCGAGAGCTCAGTCCTCCAGGGTACGGAAGGCGTTCTGCATGTCCTCCAGCAGCTGGGAGTACTCTGCTTTGATCTTGGCCTCGCCCTCCTTCACTGGGTCCTGAAACAACATAGTTACACAGAGACACTGAGGTTAGGAGACACAGAGGCACATTGACACTCCAAGACAAAGTCCCACATTGGATGTACAAAGACCAGAGGTGGTAGAGGGATTGAGGAAGTTGATTTTGAATGCAGATGAACATGGATAAAGGGGCTGAACAAGCATGTACCTTGAACTTCATAGAGCTGAGTCTGTAGAGGATCTCTCCCATGTGCTCCCGGATCATGGACCAGGTGATCTTGTTGTCACTCTGAGCAGTGGTCTCCACTGCATGTCGCGCCAAGTCGTAGAACGCAATCGTGTTGGAAAGGATGCCCACCGTTTTGTAGAAAGGGCAGAACCTTCGGGAAAAGGGCAGAAAAGTCAATAAATTAACCAATATGTGCTTAATAACCGATGATTAAGTCATTTTAGTATGTTTATGACACAGATGAATGTGTGCCAGTGTGTGCATTTACCTGTCATATGGAGTATAGCCATTCTGCTGCAGGAAGTCATCCTTGAGTAGTTTAGCAACCTCCAATGTGATCTTGTCGGTTTCAGCGAGAGATGCCTGTTGTTAAGATGACATGGGGGACAGCAATAAGTGCCTAGTGCGTGCATAAATGGCCATCATCAACCCATAACCTTAACTCTTCCGCGCACGGGTTCAGCCTCACCTTGCCTACAAGCTGTACAATCTCAGCCAGATCCTCCTCCTCCTGCAGGATCTCCTTGGTCTTGGTGCGAAGTGGCACAAACTCAGGGAAGTGCTTGTCATAGTACTCGTCCAGCGCCCGTGTGTACTTGCTGTAGCTGATCAGCCAGTTGACTGAGGGGAAATGCTTTCTCTGGGCCAGCTTCTTATCCAGACCCCAGAACACCTGAGAGAGAGAGAGAGGAGAAAGAAGAAAGAGAGAGAGAAGAAAGAGAGAAGAAAGAGAGAGAGGAAAGCGAGAGGAGACAGAGAGGAGAAAGCGAGAGAGAAGAAAGAGAGAGAGGAGAAAGGGAGAAGAAGAGAGAAGAAAGAGAGAGAAGAGAAAGCGAGAGAGAGGAGAAAGCGAGAGAGAGAGAAATAGAGAGAGATAGCGATAGAGAATAAAAACAGTAATGAGGAGTAGGAAGAGTAAAGGTTTGAATTGTCCAAACTAAAATTGTAATATATACACAATTGAGGCATTACCTGTACAATACCCAGTGTAGCTGAAGTAACAGGATCAGAGAAGTCTCCACCAGGGGGAGACACACTAGGAGAAATAACACAAGGCCAAGGTATTCAGACAACAGTCTGCCATCACTGTATAATATGTTCCAAGGAGGATTACACTACATGGTCCAGGTATCTGGTGTTGCAGGACTGGTACAGGACAGAACCTGTCTGACCCTTAGTGCCAGGAGGCAGGGGTGGTGATAGAGGTTCCCCCTGCTGGTAGAATGATGTAGTACTCACGCTCCAACAATGCTGACGCTGCCCTCTCTCTCTGGGTTGCCCAGGCACTTAACCCTGCCAGCACGCTCATAGAAGGAGGCTAGTCTGGCTCCCAGGTAGGCAGGGTACCCGCTGTCTGTGCACAAACAGCACACAGAGTTGTGACTGGTTCAAAATGACAGACATGTTGCTGTAACAGTCTTAAAAAGAAGATACTTGATTGCTATTGGCTTATTGTACTCACCAGCAGGCATCTCAGCCAATCGTCCTGAGATCTCCCTGAGAGCCTCGGCCCACCGGGAGGTGGAGTCGGCCATCATACTAACGTTGTAGCCCATGTCTCTGAAGTACTCAGACAGAGTGATTCCTGCAGTGGCACAAAGTAGATACAGTCAGAATCAGAGGCACAGAATTCCAGTCACCACAAAGTTATGAGAATGAATGGTGACTAATTCCCCCACATTCCAGATTTACAACTACCAACAACAACGATAATGATTCAAAACAGCCGACACCAGCTTTCTAGGTTGCCATCTGTAATGTGATCGGCTGGTACCTGTGTAAATGGAGGCCTCTCTAGCAGCGACAGGCATGTTGGAAGTGTTGGCCACTAGCGCTGTTCTCTTCATGATACTTTCAACCTTTCCATCCACTTCCATTGTAAGCTATGGTGCAGGGAGCAATACCATTTGTCAGACTGAAAACACATCACAAACTGGTGATCGGCTATGCCAGACACCCAAGTAGAATAATTCACTGATCTCATGAACATGTTGTCAATGATTTGGAACTTGACACACAGACTGTCACTAACCTCAGGAAAATCTCTCAACACTTCAGACATCTCATTTCCACGCTCTCCACAGCCCACATAGATGATGACATCACTGTTGGAATACTTGGACAGCGACTGTGAGATCACAGTCTTGCCACAACCGAAGGCTCCTGGGATAGCAGTAGTACCACCCTGGACACACCTGTGAGCACAGACAAACACAGAGCCAGAAGCAGGTGACTTGTCAGAGGCCTCAGTCTAAGTAAGGGTCAGGATGAAAGGATATAAAGTGAGTAGAAACAAAAGAAAAGAAAGTAGAGATATGTATACTCACGGGAAGAGGGCATCCAACACTCTCTGGCCGGTGAGCAGGGGGTGATTGGCAGGTAGCTTCTCTGTGACCGGGCGAATTTGTCGCACTGGCCAGACCTGGATCATGGTAAACCTCTCCTTCAAACCCTCAAACTCCAGTTCCAGCACCACATCCTGCCGAAACACAGACACAATTGACCAAACAACAGAGACAAGACAATGGCATTATGCCATTCAGCTGTAAAGATGTTAGTAGGTGGGGGGTGACTCACACTTATGGCTGTGATGATACCAGTATGGCAATATTTGTT
Source organism: Coregonus lavaretus (assembly GCF_964263955.1). NCBI lineage: Eukaryota > Metazoa > Chordata > Actinopteri > Salmoniformes > Salmonidae > Coregonus > Coregonus lavaretus. Next base: position 35,922,100 of record NC_140011.1, read on the forward strand.
TACATGGCAATTTAAAACATGAAGCAGACCAAACTCTTTGGTCCTTTAAAAACCTGCTGTATGTAACATTTGTTGTACTATAGTTTGGAAAATACTGTACATAAATGTGACTCTGGATGACAACATCATTATGTCTGTTTCCAACATTGGGGCTGTTTTCATAAAGAAGTTAAACCCATTCGTGTTTCGTTTCCTTGCCACAACACTAACGAGTATCGCGATACTGGTTTCGTCCCGGCTCTACTCACGTTGACATCATAGTTTCCAGGTGGGGCCACGTAGGTGACAGTGCCTCTGCTCCGGGGAGGGAGCATCAACTTGTGTTTGATCAGCGAGTTCTCAAACACTGTGCCGTAGATATCCCCACCTGTTATGTGACTGCCGGTCTGAGGCAGAGATGGACAGGGGGAGGGTGAGAACATAATATGTAGATTCAGGAGATGGATCATATTTCAGTGGAGACACATTCAAACACACCTTGCTTACTCACAAGGAAATACATTGTTTTCTTACTCTAAGACTCTGGCCAGGTGTAAACTCCCACTTGAGGTCACGGTTGAGGGCTCCAATGTTGACTCCTCTGGGGATGTAAATGCTTTGAGTGAGGTCATTGATGTCTTTGAGGGGCCGCTGGATGCCATCAAAGATGGACCCCATGATTCCCGGCCCCAACTCTACAGACAGGGGCTTTCCTGTCCGAAGGACAGGGTCTCCGACAGACACACCAGCTGTGGTGTACATTCAGGAAAACGAACAACATAGCCTAGTATATGCCAGACAAGAGGACAGGTTAGAATACATCAGAATGGAAGTACACAAGAGTAAGTGAACAGTCAACGGTTAGTGAAGGTGGGAGTAACTGTATGTCTAGCAGCAGAGCAGGTATGACTGGAAAGGATACAGGTCTCCTCGTAGACCTGAATGGTGGCCATGTCGCCCTCCAGCCTGATGATCTCTCCCACCAGCTCACTGTGGCCCACACGCACCAGCTCGTACATGGCCGCTCCTGCCATGGCGGTGGCCGTCACCACTGTTGATTAAACAGGTTAGACAAAAAAAAACACACGACAGACAACATGTTATTTGAAAGTAGCAGGCAGTCTGGCTACATGGTCAAGTCTAAATAGATAATATTTTTGCCATATTGGAAAATAGCAGGCCAAATTGACCAGGTGCTATTAAAACGTTGGTAGCTCACTGAACTAAAGCCCTAGGATCCTTGATTGGAACTGCAGACACTGACCTGGACCAGAAACTCCATGCACATATCCAAACTCGCTTTCCCGCTCTTCATCACGGATCTTAGGAAGCTTGGAAGTGTCCATCCTGAGCGTGTCTGCAAAGAGTACTGAGAGGAAAAACAGAGAGATCAATCATGCGACACTCCACTATGACGACACATGACACTAGCTATATATTGATAAACTGTTAAAAATAAATGTAAGTACTTAATGAATATAATTCACCATAACCACACAGAATCAAAAGAAACATTTCATTCATTGGTTCTGTGACATGTAAGCTTGCTCAGTGCTAATACCTGGAGATCTTCGATACCATCTGCTTTACAAAAGCAGGAGAAAAACAACAAGCTAGGAAGCTAGCTAATTAGTCTCTACAGACCATATTACAACTACAAAAGTTATGAAATACAGTCTTAGTTTTAGTTGTTTATCACACAAACCATATACCTTAGCTACTAGCTAGATAGAGCTAAACTAAACGTAGAGTCAGGCAGGTGACAGTGACAGAACGGAAAGGTAACAACAGTTTGCTAGCTGGCTAAGGTTAGCTAATCTGCGTGGTTTATCATAGTTTACTAGCCAGTTGCAATGAATTGACAATAATGTTATCAAACTAAATTTGATTAATATGATTCGGTTTGATTACCTTCTCTTAGTATTCAATGGTCCAGGGCCCTTCAGAAATTTCTGTCGGATGAGGAGACTGATCAGCTGACAGACGCAAAACTATCTTGGGAAACAATCACCATTGTGGCTCGGAGGCCCTGGCTTACATTAGAAAAGACGAGCTCTGGGAGCCAAAATGGCGTAACAGCGCAACAGTTTCCTTACCCGTTCGGCTCTTTTAGTTCGAATGCGGCGGCGGCTACGTTCCAATATCATTGACGTTATTTCCTCGTCTCCTTTCCTCATTGACAAAGTTTACTTAGACACTCAGTCAAAATAAAGCTATTGCTTTGCAGTAGCAACACAGTCAAAATAAAGCTATTGCTTTGCAGTAGCAACACAGTCGAATGATATCCAATCACTTAGACCGTTTTTGCTGTGATAGGGCTAAACTTGGGCGATCTATTAGCCGAATAAACTGTCCAGTTAAGATTTTAAGATTAAATTGGCCTAACTATGCTAGGCTAATTAATCAGCAAAATAGCCTACATATCTATACACACACATATATCCATGTGCCCATACAGTATAGGCTAGCATCTGTAACGAATAGTCTAAAATTAGTGTGTCCCATGACACAAATTATGGAGAGAACAGATCCACATAGCAGAATGCACTCATGTTATGAAGCATCACACGGCGTGAATCCAATGGTAAGCCTTCATTTTACATAGCCTATCTATAGCTTCCCTGCATGATTTTATTAGCCTATTCTAGATATGTCTAGTTGCCCTTTTGAAATGGGAACAAGCACTGCGCTCATAACTTTTGATCGGTTTAAATAACCTAGTTGTCATAGGCCTAGCCTATGTGACAGTGATCCTAGCCTATCGCAGAAAGTGTGGTCGATTGAGCCTCATATGTTATTTATCATCTTTTAGGATTTATTTCCAGGTTATTTTGTAATAACAAACAATACGGACACAGGATTCGTCTCTCAAGTTGGAACGGGATGTGGACCGTGCGTTTTGCTGTTGGGGCTTTTATCAGTATGATTTTCCAAGTGGGCATGACGCAACAGTGGACGAATGGTGAGTATTGCCATGGTTGGAAGGACGCGCAATCTACCTGGCGAGGGGGTTTCCATTGTCCCGAGCGCCACGATCAAAGAGAAGCAGTGATCTGCTGTGGAACTTGTGAGCTGCGCTACTGTTGCGCACTCATAGGCGCAAGACTGGATCAGGGAAACTGCATCAACCACGAGCAAGTTCTACAGGCTGGCACGTCTGAGGACGAGAAAGATGCCAAGATCGCAGGTAAGTTGTAGCTTTGGCTACTGAAATAGGAACACATACTTCAATTTTTATCCTTGCTTGGTTAATTATTCTTTTTCATAAAGGCCTAATGTGCTAGCTATAGAAGGCCTATACTAGGCAAAGCTACCTATTCCTTGATTACACACACAGTGAGATTCCTTATAAATGGTATTGATGAATGAGAAAGCCTAATGCAGTGTGTGCTTGAATCCAACCCACCAAATTTGCCTTAAAGTGTGGCCTCATGTCCAAGCATTTATTAAATTCTTCAACATGCAGTTAGCCTACTCCTCACATCACGAGAATCATGTTAAGACTTGATCTGCTGCCAAGAAGCTTTTCAATGAACCGTTTTTTTTCTTCATGTTTTGCACAGTTTAATACTTTTCTTGGAATATGAACACATCCCCAGCCTTGCTAGAACTGAAGAACAGGGGAGTCTAATTCAAGTGCATAGTGTATACAACTCCAAAATATTTACACAGGAAGGTCATCCTTAAAATGTATTTCTTTCCTTTCCACTCAATCAATCCTTCCACTCCTCCCCTGCCCTCTTTATTTTTGTGCTTTCTTTTCACTCTGTAGTACCTGTCTATGTTCCCTTTGTTATCGTGGGCTCTGTGTTTCTGGCCTTTATCTTTCTGGGCTCCATGGTGGCCATGGGTGTCTGTCTGAGTCGTAAACAGGAGATCTCCCAAAGCCCAGACGCTGGTCCCCAGGGTGGGAGTGGAGAGCAGCAGCAGGAGGTTGTACCCATGACTGTGAGTACAGGGACGTCCTGTGGTTCCACCTCATCTCTCTACCCTCCCAATGCCAGCCAAGCCTGTTCAACTGGACCCACACGTGTCCACCAAACCTTAAAGAGGCAGGAAACTCCCACCAGCCCACAACCCTCCATGGTCCAACCTTTTACCATGCACCCCTCCATGGTGTTTTCCACCCTGGTTCACCCCTCCATGCTTCATCATTCCATAATGCATCCTTATATGGCTCAAATGCCTACTCTGTATACCTCACAAGGGGAAAGCCGTCGTCTCCCATCTCCCTGCCCTCCATCCAGCTATACCAGCACTAAACCCAGGCACACTGAAGTGATCATATAATTTGTGACTTTGACTTTGAAAGAGTATTTGGGTAATCAAATAGGAAAATATGAATAAGCCCAGGAAATGTAATGTAAATGTGTGGCAGCCAGTTTAGACTAATAAAAATGTTTAGGAGAATAATTGCAATTGGTCAGTTACCAATAATTCAAACATTCATATTTTATTATTCCTTAAAATGTATAGTATTTCTTTGTAAATATCCTGTACTAATTTCTATAATTTACACAATTAAATTGTTGGACTTTTTCGGATGTTTTTTGTTGTTGTCCATAATATAGTTATATTAGGCCTACTGTTAAGTATTTCCGATGCAACAGCTACACTATGCACATAACCCTGTCACATAATAATAATAATTTAGTGGGGACTTATATTTTGTCCTATTTCACACATGTACAAGTGTGTATTAATAAGCATGAAGAGTTTGACATGACACCATGATTTAGGTGACATGATACTGTATCATGATATCATGACACCATCATTTACCACTTATTTTATCTAAAACATTCCTCAATGTGATCTCTATACATCAACAGAATTTACTCTGGTGGTTGCAGAGTTTATCATCAGGCCTTTCTCAGGGGCGCAACATTGGTTTTAGAAGTGGGGGGGACATAAAGTCAGTTCAACCACCGTGCTGCTGAAGTGGCGACCAATCCTCTGTTTTAGTTCGCGCTGATCGCATTGCTGTCCATGGTTGCTGAATGTTTGCGCGGCTAGTTAGACGTCTCGTGCCAACTTCTGCTTTTACAATTTAAGTTAAAACATTGTTTTTACGTTTTTACTTCCCATTTTAAGACATGTTTTTATCCATAATTCCTTATGTCCATCTGAAGCATCTATCTTCAGCAGTATCTTTTTATGGAGACCGTTTTAGGCCTAGGTAATCAGACAGAATCAGAATCATGTTTATTGTCCTACAAGAGGAAAATCTTGGCATAGCTCACAAATGACACAAAACATATAGAAAACACAGCAGGAAACAAGCTAAAGTCAGACATAAGTAGTAGCAGGAAGCCACCCATAGCAGGAAGCTGCATGGAATTGGTAATGAAGCAAACATGGCTACCACAAGGGAACCTGAAGGATAATTGTGGGGTAATGGTGGTATAGGCCTAGCTATAATCATCACAGGGGGAAAAAAACTGTGATAAATGGAGGATACATGATATAGTGTCTTGGGGCTCAGTGTCATGGATAGCCTAATAGAGGTATTAGTGACTGGGGGTGTACATGGGTGCGGTGATAGTGATGTGTGAAAACATTGGGATCAACAGTGGCATTGTCCCCTGTAGCTCAGTTGGTAGAGCATGGCGCTTGCAACGCCAGGGTTGTGGGTTTGTTTCCCACGGGGGGCCAGTATGAAAATGTATACACTCACTAACTGTAAGTCGCTCTGGATAAGAGCGTCTGCTAAATGACTAAAATGTAAATGTAAATGTAAATGCATTGTCATTGAGGGTAAATACTGTATTACCCGACTGCTCGGAGGTGTCTACATGGTCCCAAAGCACACCATTGCCTAGTTTTGTATCACATTCCAATGATAAAACTGGGGGGGGGGGGAATGCTAGTTCAGAATTTGGGGGGGACATGTCCCCCCTGTCCCCAGTGAAAGTTGCGCCCCTGCCTGGCTGGGACTACTTTGGCCCCATGGCTCTTCTGAGAGACAGAATCCAGCTGGACTAAAGAGAAGGAGAAACGAACAGAGAAAGGCATCCTTAGGCAAGCACTCACCTGTGTGCAATATTGAATTGCACTGGTTATATCAATTTAGTAGCAGGATAAGATTTTAAGAGAATGAGTATATGGTGATCTCCTTTCCAAAACTATAACGCTAATCATGCAATCTGAAAGATGAAAAATCTATCTTGTAATCACAAATTGTTATCTGACTGTAGAATTCCATCAAGCTCACTAATCGTGACAATTCTTTTCTCGTGTAGGCCTAGCTGAAATTAACTATTTGTAGAGCTGCCAGACACATGATTGAATGTGCCAAAAAAACAACAACTCGTAGGCCTAAAAGTAAGAAAATAGGTCGTCTGACAACGGGGTGTAGCCGTCGTGGTGGTGGGATGCCCGCTGTTGGCTGGTGTCATAAATGATCACCCCCTGGTTTAATCCGTTATCTTTTGAAACAATTAATTGACAATCCGAAAGGGGTCATATCTTCGAAGACACATTTTTCAGTGTTTATTTATACATTTCAGAAGAACTGGCCTAAACCAAAGTCACAAAGGCCTAATAATGCAATTTATGTAATGTAAGCTTGTGTTCAAAAATAGGGATTCTCGTCATCATCCCGAAAACTCACTCACGTCGCGCTGTCAAACTGCCCATGGTTGTCATGATGGATGTTTTTGGCGAACCTGATTGGACGACACAACTAAATCTGCTAATTAAATCTCTGAGCCTGGATGCTGATTTGTGCGGGAGATTGCTCCTCACAGAAAGAATCCTGGTGAGATGAGGGGACAGAATAGCAACTCTACTGGTGGACTGCAGCTGAAAACTCCTAAAAGGACACATTTGGTGAGCGTCCCGTCTTTATCATGTTGTTAATCATATCCCGATATCTTCCCTCCTTTGTTATGTCTGTTTAAGTGTATTATATGTAGGCTACTACAATTAGGGTGCTGCTATTTAAAACCCTCGGTCACTCACGGATCACAGACGACTATTCTTCGGTCCATCTGGAGTTGCAGGCACTTAATTGTTACAATCAAGATAAGGTATCCCTCTAAAGTGGTTTGAAACAAACAGTGCGCTGTTCGCTCAGTTGATACTGTTATACTTATTGGCTCTTCTAATCACCTCAGAGCATCTGGTTGGGACAACCTTGCTATTCTTGCATGCTTAATTGCTAAATCTGTAGGATGCTTGCTCAAGGCTGTAGGATGCTTTGGATTCATGGTTTGTTGATAAATGTGTGCTCAAGCTTGCCATGATGATCAAGCCCACAGGGCACAGACGTCAATTCAACGTATATTCTATGTTCGTTCAACGTAATTTTATTGAAATGTTTTTTAAAAATTTTTTATTGGATGGTGAGTTTAACATTGCTGAGGTTCCTCCCAGTCTTGCATGGCATGTGTCACCATTCATAATATGTTGCACAGCAAGGCCCCTAACTTAAATTTAGCATAATTCTACTTCAAATAAGACTACATTCATATATACTTCCCTTATATAAGCCAAATAATAATTTATAATAGCAAAGGTTCAAAAATGATTCAACAGTTGCATTAGTATGCTTGCCTTGACTGAAAGCTAAAACCTGTGTCTCCCAGAGGTAACACATAGGCTTTAGCTCAGTTGACTATACAACACAATATTGAAATACCAAAAAAACTGGGTTTGATACCAGGTTGTTTACAAAAAGCATAGTTTGAGCCTATAGTCACTCAGGGGGACCCCTTGTGATTATGTGTAAATTAATGTATTTTCCTGCAGTTAAATGTCTGGAAACAAGTCTTGATTGGCTGTTTCAGGGTCTAATACAATGAATTGCCTCTCTAAGGAATTTTCCATGAATGAAATGAAAGGCTCTGGGGTGACGTAAAGAGTAGTTATATTATTTATTATTTAGTTTGTTCCATGATGAAACTTGTATGTGCTCTGATGGCATTACATAAAGACGAATGGGATTTGGTTAGTAATATAATCCGGAGAGGTTTGAGTCGACTGCCTCTGTCTCATGCCTTAATCTGGTCTGAATTGTCTGTTTGTGTCTAATGGAACATGGAGGTTATTGTCAGTGGCTGTGTGTCCCAGCAGGTGGTGTGTGGCGTGGTGTGAGGGGAGATCATGCCCCTGGTCAAGAGGAACATAGAGCCCCGGAACCTCTGCCGCGGGGCGCTGCCCAAGGGGATTGGCAGTGAGCTGGAGTGCGTCACCAACAACAGTCTGTCTGCCATCATACGTCAGCTCAGCAGTCTAAGTAAGACACACCTTCCACACAGTCACACCCCCTCGTTATGTACATTAAGTAATCACCTATCATTTAACCAGATTTATGCATCCATCCTCCAGAATGGTGACCTATACACCCACATCCCTCAGTGTTACACTGGAAAAATGACCAGCTTATGCAGATAAATTAACTCAGTGCATTTAAATGTTTTTAATGATTGGAATCTATTTGGTAAAATACATGTTGATATTGACAGATGTGTGTGTGTGTTTTAGTGTGGGGAGGGATAGAGAGAATTAGAGGATGAGACATCTGGTCCATACATACCCATATTACTGTGTCTGTGTGGGTTGGGATTGTATGAAGTCACTGGAGATTAGAGCTTACTGTAGAGCTTAGTTTCACAGAAGCAAATAAAGGAGTGAGGGAGAGAGGGACAGAGAGAGAGAAAGAAAGAGATTGTGCTCTTGTCTCAGCGTTTTGACAAATCTCAATAATTTGGTTGGTTGGAAATCTCCATCACTAAGTTGCTCCTGTCTGTTCAACTTGACCTCAACTTATCTCTTTGCTCTTTTCTGTGTAGTATGAAGTGTACTTCTCCAATCATCTTGTCTGACCAGTTGGACACGGTGAAAGTCTGTAGTAATGACTACTCTCTGTCCTCATGCTTCAGGTAAACATGCAGAGGACGTCTTTGGAGAGCTGTTTAGTGAGGCTAACACCTTTTACGTGCGTGCAAACGGTCTCCAAGACCGCATCGACCGCTTGGCTGTCAAGGTCACCCAGCTGGATTCCACTGTGGAAGAGGGTCAGTTGGGGTCAGGGGTCAGGGGATAAGGGAAAAAAAGAATAATCTTCTCTGTAATGTTGAAAGAGAAGAACCGACTCATTAGTTGTCCTCCTTGTCTCTGGTTCTGCATGGCCCATAATCTACTTATCTCAGTATCTTCTTATTGCTTACCTTTCTATCAATCTCACATGCTCTGTTTTGCTCTCCAGTCTCTCTGCAGGACATCAACATGAGGAAGGCGTTTAAGTGTTCCACAGTCCAGGACCAGCAGGTGGTGTCCAAAAGCAGCACATCCAACCCTGTGGCGGAGATGTACAACACCAGCGACAAGCCTCCTCCTCTCAGCATCCTCTCTGCCTACAGGTTTGTGTGGATGCATCACAATCACCAGACGAGCTTTAACCTCCAGTCGTGACGTATAGCTAACTAGTCTCTCTTTTGACACAGAGATGACCACACTGATGGGATGAAGTTCTACACAGACCCGTCCTACTTCTTTGACCTGTGGAGAGAGAAGATGCTGCAGGACACGGAGGATAAGAGGAAGGAGAGAAGAAGACAACGGGTGAGAGACTCTTAATATCTCACTTTAAACAGCTCATTTCTTCTTAGCAACTTGTGTAGACAATATCCTGTATAACTCCACACCTATTTGCAAAATGACCTCGCTCTCTCTCTCAGGAGCAGAAGCGATGTGTTGACGGCACACTTCAGCGTGAGGTGAAGAAGGTTCGTAAAGCCCGAAACCGCCGTCACGAGTGGAACATGATGGCGTTCGACAAAGAGCTTCGCCCAGACCATCGCCACCCTCACTCTCTCCACCGGGGGGCGTCGTCTGAGGGCTCCCTCTCCCCGGAGAGCAGGTCAGTGGTTCCTTCCCCCAATTAGGACTATATTCATCTCTCCTGAGCAAAGGCTTCCTTCACCATTTGCTTTCCAAATGGCATATTAAAATATTATCAGTGTAAAGAGTTAATAATAATGACTTTTAATGTTGACTAGATATGATCTGCCAGACTACCCAACTGCTCCAGGCCTTCCCCATGCTACATCCAACCACACCCTGGCTCACCCCTACCAGCCTGCAGACATCCATGAGTCTGTGGAGCATGAGTACCACAGCATCGGCGTCAGCTACAGAGAGGGGACTCTCAATCGCACACACCACCCCACCCCTCTGCATCATTCCACTGAGAGAATGAATGGCACTATAACGCTTCCACCTGCAGACTACAGGTATTGTGACTGTAACAATAAGAAATCTGTAATATAGGTTAGTGAATCTGATTTGTTTATGCTAATTGTTCTAAAACTGAAAACCTTCTCTCTATCTTTCTCTCTCAGTATAATGGAGTACTGTGCCAGTTCCGGAACACCACCTCCTCCCCCAGCCCCTCTTATCCCATCTGCAGAGACAGCCTTTGGCTCTCCCATGGTATCCCCCACCCCCCTTACTGGATCCTCAGGCTATTGTCTCCCAATGCTATCTCCCCCAGGACCCCGTATGATTCCACCTCCCCCAGGTCCACCCCCACCACCAGTCCCTCCCGCCCCACCCCAACTGGCAGGACTCAGTGATCGGAAGAGACAGGACACCCAGCCTGTCACTGGTACTCGAAGTGACCTTCTGTCAGCAATTCGCATGGGTAAGTTTAGCTGTACTTAGATGTTTACCTATCTTCTGGAGACAGCAGAGGTTATTTTTTTTAATACAAAGTATTTGCACAGAAGTTCATGTTTAGACTGTTTGTGAATGTCTCTTGTGTGTGGGTCTGTTTGTGTGGGTCTGTTTGTGTGGGTCTGGGTCTGTGTGGGTCTGTTTGTGTGTGTGTGTGTGTGTGTGTGTGTGTGTGTGTGTGTGTGTGTGTGTGTGTGTGTGTGTGTGTTTCTCAGGCATCCAGCTGAAGAAGGGGCAGGAGCAGCAGGAGCAGCAGGCCAAGCGGGAGCCTGTGGGGAACGACGTGGCCACCATCCTGTCCCGACGCATCGCAGTGGACTACAGCGACTCAGAGGACGATTCCGAACTGGAGGACAACGACTGGTCAGACTGACCCTGACTCCGCCCCTGACTCCGCCCCACACTGTGACCTCACACCATGGACACATCTCTCCTCCAGCCCAACTATCCCACAACGGTGATGTGGTACAGCTGTGCAGATGAATTATGGGAGTCTCGTATGCAGTATGCGGTCAGGGACACTGTTTTTACAGACCAATGACCATTTTATGGTTAATAATGATAAGTGGGCATAGGCTGAGGACCCACTTGCATTTTAATGTTAGCCATTGTGTCCAGTAGGTGAATGGACTTCAAATTAAGGCAAATTAGTTTCCTGATGAACTGAGATTCAGCTGAAATCACTCAAAGGTATGCGGACCAAATAACCAAGTGGTGAATTTCCCCCTTTCCCTACTGTACCTACAGAGCTGTCAGCTCTCTTTATCAGACACCAACATGATCATTTCATCTAAATACATCACCAACACTATACTCTCAATGTCACTTATCATCATTTGATTTTATCTGAATTCGTGATCTTCTTTTGATTACTCCCATGATGTCTGTGTCACGACCTGTGTGAAGGTAAATGTGTACACTCCTGATGCATAAGACAATTACAGCATTAGGGTACTTATTGTCTTACCGGTATGCCCTTGAAAATGTTGAAGTCAATTAAATTCCAACTATATTCCAACATACTTAGCTGATCTTCATGTGACTTCTCATCACCTCTGAACTTTCTCTTAGTCAACGATTAGAAAGATTTGAAAAAAAAAAAAAATATAATGTATGCACTCACTAACTGTAAGTCGCTCTGGAGAAGAGCGTCTGCTAAATGACTAAAATGTAAATGTAAATTTGAGGTTCTCTGTAGCATAGGAGACCGTCTCTGAACAGACATAGCGGTACGTTCCAGCTCGACTGTGTTTAAAATGAGTTGGAGTGCAACCAATGACACAAATTATGAATTGCTTGTCAATGGAAACATCTTCTTCTTCAAATGTATTCTAGCGCTATATTTAAGATGACTCCTGAGTGGCACTGTGCTCACGTTTAATGCACCTTATTATACTGAACAAAAATATAAACGCAACAGGCAACAATTTCAAAGATTTTACTGAGTTACAGTTCATAAGGAAATCAGTCAATTGAAATACAGTTGAAGTCGGGAAGTTTACATACACCTTAGCCAAATACATTTAAACTCAGTTTTTCACAATTACTGACATTTAATCATAGTAAAAATGCCCTGTTTTAGGTCAGTTAGGATCACCACTTTATTTTAAGAATGTGAAATGTCAGAATAATAGTAGAGAGAATAATTTATTTCAGCTTTTATTTCTTTCATCACATTCCCAGTGGGTCAGAAGTTTACATACACTCAATTAGTATTTCGTAGCATTACCTTTAAATTGTTTAACTTGGGTCAAACGTTTCGGGTAGCCTTCCACAAGCTTCCCACAATAAGTTGGGTGAATTTTGGCCCATTCCTCCTGACAGAGCTGGTGTAACTGAGTCAGGTTTGTAGGCCTCCTTGCTCACACACGCTTTTTCAGTTCTGCCCACAAACTTTCTATAGGATTGCAGTCAGGGCTTTGTGATGGCCACTCCAATACCTTGACTTTGTTGTCCTTAAGCCATTTTGCCACAACTTTGGAAGTATGCTTGGGGTCATTGTCCATTTGGAAGACCCATTTGTGACCAAGCTTTAACTTCCTGACTGATGTCTTGAGATGTTGCTTCAATATATCCACATAATTTTCCTTCCTCATGATGCCATCTATTTTGTGAAGTGCACCAGTCCCTCCTGCAGCAAAGCACCCACACAGCATGATGCTGCCACCTCCGTACTTCACGGTTGGGATGGTTTTCTTCGGCTTGCAAGCCCCCCCTTTTTCCTCCAAACATTATGGCCAAACAGTTCTATTTTTGTTTCATCAGACCAGAGGACATTTCTCCAAAAAGTACGATCTTTGTCCCCATGTGCAGTTGCAAACCTTAGTCTGGCTTTTTTATGGCGGTTTTGGAGCAGTGGCTTCTTCCTTGCTGAGCGGCCTTTCAGGTTATGTCGATATAGGACTCGTTTTACTGTGGATAAAAATATAGATACTTTTGTACCTGTTTCCTCCAGCATCTTCACAAGGTATTTTGCTGTTGTTCTGGGATTGATTTGCACTTTTCGCACCAAACTACGTTAATTTCTAGGAGACAGAACGCGTCTCCTTCCTGAGTGGTATGACGGCTGCGTGGTCCCATGGTGTTTATACTTGCGTGCTATCGTTTGTACAGATGAACGTGGTACCTTCAGGTGTTTGGAAATTACTCCCAAGGATGAACCAGACTTGTGGAGGTCTACAATTTTTATTCTGAGGTCTTGGCTGATTTCTTTTGATTTTCCCATGATGTCAAGCAAAGAGGCACTGAGTTTGAAGGTAGGCCTTGAAATACATCCACAGGTACACCTCCAATTGACTCAAATTATGTCAATTAGACATCATCTTCTGGAATTTCCCAAGCTGTTTAAAGGCAGTCAACTTAGTGTATGTAAACTTTTGACCCACTGGAATTGTGATACAGTGAATTATAAGTGAAATAATCTGTCTGTAAACAATTGTTGGAAAAATTACTTGTGTCATGCACAAAGTAGATGTCCTAAACGATTTGCCAAAACTATAGTTTGTTAACAAAAAATGTGTGGAGTGGTTGAAAAACGAGTTTTAATGACTCCAGCCTAAGTGTATGTAAACTTCTGACTTCAACTGTAAATTCCGTAGGCCCTAATCTATGGATTTCATGTGACTGTGAATACTGTCTGTTGGTCACAGATACCTTCAACAAGATAGGGGCGTGGATCAGAAAACCAGTCAGTATCTGGTGTGACCACCATTTGCCTCATGCAACTCGACATCTCCTTTGCATAGAGTTGATCAGGCGGTTGATTGTGGCCTGTGGAATGTTGTCCCACTCCTCTTCAATGGCTGTGCGAGTTGCTGAATATTGGCGGGAACTGGATCACGCTGTCGTACATGTCGATCCAGAGCATCCCAAACATGCTCAATGGGTGACATCATGTCTGGTGAGTATGCAGGCCATGGAAGAACTGGGACATTTTCAGCTTCCAGAAATTGTGTACAGATCCTTGCGATATAGGGCCGTGCATTATCATGCTGAAACTTGGTGATGGTGGCGGATGAATGGCACGACAATGGGCCTCAGGATCTCGTCACGGTACCTCTGAGAATTCAAATAGCCATCGATAAAATGCAATTGTTCGTTGTCCATAGCTTATGACTGCCCATACCATAACCCCACCGCCACAATGTTGACATCAGCAAACCGCTTGCCCACATGAGCGGTTTGCCCACTAAAGTCGGTTACGATGCCGAACTGCAATCAGGTCGAGACCCTGGTGAGGACGACGAGCACGCAGATGAGCTTCCCTGAGACGGTTTCTGGAAGTTCTTCGGTTGTGCAAACCCACAGATTCATTGGCTGCCCGGGTGGCTGGTCTCAGATGATCCCGCAGGTGAAGAAGCCGGATGTGGAGGTCCTGGACTTGCGTGGTTACACGTGGTCTGCGGTTGTGAGGCCGGTTGGACGTACTGCCAAATTCTCAAAAACGATATTGAGGCGGCTTATGGTAGAGAAATGAACATTCAATTCTCAGGCAACAGCTCTGGTGTACATTCCTGCAGTCAGCATGCCAATTGCACGCTCCCTCAACTTGAGACATCTGTGGCATTGTGTTGTGTGATAAAACTGCACATTTTAGAGTGGCCTTTTATTGTCCCAGCACAAGGTGCACCTGTGTAACGATCATGCTGTTTAATCAGCTTCTTGATAGTCCATCCACCTGACAGGTGTGGTATATCTTGACAAAGGAGAAATGCTCACTAACAGGGATGTAAACAAATTTGTTCACACAATTGGAGAGAAATAAGCTTTACATGATTCACACTTGAGTTTTGGCAATAAGAATTCTAGATTTTCGCTATCAACAAACTGCAAACGTTCGTATCATGCTGAAATGTTATGACAAATGTAACTATTAGGGAAGAATCCACTCTAAATGATGACTCCTAAGTAGTTATGTACATGAAGGGACTTGAAGGGAGGAAACCATTTCCTGGATCATTTGGAATAGGATTACCCACTGCTGAAGGTACTCTGTATCTTTACTGCTGCCAGACTGAACAGGTAAACAAACAGAGACAAATTAGGTCAGGAATAGACATGAATGAAGAGTGACAGAGTGAGTAGAGAACCTCAAGTAGAACTCAGACAAGTCAAGGACTTCGTACTGCATGAGCTGTCTACTGACTGTATGGACAGGCTCCTATATGACTGAATGTACTTCCATGACACCTGTGCATGAGTTCCATACAAGGCATCAGTCATACAAATGGAATATTGGTAGGGTTTTGGTCAGTAGAAGTGTGCCAGTACAAGTAGCTAAGTGTAGGGCCAGGGACCCAGACACACTAAGCCCTCAGAAGCAGGCTTAGCAGTTTGAGAGGGTGCCTACCCAGGGTCCTAGACACTGTGGCTGTATTAACAAGTCTCCCTACAGGTACACAGTGCCATCTCTCCTCTGCTAATGCCTCTTCTGCTTGCGGGAGGGGGAGGGGGTAATCCCTCTAAACACAGACAGACCTATGCACGTATCAGGTAACTCTCTGTTGAGTGCATAGTGCACACTCAGGATAGCGTGAGAGACTCTTGGATAAAACCAAGATGACGTCTGTGTGTTCACTTTTTGATGTCATGTGTCTTCCACTGCATCCATTTGTCACAAAGATGAGGAAGAGACATTAACAACACATTAGGGCAACCAACATGAATCTAATTGGGTCACAGGGTTTCCAGGAAAATACAAAGAAACGTTCCCTCTTGCATTGTGAGTGATCATGTTTAGTAATGAAGTTAAATGACTGAAAGAAATGTTGGTAACACTTTACTGTAGGTGTCCTTATTCATGCATTCATAAAGCCTTTATAACAGCTAGTGTATTCGGAAAGTATTCAGACCCCTTGACTTTTTCCACATTTTGTTACGTTACAGCCTTATTCTAAAATGGATTAAATTGTTATTTTTCCTCATCAATCTACACACAATACCCAATAATGACAAAGCAAAAACAGGTTTTTAGAACATTTTGCTGGGGGAAGGGATCACAATCTATGGAAGGGATCATCAACTAGATTCAGCCATGGGCCGATTTTCTTCTTGAGCGTATGGTCAGGGGGCCGGAACATAATTACAAATAATTTGTAGACTGCAAATTGACCGCAAGAAGCACAGACAGATATGTTTGACTAAAACATAAATTCAAACCTTGCTTACACAATTAAAATCACTTGGAGCTGATGTCGTCAACCTTCTTTTCAAAGTGGTTGACAAAGTTGTCCGCAGTGAGGGAGGAGAAGGTTTCCTAGGGTTAGAGGCAGAAGCTTGAAATTCAGAGTGGTAGAGGGAGTGAAAGGATGATAGGTTTAGTTTCCCTCAATTTTTGCTCAGCTACCCGCAGCCCTGTTCTGTAAGCTCGCAATGAGTCACTCAGCCACGGAGCAGGAGGGGAGGGCTGAGCTGGCTTGGAGGAAAGGGGACAGTGCGAGTCATAGGATACTGAAAGGGAGGAGAGTAGGGTTGAAGAGGCAGAATCAGGAGACAGGAGGGAGAAGGATTTAGCAGAAGGGACAGATGATAGGATAGAAGACGAGAGCGTAGTGGGATAGAGAGAGCAAAGATTGTGACTGTGCATGACCATCTGGGTAAGGGCTGAGTGTTTAGGGTTGGCAGAAAGGGAGACAGAAAAGGAAACAAAAGTAGTGATCAGAGACCTGTAGGGGGGTTCCAGTGAGATTAGTAGGCGAGCAGCCTCTAGTAAAGATGAGGTCAAGTGTATTGCCTGCCTTGTGAGTTGTAGGGGATTGGAGAAGTGTGAGGTCAAGAGGCAAGGAGGGGAAAGAGAGAGTTGGAAAGAAATGAATTCAAAGGGAGACGTCGGGAGGTTGAAGTCGCCAAGTACGAAGAGTGGTGAGCCATCGTCAGGAAATTAGCTCATCAACGCATCAAGCTCATTGAGGAACTCTCCAAGGGCACCTGGTGGGCGATAGATGACAACAATGTTAAGCTTGAGTGGACAAGTGACAGTATGGAATTCAAATGAGGGGAGATGGACAGGTGAGAGAGAGAGAAAAGTGAAAATCTCAATTTAGGAGAAATTAGTAGACTTGTGCCACCACCGCGATGACCAGATGCTCTTGGACAATGAGAGAAAATGTAGTTTGATGAAGAAAGAGCAGCTGGAGAAGCAGTGTTCTCTGGGTGGATCCATGTCTCCGTCAGGGCCAAAAAGTCAAGGGACTGAAGGACAGAATGGGCAGAGATGAACTCAGCGTTCTTGACCGCAGATCGTCAGTTCCAAGCGCTGCCAGAGACCCGGAATTCCACATGGGTTATGCGCGCAGGGTACACAAAATTAGAAGGGTTGCTGCCAAGGGTTGGGGAGCATCTGTAAAGCCTACGGGGAGAGGAGCGACCATGGTAGGTCAGATGTCCATCTTGCTTGAGTTTGAGAGACTTGGGTTTCTGCTGTAGCTGCAGTGTTGCACTCTGCTAAACTGTTGCACCCTTTTCTGCTGTCCATGGGATGCAGTCTGGATAGGATGAAAGGATCAGGCACTGCTCCTCAGTGTTCTCCACAGGGCAGTTTGCCAATCTGAAGGCCTGGCTGAGGCTGAAGGTGTAGGTAGTTGGAACAACATGTATGTTGTGAAAGCACCCTCTACGTAGGATAACAGGTTAGGACTGCTAGAACCTTGTGGTTGGGGTTTACCCAGTTGGAGGACTTCAGGGTCAAAGTGGGAAGCCTCTAGCTTCCGGAGGACCACTGAGGAGGATTGTCTTTGGGACCTGGTGTAGAGGTACCTACCTGGTGTAGAGGTACCTCTAAGGTGAGGAAGAGGCTTGTCTCTTGGAGCCTATCTTGAGGTCCAGGCTCGGCTTCCTCTTGCTCTGGTTGCAAACCTTGAAATGAGACATAGGACTCATCGGCGTCAGAAGTGTTACTTTGTACTGTTGCTGGTTGAGGAGCAGTTGTGCGGGGACCAGCCGGAGGCCCACTGTCCTGACTGTGGCCAGGGATTGAGTGACTGTGATTCTCCTCCAATAGGAATTAAGAAATGTGGTCAAGCACCTGATGCCTTCATGGCGCCTCCTGTACTGGAGCAGTTGGCTCCTAAACTGCTCAGCCTGTGCCATCTCTTCAATTTCGGCTTTAGACACCACAAGCTCTCTTAATGACTTCATGTTCAGCTCTTGTTGCTGGTTCTGCTGTGGAGGTGGTGTACTGGTTGTGCCGGTGGTAAGCTGGTAGGTGCGTCAGCTCTGTGGAGATGGTGCACTGGTTGTGCCGGTGGTAAGCTGGTAGGTGCGTCAGCTCTGTGGAGGTTGCCAACCTCTAGGTGAAAGTGCTCATAGCCATACCGCTTTGGTGAATGGCACTGTCGGACTGGGCGTCCTTCCCGAGAGCTGGCTAAATGAGAATGTCCTGTATACATCCTTTTTTGGTAGCCACCAAATCCGCTTGAAGGACCATGTAAAAAATGGTCTAGTTTTGAAAGGACTGTATGGCTGGTTTTAGTGCACAGTGATGGCCGCCCAAGGGCTCCTGTCAGAGAGATTCAGGACTTCTCTTTGATCCGTTTTATTTACGCAGGTCAATCAGAGGACATTTAAGTTATAAAATGTAGTATGTATGGTTCTAGGATCAAAGGAAACAAGTGACAGTTATCGACATAAATCCACAATAAGCTACAATTACCGAAGGCACAATTCATCAATAGACATTTCCCATATAATGCTACTCGAAGGGTGCTATAAGTAGCAGTACTGAAATTGCTTAAACTTAAATGAACAATATGCAACATGCTAAACAATAGGGCAATTACAGCATCATAAGTAAAGTTCAAGATCATCATCTGATAAATCGGAAACTATAGGACAAATGAAAGTACATAGTAAGACAAAACATCAGATAACTCACTTTTGGTCAGACGCATACTGCTGTTCTTCTTCTTCGAGGTTTATCGGCAGACTACACTCATAAGGTGTAATGCCGCCACCTACTGTACGAAGTAGTAAAAAAAATCCCCCAAAATCTGTTTTGGATGAACAAATTCATACTAATTACCAAAAACACGAACAAAATTTCACTCTACTACCCTGAATTTCTGTTGGATTTACATGTCTATTCAGATACCTACACAGGATCAGGAACCTGGGAGGGGGGAACCTCTTCATTCAGTACTCCCGGTAACATTTCGGCTGTAAAGTCCTGGAGATCCAGAAATCTATTTGCCGCCTTCACAATGATGTCTAGCTTCTTAGATGTTTTATTACAGTAACATGCTTCATCTGACTCTTCAACTATGACATATTTATTCCTTCGACAAACACTTGCCACCTGTCCAAAGTTTTTAAAATTGTAACACTGCAGTGGTTTCTGTACATACGGTCTCACCGCATATCTCACATACCCAAGTTTTATATGAGTCGGGAAAACCACTTCATCAAATGACAGTAAAACCGATAGGCATTGCTCCTTCTTTCCGTCTATCATTCGGGTCAAGCGACATGCGTCTACCACTCCTGGCATGTTATCCCTAAACCACACAGCCTCTATGTCCAACAAGACACCAGAGATGACGCCTTTAACTGGTGCCCTACTCTGACAAATCATAGCTTTCCACATCATACTTTAATATCTTGTAGAGCCACAGAGCTTTCTCCTTTTGCGCTTTTGACACATGCAAAATACACATCATACCGCTCCTGGTCTCTGACCGATTCCACTTTTCCCAATTCGTCCTTCACCATCTTCCAGACTGCAAATGTGTCACCCCAAAAACCATCCTTGCTGGTGAATCTCACTCCAACCATAACCTGCTGTTCTTTTCCAACTTTAGCCCCTTTTACTCCACTCTTCACCATCGTCCACTCATTCTCACCAACTGGACTCTCGCGCCAACAGAATCGCACAATGCTTCCGCTATTGCTACCCCCATATCATCCAGCTGTGTTCCTCTCTTCGCCTCGCGGATAATGTGCTTTTCATCGATGGCTGCTGTTCCATTAATTGTTTGGTGTGGTGTGTGTGTAGCGGCCATCTTAATATGGTCAGCTGGTGACCACCTGACCCGTCAGGTGAGCTGTCAGGTTACTGGGCGGACATTATGGAGAGGTACTTTGCCACTGTGATAGTGAGTTTATAGTGAACTGGGCATTTACTTCAGAATATCCGCAACAGTATACATTCCAGCAGTCTATGCTGATTATTACATACATTGGGGTCTGGATTTATTGACACCCTTGATAAAGATGAGCAGTAATGACTGTATAAAATAAATAATTCAAATACTGAGCTCATTTACAATTATATTATATTGTACTAATACAATTGCTCAGAGAAAGAGATGATGTTTTTTATTCTTATAAATAAAATAGTCAAATGTTTAGTATTTAGTCCCATATTCCTATAACACTTGTGACTCTACAAAGTTGTTGGATGCATTTGCAGTTCGTTTTGGTTGTGTTTCAGACTATCCTGAAGGAATAATGAATAATGATGAGTGAAGAAGTTACAGAGGGTGAAATATCATATCCCCAAGACATGCTAACCTCCCCTGTTATTAGTAATGGTGAGAGGTTAGCATGTCTTGGGGGTATGATCTTTGACCCTCTGTAACTTTCTCACTCTTCATTATTCACAATTCATTCAGGATTATCCGTAATCATGGTAGCATCCACATGAATGTAGAAGCGTTTAGAAACATATTATATTCTTATTTACAATAAAAGTGACTCCAAAATGACACAATACATTATTTACCATTAATTTCTATTGGGCACAAAATAATCTGAAACACAACCAAAACGAACTGCAAATGCATGCAACACGTTTGTAGAGTTACAAGCTTTATGTAGTCATTGTGGCTAGGAATATGGGACCAAATAAAACACTTTTGACACTTTATTTATAAGAATCTATAGCGGTGTCAATAATTTTTACCCATAACTTTGTGATTTTTTTTTATTACTTGTTGTTTTTGCGACTTTTTCCAAATCCAATCAATTTTCCAACATATCAATCAATAAAATGTATTTATAAAGCCCTTTTTACATCAGCAGATGTCACAAAGTGCTATACAGAAACCCAGCCTAAAACCCCAAACAGCAAGCAATGCAGATGTAGAAGCACCATGCAGCCCACGTTCTGATTTCTGAGACATTCTAAGGTTTGTATCATTCACAACTAATGTTTTCAAATAACACTAAATCTAGCATATAGGACCTGTTTCAAATTATCACTTTTCCACTCAACGTAGCTCATATGCGCACTCGCTCGGGAATGGGGAAAACGTGTTTATGTTCATTACCGGTCAATTACTGTGAGACCGGCAGTTACTGTCTAACAACATGTCATGACTGCCACAGCCCTAGCTTATATAGTATACATTCCATTAGTCTATGCTGATTATTAGTATTATTAGATATTTGACTATTCAGCAAGAAGGACAATCACACAACGGGGATATAAAAATAAAATATTATATTTGTCCTATTTCAAATCAAATATGTATAAGCGTGTATTGGAAATGTGTTTTTTGCATATCCCAACTCCCACTGAGACACACACAGAGAGTGGGGTCACGGTCTGCCATTATCAACGACGACGCCGGAGCAATTTATGCGCCTTGCTCAAGGGCACATTGACAGATTTTTCACCTGGTCGGCTTGGGGATTTACTCTAGCAACCTTTACGGTTACTGGTTCAACGCTCTAACCACTAGGCTAGGGAAGGACCGGCATGAAATTAAGTTGACGTGTTGCTCGTATGCCCCTCCTCCCCCCTTATATGCAAATGTATTTTGAAAAAAGGAAAGAAATTGATGGGTGGATACTATAGACAACTTTGTCCGGCCCTGTAAACTACCACAAAGGAATCCTACAAGAGGAGGGCTGCTACTGGAATGGATTAGAGAATAAACCAGGAAAGTGCGTCCCCAAAGTGGGATGGGGCGCGAAGGCTGGAGGGTGTCACAGCAAAATTTAAGACAGCATAATCGAACCAGAGGCCATGGGGCCAAAAGCTGGCATTGGTACTGAGGTATCCCTGCTGTGTGTATAAGCGAAGGCCAAGGCGGAGCTCGTGAGTGCATCCGCGTCCCCGGGCCATCGAAGATCAAGACGGGTGTGGCCGTTGACACTGGCGTTGAGTTTGGTCAGACTGGGATCAATATCGAGGTGCTGGGAACTTTTCTATACGCTAGCCAGTGAGCACAATTTGTTAAATACAGCTTTCAATGGCTTTTTAACCAAAATTATGTATTTTCAATGTCTTTTGCTCTTTTTCAGGTCCTCTAATGCGTGCGTGTGTCTGTATGTGTCAGACCCGGCACCAGGATAAAGTGACGTCTGCATTAGATGCTCTGTGTTAGGGGCCCAGTGCTCTGGATCTTGCTCATGATGGACTGGACCACAGGTTGAACCCTGACCTCCCAAATCAGCTGTGTGGAGCTTGAGAAAGAGAGAGAAAGAGAGAGGGAGAGAGAGAGGAGATGAGGGGAGGGAGAGGGAGAGGGATAGAGAGGGGGAAGGAGAGAGGGAGAAGGAGAAGGAGAGAGTGAGAGAGAGGTATATTTCAATTATTTAATTTGTTATTGAAAGTTATAGTTATAGGGAAAATCTAATCAGTTGCACAACTGAATGCATTCAACCTAAATTCGTCTTCCGTATTTAATCCAACCCCTCTGAATCAGAAAGATGCTGCGGGCTACCTTAATCGATGTCATTGGCGCCCGGGGGGTTAACTGCCTTGCTCAAGAGCAGAAAGGCAGATTTTTCCACCTTGGGGATTCTAACTAGAAACCTTCCGGTTACTAATTGCTAGACTACCTGCCGCCCCTGCCGTCTAGACGATGTAGCTTCTATTAATATGGAGCTAGTCTGACCTCGGATCTCTGATTCAGAAATCACTGTGCAACAAAAGTGCATGTGTGTGTGTCCATGAGTGTGTGTGTATGCGGATGTATCCAGCCCCAAAAGAAAGTGTCCTGTTCTGCAGCAGCTCAGTTTGAACACTAGGGGGTGATATAGTGCTGTGGAGGAGAAGAGGCTTCTGTGATACATGTATAGGTTGATTGTTTAGCAACAAAACCGATGCATGCGCAACTATGGGGCAAAACAGACAGGATTGGTTTAGAATGTTGACAACATGTAAAATATATTTAGTCTCCAAAGTTTGTTGAAAACATAAATACATTTGCATAATGAGCACTTTAATGTCTCTCAGATACATCATTATAGTTGTTGGTTAGCTAACTAGTGAATTTGAGCCATATTAGCATTAACATGAAATCAGTCAAAACATAACATGGTATCAAGAATAAGATAAAACTAGCTGAAACAAGCCAATTATGATTCCCCACATGGCAGTTTCTTGTCATTGTTGCTATCCATTTGGCTATCCAGAATCACATCAACTCACAGACTTCTACCCCATTGAAGTGTGCGCATTGTTTTCATGATGTTGTCTAACCCATATATACATGTACATACCTGTGTGTGTCTGTGTGTGTCTGTGTGTGTGTGTGTGTGTGTGCATAAAAAAGAACAGTCACCAATAGAGTTGATAAGAATATATTGTAAATTCAGTCCACTGATTAAGTACAATACATCAAGCTGTTTTCATTAAGTGTAAGTAAACCAAGCACATCTGTGGCCCTGAAGCCTTGTCTGTAGGCGATAAGAGAACTAAACAGGTGGAATGAATACATCTCCAAAGCAGTGGACCTCTGGGCTCTGAGTGGTGGTGTGTCACTTGCTGAAGTCCCATTCAAGCTTGGAACCAAACAGAGAAATTGATGTTTTCTTCCCGATAGAGAAGCCTGAACCAAGAAATTGTGCCCCGACCCCTTCCTTGCCTATATCAAAGCCGGTGGTAGCTGCCAGACCCAATGTGGCCTTCGTCGGCCCGGCGGATGCTGAGACACTTCCGACCTCAATTGTATGCATTACTTTTTTATGGTCATCCGACCACTCAACATCGGTGCTGTTCTTGGGCCCGTTCACCTCTATGCCGTCAACTGTGAACACAGAACAGAGAGTTTTGGTAACAGGGCTGTCAGTAGGGAGAGAAAAGAGACATTGGGAAACAGCCAGTGTAAAAAAGAAACTGAAAGTAAAATGTTTGCTGATTTGACACAGTTTACAATATTCAATCATAGCAAAAAATACATTTATCTATTGAGTTTTTCTAGTTTCAAATCAGTCCAGTTGTGATATCATGACTGTGTCAGGGCCTGGGGAAAGGCCAGTGCCACAGACCATCAAAAGTTAATTAGTATAACAATAACATATGTTTCACCATATCTCCTTTTTTCAAACACTTGTATATACACTACAGGTCAAACGTTTTAGAACACCTACTCATTCAAGGGTTTTTCTTTATTTTTACAATTTTCTACATTGTAGAATAATAGTGAAGACATCAAAACTATGAAATAACACATATGGAATCATGTAGTAAACAAAAAAGTGTTATATTGAGATTCTTCAAATAGCCACCCTTTGCCTTGATGACAGCTTTGCACACTCTTGGCGTTCTCTCAACCAGCTTCATGAGGTAGTCACCTGGAATGCATTTCAATTAACAGGTGTGCTTTCTTAAAAGTTAATTTGTGGGGTGGGGTGGGGGGGTGGTATACAGAAGATAGCCCTATTTGGTAAAAGACCAAGTCCATATTATGGCAAGAAAATCTCAAATAAGCAAAGAGAAACGACAGTCCATCATTACTTTAAGACATGAAGGTCAGTCAATACGGAACATTTCAAGAACTTTGAAAGTTTCTTCAAGTGCAGTCGCAAAAACCATCAAGCGCTATGATGAAACTGGCTCTCATGAGGACCGTCATAGGAATGGTTGACCCAGAATTCCCTCTGCTGCAGAGGAACGGATGATCTCCGCATGTGTAGTTCCCACCGTAAAGCATGGAGGAGAAGGTGTTATGGTGTAGGGGTGTTTGCTGGTGACACTGTCTGTGATTTATTTAGAATTCAAGGCACACTTAACTAGCATGGCTACCACAACATTCTGCAGAGATACGCCATCCCATCTGGTTTGGGCTTAGTGGGACTATCATTTGTTTTCAACAGGACAATGACCAAACACACCTCCAGGCTGTGTAAGGGCTATTTTACCAAGAAGGAGAGTGATGGAGTGCTGCATCAGATGACCTGGCCACCACAATCCCCCGACCTCAACCAAATTGAGATGGTTTGGGATGACTCGGACCACAGAGTGAAGGAAAAGCAGCCAACAAGTGCTTAGCATATGTGGGAGCTCCTTCAAGACTGTTGGAAAAGCATTCCAGGTGAAGCTGGTTGAGAGAATGCCAAGCGTGTGCAAAGCTGTCATCGTCCTCACCTGTCCTATAATATTTTTTACCAATAAATCCCACAATCAAAATGTCTACTTAATTTCATGCCGGTCTTTTTATTTTTAGGGTGGCAGGTAGCCTAGCGGTTAAAGACTTCGGGCCAGTAACCGAAAGGTCTCTAGTTTAAATCCCCGAGCCGAAAAGGTGAAAAGCAAGGGCCTTAACCATAACTGCTCCAGGGTCGTCGTTGATATCGGCAGACCCTGGCCGTGAACCTCAGTCTCCGAGGGTGCATCAGTGGGAGTTGGGATATGCAAAAAACACATTTCCAATTCACATATGTGCATTAATACACACTTGTACATGTGCGAAATAACACAAATATAAGCAACCACCAAATTAATTGTAGTTTTTATTTTTATATCCCTGTTGTGTGATTGTCTTTCTTGACAAATCGTCAAATATGTAACAATACTAATAATCAGCATAGACTGCTGGAATATATACTATCTAAGACAATACTTGAAATCATGATGCTATATCTTTGAATGGACCAAGGGACACGTATCTGGAATGTGCACATGTTTGCATTTCATGTACTGTACATAGAGACACTGTACTATGCCTCCCACACACAAAAACCATCCCCAGCTGAGATTCTCCATTGAGTTTGCCACAGGTGAGATTCATTACACATAAACCAGAATAATTTGCCTCCAACTAAATTTAGGGCTCTATTCTATCTGTATTGCGGATGTTTAGCGTTACAGCATGATTGAAATTAAAAGGCAATGTTCCCGTGTTAGAGGAGACTGCATTCACAGTAAACAATGCATATGACAGCTCAATCGGAAATCACCTTAAATAACTTCTTACTTTTTACCTTAATTAGCTTTCAATTTATATTGTGCAATCTCTAACGCTTCAGCAATATAGATTTAATAGATCCTTAATCCAGGCCATATTACGACTTGGAAGTGAAAAATCGCAATTTCCATTTAGATTGATTATAATTTTTGGTCCTGTGCAGTTGTAAATCAAACAAATACACGAATGAACCCCAAACATTTATTTAAATGTTTATTTTAAAATAAATAGTGAATCGTGCAATAGTGCCAATATATTTGGCTGCATCTGTGGTTGCTTCAAGGTTGGAATCCCAAAATAAGTGTAAAGTAGTACAAATAAATTAAGCTAGTTGTGCTAGACATTTTTTTAGATAAAAGTAGAATATTGTTTTTTAACATATGCATGTTTTTCTCTTCTGACAAAACAGCTGATTCAAAGGTGATGTGGCGGATCTCAAAACTCTTCCACGGAGGACTCAGGTAGGATACTCTTGAGCTTTCTTGGCAGGAGGAGACTATCGAGGAGGCGAGGACACTCCTCCATTCGCCTACTAACGAATTTACCCTTTCCTTGACCACTCAACCACTCATCGGTTTCCCGTTCATGAAGGAGAGGAGGACTGATGTGCCGAGGAGAGGACGGACTTTTACCCAATTGAGAATCTCCCATTGTTATTTTTGTTTGTGATCAGAGGGGTGGGAGCATATATTTCACTCATATCCTAGCAGTGATCCATTGAGTTAAAGGCAGATGTCAGAGGTTACGTGACCATAGGGCGGAGCACACACATGCCAAAGGAAAACCCTATACAGGTAGTCAGACATAATATATACACAGTCATCCTTTTCTTTTGTTCACACCCCAAGCTCACAAATACTTATGCACATAGTCTAAGTGATGTGACACTAAAAGTTTGTTCAGAGTAGTTTAGTTTGATCATTACCTTTCTGCTCAGTCTACAGGTGTTCTCCGGATGGGAATCTTGAAGTGGATGTGATGTCCTGCTGTTGTGGCTCAAACATTTATAGTTAAACTTCTCTATCATTATTAGCCCATGAAATCGAACCAACCAATTAGAGTACATGGTTTTATCAGAGAAGGGGAGGGGGAAACTGATAGGCTGGGTACTTATCTGTTTAGCTAACATGCCACTACTTGTAGAGTATAAACAGGAAAAGAAGTGGGCCTCCACCCCCAACCTCCCATCCCACTCCTCCAACGCCACCCAGCCAACATGTCTCCATCCTCCAGCCTAATTGGACAAACATGTTAACTTTGACTCTTACAATAACTCAGTAAAACCCGGTAGTGATTGTAGTGTCTGAAGGTCTATTGATTTTGCTGATGTTTGCAAATGGTGTAATAGATGAACTTTACTCTGCTTTGCTGAAGCATTTGGAAAAGCATTGCTACATAGGTTTCTTGGAATAGAGGACATTTGGAGATATGTGAAAGCCGGGGATTGGTTTATTAAAATCACGCCATATTACGTTACATTGGATATTGTCGTATCGGGTGAATGGTGGCATATTATTGCTGTCAACAAAGAGTCCGTTTATGCTGCATCGTGTTAGAGGCTTTTATTAAAATCACGAGGTTACAGCATAAGTGACAGGTGACATGACACCCGGAGAATGACGCCTCAGAATGGCTGCTCGTTCTGACTTTCTTCTTCGTTTTCCCCCCTATTTATAAACAATGATGCTCCCTCTTCTGGCCAATCCCCAGTCTCCCCTGTCTACAACACACTTCCGGTCTGTTGTACGTGACGTTACACTAAAACATATACTAACATAAACAACATTCCATTTCTTCATGAAAAACATTTAACAAAGACATAATCTTCAGATACGATAATATAAATACTGTGTCTTAAACAAAGGACTGGGAGAGAGACACCACATTTTAATGGCGACGAGGATTTGGGACGTGCTACGTCTTTTCTCAGCATTCCATTCATGGGCTACGAAATGACTCCCGCTCAAGACGCCGGCAGATAAGGTGAGATTACTCACAGTTCTTTGGGCGCTGGTCGGTTCGTGTGCTTGTGTCTGTGTTTGTTCAGATGTACCGTTAAAGGACTTGTGTGTGTGCGCTTTGCTGTTATTTGCTGTGGGATGAAAGTCCGTTCTAAATTTCTACCTTTGTTTGCGTTGGGAACAACGCAAACAGGGGGGAGAGTATATAGGAATTATTGACACTGGACACACATATTTTGGCTTGGAAAAAGTGTGAGAGAGTGTCCAGGAAAAGCATGAAGGAATAAGGCCAGGAAATAAGGAAAAGTATACTTTTAGGACGTCGCTGATTTATTTATTTTTTGTCTCCAAAGCCCCATACACTACCCACCACTGTGACCTGTACGCTCTTGTTGGCTGGTCCTCACTACATGTTCGTCGTCAAACCCACTGGCTCCAGGCCATCTATAAATCACTGCTAGGCAAATCCCCGCCTTATCTAAGCTCATTGGTCACCATAGCATCACCCACCCGTAGTCTGCGCTCCAGCAGGTATATCTCACTGGTCATTCCCAAAGCCAACACCTCCTTTGGCCGCCATTCCTTCCAGTTCTCTGCTGCCAATGACTGGAACGAATTGCAAAAATCTCTGAAGCTGGAGACTCTTATCTCCCTCAATAACTTTAAGCATCAGTTGTCAGAGCACCTTACCGATCACTGCACCTGTACACAGCCCATCTGAAATTAGCCCACCCAACTACCTCATCCCTATATTGTTATTTATTTTGCTCTTTTGCACCCCAGTATCTCTATTTGCACATCATCTCTTGCACATCTAGCATTCCAGTGTTAATACTATTGTAATTATTCTGCACTATAGCCTATTTATTGCCTTACCTCCATAACTTGCTACATTTGCACACACTGTATATATATTTTCTGTTGTATTTCTGACTTTATGTTTTTTTTTTACCCCATATGTAACTCTGTGTTGTTTTTATTGCACTACTTTGCTTTATCTTGGCCAGGTCGCAGTTGTAAATGAGAACCTGTTCTCAACTGGCTTACCTGGTTAAATAAAGGTGAAATAAAAATAAAATAAAAAATAAGGAAGCCCTCAAACGAGGCGATCATTAAGATGGGCCATAAATCCTAGGAGAGTCACTAGGTTGACTTTCGGGTCAGTTCTGGGAACTGTGAGTTTGTGGAAGATACATTCAATTGCATGTTACCTCTCGGAATATAGTTGACGAAGTATATGTTCGAAGTAACCTCTCATTGAATATCTGCAACTCGAGGTAGCACAAATTTAGGAAGGAACAATGAGAAATAAGGAGCGAGGGTAGCATGCTTAGTGTATTGTATGAACGGATGCATTCCTCTTGAATTGTGTGTGTGTGAGAGGAAGAGAGCCTATGTGTGTGTGTGTGTGTGGGAGAGAGAAAAATAATAAAATAAAGACGTCTCTGTTGTGTTTAAACTGTGTGTCGACTCATGTTAGGATAAAATCTATGTTAGAGATTTATACACACATATATATATATATATATATATATATATATATATATATATATATATATATATATATATATATATATATTTTGGTTAAGAACAGGGATTTTTGTAAGAAGTTAAGCCCCTAGAATAAAGTTAAGCCCCTAGAATGAAGTTAAGGTTAAAAACCTTATGAGTCTCTGTTTGTGAGAACGTTAATAATTGTTAACTATATAAACTATGAACCCCCTGGAAGGACAATAAGTTAAAAAATCATATGAGTCTCTATAAAAAGAGAACGTTTACTAACTAATCATGAGCCTACAGGGAGGACTTTTTTTTAAGAGTGTATAGAGATGTTTTGTAATTGATAACAACATAACTATAAATCTGCAGATTACGATAAGTGAAGATAACAAACTTGGAAGTGGGATTTGTGTTCTATGTTCTATGTGTTCCGTGTTCGTTTGTGAGTTTTGTTAAGTGTTATTGTTTGTCTATGGGAGGAGAGAACGGAGCGACAGCGGGTCTGTCTACTCTGTTGTTCCTTTCACTCTGAAATCGCATTGGTGACTGAACTGCGCACGCATAGGATTTTATGAGTTTAGAGTTACGTAGACAGAGAGGGAGCAGACAGAGACTTGCACACAAGTGGAGTGTTCTGTTTGTTGAATTAACTGTTGCTTGACTGTGAAACTGTTTGGTTGATATCGGTTGAGTTGGTGAATGAGAGATATATTGACGGATTAAAAATAATAATAATAAAATAAATAAATAAAATAAAATGTTATTGAGCTATTTATAATATTCCTGAGTTAAGCTGTTTGCTTATTTCTTAGCGTGAATGTGAATATAAGTATGCATAAAATACTAAATTGTTGTCTGTTCCTTTTGTTTTTCTGTCATATGAGAGACGAGAAGGAGGAGACAGAGAGAGAGAGAGAGAGAGAGAGAGGAGGTGCTGACCAGTACATCAGCGACAACAACCCAGTCCAATCAAGGCCAGTACTGTTCTTATCCACAAAACCTACTTTCCCTTACAGGATATAATACATACATTGTGTATATATAGGATATTTCATGTTGTGACCATTTCGCAGGAACTTGGCAACAGACTGATGAATTGATGTAATTGATAATTGCACATTAGAGTTTTTGTGAATGACTTGTTTTAATTAGAGTTGTGTTGGAAATCCAGCATTGACATTATTCTGTAAAATTAAGGTAATTGGGTGCTTATTAAGCAATTGGTTTGTGAGTGCTGTAGTGTTGCAGGATTAGAGGTCTTTTATTTTTGGATTGCTCGGAAGTTGACTACTTTCCTTTACTTTTCCTGATCGGATGTGGTAAGACTGCCACTAATCAATAATTTGGTAAAATAAAATTCATAAAATAAATTGATATATTGATTAATTAATTGATTAATTATTTTTAATTAAAAAAATAAAATAAAAAATAAAATAAAAAAATATATAAAAAAATGTTAATAAAACTATAAATAAAAAAATTGGGAAACACATAACAGAGTCGTTACAATGGGGAAAAAGGACATAAAAACTACAAAAGCAATTACTCCTCTTGATGTAGTACAGAATAGTAATCCTCTAGTTAATGGTATAGCAAGATTATCCGAAAAATTGAATAAACGTTGGCCTGACATTGAACAACCATGGCCAGTGGAAGGGACTCTTAACCCAGACGTCATCAAGATAATGCAAGTGCTTGTATCCACGTATAAGGCAGATCAAAAGAAGGGGAAGAAAGGAAAACTACGCAAAGAAAAAAGACAAAGAGAGCTGGGTGTTCTTAAGCTGTTTGAAAATGAAGGACAAAAACTGATAAAAGATACAAAAGATAAGAGAGACAGAGGTACAGAGAAAATGGCAAAAGAGGTGAAGGTGACAGAAAAAGTAATTGCAGAAGTCAATACACCTTTCTCACATATGGATTCAGCAAAAACACCCCCACCTTATGAGAAAGAAGCCAAGTTTAAGGACGTTTATCCTCAGCTTCCAGTGATCATTCAGGAGGGTGACTATTGCATCAGAGATGAAGATGAACAAATAATAGAGAGAGGACAAGCAGAAACGACCATAAAGATTAATCCAAACCCCAAAAGCAGGAAGAAAACGAGATGTCTGGAAACTAAGGGTAGAGCGAGGTTCAGGAGGATGGAACTTTATGATGATGATGATGATGATGATGATGATGATGATCAGAGTGATTCAGAAGAGATCATGGGTGGATATGACCCTGTCATCAGACAGAGGTTGGCCAGAGCGGAAAGAAGGGGTGATGGAAGTTGGAAGAAGAAGAATACAAGTGATTCGAGTTCTGATGAAAATGAAGATGGAGACAACGATGAAGATTTGGAGATTAAAGGTGCTTCATATTCAAGAGGATTTTATCCTACAATGACTAGCACAGAAGAAATAGAAAGAGATATAGACCGATGCGTCTCATGCCTGGATAAAGTGACTAGTTTAGAAGAAGTGAAAAAACTGGAGGAACAACTCCAGAAGCTGAAGATAAAGAAAAAGAAGCTGCTGAGAAAAGAATCCCAAGAATCTGAGAATAAATATACATTGAGGCCAAGAAAAGAGGGCACTAGTAAGAAAATTATGCCGGTGATCATTCGAGGACAAAACCTAGAATATAAGCCTTTGCAGAATACCGATATGTCAAATATACTTGAGAAACTGCCTACTCTTCAAGATGGAGCATATCCTTGGATTTCAAAGTTGGAAGAAATTACGGTGGGAACACAGTCTGCCATAGGAGACATTAAGAGACTTTTGGCTAATCTCCTTGGGATTCCAGGCATGGAATAAATTTTTCAGAGAGCTGGACTGAATAGATATGTGGGGACTGCAGTGAACGACCCTGAATTGTTGGCTGCAAGTAGAAATCGGCTGTGGAGAGCACTGAGAGATACGTTTCCAACAAATGTGCATCCTGACAACATTCTGATTGACCCACTAGGACAACAAGAAAATCCGAGAGCCTACGTGTCAAGAGTTCATCAAGTGTGGAGAAATATTACCGGAAATGATCCAGATGTGAGTCAAATTGAGCAGTCAATCTTGAGAGCTAAACTACAGATGGGACTGCCCTTACCGGTAAGGAGCAAACTGGCAGAGGTGGTTGGACTTGGAAGCATGACAAAAGGTGTCTATACAGATCATATAGCCCATCAAGTGGATCTGTACCGGAAAAAGGAACACAACCAGAAAGAACAGGACCAAGAAACTCTCAGAAAACTCAATCAAATACAACTGGTAGAGAATAAGAAGGATAAGAAAAGCTTTGGTTATGAAGAATCAGTGTGAACCAAATCAACAATCACTGCCACAGCTTCAACTGAACAAGGTCAAATGCAACTGTACCAGCCACAACTAGTGGTACAAGTTGTTTCATATCCATAGATCGTTTCTGGAAAGAAAGAATTTCAGAGGAAGATACAGGAGCAAGTGAAGATCATCTGGAGGACCGGTGAACCCTTATAGGGGCCCGAAGCAAGGATTCTAGAGGTGCCCAGAAGATCCGAAAGGGGGGTGTCAGCTGGTAGCATCAGGACCGGAAAAAGATCCAACAATTGAGGTGAAAGTAAACAAACGACCATTGGAAGTGATGGCGGATAACGGAGCTGCTTTTATCTGTGTTCAGCCTGAAGAGGTTACACATCTCACTATGTCAAATCAACTAATTAGGACAGGGATTTGGAGGAGTGAAGATCACCGATTTCTCAAAATGATGATTTCGGCTGAAGGACAAGGAGAGCCACAAGCTGTACGGATAACACACAAATCTATTTGCAGTGTGAAGATGGATTCAGACCCTATTAAAGAGAAGATGTTGCAAAAGGTTCAAGAATGTTTGAGATATCAAAGTAGTACTGATATTGGATTTATGAAATCAGCCCAATCGAGGTGAAAGTTGAACTTCGACCAGGAGCCAGACCTCCTTGGAAGAATCAGTATCCATTGAAAGATGAAGCAATCCAAGGGATTGAACCAGAAATTGAAGGACTTTCAATCAATTATTGTTTTGGAGAAACCATGATGATTTAGGAAGCTATGGGTTAGCTAATGTTGCAAGAGGGGAGATTAGGATAAAGATCACAAAGGAGTAGGATTTTTGGGAACCATATTTTCTTGAATAGGTTGACTATGTCATAGGCAGGTGCATAATCTGTCTGAAAAATAATGTTTGACTGTTATTCTTGGTTACATTCATATACCAAGAGGTGCATAAGATGTCCAACTAAGCTAAAATATGCTCAGTCGGTTGCAAAGTTGTTGTGTAAAGAAGTCATCAGCAAGTGGGAATTTCCCAATTTAATATCCTCAGAAAATGGGAAAGAGTTTTGTAAATAAATCAGTAAAATGGTTTTTGAAAAAATTAGAGAAAGAAAACATTTGAAAAAGTCAGACTAAAATGTTATGAAAACTAGGGTTGAAATAATTATAGGAAATGTTGAATATCTGATAGTGGGATAATTATATTATTGTGATATTTAGTGTTTTCTTATGAATCAAAGGGGGGAAATGGAATTCATATCATTTTTTGAATTCTTATATTATTGCTGATATTGATGTTTTAATTTGAATGTGTTGTTTTGCAAAAGATACTGTTTGGTCTTTTCTTTTCTTCCAGAAGCATATGGGGGAATATGTAGAGGGACTCAAATACTCAAACATGGACAATATGAATGGACTGGAAGAAGTGGAACAAGGAAGGTGTGGAAATGTTCAGATTCCATCATCGACGTCGCATTGAAAGTCGACACTGTGGAGGAGCTGCAGTGTAGTGGACTACATTCCAGTGTTATATTCTTTCTGTATTAATTTTTGAAGAATTATGTTTTCTGTTGTTGGGTACATGTGGGGACCTCAGATGTTTTTGTTTATTTCGTTGAAGCTTAGGGATATTGGGTCTAGGCAGGGACAGAGAGAATCCACAGGAGGGTCCGATGGGTCGACCAGCCTGAATGTGGACATTTTTGATTGTATTTTGTTTTCTGAGGTTTTCATGTGTATTCAATTGCATCATAGCTTAAAATGCATTGATAAAGATTTATAAATTGATCTGGAGTACTTAGGTGGTCGCCTAGGGCAGAGGGGCCGTGAGAGAATTTTCCTGTCTTGATTGACTGATGGATATTTGGAATGAAAGCTGCCAGACAGGTTTTTCGCTCTTACACTCCATAACAATTTATTTACACCCCATACAAAAATGTGTCTATATAAACATGTGTTTACTCTCCATAAATTTTGGTTTATTGCTAAAGTTACTCAAGAACAAAAATTGTTATTTGTCATAATTCTATTCTTTTTGTTTTCGAGACTTAATTAGTCTCGAAGGGGGGAAATATGTAGTGTCTGAAGGTCTATTGATTTTGCTGATGTTTGCAAATGGTGTAATAGATGAACTTTACTCTGCTTTGCTGAAGCATTTGGAAAAGCATTGCTACATAGGTTTCTTGGAATAGAGGACATTTGGAGATATGTGAAAGCCGGGGATTGGTTTATTAAAATCACGCCATATTACGTTACATTGGATATAAATACTGTGTCTTAAACAAAGGACTGGGAGAGAGACAACATATTGGATCAACAGATTGGCCGTTTCTCTCCAGATATAACTGCAGATATCTGTAAATTAATACTGTGAACTTTGATACAATAAATCTTTATAATCAAAGAACAGTGTAAGCGGACTTCTTATCATCACGGCATTATCAGCAACGCTGTCTTGGACACCACATGATTTCTAAGAAGTGGAAAGTGAAAGTGTGAAAGCATCAGACTCTTGTGGGGTCTTTTTGTGTGTGTGTGTTTGTGTGTCAGACCTGGCCATAAGGGGGCAGTTGAAAATTGTTACATTCTTGCATTCGAATTATACTGAATTCTGCTTATATAATCACGCTATACCATAATAAACATAAAGTCCAAATGCAGAGACTCCAAGATCACTGAGTGCTTTTGAAGTCTGTAGCATATCTCTGCTGCGCTGTATCAGCACAATGCACTGTGCCCTACAGCAATTCCGTTTAGATGGGAAATTAACCTATTACAAGCAGCCTATGTGAATGCAGCCGTACACACAGCTGTCTTACCAAAATAATGCAAACTAAATGCTGAAAATAGTAGCCTAGTTATACATGCATGAAAACAAAAATACTGAATAGTAGTTTGGCTTAGAATACAGACACAACTGCGAAAGTGAATGATTGAATGAATGAATTAATGCGAACAGAACAAAACAGAGGTACCAAGTAGTAGGTCTAGTAAACAATATATTAGATCGATAAAGGCATGACACAATCTACACTGAACAAAAATATAAATGCAACATACAACAATTTCAAAGATTTTACTGAGTTACAGTTCATATAAGGAAATCAGTCGATTGAAATAGATTTATTAGGCCTTAATCTATGGATTTCACATGAGTACATATATGCATCTGTTGGTTACAGATACCTTAAAAAGAAAGGTAGGGGCGTGGATCAGACAACCAGTCAGTATCTGGTGTGACCACAATTTGCTTCATGCATCGCGACACATCTCCTTCGCATAGAGTTGTTCAGGCTGTTGATTTTGGCCTGTGGAATGTTGTCCCACTCTTCAATGGCTGTGCAAAGTTGCTGGAAATTGGCGGGAACTGGAACACGCTGTCGTACACGTCGATCCAGATCATCCCAAACATGTCTGGTGAGTATGCAGGCCATGGAAGAACTGGGACATTTTCAGCATCCAGGAATTGTGTACAGATCCTTGCGATATAGGGCTGTGCATTATCATGCTGAAACATGAGGTGATGGCAGCAGATGAATGGCATGACAATGGGCCTCAGGATCTCATCATGGTATCTCTGTGCATTCAAATTGACATTGATAAAAGGCAATTGGGTTAGTTGTCCGTAGCTTATGCCTGAAATACCATAACCCCACCGCCACCATGGGGCACTCTGTTCACAACATTGAAATCAGCAAACCGCTCGCCCACACAACGCCATAAACCAAGACCCTGGTGAGGACAACGAGCACGCAGATGACCTTCCCTGAGACAGTTTCTGACAGTGTGTGCAGAAATTCTTCGGTTGTGCTGTACAAACCAACAGCTGTCCGGGTGGCTAGTCTCAGACGATCCTGCAGGTGAAGAAGCGGGATGTGGTGGTCCTGGGCTGGCGTGGTTACATGCAGTCTGCGGTTGTGAGGCCGGTTGGACGTACTGCCAAATTCTCTAAAATGATGTCAGAGAATTTAATGTTAATTTCTCCAACAACAGCTCTGATGGACATTCCTAGTCAGCATGCCAATTGCACACTCCCTCAAATCTTGAGACATCTGTGGCATTGTGTTGTGTGACAAAATTGAACATTTTAGAGTGGCCTTTTATTGTCCCCACCACAAGGTGCACCTGTGTAATAATCATGCTGTTTAATCAGCTTCTTGATATGCCACACCTGTCAGGTGGATGGATTATCTTGGCAAAGGAGAAATGCTCACTAACAGGGATGTAAACAAATTTGTGCACAAAAATTTAGAGAAATAAGCTTTTTGTGCATATGAAACATTTCTGGGATCTTTTATTTCAGCTCATGAAACAATGGACCAACACTTTACATGTTGTGTTTATATTTTAGTTCAGTGTAGATTGAGTTGTAAAAAGTCATTTCCGGGTAGGCCTGAAATTGCCTGACTATAACTAGAAGTGTCAAATGCCCTGTAAACGCTGTGAACATTACGTGTGAGGAAAAAACCTCAAGAAATACTGATGCAATATTGCAAATATGACTCCTAGACCATTTCTTGGTGTGCTGTGTCCTTGTTTCTGAGTCACAACAACAAACCATAAGAGTGTCTTAAGATACGTTTGGCTTTATGTCAGATGGAACATGCATTGAGTGGATCTTCTCTGTCTGGTTATGCTGTTGAAGACGAAGTCTGTGGCCTAGAGGATCTGAAGGCCCTACAAATCTTGTCTTTAGTCTATAGTCCAGAATTACCATTTAGGTTGTTCAGAATGTGCGAATGCTACAAAGTCTGTTAACTCATTTCTGTTTTCAGACACTTGCACACAGGTCAATTATTATGAACCTGTGTTTAGTTTCAGGTTGCGAGATTGGTTTAGGGTGCTTGATATGTTCCAACAAGTGCATTTATTTTACCACAGACAGAATGTACTCCGCTGGTCCCTTCTGAACACAAGAGAGAACTTTCACTACCCTTCTAGAAGGTTGAGCAATGGCACACCCGTCGCTATGGGCGGGCCATAGGGGGCGGGGGCCCGCCCCCAAAAATGCTTGTGCCCCCCCCCACTTGAGGCCCAGATCTCTTAAAAAAATTACTTTACTTTTATATTATAATAGTTGCTAATTTTGTGTTGCATTAATGTTGCATTCTTTATCATTAAAACATTAAAAATATAAAGAAACAATGGTGTGATTTTGTTTGATTGATGGGAATCTACACTTCAACAGCCTATCACGGCCTTAATAAAAAGAAAGTTAGGCTACGTACGTGACGTAGCCTACGTCAGTGTAGCCGCTCAACAGTTACCGCGCATTTTTGAAAGCTGGATGAGTTTTCGCCAGGCTTACTCGCTTCAGTTCGTCATGGATATCCGTAAGTGGTTGAAAAGCCCACCAACAGTCTCCTCTGCCAAATTGGATACGACACCGACGCCTCCTGATGTTGTAGTTGGAGAAGGAGACCCTGGACGACAGTCTGAGCCTGATGCTAGTAGCTCCGTGGAGGCCGACCCTGGGCCTGGCAGGACCTGCAGGTCAAGTGCAACCGCGACTGGGGCAGCATTTGGGCCACAACTGCCTGTTGAATCATTGGGTGTGAGTGACCTCGGCATGGACAAACCCAGACAGGTTGTGTTGAGGAAATATCCAGTCAAAATGTTTGGTTCAAAAAAACGATCATTTTACTCTAGCTGGTATTTGAACAGGGACTGGCTTGAGTACTCGGTGGAAAAGGACTCCGCATTTTGTTATGCCTGCAGGAAATTCAAATCTGTATCATCGGACTCGACCTTCTCCATTAAGGGATTTAATGATTGGAAACATGCAATTGGAACAGGCAAGGGCTTAAATAAGCATGCAGCTTCAAAATAACATTTAGCCTGTGAAGCAATGTGGAGAGATTCAGAAAAACGTAGAGAGAACAGATACATGTCAGCTGAAATTGATATGCTGGAGTTTTTAGTGGTGAATTAATTGCCGTTACGTGGAGATAATGTCCTCCCGAGTGGTGCAGTGGTCTAAGGCACTGCATCGCAGTGCTAGCTGTGCCACTAGAGATCCTGGTTCGAAAAACGATGGTCTGTGTGAGCGCCTCTTGGTAATGGCCACATCTGAGAAAGGTGATGCAGAGGCTCTGACAGGTGTCATCATTGATGAGCTCACCAGCGCCGGACTTAGCACGGACAAAATCCTGAGTCAAGTTTATGATGGCGCATCACTCATGTCTGGCAGGCATGGTGGTGTGCAGAAATTGCTCCAAAACCAGCTGGATCGTAACATACCATATATTCACTGCTTTAATCACCAACTTCATCTGGTTGTGATTCATGCCATGTCCAGTGAAGCAGCTGTCGATTATTTTTTTGGAGTTTGCAACATGCTGTACAACTTCATCAGGAAGCTAACCGTGGCTATTCTGTACAAAGGCGATCCCCCTGAAACGTCTCTTGGACCATAGATGGACTGGCCACTTGGCAACGATCAAAGTTGTGGTAAAGAGTTTTCACGACATATCCACATTACTGACCGAGGTGGAAAACACACGAGGCCTTGGAGCGGAGGTGCGCGTCGAGGCTACGGGGCTGCTTCGTGCCATTACGCAGCGCAGTTTTCTTTTCATTGCGCACCTTGTTATGAAACTGTTGTCACTTTTCGAGCCGCCTAACAGACTACTACAGGCCGAAGATATGGACTTGTTCACTGCGGTGACACTTGTGAACAGCGCTTCTGACTGCGTGAAGACACTACGCTCAGAAAACGAGTTTTCTGCACTGTGGGATCTATGTGCTCCTCCAGCATCGGCCACCGACCCTGGTCCAAGCAAGAGAAGACGCACAATTAATAAGAACCTCTGCGGATTTGCAGTTGAAGAAACAGTTGGTCAGCCACAAAGTGACATAGATGAAAAGACTGAGTTCATGAGATTGTTTTACAGTGTTATCGATGCTGTGCAAGGAGAGATGAATGCGCGTTTTGGAGTGCGCAGTAGCGAGCTCATTGGCGCACTGGCTGCTTTGAACCCAGAGGCAGATGATAATTTCCTGGACCCATCAAAGGTAACCCCTCTCCTGGTATTAGCTGGAACTGATGTGGTTGAATCTGAATATACTGTGGCTCGTGAGTTCCTGGTGAAGAAAATGACTGACACCCCGGTTCCCCCCGAAGATGGAAAATGGACAATAGCCAACATCCTCAGCACATTCAACTGTGCACTCCAGGCTATGCCGACTGTTCTCACAGCCTACACACTTGCCCTAACTTTAGGAGCTTCCACAGCAATGTGTGAAAACTCATTTTCCACTCTCAAAAGCGTCTTCTCAAAGGCAGCTCCAAAATGCAGGTGTTTCAGCCTAGCTCAGTGCTTTCTGTGGTGGAGGGGCAGCCAGCAGAATATAGAGAGCGTAGGCGTTGGTAATCTTCTCTAGTTGCGCCGTGATTGGCTCAGTGTTCTGTCACTCATGGGGACACTACGTCACCACATAATCTACAGGGAGAGATAGCAGTTCAAGCCCCCTTGGGTGCTGCCATAGATTTACATTAGAAGTGCCCGTCAAAGAAGGCTTAAGGTCATTGGCTACAGATGAAATGACATCAAATCACATTATATCTACCATAGCTTTGATTGGACTGATCATGTTACTTTCAAAATCTTAGCTAGCAAGCTAGACAAGCAGTCATCATTATGAATCACGTCGACAATCTACTGGCAAATCCTCTTCAATCCTTGTCATATGAAGATGAATTATAGATAAATAATAATAATAATAATAATAATAATATGCCATTTAGCAGACGCTTTTATCCAAAGCGACTTACAGTCATGCGTGCATACATTTTTGTATATGGGTGGTCCCGGGGATCGAACCCACTACCTTGGCGTTACAAGCGCCGTGCTCTACCAGCTGAGCTACAGAGGACCACATAAAAGGTATCGGTGCTCATCGGCCATTGGATATAAACATTACACAACAAGTCGTAAATCGTAAATTCAACAATGAGTAGTTTGGAAGGAATCAATGTCACTATTTTGCTTGCCCAGCCTGCTATTCTGTGGATGTCAAGAGTTGCTGTAGGTAGGTGTGGTGTGGAATCAGGCGCAGGACGCAGAAGTAAAGTCCAACAAAATACTTTAGTAGATTACACAACAATAATCCAAAACCAGCCCGGAGGCGAAAAAAGCGCGCACAGGCGTACACAAACAGGCGCACTAAACAAGTGCGTAATCTTCTCCTAAAACAAACAAGGAGGTAAGCTACAAAACAGCGCACCAAAATCCAGGTAGCGCAGCAACACGACAAGGAACAATTACACACAACACCTAACTAACAACAAGGAACTAAATAGGGTGCTTAATGAGACATAACACAAAACAGGTGTGACAAACAGACAAAACCAATCAAACAAGAAACATAGAACGGTGGCAGCTAGTACTCCGGAGACGACGACCGACGAAACCTGCCAGAACAAGGAGGAGGGGCCGCCTCGGCCGAAACCGTGACAGTGGAGAGGGTGTGTGGTCCAAGTCTGGGTTTAAGGATTTAAAACATCCGTCTGAAATGGTCTCTTTTCCAAGCTTAAAAGGATAAACATTCACTCACAACACAATGGGCCGGAAAAGGTTGAATACATTGGCCATGCTGTCAATCCAGAATGACCTCTGCTCGGTTCAAAACAACTGGAAACTCGGAACTGGGAAATCTCAGACTTCAGTGAGTTCAAGACAACTGGGAACTCTGAAAAAACTGTCTCCGACTGGGAAAATACGCTTTGAAAGGTCATCCAACAAAAAGTTCAGTAATAGACCCATGTAATTCCAGTTGTTATTGCGAGAGTTTTTTTGTTTGTGCAATGCGCTGTCTGTGCATCGATATAGTGTTTATAAAATTGTATTTTAGACCACATAGGCCTAATAAAATACTTTAAATGGCAGGCTAACCGCGTCTCTCTCTCTCTGTCTGAATCTATCTGTATTTGTCAAAGGCGTCAGTGAAATGCGGTGGGCGAAGTCAAACGCAGGACACAGAGCTGATCCGAAAACGTACTTTACTAGAAAGTAAACTGAGAATACACAATCTCCACACAGGGAGGAAATAACCCGCACACTAACGACTGCCGATAACAAATACAATCACACACAACACACAGTGTAAGACAGAGGGTTAAATAGGGAAGACAATACAACATAATGGGAAACAGGTGTACACAATCAAGACAGAACAAGTCGAACACAGAGACATAGATCGGTAGCAGCTAGTACTCCGGTGACGACGAACGCCGAAGCCTGCCCGAGCAAGGAGGAGGGGCAGCCTCGGCTGAATCCGTGACAGTATTTCTGTCTGTGTCCATTTTGAAAGTGCTGAACGAATAGGCCTACCTCATCACAGCTCGTTTGCTTGCAGTTGCTTATACTTAGAGCTAAGTGTTAATGATATAAGAACAAACATTATGAATTTACTGAACATAAATGTAATAATGTTTGTGTATGGTTCAAAATTCAAAACACTTGTTGTCGTTCGTTATTATTGAAGGACAATGAGGTTCTTATCGACTTAAATTAATCCAAAAGGAGTCAGTAGAAACCAAATTTGTTTAAGCAAGTCAGCCATATCAGTTATGGCTTTAAAAATTCAGTAAATGAGGCTGAATGAACTGTTTCGCTGCCAGACGAGGCGTGTAGCAGCGGTAAAGATTAATTCCATGGTGCTGAAAGGAAAGCTCTGCTGTCAGGACAGCTTTATGTAGGCCCTAACAGTTTGTGGGCACATTTTGTCACTGTTATAGTGCAATTAATGTATTGTTTAGTGTTGAGTTGTGCAGTGGCTTTGCTGGCATGCATCAAAAACAAATTTGAGTTTGCCCCACCAAGATTTACATGCTAAAATCGCCACTGAGTGATTCATGTGTGCTGCGGTCTATTACAGAATCTTGATTAAAGGCTTGTCCCAATGCTGCATTGCAGTGTGCCGCACGTCACATGAGTTCCCAAGCCAAACACGTCAAAGATCGGGCCCACGTTTTACCGCAAGACGTGAAAAATAAGTACATAATCTCCCCGCCAAAGCATTTCTCATAATTTGAAGCCTACAAAAGACCAATAAACCTGTTTCAATAAAAGGTCAAAAGGCTACCCTCTCCTTGTGTTTCATCCATGCCTCAACCCAGGTCTGCCAGGCCTCAACCCGAACTCAGGTCACCATGGCTTCAACTCAGGCCATCAAGGCCTCAACTCAGGGTATCCAGGCCTCAACTCAGGGCCCTACCAACCAGGCCTCACCACCCCAGCCCTACCAGTCTCCGGGTCAGCCCTATCCCGGCTCAGCGCTACCAGTCTCCGGCTCAGCCCTATCCTGGTTCAGCCCTACCAGTCTCCGGCTCAGCCCTACCAGCCTCCAGCCCAGCCATACCAGGCTCCAGCCCCCTGCTCAGCCCTACCAGCCCTTGGCACAGCTATACCAGGCTCCAGCCCAGGCCCCAGCTCAGCCCCATCAGCCTCCGGCCCAGCCATGCTAAGCCCTAGCCCAGACCCCAGCTCAGCTACCAGCCCAACCTAACCAGGCCCCAGCTCAGCTACCAGCCCAACCTTACCAGGCCCCAGCTCAGCTACCAGCCCAACCTTACCAGGCCCCAGCTCAGCTACCAGCCCAAACATA
Source organism: Coregonus lavaretus (assembly GCF_964263955.1). NCBI lineage: Eukaryota > Metazoa > Chordata > Actinopteri > Salmoniformes > Salmonidae > Coregonus > Coregonus lavaretus. The sequence goes on from NC_140011.1 coordinate 35,965,732, forward strand.
CCAGGCCCCAGCTCAGCTACCAGCTCAAACTTACCAGGCCCCAGCTCAGCTACCAGCTCAAACTTACCAGGCCCCAGCTCAGCTACCAGCCAATCCTTACCAGGCCCCAGCTCAGCTACCAGCTCAAACTTACCAGGCCCCAGTTCAGCTACCAGCTCAAACTTACCAGGCCCCAGCTCAGCCACCAGCCCATCCTTACCAGGCCCCAGCTCAGCTACCAGCCCAACCTTACCTAGTAACAAGCCCAGTGGCTCCAGCTTAGCAACCAGCTCAGCATTACCAGTCCCAAGTCCAACAACCATCTATGCCTACCCTGAGCAGCCAGCCAGCTAACCCCATCCCCAGCCAAGATGGGACGGATACCAGACACCTAGTCATGAACCCAACGTGCCACTCCTCCAGAGTGTTCCCCCTCCAGTGGCCAGTGCCAAGCGCTATACCTTCAGTGGTCAGTGGACCAAACCCCCAGAGTGCTCCCCCTACAATGACCAACCTATCATGCCCCCTGAACACTCCCTGTACAGTGGCTTCGCCCCCCTAAAGCTCATACACCCGGACCCCCAAATCCAGATGGCCATCTTGGCCACCCAGAGTCCGCTGGCCATCCCGGCCCCCCAGAAGGCCATCCCGGCTCCCGAACCCATACGGCCAGACCGACCCCCCCCCCCCTGAACCCCGACGGTCAGCTCCGACCCCCACCTGAGCCACCCCCAGTGGCATTCCATGGGGTGCCCAAATCGAGTCATGCCACCACCTACACCCCCCTATGGGGCGGCCATTGGCTCCTCTACCCTCTAAGGCATACCACCATGTGCATGCACATTTGAGGGGCAGCTGTGTAAAACCCCTCCCACATCCCTTATTGGTAGCCACACACCTCCATCAAAGCTAGTTAAGAACAATCAAGTCCACCTGAAAGAGGCAGGGCTACCGCTTTAAATGCCCCACCTGCAGTCATTAGTACTCTTTCAACCAATCAGCACAGACCACTAGAGATGCGTTATTGACTGAGTATTGCATGAGTGTGGTTTGTGGTGGCCAAGGTATTTAATTTTCTTTGTAGTTATGTAGATTTATATTGTTGTGCATATAAATGCACTTCCTGTATTTGCTAATTGTGTAACGCTGTAGTGTTTGGAATATTTCAGATTGGGATGTTTGCCCTTTATTCAGCATGTGCCTAGACATCACCATCTTTCATCAGCTGTGACATTTCTCATCATTTGAAGCCTACAAAAGACCAACAAACTGATTTTAATAAAAGGTTTAAGGCTACCCTCCCCTTATGTTCTTACAGACATACCCATTGCGTTACATGCTACCCAGACTTTAAGCTATTTTACACATGAGAAACCCTTCGTATTCTGTCAAAGTATGTTGGGTCCCCACAAGTATAGTTAAACATATCCACACACACAAGAGAGTCTGGTGCTGCTCTCACACTTTCACTTTCCACTTCTTAGAAATCACTGACGGATTTGACTGAGTTATTGTAACAGTGAGTTCAAGTTCCATACTGAGTTATGGCATGGGGGACACACAAAAAAAACCTGCGAGAGTCTGATGCTCTCACACTTTCACTTTCCACTTCTTAGAAATCGCTGTTGGGTTTTACTGAGTTATTGTAAGTCAAAGTTAACATATTGGTATAAGACACAGACTACAAGGATGTTGATACAATGGGGTTGGAGGATGGAGAAATGTTGGGGGAAGAGAGGTTGGGGGTGGAGGCCCATTTCTTTTTTTACATTTTCTGTTTAATATACAATAAACGTATTTATCATACAAAAGAGGCCAAACTCTGATGTTTCAAATGTTTAATCAGCGAAGATGCATCAGCTGAATACATGCATTCAATACAGTGCAGTGTCCATTTATACCCTTAGCTCTCCCTTCCACAAAGATGTACTTCAGTACTTTTCCATTATCCAGGATTTCTCCGTGCTCCTTCGTGCATATCACCTTATCAGTCAGCAGAGGCCTTCAGTTATTGGGAGTACACATTCCTACAATCCACTGCTGTCCACTAAATAATTACACTCAGGGGCGGTGTGTTCAATAGGGCGATATGGGCGACGCACTGCCAAACGGGAAAAGGAAGGGATTTTTTTTCTAATCAATTATATCACGGCAACAGTAGTTATCAGTGTTGTAATCTAGACGTCTGGTCTGATCTGCCACTAAATGTCCAATCAGGCTAAAGTCGTGCTTCAAATGCCCCCCCCCCCTTTTGGGGCGATTTCAGTCAGGTTGAAAATCGCCCAGAAGTCTCTCATAGACTCCCATGTAAAATCTATTTTTTTCAAATATCAGAGCTTTCAATACAATCTCTATGGGTTTCTGAGGGCTTGCACTTACGCGCTTTCGTCATACGTAACATAACCATGAACGTAACTAAGAAAAGAGCGGGTAGCCTCATCAATCAATTCACTATTACTGTCAAAATGGCAGTGCAACTCGATTGTCTCTTTGAAAGAAGTTCCTTTTTGTCGGCGAACAAATGAAGATAAATTGGCAACGAAACAATTAGGACCTCCCAGACCAAATTTAATAATTCAACAGGTTTCTACTAAAGGCGGAAAGTCCTACACCCGAGGATTTTCCAAAAATTGGTACAAACGAAAAAAGAACATTGCCACTCAACTGGATGAGGGATACAGGCTAGCTGTCCGCCGCCACAACGATGAGGTTAGTGTTGATAATCACAAGTTTACTGGGGAACTGAGACCAAGTAGAGACTTTGGACAGGGTGGATATGGTATAATAAAGGCAGTTTATTCAGAGGTAAAGATATCTGGAATCGCGTGCACGGACCCGTTCGTCAAACTCTTAGGGAGCTATACATTAAGCCCCATTACTTACCATATCAGATAAGAGAAATTGCTGCAGCTACATATATTTTACATCCTGGCCCTACATAGTTCACTATTTGCATCACTTACCAAAATATTACATGTGGTCATATATGCTTGGAAAGTGGAGATGCCATAGAACGTCAAAAAAGTAAACATTGCTGGAGACACATTGCCGTTTTGGAGAAGACATCGCGTTTGCTAGCGAAGAGATTTGTTGTGGCAAATGAACTTGGGCTGGGAATTGCCAGGAACCTCACGATAAGATATATGCATTGCGAGTCTCATGATTCTATACGTATTGCGATTCGATGCTGTGATTTTATTGCGCACCATATGTCTGTTGCAGAGGGATCAGAAAGCCATGAGAACGAGTTTTGATCAGTCATGGAAATAAAAGTGCTGAAAACAAATTGGCTCCCAATGTGAAAAGATTGAGAACAAGCTATGAAGGAACAATAATGGTGTTTTGGTGCAGGTACAGCCAACTAGCGCTAAAATATTGCGATATTGTCAATACAGTATATCGTAAAGTATCACTATGTAACTCGATTTCTTTCACCCCAATCCCTCAAATTAACGGTAAATAACTGAATTGTTTGCCCCACATTTAGCTAAGATGATTAGCTAGCCAGCTAAAATGTTTTATTTAGTTAGCAGTCGCATCTACAATAGTTTACTGTCAATAACATGTCTCCAAAAATGACGTGGTGTCTCCAATTGTGTTGACATTTTACAATTGCGATGCGCATCCATGAGTATCCACTTTCTGTAGCTCAGCTGGTAAAGCACGGCGCTTGTAACGCCAAGGTAGTGGGTTCGATCCCCGGGACCACCCATACACAAAAATGTATGCACGCATGACTGTAAGTCGCTTTGGATAAAAGCGTCTGCTAAATGGCATATTATTATTATTATTATTATTATCTGAAGAGAGCCCCGAAACATTGTGTGCAGACATTTTATGCAATAAATGAAGTAGGTTGAATCTAGTAGTTCTGATCTTCTGATTGGTCCTGATGAGTTGGGCGAGGTCCCCTCCAGGCTAGTGTGACTGTTGCATTGGCTCTGAGTCGGGTTCTCTGTCTTCAAATGTTCAGCCTAAGAGAGGGGATTTTTGTGTGTGTGTGTGTGTGTGTGTGTGTTTAACAGTGATGATGTGTGTGTGTGTGTGTGTGTGTGTGTGTGTGTGTTTAACAGTGATGATGTGTGTGTGTGTGTTTGTGTGTGTGTGTGTGTGTGTCCTCAGAGCAAGAACTCGTGAGTTGGAAGAACTGAGAGGCCTATGGCGTGGGTGTTGTCCTTGGCCACCTGCTGACAAGGCTGACAAGATAGGACCCTTTTGTCCATTGTTATTGGATAGGAACAGAACTTATAACCAGCTCCTGACCTAAATAGATCTTAGCACAACATTTTACTCAACATATCATATTCCATATTCACTATAACAAATATATTTACTACGACATTAGCAAGAACCGCCACATCCTCAGCCGGCTAATCCAGTGTGTGAAGTTTTGCGGAGTGTTTGAGTTAGCTTTGCGAGGCAAAGATGAAACTGAGGGCTCCACCAACCCTGGTAAGCCAACACTTTTGAGATCAGTCAATAAATGCTTCTGGTATTGACTTATATGCTGCCCCTGTCTTCATGTTGTTGCTGGACATATCTTTTTAAAAATGTGTGTAGGTCACCTAAATCATCAGAAAAATTGCCCCCCCTGAGAATTTTTTGAGGAGCCGCCACTGATTACACTTCTCATACACAAAGAGCTTAAACCTAACACTACTATAAAACAGTCATTTACAATGTATCAATACTGAATGTATTATTACTTAAACTCTGTATGTATTTCTGACCGTCTTTATTTTATTTTGAGTGGCAGCCTACAGGTACAGGTTTTATAAACTTATAAATGTAAATGGATAACATTTACATTTTACATTTTAGTCATTTAGCAGACGCTCTTATCCAGAGCGACTTACAGGAGCAATTAGGGTTAAGTGCCTTGCTCAAGGGCACATTTACGTCATTTAGCAGACGCTCTTATCCAGAGCGACTACAAATTGGTGCATTCACCCTATAGCCAGTGGGATAACCACTTTACAATTATACCATTTTTTTTTTTTTTTAAATTGGGGGGGTAGAAGGATTACTTTATCCTATCCCAGGTGTTCCTTAAAGAGGTGGGGTTTCAAATGTCTCCGGAAGGTGGTGAGTGACTCCGCTGTCCTGGCGTCGTGAGGGAGCTTGTTCCACCATTGGGGTGCCAGAGCAGCGAACAGCTTTGACTGTGCTGAGCGGGAACTATGCTTCCGCAGAGGAAGGGGAGCCAGCAGGCCAGAGGTGGATGAACGCAATGCCCTCGCCTGGGTGTAGGGACTGATCAGAGCCTGAAGGTACGGAGGTGCCGTTCCCCTCACTGCTCCATAGGCAAGCACCATGGTCTTGTAACGGATGCGAGCTTCAACTGGAAGCCAGTGGAGTGTGCGGAGGAGGGGGGTGACGTGAGAGAACTTGGGAAGGTTGAACACCAGACGGGCTGCGGCATTCTGGATGAGTTGTAGGGGTTTAATGGCACAGGCAGGGAGCCCAGCCAACAGCGAGTTGCAGTAATCCAGACGGGAGATGACAAGTGCCTGGATTAGGACCTGTGCCGCTTCCTGTGTAAGGCAGGGTCGTACTCTCCGAATGTTGTAGAGCATGAACCTGCAGGATCGGGTCACCGCCTTGATGTTAGCGGAGAACGACAGGGTGTTGTCCAGGGTCACGCCAAGGCTCTTCGCACTCTGGGAGGAGGACACAACGGAGTTGTCATCCGTGATGGCGAGATCATGGAACGGGCAGTCCTTCCCCGGGAGGAAGAGCAGCTCCGTCTTGCCAGGGTTCAGCTTGAGGTGGTGATCCGTCATCCATACTGATATGTCTGCCAGACATGCAGAGATGGGGACGGCAGAGCACAACTCTGCCGTCCCCATGAAGGGCCCAGCTGCAGAGCACAACTCTGCCGTCCCCATGAAGGGCCCAGCTGCAGAGCACAACTCTGCCGTCCCCAGAACAGAATCATTATTTAATGATCTGCCTAATCTTCCTCTTACAAGGCCTCTATACGTTGCCGGTAGGTTCCATATACACCGCCAATAATAAGCTATGGAAATAGGCCTACTCTACACTTCGTTTCCTTCATAAGCTTTGCTCAGCTCTAAGTTCCCGTTTGACTTCATTTGATTTTTCCATCTTGAAGTGGTCTGACAATTTCACTTATTGTTGCCTGTAATAGTCGTAATTAAAAAAAAAAGTTGTGATAAAGAAATCACCTATAAGACTCACAATTGTTCCTATTTGAAAGCTGAAGCTTCAGGACATTAAACACTATTAGCCTATTTGGGAATAATTATGCCATTTAGCAGACGTTTTTATACAAAGCGACAGTCATGCGTGCATACATTTTACATATGGGTGGTCCCGGGAATCGAACCCACTACCCTGGCATTACAAGCACCGCATTTCAAGCACCATGCTCTACCAAATGAGCTACAAAGAAAATTCCATAACATTAACTTGCCTTAAAATAGTATTTTACAACTTGATGTTATATGGTTCCTCACCCTGAAAGTAGTCCCCGGACCAGGAGAAACCAATCCATGGTTCAACTCTTCAAACAGCCACTACAAACCCCAACCAACCTTAACCACCACAAGTTAACAAATCAATGGAAGTGATGTGAGCATGTTTAAAAAGCCCAAATCACCGGAAATCAACTCTATATTTGGTTTGATGTTACTTAGGTGATTTTGACATTTAAAAAACATGCTCACATGCCCCCATCACTTCCATTGATTGTTAACTTGCGGTGGCTAAAGCTAGCTGAAGCTTCCAGTGGCTGTTCAAAGAAAACCGAACCATGGATTAGTTTCTCCTGGTCCACAGACCACTCCCAGGGCGAGGAACCATCCAACATCAAGTTGCAAAAGTGAAATACTACTTTAATGCTTTTGAAATGCTATTTTAATTTGTAGGATTTCGCTTTTGGATGTTTGTTTCGCAACAGCGAGGAGGGATGCATGAATAATTTATTTTAGACTAAGCTTTGCTCAACTGTAAGGTTTGTGGCAAACTATTCCTTTGATTTTTCCATCTTTCTATTGTTTGTTCTACCTGATTATTGCCTAGCATGTTTTTAGGTTATTCAAAACTTTGAGAACTTACGGCATTAGATAAATTCATTGTTTGATCATGAAGTACAGCGGTGGGAGGAGAGAGAAAGCCAGCAGGCATAAAAACTGAAGTCATATGTACCTGTAACCCCGAAACAAAACAATGACAAAACAAATAAATAATTGGTCCAAAACAAACTGACCCCGAGAGAGTCTGATGCTCTCACACTTTCATTTTCTACTTCTTAGAAATAACTGCTGGGTTTTACTGAGTTATTGTAAGAGTCAAAGTTAACATATTTGTCCAAGACAAGGACTACAAGTATATTATTACAATGGGCTGGAGGATGGAGACATGTTGGCTGGGTGGGGTTGGAGGAGTGGGATGGGAGGTTGGGGGTGGAGGCCCACTTATTTTCCTGTTTATACTCTACAAGTAGTGGCATGTTATCTAAACAGATAAGTACCCAGCCTATCAGTTTCCCCCTCCCCTTCTCTGATAAAACCATGTACTCTAATTGGTTGGTTGTACTTCATGGGCTGATAATGATAGAGAAGTTGAACTATAAATGTTTGAGCCGCAACAGTACGACATCACATCCACTTCAAGATTCCCATCCAGAGAACACCTGTAGACTGAGCAGAAAGGTAATGATCAAACTAAACTACTCTGAACAAACTTTTAGTGTCACCACACTTGGGGTTGTGAACAAAAGAAAAGGATGACTGAGTATACAGAACATTAGGAAAAACGTCCTAATATTGAGTTGCACATAGGGCTGTGGCGGTCAATACATTTTGTCAGCTGGTTATTGTTAAGCAAAAGACTGCCGGTCTCACAGTAATTGACATTTAACATCAACACATTTAACACCTCCAGGTCTCAATGCATCAAGGTGCTGATGTGCGCCTTTGGAATGTAGGGTCTGAAGGTCTATGATTTTGCTGATGTTTGCAAATGGTGTAATAGATGAACTTTACTCTGCTTTGCTGAAGCATCTGGAAAGCATTGCTACATAGGCTTATTGGAATAGAGGACATTTGGAGATATGAGGAGGCCAGGGATTGGTCTATCTAAAACCACCCATCTTATGTTACATAGGATAAATACCATGTTTGAACAAAGGACGAGAGAAAACCACATATTAACAGATTGGGCCGTTGTTCTCCAGATATCTGCAGATGTCTGTAAATTGATACTGTGATCTTTGATACAATAAACCTTTATAATCAAAGTACAGTGTAAGCGGACTTCTTATCATCACAGCATAATTAGCAACATATTTTTAGATTCCACAGGAACATCTACATTTAAAAATGTTGAATAAATCAATTTAATATACACCATCACAATAAATTCATTGTTTATTTTAGTCAGGTCTAAAGAAACATTATGATATGAAGAGAATGTATTTCAGAAGAACAGAATGTGTTGGCCTGCTGTATGTTAGTTATCTGTCTATGCTCCATGCCCTAGACTGTAGTGTTGTTAATTTAGTTCAGAAGATATGCTTATAAACAATGTTCCCTCTCTGCTGCGCGAGGGCCCACAGCTCTTCTTGAACTGCTGCGCAGAAGAAATACGAAATTGAACTTCAGTCAACTTTCTACAGTTTTTCCCTTTAGTTAACACTCTCTCAATGTTTCGATCTACTGTGGGAATTGTGATCGAATTAACGCAATATTAGCCACTTTCAATCTAATAACTGAACTGAATGACTACAGACCAGTAGCACACACTTCCGTCCTCATGAAGTGCTTTGAGAGGCTAATCAAAGACCATATCACCACACCCCTCCCCGACACACTCGACCCTCTCCGATTCGCCTAGCGCCCTGACAGATCCTCGGAAGACGCAATCGCCATTGCACTTCACACTGCCCTTACCCACCTGAACAAAAGTAATGGATTTGTGAGGATGCTGTTCATCGACTACAGCTCTGCCTTCAATACCATAGTGCCCAGTTGCGGTCGGTGCCGTTTAAGATGGGAAGATGATATATATATTTTTATTAACATGGCCTTATTTATTTTACAACATACTGTATGACTGTCATTCATATTCCATTTATCCAGCTCAATGTAGCATCGATAGTTTTAGGCTACAACATTATACTCTAATTTTCCCTATACCCAACAGTAGGTTGCTACACCTAGCCTATGAATGAAAGTTCGTAGGCGCACAGTTTGAGAGAATTTTGAGTAATCAAGGTTACAGACAGTGACACATTCAATACCGCCTTGCACACTCTTGCCTGCATCTACTGTAGCTGATCTAGGGTGTAATCATTAGTCAACAGTTGCAAACGATAGTTTCTATTGGACAAATTCAGGTATGTTTATCCACGTTTCGTTCCGTTTAAGAAACATTTTTCAACAGAATCGGTGCAATGAATACAACTCTGATCACACTCAAACACAGTTTATACGGTGCATTCGGAAAGTATTCAGACCCCTTGACTTTTTCCACATTTTGTTAAACATGAGTCCATGCAACCTATTATGTGACTCGTTAAGCACATTTTTACTCCTGAACATATTTAGGCTTGCCATTACAAAGGGGTTGAATACTTATTGACTGAAGACATTTTAGCTTTTCATTTTTAATTAAGTTGTAAAAAAAAATATTTTTTTTAATCAGTCTATAACACAACAAAATGTGGAAAAAGTCAAGGGTTGTGAATACTGTCTGAAGGCACTGTATATGCTCCCACCCTTCTGATCACTAACAAAAATAACAATGGGAGATTCTTAATTGGGAAAAAGTCAACTCCTCCGTCCTTTCCTTCCTGACTGGGAAACCGATGAGTGGTTGAGTGGTCAAGGAAAGGGTCAATTTGTTAGTAGGCGAATGGAGGAGGGTCCTCGCCTCCTCGATAGTCTCCTCCTGCCAAGAAAGCTCAAGAGTATCCTACCTGAGTCCTCCGTGGAAGAGTTTTGAGATCCACCACATCCCCTTTGAATCAGCTGTTTTGTCAGAAGACAAAAGCATGCATACGTTTGAAAACAATATTCTACTTTTATATAAAAAATGTCTAGCACAACTAGCTTAATTTATTTTTACTACTTTACACTTATTTTGGGATTCCAACCTTGTAAACATCCTTTGCATGGTGACTCGCGAGTGGGGAAAGAGTCTCTTTACATACAAGTGCATTTTCGTCCACGTTCCCACACCTCGTCGCCTCTCCTTGATTATCTTTGACCTTTTTCAAAACGAATCGAGGACGGAGGGTGGAGGAGTTGAAAACCCCATTTTGAAACACCCTAAGAAATTCCTTATGTCAGCGGACCATTGAGCCTTGAGGCAGAGCATCAACAGACTGTATGTCTGATTGCTATTGTATTTGTACATATATATGTTTATTTATGTCTGTATCGGTATACCTATAGATACAGCCACATGGAGATTTGAGTACATGTGTGTAACAGTATTGCTTCCATCCCTTTCCACTCCCCAACCTGGGCTTTAACCAGGGACCCTCTGAACACATCAACAACTGACTGCCACGAAGCATCGTTACCTATCGCTCAACAAAAGCCGCAGTCATTGCAGAGCAAGGGGAACTCTACTAGCGTGCACCGCTAACTAGCTAGCCATTTCACACCGGTTGCACTCACCTTCCTTTGACCGCCTCCTTCTCCTTACCTATGGCATCCTAACCTATCGCTCCACATACACTACATAACCAAAAGTATGTGGACACCTGCTTGTCGAACATCTCATTCCAAAATCATGAGCATTAATATGGAGTTGGTCCCCCCTTTGCTGCCACAACAGCCTCCACTCTTCTGGGTAGGCTTTCCACTAGATGTTGGAACATTTCTGCGGGGACTTGTTTCCATTCAGCCACAAGAGCGTTAGTGAGGTCGGGCACTGATGTTGGGCGATTTAGGCCTGACTCGTAGTCAGCGTTCCAATTCATCCCAAAGGTGTTCGATGTGGGGCCTAGCCCGAGCCATGAAAAACAGCCCCAGAACATTATTCCTCCTCCACCAAACATTACCGTTGGCACTATGTATTCGGGAAGGTAGCGTTCTCCTGGCATCCGCCAAACCCAGATTCGTCCGTCGGACTGCCAGATAGTGAAGCGTGATTTATCACTCCAGAGAATGCGTTTCCACTACTCCAGAGTCCAATGGCGGCGAGCTTTACACCACTCCAGCTGATGCTTGGCATTGAGCATGGTGATCTTAGGCTTGTGTGCGGCTGCTCGGCCGTGGAAACCCATTTCATGAAGCTCCCAACTAACAGTTCTTGTGCTGATGTTCCTTCCAGAGGTAGTTTGGAACTCAGTAGTGAGTGTTGCAACCGAGGATGGATGATTATTATGTGCTACTTTCTTCAGCCCACAGCGGCCCTGTTCTGTGAGCTTGTGTGGCCTACCACTTCGCGGCTGAGCCATCGTTGCTCCTGGACGTTTCCACTTCACAATAACAGCACTTACAGCTGACTGGGGCAGCTATAGCAGGGCAGAAATTTGACAAACTGACTTCTACTGCCAATGTTTGTCTATAGAGATTGCATGGCGGTGTGCTCGATTTTATACACCTGTCAGCAACGGGTGTGGCTGAAATAGCTGAATAATTTAAAGGGGTGTCCACATACTCTTGTGTATATATATAGTGTAGATTTCTGTGCTGTTCATGTTTGATAATGATCATTACCAATTAATGATCTATACCCACCTTCTTGAGCTTAGCCTTACCCCATTGTAACCTTAACCCACATCTAAGTTGGTTGTTATTTGTTTTTGTTTATTATTTATTAACAAACAATGTTGATCTCATCGACTGTCAGTTATTTTATCCATAATATCATTCTATAAATTTTGTTGTTGTTTTCTCTCTGTCTCTCTCTCTCTCTCTCTCTCTCTCTCTCTCTCTCTCTCTCTCTCTCTCTCTCTCCATCCTGTGCTAACATCTGTCTTGTGTGTTTTCCAGTCATCACTGCCATTGAAGAGATGAAAAGGAGTGAGGAAACAAGTATACCTGTAAAGGCATCCATTGAGACGCTGTATGACAACGAGGAAGACGGCAAGGGAGAGTGGCACGGGGAGGCAGGAGTGTATAAGGGTAAATTAGACATCGGTGGCGTGAAGTCTGTGACCGAGGTTGGCAATATGGGTGTTGGTGGTGTGGCATCGAAGGAAAAAAGGACTTAGTGGGCACCTTGACTACAGATTGGGGAAGACTCAATTAGACCTTGGTGGCGAGTTGATGGTGGAGGGCAGGTTGCCCAACGCCGGTGTTGCTGCTGGGATAACTAACGATGGAGTTAAAGCCATGGCCACAGCTGAGCTCCTAGGTGCCTCTGTATCCCACGGGAAGGCGACAGCCACAATGCGTCTGGCAGCTGATACAGGCTTTGGAGTAGGCAAGGATGGGGTCGAGGCACAATTTCTTGGTACAGGCTTCTCTATCGGGAAGAAAACATCAATTTCTCTGTTTGGTACCAAGCTTGAATGGGACTTCAGCAAGTGACACACCACCACTCAGAGCCCAGAGGTCCACTGCTTTGGAGATGTATTCACTCCACCTGATTAGTTCTCATATAGCCTTCAGGGCCACAGATGTGCTTGGCTTCTTTTATACTAAAAGAAAACAGCTTCATGTATTGTACTTAATCAGTGGACTGTATTTACAATATATTCTTATCAACTCTATTGGTGACTGGACTGTTCTTTTTTATGCACGCACGCACACAGAAAAACATGCACGCACACACACACAAAAACATACACACACACACACACCTCACATAGAGGTATAGGTCATGGAAGCCTTGTCCCCTCCACAGCACAATTATCACCCTCCAGTGGTCAAGCTGAGCTACTGCATTAGAGGACACTTTTGGCTGGCCTTCAGAAACGCGTGTGTGTGTGTGTGGACGTGTTTAACTATACTTGTGTGGACCAGAAGTCCCCACAAGAATAGTAAACCAATAAATGTTTTACCAACTGGGGACATTTTGTTGGTCCCCACAAGGTCAAATGCTATTTCTAAGGGGTTTAGGGTTAAGGTTAGAATTAGTGTTAGGGTTAGGATCTAGGGTTCGGGTTAGGAGCTAGGGTTAGGTTTAGGGTTAGGGTTAAGGTTAGGGTTTTGGGTTAAGGTTAGGGTTAGGGTTAGGGTTAAGGTTAAGGTTAAGGTTAGGGTTAGGGTAAGGGTACGGGCTAGGGTTAGGTTTTGGGTTAGTGGTTAGGGAAAATAGGATTTTGAATGGGACTGAATTGTATGTCCCTACAAGGTTAGCTGTGCAAGACTGTGTGTGTGTGTGTGTGTGTGTGTGTGTGTGTGTGTGTGTGTGTGTGTGTGTGTGTGTGTGTGTGTGTGTGTGTGTGTGTGTGTGTGTGTGTGTGTGTGTGTGATAGACAGGGAAACAGAGGTTTGTTCAGTTTATTGTGTTAAGGTCCTGAGTTGGACGAACAGACTTATCAACTACAGGAAAACAGGAAGGAATGGACAGGAAGAGAAACATTAGAGATGAGGGGACAATTAATAAATAAGATTAATACAATATCGTAATATGAGATATTCATCTTAATAAATCCACATAAACAGATTCAATAACTATTAAAATAAATACTTCATACATTCACTTTTAAATGGTTACTGCTAGTATAGGACTAAAATAAATACTTGCTAAACTGTGTTTTCAAGTTTTACATTAACTATATAACTAACCGAATAAATATAAAGTCTGTATGTATTATGAAAAGTATATAGATACAAATTCTGCATTTTTACTCATGACTACAAAGTATATATATTAGTGCTTCCCAAACTTTTTCACTCATTCCCCCATTTCATCACAAGCACTGTCCATGACACAAACTGTTCACACCCCTCTTGTTGGCAGTTTTAAAGCTTATTTCCTGCAATTCTACACATTCTGCCATGTCTTATATGCAGTGGCGGCTCCTGAAAAAATTCTCAGGGGGGGCAATTTTTCTGATGATTTAGGTGACCTACACACATTTTAAAAAAGATATGTCCAGCAACAACATGAAGACAGGGGCAGCATATAAGTCAATACCAGAAGCATTTATTGACTGATCTCAAAAGTGTTGGCTTACCAGGGTTGGTGGAGCCCTCAGTTTCATCTTTGCCTCGCAAAGCTAACTCAAACACTCCGCAAAACTTCACACACTTGATTAGCCGGCTGAGGATGTGGCGGTTCTTGCTAATGTCGTAGTAAATATATTTGTTATAGTGAATATGGAATATGATATGTTGAGTAAAATGTTGTGCTAAGATCTATTTAGGTCATGAGCTGGTTATAAGTTCTGTTCCTATCCAATAACAATGGACAAAAGGGTCCTATCTTGTCAGCCTTGTCAGTTTCAGTTCTCCAGTAAACTTGTGATTATCAACACTAACCTCATCATTGTGGCGGCGGACAGCTAGCCTGTATCCCTCATCCAGTTGAGTGGGAATGTTCACTCTCCCCAAAGCAGACAATCTCAAACAGCTATCCATGTGGGTATTTGACAGCTCATGTTTCTTAATCTTTCCTGAAAGATGGTGCATGTCCGTTACACACCAGTCGCTGTCCAAGCGGTGCTGTCTGCCGTGCCGCCTTCAGGGTGAAAGAGTAAGCAGGGGGTAGCAGAAGACTGCATTAGCTACATCGCAGCCTGCTAGCCAGGTTTTTCGTTCGTACCAATTTTTGGAAAATCCTCGGGTGTTGGACTTCCCCCCTTTAGTAGAAACCTGTTGAATTATAAAATTTGGTCTGGGAGGTCCTAATTGTTTCGTTGCCAATTTATCTTCATTTGTTCGCCGACAAAAAGGAACTTCTTTCAAAGACACAATCGCGTTGCACTGAAGCCTAGCCATTTTGACAGTAATAGTGAATTGATTGACGCTGCTACCCGCTCTTTTCTTAGTTACGTTCATGGTTATGTTACGTATGACGAAAGCGCTTAAGTGCAAGCCCTCAGAAACCCATAGAGATTGTATTGAAAGCTCTGATATTTGAAAAAAATAGATTTTACATGGGAGTCTATGACAGACTTCTGGGCGATTTTCAACCTGACTGAAATCGCCCCAAAAGGGGGGGGGGGCCATTTGAAGCACGACTTTAGCCTGATTGGACATTTAGTGGCACTGTGGCAGATCAGACGTCTAGATTACAACACTGATAACTACTGTTGCCGTGATATAATTGATTAGAAAAAAAATCCCTTCCTTTTCCCGTTTGGCAGTGCGTCGCCCATATCGCCCTATTGACCCCACCACCCCTGCTTATATGTGTTCAAGATTAACTGAGTGACTCAAACATTACAACAAAATCAATGGGCTAAAACACCTAGCTAAATAAATATGGGCTAGTTGATCGGTTATAAATAGCTCTCTAAGGTCTGCAATGACAACATGACAAGAGGAAAACAGCTGTTTCACTACCAAATTTCAAAATTGTTCCTTTTTTATGCTACTATTACAACTTTCAAGAGTAAACTGAAAGCCTGACTGAGTTCCTTCAAAAAACATCAACCCAGTATGCTACGTAATACAGGAGCGAGTGCCAATTCTGAAGGTACCAGAATACGTGTGTACCAGGCGAAATGTGGAAGAGATACCATCTGCAGGGACCAAATGTCGTTTGGAGCTGGCGAAATGTGTAACCTATACCAGTTGATAATGTGCGGTGCTGTTTCACACATTTCAGTGCTACGTTTTTTAGCCAGGCCCGTTGTTCTGTTGTTAAATATGTTAAAATAATTCCCTGAATTATTGTAATTGATGGTAATAATATTAATAATAAAATATTTTGCTCATGTTACTGTGCTGTTGTTTGAATATTGTTTGTTAGGTTAGAATTGATTTAAAAATTATTAGTAAACCTGTAGAGGCTAAATCACACTGTAGGCCTATCCGCAATTTGATGTAATAAAAATGTATTGTTAACCAGGTTTGTGTCTTTATTTCGACATTTTGAATAATGGTGTAATAACCCATGACTTCTTTATACCTTGGAAGGTGAGGGAGTAGCTCTTTATAAACTGATGACTTTATTACTTACCCGGAGCATGGTGTAACAGGCAGGCAGTCAAGTGTATAGGGTGCATTCCAATACTCTAACAATGATACCAATAGTGACCGACCGGCTCGATTCGGTCTTATGTAGCAACATTTGAAATTGTGTTTTTTGCATTGGATAAAAGTAGAGACTCAGAGCTAGAAAATGGTATTTCATACACTGAAGTTGAGGAACAATGGGAAAGTAATTCTGCTTTGAAAGTTGATAAACTTGTAACCTCACTTTTGAGAAAATGGCCCTTGAATGTTTTGGGAAACCTACAGGAGAGCTCTCCTTTGTCTACACCCATTCAGGATCGTTCACACACTCTTAAGCCTTAGCCCCACCCATCTCTTTAAGGATTCACATGTGATGCCATGTACTAAACAACCAAAGATTACAAGATTAAAGGCTGGTTTATACTACGTCTATCGACAGTTTTCGCAGTGACGTCATTGTCGTTGTCGTTGTCGTTATTAAAAAGTATAAACACAAAATCTACAGGCTGCATGACAGCCTGGTGGTCCAAAATAGCATAAATCGAGTATTTTAAACACCTATAAAACCACCTGTCTAGCAATCCATGCAACGAAAAGCAACTTTCTAAACAACGTTTTGGTTTGTTTCTAGCTTGTTAGCTGGCTAGCCAGTTCAAATAATGACCATATCATATAGCTGACAACGTCTTCACTTTAGCTCATTTGTCTTCATTATTACAGGAAAATACAAACGCACAACAACATAATTATTTACAAGTTAATGGCGAGCCAATTACAGAAAATAGGTTACGGTTCTGAGTGTGACGAAATTAAAGCAGGGCATTCTACCGGAGAATATTATAACTTGGACACTGTCTCGTTGGCCTAACGTTATATCCTAATTTGACTTTGGTGCATGTTCTTCACATTACCGTCTCTGGTAAACACATACTATATCAAATAAAATCAATGTTGCACAGGATACAGAAGGTGTAGTGAAATGGTTACTTACATAGTGGAGTCTTTTGTTTAGACATGTAGCTAGCTATCTAAACAATGAAGCATAATCCCAACTCATAATGTTACTACCCTGCATGAATCTGCAGGTAGCTAACCAACCAGGTACAATGTTAGCTAGCTAGCTAACATTAGGCTATAACTAGAAATGCAAATGGCTCTGATATACGAATAATATTACTACACAGATCATACACGTAACGTTAGCTAGCGAGCCAGCCAGCTAATGTTAGCTAGCTAGCTAACAGTAAGCTTTAACTTGAAATGAAAACGACTTTCTGACAAAATTAGAAACGTATAATATCTGAAAATGTAGCTAGCTAGACTATCTTACCCGTATATATGGATGGACGCTTCTCCCTCTCTGTCACGGATGACATGGTTGCCCTTAGTTTGAAGATGTAATCCGGAGACAGGTGTTTTATACAACAGCCTTCTGTGTGTTCTCTTTTTGACTCCCTCTGCATATTTGCAATCAAACGGCAGATTTTTTTCCATCTCCTTAGCTATCATACTCTAATTCCACCCGGCATTCCACTGATTTCAAAACTCGGTCCTCCAGAAAGTGGAGAGCAACACTTATGCAGTTCTACTACGTGATATCTTTCAAAAAAGCGCGTTAGAAAGGATTACCTACACATACTGACCAGCTCATATTATAGACAAAAGCGTGCTACATGGCAGACCAATCCGAACTTATCTCTCGGCATGTCCAGCCCTTCCATTATCTCAGCCAATCATGGCTAGCGGGAAGGTTCCTGTCTTTTTCCGTGGCTAAACCAACTAGGCTCATAATTTAACAATTGTATTCGTATTTACAGATGGCATACACGTTTGTTATGAAGGCACATGAAAGTTCACATGTTCCAGAAGGGATTTCTGCCAAAAAACGCATTTTGATAAAAAAAAAAAGGTTTAAGTTCAAATGGCTCCCCTGTGAAGTAGTGACACCTAGTTTCCTGAAATGAGTCAGGTAACTCAAGTGCTCCACCCCCTGGTGGCGTGTATGTGTAATGACGTTAATCCTACATTACCACATTCCTCCCCTCTTAAGATTTTATTATAAAATCTTCACAAATAAACCCTTTTTTAGGATATACAACATAAGACATTCCCTATGCTCTTCTATTGCGTTAATAAAGTAATTCTGAAATAAAGGTCCTTTAACTGAAACATTCTTTTGAACTTGTTATGTACTCTACTGATCTAAACAAGTCAGTGTAAACAATAAAAATGATATTTCACATGTTCACAATCATTTTCTTTTATTTTCACATTCTTCATTAACTGTAAGTATTTAACTCTTGAGTCTATTTTACTGTGAGTCTTTTAGTTGTCTTTTAAAAACAATTTACTGTATATCACAGTTTTTTTTTCTTCAGTTCAGTCTTTTAAGTGGCTTGGAAGCATTGCATGCCTCTGTGAACAATGAACACTAGGGGTAGGGTACATTCTCAACGGTGGAAAAGCCACCAGCTGTTTCTGAGTCGAGCTCAGAGTATCTGACTCTGAAACAGGGTTTTGCTCTTGTCGAACTGTTTCCTCTGTTACAGTCTCTCCCTGTGAAACGTGCACCACAGAAGCACTTGGATAGCTAGAGAACAGCCTGTCCTCTGCCATCACAACTGGTAACTCACTTGCTGTTCCTTCCCATCTGGCAAGAATCTGATCAACATGTCTGCGAACCACTTTACCATCTCATAACATTCCCTTGTAGGAGACGGGACCAGTCACTGAGTCTATGAATCCAGGAATCCATTTTGGCGAATGACTGACATTTCTGGTAAGCACAGGGTCCCCCTCTCCAAAACTTTGGCCCTTAGTACGTTTGTCAAGGTTCTCTTTCTGTCTGTTTTGTTTGCGTTCAACTTTCCTTTTCAGGTCTGGATAGAATAGGTCCAGTGTGGAGCGTAGTCTACGACCTGATAACAACTCAACAGGTCCAGTGTGGAATGTAGTCTACAACCTAATAACATCTCAACAGGTCCATTGTGGAGCGTAGTCTACAACCTAACCCAATAACATCTCAATAGGTCCAGTGTGGAGCGTAGTCTACGACCTGATAACAACTCAGCAGGTCCAGTGTGGAACGTAGTCCACAACCTAATAACATCTCAACAGGTCCAGTGTGGAGCGTAGTCTACAACCTAATAACATCTCAACAGGTCCAGTGTGGAGCGTAGTCCAAAACCTAATAACATCTCAACAGGTCCAGTGTGGAGCGTAGTCCAAAACCTAATAACATCTCAACAGGTCCAGTGTGGAGCATAGTCCAAAACCTAATAACATCTCAGCAGGAGATTGTGGATTGAGGTGTTGTTCTGTAGCTGAACAGAACACATGACACTTTTTCTGCTATGCTCCCTTCTACTCTTTTCTTCATAATTTCTTTGATTGTCTGTACTGTGCGTTCCGCCAGTCCATTTGAAGATGGATGATATGGAGCAGATGCACAATACCGTTGTTTCTGAAGAATTATTGTGTTTTTGTACTCATGAAACTGGTCGCATTGTCGCTCACCACTATCTCAGGTATCCCTTGGTTACTAAAGCTCTGTCATAGGCCATCTATAGTAGTGGTGGATTAAGCAGAACTAACTGGATACACATCCATCCATTTTGAATGTGCATTGATGATTATCAGGAACAATTTCCCCATGAACAGCCATGCGTAATCTTCTCCAAGGTTTCACTGGAAACTCCCAAGGGTGGAGTGGAGCTGCTGCCTGTGCCTTTCTGTGTTCCTGACACATGTTACATGTCTTGACTAGATTCTCTATCTCCTCATCTAGTTTTGGCCACCATCAGTAACTCCTAGCCAACGCTTTCATACGCGAGACCCCAGGGTGACTGATGTAGCTGCTGTAGGATAGCCTGGCGTGCTGGAAGTGGAATAATCACTTGTGCTCCCCACAAAACGCAACCATCCTGTACGATCAACTCTGTTTCCCTGACACTGTATGGTGTGAATTCAGTCCCTTCTGTTTGTTGTGGCCTTCCCCTTACCACATGTTCTCTAACTCCAGAAAGTACTGTATCTTTACCTGTCCAGGTTCTCACTTGCTCTGCGTTCACGAGTGCCGTGTCTGTGTCCACGAACATCAGCACTCTGTCCTCTTGAGCTGTTATGATGGGCGTGTACGGAAGCAGAAGACGGCTCAAGGCATCTGCGTTCCCATGTTACTTTCCTGCCTTGAAAACGATGACATACTCGCATGCCCTCAACGTCAATGCCAACCTCTGGATTCTCGGAGACAACATCTGTGGAACATCATTTAATTGAAAAGAGATGGTACATATGGTCAAATACCTGCCATATTTGTATTTGTGGAACCTCTGAACCCCAAACATTACTGCTAACCCCTCTTGTCTAGTTGGGAATAGTTCTTTTCTGCTGGGTTAAGAGTTCTCGACATGAACCCTATTGGTCTCACAGTTCCGTCCTGCATACGGTGTGACAGAACTGCCCCTAACCCGTAGGGTGACGCATCAAACGAGAGAATGAGGTCCTTCTCTCCACCGTAGTGAACCAAGACATCTGATGACTGTATCAGTTTCTTTGATTTTGCAAACGAAGCCTCCTGCTCTTTCCCCCACTGCCACTTTGTTTCTTTACACAGTAGTGTGTGAAGAGCTGCTAACACTGTTGACAAGTTTGGCAAAAACCTGTCATAATGGTTTAGAATTCCCAGATAACCTGTCATAATGGTTTAGCAGTCCCAGGTGACCTGTTATAGTGGTTTAGCAGTCCCAGGTAACCTGTTATAGTAGTTTAGCAGTCCCAGGTGACCTGTTATAGTGGTTTAGCAGTCCCAGGTAACCTGTTATAGTGGTTTAGCAGTCCCAGGTAACCTGTTATAGTGGTTTAGCAGTCCCAGGTAACCTGTTATAATGGTTTAGCAGTCTCAGTTAACCATTATAACAGGTTACCTTGGACTGCTAAACCATCATAACAGGTTATCTGGGAATTCTAAACCATTATGACAGGTTTTTGCCAAAATTGTCAACAGGTAACCTGTTTAGCAGTCCCAGGTAACCTGTTATAATAGTTTAGCAGTCCCAGGTAAGCGTTTAACTCAATCACATTTGTAGGAGCAGGTGCGTTCTGGATTGCTTGTACCTTGTCATTTAGTGGATGGATACCTGTGGCGTCCATTCTGTGTCCTAGGAACACTGCCTCGTTCCCCATGAAGGTACACTTACTCCGCTTGATACGTAAGCCCTCACTCTCCAATCTCTGTAGTACCTCAGTCAGTGTGCTCAGATGCTCCTGGTCACTCCTCCCCGTCACCAGGATGTCATCCAAGTAAATGGCAACGTGGAATCCCTTGAAGTACGCCCTCGATGGTCCTCTGAAAAATAGCAGGACTGCTGGAGACACCAAAAGGTAAACGTTTATACATAAACAACCCCTTGTGTGTATTTACTGTACAATGCTTAGATTCCTCATCCAGAGTGATCTGTTGGTATGCATGGCTCATATCTAACTTTGTAAATAGATCCTCTGTTTTTGGAATAGGATACTGCTCTAACTTGGATACTCTTAACAGTCAGTTTGTTTGGGGGGAACCAACTCTATATTAATGCCCATGATTTTGGAATGAGATCTTCGACGAGCAGATGTCCACATACTTTCGGTCATGTAGTGTATTTGTGAGTCTGTAACTCACTCATCATTATTCACGATTTATTCAGGATTATCCGTAATCATGGTAGCCTCCACATGAATGTAGAAGTGTTTTGAAACATATTATATTCTTATTTACAATACATGTGACTCCAAAATGACACAATACATTATTTACCATTCATTTATATATCAGACCAAATACTTAACTTTTTACTACTTTAATACACATACAAACATAAATTATTCAGACCCCTTTTGACTTTATCCACATTTTGTTACTTTACAGCCTTATTCTAAAATGGATTAAATATTATTTTTCTCTCAGCAATCTACACACAATACCCCATAATGACAAAGCGAAAGCAGGTTTTTATGATTTTTTTGCAAATGTATAAAAAATAAAAACTGAAATACCTTATTTACATAAGTATTCATACCCTTTGCTATGAGACTCGAAATTCAGCTCAGGTGCATCCTGTTTCCATTGATCATCCTTGAGATGTTTCTACAACTTGATTGGAGTCCACCTGTGCTAAATTCAATTGATTGGACATGATTTGGAAAGGCACACACCTGTCTATATAAGGTCCCACAGTTGACAGTGCATGTCAGAGCAAAAACCAAGAGGTTGAAGGAATTGTCCGTAGTGCTCCAAGACAGAATTGTGTCGAGGCACAGCTCAAGGGGAAGGGTGCCAAAACATTTTTGCAGCAATGAAGGTCCCCAAGAACACAGTGGCCTCCATCATTCTTAAATGGAAGAAGTTTGGAACCATCAAGATTCTTCCTAGAGCTGGCCGCCTGGCCAAACTGAGCAATCGGGGGAGAAGGGCCTTGGTCAGGGAGGTGACCAAGAATCCGATGGTCACTCTGACAGAGCTCTAGAGTTCCTCTGTGGAGATGGGAGAACATTCTAGAAGGACAACCATCTCTGTAGCGTTCCACCAATCAGGCCTTTATGGTAGAGTGGCCAGATGGAAGCCACTCCTCAGTAAAAGGCACATGACAGCCTGCTTGGAGTTTGCCTAAAGGCCCCCAAAGACTCTCAGACCATGAGAACCAAGATTCTCTGATCTGATGAAACCAAGATTGAATTTTTGAAGACATTCATTTTCATTTTTAGAGCGGCCACTAGTATCTGGTCAATATAATGGATAATCTCTGATTGTAGCAACTACAATATATCATTATTGTTGACAAAAATTGAGAAAGTGTCAGTTTGTCACTTTCAAGGGATTGTAGTCATGACATATTCAGATGCTTAGGACATTCACTCAAATATGGGTTGTTCATTTAGATTTTGATAAAAATTATCAAGTATGCAACGACTTCCTGGTGTGGTCAGAAATACTTAATCTTCTTCGATGGGGTTTAACGGCAGTTGACATCCAATGTTAATGGTGCATTACCACCACTAGCTGGACAGGGTATTGAATGTGAAAATAAAAAACCATTGCGGGAAAGGGGGAAAACGACATCATACAAAATGCAACATTAAACACGTCAATTAACAAAACCCATGTGAAGAGTGAAGTGAGTCCACTCCAAAATACATCCCTATTGATGTCTTCAGTTATATCCTCTGCCTTTACTTCTTGCACCACTCCAGAAATAATCCCCTTGATAGGCGCCCTGCTACGAAAATCCATACAGGAAACATTCCACTCCAATATCTTTTTCAGTCTTAAAACATGCTTCTTCTGCTCTGCAGACACACAAAAAATCAAAATAAGACCACTTCTTGTGACTCTCACTGACATTCCACTCCCCCAACGCCACCTAGCCAACATGTCTCCATCCTCCAGCCCCATTGGATCAACATGCTTGTAGTCAGTGTCTTAGACAAATATGTTAACCTGGACTCTTACAATAACTCAGTAAAACCCGGTAGTGATTTCTAAGAAGTGGAAAGTGAAAGTGTCAGACTCTTGTGGGGACTTTTTGTGCGTGTGTGTGTTTGTGTGTGTGGGTGTGTGTGTTTGTGTGTGTGTGTGTGTGCGTGTGTGTTTGTGTGTGTGTGTGTGTGTGTGTGTGTGTGTGTGTCAGACCTGGCCATAAGGGGGCAGTTGAAAATTGTTACATTTTTGCATTCAAATTATACTGAATTCTGCTTATATAATCACGCTATACCATAATAAACATAAAGTCTAAATGCAGAGACTCCGAGATCACTGAGTGCTTTTGAAGTATGTAGCATATCTCTGCTGCGCTGTATCAGCACAATGCACTGCGCCCTAAAGCAATACTGTTTAGATGGGCAATTACCCTATTACAAGCAGCCTATGTGAATGCAGCCGTACACACAGCTGTCTTACCAAAATAATGCAAACTAAATGCTGAAAATAGTAGCCTAGTTACAATGGCTTGTGAAAGTATTCACCCCCTTGGCATTTTTCCTATTTTGTTGCCTTACAACCTGGAATTAAAATGGATTTTTGGGGGGTTTGTATCATTTGATTTACACAACATGCCTTCCACTTTGAAGATGCAAAAAATTTTTTCTTGTGAAACAAACAAGAAATAAGACAAAAAAACAGAACTTAAGCATGCATAACTATTCACCCACCAAAGTCAATACTTTGTAGAGCCAACTTTTGCAGCAATTACAGCTGCAAGTCTTTTGGGGTATGTCTCTATAAGCTTGGCACATCTAGCCGAATTTTTGCCCATTCTTCAAGGCAAAACTGCTCCAGCTCCTTCAAGTTGGATGGGTTCCGCTGGTGTACAGCAATCTTTAAGTCATACCACAGATTCTCAATTGGATTGAGGTCTGGCCTTTGACTAGGCCATTCCAAGACATTTAAATGTTTTCCCTTAAACCACTCGAGTGTTGCTTTAGCAGTATGCTTAGGGTCATTATCCTGCTGGAAGGTGAACCTCCGTCCCAGTCTCAAATCTCTGGAAGACTGAAACAGGTTTCCCTCAAGAATTTTCCTGTATTTTGCGCCATCCATCATTCCTTCAATTCTGACCAGTTTCACATGCCCTGCTGATGAAAAACATCCCCACAGCATGATGCTGCCACCACTATGCTTCACTGTGGGAATGGTGTTCTCAGGGTGATGAGAGGTGTTGGGTTTGCCCCAGACATAGCGTTTTCCTTGATGGCCAAAAAGCTCAATTTTAGTCTCATCTGACCAGAGTACCTTCTTCCATATGTTTGGGGAGTCTCCCACATGCCTTTTGGCGAACACCAAATGTGTTTGCTTATTTTTTTCTTTAAGCAATGATTTTTTTCTGGCCATCCTTCCGTAAAGCCCAGCTCTGTGGAGTGTACGGCTTAAAGTGGTCCGATTAAGAGATTCTCCAATCTCCGCTATGGAGCTTTGCAGCTCCTTCAGGGTTATCTTTGGTCTCTTTGTTGCCTCTCTGATTAATGCCCTCCTTGCCTGGTCCGTGAGTTTTGGTGGGCGGCCCTCTCTTGGCAGGTTTGTTGTGGGGCCATATTTTTTATTTTTTTTAATAATGGATTTAATGGTGCTCCGTGGCATTTTCAAAGTTTCTGATATTTTTTTATAACCCAACCCTGATCTGTACTTCTCCACAACTTTGTCCCTGACCTGTTTGGAGAGCTCCTTGGTCTTCATGGTGCCGCTTGCTTGGTGGTGCCACTTGCTTAGTGGTGTTGCAGACTCTGGGGCCTTTCAGAACAGGTGTATATACACTACCATTCAAAACTTAGAAATGTTCTTGTTTTCGAAAGAAAAGCAATTTTTTTGCCCACTAAAATAACATCAAATTGATCAGAAATACATTTTAGACATTGTTAATGTTGTAAATGGCTATTGTAGCTGGAAACGGCAGATTTTTTATGGAACATCTTCATAGGCGTACAGAGGCCCATTATCATCAACCCTCAGTCCTGTGTTCCAATGGCACGTTGTGTTTGCTAATCCAAGTTTATCATTTTAAAAGGCGAATTGATCATTAGAAAACCCTTTTGCAATTATGTTAGCACAGCTGAAAACTGTTGTGCTGATTGAAGAAGCAATAAAACTGGCCTTCTTGAGACTAGTTGAGTATCTGAAATTGTGGGTTTGATTACAGAATCAAAATGGCCAGAAACAAATAACTTTCTTCTGAAACTCGTCAGTCTATTCTTGTTCTGAGAAATGAAGGCTTTTCCATGTGAGAAATTGCCAAGAAACTGAAGATCTCGTACAACGCTGTGTACTACTCCCTTCACAGAACAGCGCAAACTGGCTCTAACCAGAATAGAAAGAGCAGTGGGAGGCCCCAGTGCACAACTGAGCAAGAGGACAAATACATTAGAGTGTCTAGTTTGAGAAACAGATGCTTTACAGGTCCTCAACTGGCAGCTTCATTAAATAGTACCCGCAAAACACCAGTCTAGACGTCAACAGTGAAGAGGAGACTCCGGGATGCTGACCCTCTAGGCAGAGTTGCAAAGAAAAAGCCATATCTCAGACTGACCAATACAAATAAAAGATTAAGATGGGCAAAAAAACACAGACACTGGACAGAGGAAGATTGGAAAAAAGTGTTATGGACAGACGAATTGAAGTTTGAGGTGTTCGGATCACAAAGAAGAACATTTGTGAGATGCAGACCAAATGAAAAGATGCTGGAGGAGTGCTTGATGCCATCTGTCAAGCATGGTGGAGGCAATGTGATGGTCTGGGGGTGCTTTTGTGGTGGTAAAGTGGGAGATTTGTACAGGGTAAAAGGGATCTTGAAGAAGGAAAGTTATCACTCCATTTTGGACGGCGCTTGATTGGAGCCAATTTCCTCCTACAACAGGACAATGACCCAAAGCACAGCTCCAAACTATGCAAGAACTATTTAGGGAAGAAGCAGTCAGCTGGTATTCTGTCTATAATGGAGTGGCCAGCACAGTCACCGGATCTCAACCCTATTGAGCTGTTGTGGGAGCAGCTTGACCATATGGTACGTAAGAAGTGCCCATCAAGCCAATCCAACTTGTGGGAGGTGCTTTAGGAAGCATGGGGTGAAATCTCTTCAGATTACCTCAACAAATTGACAACTAGAATGCCAAAGCTCTGCAAGGCTGTAATTGGAGGATTCTTTGACGAAAGCAAAGTTTGAAGGACACAATTATTATTTCAATTAAAAATCATTATTTCTAACCTTGTCAATGACTAAATTTTCTATGCATTTTGCTATATTTCCTATTCAAACTCATTTAATGTATGTTTTCATGGAAAACAAGGAAATGTCTAAGTGACCCCAAACTTTTGAACGGTAGTGTATACTGAGATCATGTGACAGGTCATGTGACACTTAGATTTCACACAGGTGGACTTTATTTAATTAATTATGTGACTTCTGAAGGTAATTGGTTGCACCAGATCTTATTTAGGGTCTTCATAGCAAATAGAGTGAATACATATGCACGCACCACTTTCCGTTATTTATTTTTTATACTTTTTTGAAACAAGTTATTTTTTCATTTCACTTCACCAATTTGGACTATTTTGTGTATGTCCATTTAAATTACAGATTGTAATGCAACAAAATAGGAAAAACGCCAAGGGGGAAATCCGTCGATTGAAATAGATTTATTAGGCCCTAATCTATGGATTTCACGAGTACAGATATGCATCTGTTGGTCACAGATACCTTAAAAAGAAAGGTAGGGGCGTGGATCAGAAAACCAGTCAGTATCTGGTGTGACCACAATTTGCTTCATGCAGCGTGAAACATCTCCTTCGAATAGAGTTGATCAGGCTGTTGATTGTGGCCTGTGGAATGTTGTCCCACTCTTCAATGGCTGTGCAAAGTTGCTGGATATTGGCGGGAACTGGAATACGCTGTCGTACACGTCGATCCAGATCATCCCAAACATGCTCAATGGGTGACATGTCTGGTGAGTATGCAGGCCATGGAAGAACTTGTACATTTTCAGCTTCCAGGAATTGTGTACAGATCCTTGCGACATGGGGCCGTGCATTATAATGCTGAAACATGAGGTGATGGCAGCAGATAAATGGCACGACAATGGGCCTCAGGATCTCATCACGGTATCTCTTTGCATTTAATTTGACAATGATAAAATGCAATTGGGTTAGTTGTCCGTAGCTTATGCCTGACATAACATTACCCCACCGCCACCATGGTGCACTCTGTTCACAACGTTGACATCAGCAAACCGCTCGCCCACACGACGCCATAAACCAAGACCCTGGTGAGGAGGACGAGCATGCAGATGACCTTCCCTGAGACAGTTTCTGACAGTTTGTGCAGAAGTTCTTCGGTTGTGCTGTGCAAACCATCAGCTGTCCGGGTGGCTAGTCTCAGACGATCCCGCAGGTGAAGAAGCGGGATGTGGTGGTCCTGGGCTGGCGTGGTTACATGCAGTCTGCGGTTGTGAGGCCGGTTGGACATGCTGCCAAATTTAGAAGTGTCAAATGCCCTGTTAGTGCTGTGAACACTACGTGTGAGAAAAAACCTCAAGAAATACTGACGCAATATTGCAAATATGACTCCTAGACCATTTCTTGGTGTGCTGTGTCCTGTGTTTCTGAGTCACAACAATAAACCATAAGAATGTCTTAAGCTCAATGTCAGATGGAACATGCACTGAGTGGATCTTCTCTGCCTGGTTATGCTGTTGAAGATGAAGTCTGTGGCCTAGAGGATCTGAAGGCCCTACAAATATTGTCTTTAGTCTATAGTCCAGAGTTACCATTTAGGTTGTTCAGAATGTGCGAATGCTACAAAGTCTGTTAACTCATTTCTGTTTTCAGACGCTTGCACACAGGTCAATTTTTATGAACCTGTGTTTAGTTTCAGGTTGCGAGATTGGTTTAGGGTGTTTGATATGTTCCAACAAGTGCATTTATTTTACCACAGACAAATTTTACTCCGCTGGTCCCTTCTGAACAAAAGACAGAACTTTCACTACCCTTCTAGAAGGTTGAGCAATGGTAGAGGACTTTTGGAGCCCCCATGCTAGAGGCAATGTCTAATGGATGAAGAGCTTGAGCTAGACGGAAGTCTAGAGACCAATGGAGCTGGTGGAAGGCTTGAGGCGGACGGAGGGAGTGGAGGTGGTGTCGGGTTACACGTAATCTCTTGTGGACAGATTCACGTGTAAACGGGAAGTGACAACTATTGCAATAATTGAACTTCTTGGTAACCTATAACTCTGTGCACCCGGTAACCCACTCACTCTATGTTCCACAGCCTAAGTGCAGCGATGCCCCCTGCACGAGTCCGGTCGCCCCTGCCCGGACTCAGTCCCAGCGGAGGGGCCTGGTGATGGGGAAACCACCGCCTGGCCCCCTATCTCCGGAGCCAGAGCCCCCATCTTCTTCTCACCCTCTACCCTTCTGCTCGGGTCTCACAGTCTGTTTCTGGCCCCTGCCTGCCCTCTCCCTGGGCGTGATAGTCCAGCTTACTCCCTGGAATCCCAGACCTCCAGGCCTACAGGCCTCCACACCTACTCACCCGTCCCAGTCGAACACTCCTATCTCTGGACATCACCCATGGCCAAATAACACACACAAACACACAGGTCAATTTCAAAGTTATCAACTTCACTTCTTCACCAGTGGATGACGGATGAATTGCTGCCTTGTTCAGAGCTCTGGCCCGGCTGGTGTTATGAGGCAGACAATGGAAGCTATAATACCGGGATTGCGTTTGAATCGATGTATTCCAGTGGCAGAGCCCCACCTGTTTTGAGCCCCACCTGTTTGGCTAAAAAGAAAAAGCACGTTATTTTGGCATTAATTCATGTCACAGATATGTTTGCAAACAATGAAAAAAAAAAGTTAATCAAGCTGCATACTAACATGGTCTCTCTCTTGAGTAAGGCAGCTCCAAAATGCAGGTGTTTCAGCCTAGCTCAGTGCTTTCTGTGGTGGAGGGGCAGCCAGCAGAATATAGAGAGCGTAGGCGTTGGTAATCTTCTCTAGTTGCGCCGTGATTGGCTCAGTGTTCTGTCACTCATGGGGACACTACGTCACCACAGAATCTACAGGGAGAGATAGTTCAAGCCCCCTTTGGTGCTGCCATAGATTTACATTAGAAGTGTCCATCCAAGAAGGCTTAAGGTCATTGGCTACAGATGAAATGACGTCAAATCACATTATATCTACCGTAGCTTTGATTGGACTGATCATGTTACTTTCAAAATCTTAGCTAGCAAGCTAGACAAGCAGTCATCATTATGAATCACGTTGACAATCTACTGGCAAATCCTCTTCAATCCTTGTCATATGAAGATTAATTATAGATAAAAGGTATCGGTGCTCATCGGCCATTAACATAAACATTACACAACAAGTCGGAAATCGCAAATTCAACAATGAGTAGTTTGGATGGAATCAATGGCTAAATGCAAGCGTTGCAAAGCAATCACTATTTTGCTTGCCCAGCCTGCTATTATGTGGAGAGGGTGTGTGGTCCAAGTCTGGGTTTAAGGATTTAAAACATCTGTCTGAAATGGTCTCTTTTCCAAGCTTAAAAGGATAAACATTCACTCACAACACATTGGGCCAGAAAAGGTTGAATACATTGGCCATGCTGTCAATCCAGCATGACCTCTGCTCGGTTCAAAACAACTGGAAACTCGGAACTGGGAAATCTCAGACTTCAGTGAGTTCAAGACAACTGGGAACTCGGAAAAAACTGTCTCCAACTGGGAAAATACGTTTTGAAAGGTCATCCAACAAAAAGTTCAGTAATAGACCCATGTAATTCCAGTTGTTATTGCGAGAGTTGTTTTGTTTGTGCAAGGCGCTGTCTGTGCGTCAATTTAATGTTTATAAAAGTGGATCTTCGTGATTGTATTTTCCTTCCTTTTTAGACCACATAGGCCTAATAAAATACTTTAAATGGCAGGCTAGCCGCGTCGCTCTCTCTCTGTCTGAATCTGTATTTCTGTCTGTGTCCATTTTGAAAGTGCTGAACAAATAGGCCTACCTCATCACTGTTATGGCTATGGTTCAACCCAGCACTCAGAGAAACAAACACGACAAAGGGAGTGGAAGAAATAAAAATTATTTTAATAAAAGTTCAAAGTGTCTTAGTCCAAAAATCAACTGAAGAAAAGGAACAGAGTGGGCTAGTCGGCTCCGGAGGAAGGAGAGGCTGAGGCAGGCAGGCAGACGGGAAGGCAGGCAGGCAGGTTGGGAGGTATGTCTGCACTGAAGACAAAACAAACGACAAGTTATGGAGAGTACAGAGCCAGGCTGAAGACAAAGACAAAATAATTCTACTGGTGAGCCAAGTTACCGCTCTGGTAAGAACAACGATCTGGCGCCGGTGGAGAGCCATGCCCAGGAATAAGTAGTGCAGGTTGATGAGAGAATAGGATGCAGCTGCGTAGGCAGGAATCACTGGAAACAACCCGCAGCTGCACAGGAGAGGCAGATCCTGAGCACGCCCCCTGATCCACTCCAGACACACCCACATAAAGGGGACAAACACACATACAGATACAACAGACAAAGAGGGGACAAAACAAGGAGGAAGGGAAACAGAAAAGGGAGAGACAAGCTGCCCACATAACAGTACCCCCCCCTCAATGGTCGCCACCTGGCGACCCACCAGGCCTGTCAGGGTTGTCGTGATGGAAGTCTGTGATCAGCTGAGGATCCAACACAAAACGCTTAGGGACCCAAGACCTCTCCTCTGGTCCATAACCTTCCCAATCGACTAGGTATTGGAGACCCCTACCCCGCCTCCGAGAGTCCAGGAGCCTACTGACGGTGTAGGCCGGATGGTCGTCAATGAGGCGAACAGGTGGAGGTGGATCAGCCGGCGGACACAAAAGGCTGGAGGACACAGGTTTCAGTTGGGAGACGTGGAAAGTAGGGTGTATCTCCATGGCTGAAGGCAACTTCAAATGAACCGCAGCGGGGTTAATGATGGACTCCACCACAAACGGACCCAGGTACCGAGGAGACAGCTTGCGTGATTTGGTACGAAGAGGTACGTTCTTTGATGACAGCCAAACCTCTTGACCAGGATGAAACACAGGTGCGGGAGTCCTGCTCCTATCCGCTGTTGTCTTGTTCCTGTCGGTGGTCCGAAGCAATGCTTCCCGAGCGTCGCTCCACACTCTCTGGCAGCGGCGGAGGTTCTCCTGAACCGAAGGAACAGCCAATTCCTTCTCCTGAGCAGGAAACAGAGGGGGTTGATAACCCATGGTAACCTCGAAGGGTGAAAGACCGGTGGCAGAGGTGGTGAGGGAGTTGTGGGCGTACTCTATCCAGGGCAGATGTTTGGCCCAGGATGATGGATGTTGAGCAGCCACACAACGAAGGGTTGCTTCGAGGTTTTGATTGGCTCTTTCTGTTTGACCGTTGGTCTGGGGATGAAACCCTGAGGACAGACTAACGGAAGCACCCAAAGCAGAACAGAAAACCTTCCAAACACGGGAAGTAAACTGTGGGCCTCTATCAGATACGATGTCCACAGGTATTCCATGGGGACGGAATACATGTTGGACTAGGAGGTCCGCTGTCTCACTGGCAGACGGTAATTTTGGTAATGCTATATAGTGGACAGATTTAGAGAATCTGTCCACAATGGTAAGTATAGTATCATTACCTTCAGACTTGGGTAGGCCGGTGACAAAATCCATGGCAATGTGGGACCAGGGACGGCTGGGAACTGGGAGGGGTAGCAGCAGCCCCGAAGGGGACTGATGGGAGGCTTTGCCCCGAGCACAGGTTGAACAGGCTGCCACAAAAGCCCGAACGTCAGTTTCCATTGAAGGCCACCAAAAATGTCTCCTAAGCAGCGTCAACGTGCGTCTCATCCCAGGGTGACCAGCAAAACGGGAGGTGTGAATCCACTGCAACACCTGAGACCGGACCGTCTCGGGAACAAAGAGTAGGTTGGGAGGTCCATCACCCGGTCCCGGGTCCGTGGCAAGTGCAGTCTTCACAAGAGACTCGATCTCCCACTGAACAGCCGCCACGACGCATGAGGAAGGCAGGACTGCCTCAGGCTCGCTGGTCTCCGAAGGGTCAGCAAACTGGCGGGACAAAGCATCTGGTTTAACATTTCTTGACCCCGGTCTGTATGTAAGAATAAAGTTAAACCTACTAAAAAACAGGGCCCATCTGGCTTGGCGTGAGTTGAGTCTCTTAGTGGCTTGGATGTAAGCCAAGTTTTTGTGGTCAGTCCAGACCACAAACGGCAGTTCAGCTCCATCCAGCCAGTGCCGCCATTCTTCCAGTGCAAGCTTGACCGCCAGCAGTTCCCGGTTTCCAACGTCGTAATTCCGTTCTGTGGGTGACAATTTCTTGGAGAAAAAAGCACAGGGGTGAAGCTTTTGGTCAGTGGGGGAGCGCTGGGAGAGGACTGCTCCCACACCTGAGTCCGACGCGTCCACCTCCACAACAAACTGCAGAGAGGTATTGGGGTGTATCAACACAGGGGAGGTGGAAAACAGTTCCTTCAAAACCCCTACCGCCTGCTCCGCCTCAGGGGACCACAGGAAAGGGATTTTTGGGGATGTGAGTCTTGTAAGGGGTGCCACCACTCTACTAAAACCCTTAATGAATCTACGGTAGAAGTTAGCAAAGCCCAAAAATCGTTGAAGTTGCTTACGGGTGGTGGGTGTGGGCCATTCCGTCACTGCCCAGATCTTCTCGGGGTCCGCCTTCACCTGCCCGCTCTCAATTATGAATCCAAGGAACGATGTAGACTGTTTGTGGAACTCACACTTTTCTGCTTTGACGTACAGCTTGTTCTCCAAGAGCCGTTGAAGGACTTGACGGACGTGTGACTCATGCTCCTCGGGTGACTTGGAAAAAACAAGAATATCATCCAGGTATACAAAGACAAAATGGTTCAAAAAATCCCTAAGAACATCGTTCACCATGGCTTGGAAAACAGCAGGGGCATTTGAGAGCCCAAAGGGCATGACCAAATACTCAAAATGTCCCAGTGGAGTGTTGAAAGCGGTTTTCCACTCATCTCCCTTTCGGATTCGGACAAGGTGATAAGCATTCCTGAGGTCGAGCTTGGAAAACACTGTGGCGCCATGCAGAGGTTCAAAAGCTGAGTTGATGAGTGGAAGGGGATACTTGTTTTTAACAGTTATGTTGTTTAAACCCCTGAAATCGATACAGGGGCGTAACGACTTGTCCTTCTTTTCCACGAAAAAGAAACCTGCACCCAAAGGAGACGACGAGGGACGGATTATGCCTGAGACCAGAGAATCACCAATGTACTGCTCCATTGCCTCTCTTTCCGGTCGGGATAGATTGTATAACCGACTAGAGGGCAAGGGAGCACCAGGAAGCAGTTCAATAGGGCAATCATAAGGCCTATGTGGTGGTAGAGACAGAGCCTTGTCCTTACTGAAAACCGCCGCTAAGTCATGGTATTATTTGGGGACAGATGACAGATCAAGAGGAGCTGAGGGAGGAGTTGGGTTACACTTAGTGGGGGGAACCGCTGACCTCAGGCACTTGGAATGGCAGTTAGTGCTCCAACTGAGAATGGTGTGACGTGTCCAATCAATTTGTGGGTTGTGAAGAGCCAACCAGGGGAAGCCAAGGATTAGGGAGGTAGCTGAGCCAGACATAACTCTTAGCTGAATGCTTTCACAATGATTGCCAGAAATCACTAGGGAAACGGGGGTGGTTTGATGAGTTATCTCCGCGAGGAGGCGCCCATCAAGGGCTGTGACCCGAATGGGGGTAGGTAGTGGCTCCATGGGGATACGAGCCTGTGTAACGAACTGGTGGCTAATAAAGTTGTCTTCTGCACCTGAGTCTATGAGAGCTGAGAGTGGCAGGGAATGACTCTGGAAATGTAAGGTTACAGGTACTTGTAATCGGGGAATGACGGGTTCCGGATCTAACTCTGGGCTCGCAAGTAGACCCACCGTAACGAGTGAGCCTTGTCTTTTGGGTCGCTTAGAGCATGTAGCCAGAATGTGTGTGTCGTCTCCACAGTACAGGCACTCACCTGCCTGGAGGCGCCGTTGCCGCTCTGCTGGAGGTAGTTGAGCTCGACCCACTTGCATTGGTTCCTCCTCTGTGCTCGGGATGGTATCAGGAACAAAAAGCTGCCGGCTCCGGGGAGGCGAGACTCGAGTGGTTGAAGGCTGGGGAACTCGTCCTCCTAGATGTGGCCGATCGCCTCTCTCCCGACGCCTCTCCCGCAACCGATTGTCTAGCTTAATGGACAGGGAAACGAGAGAATGTAAATCATGTGGCTCATCACGAGCAGCCAGTTCATCCTTAATGGCTTCATTCAAACCGTTTAGAAATGCTCCTTGAAGTGCCACATTGTTCCACTTGGAGTCCGCTGCCAACGTCCAGAACTCAATAGAGTACTCTGCCACACTGTTAGAACCCTGCCTCAAATTAAAAAGTATCTTGGAGGAATTACCCACATGGTCAGGATGGTCAAAAACAGTCTTCAATTTAGCAGAAAAATCAGCAAAAGTCAATCCAGTCAAAGTTTGATCTGAGCACACAGCCTCAGCCCAAACCAGAGCTTTCCCTCTTAACAGCCCCAGAACATAATGTACCTTAGATGAATCAGTAGAAAACGACAGTGGTCTCTGCCGAAAAATCAAGTCACACTGAAGCAAAAATCCCCGGCACTTGTCCAATTCTCCATTGAACGGTTCAGGCGACGTGACAGGGGGTTCCCGACGGAACGAAGCCTGCCTAATGTCCGAGGAAACAACTTGGGGTGCATCAAACTGGGGGTCAGAGAGAGATGGAGAACTGATAACAGACAATTTAGAGACTTGTGTAGTTAACTGAGTCACCTGGTTCAGCAGTTGATGATTATCTTCCACAAGAGTCCGAATCAATTGGTCATGCTGTCCTAGCAACGTTCCTTGAGCCTGGATAGCTTGTTGGAAGCTGTCTTCGTTTGCCCCGTGCTGTTTCTCTGTTGGGTCCATGGCCAGATCGTTCTGTTATGGCTATGGTTCAACCCAGCACTCAGAGAAACAAACACGACAAAGGGAGTGGAAGAAATAAAAATTATTTTAATAAAAGTTCAAAGTGTCTTAGTCCAAAAATCAACTGAAGAAAAGGAACAGAGTGGGCTAGTCGGCTCCGGAGGAAGGAGAGGCTGAGGCAGGCAGGCAGACCGGCAGGCGGGAAGGCAGGCAGGCAGGTTGGGAGGTATGTCTGCACTGAAGACAAAACAAACGACAAGTTATGGAGAGTACAGAGCCAGGCTGAAGACAAAGACAAAATAATTCTACTGGTGAGCCAAGTTACCGCTCTGGTAAGAACAACGATCTGGCGCCGGTGGAGAGCCATGCCCAGGAATAAGTAGTGCAGGTTGATGAGAGAATAGGATGCAGCTGCGTAGGCAGGAATCACTGGAAACAACCCGCAGCTGCACAGGAGAGGCAGATCCTGAGCACACCCCCTGATCCACTCCAGACACACCCACATAAAGGGGACAAACACACATACAGATACAACAGACAAAGAGGGGACAAAACAAGGAGGAAGGGAAACAGAAAAGGGAGAGACAAGCTGCCCACATAACAATCACAGCTCCTTTGCTTGCAGTTGCTTATACTTAGAGCTATGTGTTAATGATATAAGAACAAACATTATGAATTTACTGAACATAAATGTAATAATGTTTGTGTATGGTTCAAAATTCAAAACATTTGTTGTCGTTCGTTATTATTGAAGGACAATGAGGTTCTTATCGACTTAAATTAATCCACAAGGAGTCAGTAGAAACCAAATTTGTTTAAGCAAGTCAGCCATATCAGCTATGGCTTTAAAGATTCAGGAAATGAGGCTGAATTAACTGTTTCGCTGCCAGACGAGGCTCCGCTGATAGCCAGGTGTAGCAGCGGTAAAGATGAATTCCTTGGTGCTGAAAGGAAAGCTCCGCTGTCAGGACAGCTTTATGTAGGCCCTAACAGTTTGTGGGCATTGTTTGTCACTGTTATAGTGCAATTAATGTATTGTTTAGTGTTGACTTGTGCAGTGGCTTTGCTGGCATGCCCCACCAAGATTTACATGCTAAAATCGCCACTGAGTGATTCATGTGTGCTGCGGTCTATTACAGAATCTTGATTAAAGTTCCTTGTCCCAATGCTGCATTGCAGTGTGCCGCACGTCACAAGAGTTCCCAAGCCAAACTCGTCAAAGATTGGGCCCACGTTTTACCGCAAGACGTGAAAAATAAGTACTTCATCTCCCCGCCAAAGCATTTCTCATCATTTGAAGCCTACAAAAGACCAACAAACCTGTTTCAATAAAAGGTCAAAAGGCTACCCTCTCCTTGTGTTTCATCCATGCCTCAACCCAGGTCTGCCAGGCCTCAACCTGAACTCAGGCCACCAAGGCCTCAACTCAGGCCATCAAGGCCTCAACTCATGGTATCCAGGCCTCAACTCAGGGCCCTACCAACCAGGCCTCACCACCCCAGCCCTACCAGTCTCCGGGTCAGCCCTATCCCAGCTCAGCGCTACCAGTCTCCGGCTCAGCCCTATCCCGGCTCAGCCCTACCAGTCTCCGGCTCAGCCCTACCAGCCTCCAGCCCAGCCATACCAGAATCCAGCCCCCTGCTCAGCCCTACCAGCCCCTGGCACAGCTATACCAGGCTCCAGCCCAGGCCCCAGCTCAGCCCCATCAGCCTCTGGCCCAGGACCCAGCTCAGCTACCAGCCCAACCTTACCAGGCCCCAGCTCAGCTACCAGCCCAACCTTACCAGGCCTCAGCTAAGCTACCAGCCCAACCTTACCTAGCAACAAGCCCAGTGGCTCCAGCTTAGCAACCAGCTCAGCATTACCAGTCCCAAGTCCAACAACCGGCTCAGCATTACCAGTTCCAAGTCCAACAACCAGCTCAGCATTATCAGGCTTCCTATGCCTACCCTGAGCAGCCAGCCAGCTAACCCCATCCCCAGCCAAGATGGGACGGATACCAGACACCTAGTCATGAACCCAACGTGCCACCCCTCCAGAGTGTTCCCCCTCCAGTGGCCAGTGCCAAGCGCTATACCTCCAGTGGTCAGTGGACCAAACCCCCACTTTTCCATTATCCAGGATTTCTCCATTCTCCTTCGTGCATATCACCTTATCAGTCAGTAGAGGCCTTCAGTTATTGGGAGTACACATTCCTACAATCCACTGCTGTCCACTAAATAATTACACTTCTCATACACAAAGAGCTTAACCCTAACACTACTATAAAACAGTCATTTACAATGTATCAATACTGAATGTATTATTACTTAAACTCTGTATGTATTTCTGACCGTTTTTTATTTTATTTTGAGTGGCAGCCTACAGGTACCGGTTTTATAAACGTATAAATGTAAATGGATAATGTACCTGTAACCCCCAAACAAAACAGTGACAAAATAAATAAATAATTGGTCCAAAAGAAATGACCCCGAGAGAGTCTGATGCTCTCAGACTTTCATTTTCTACTTCTTAGAAATAACTGCTGGGTTTTACTGAGTTGTTGTAAGAGTCAAAGTTAACATATTTGTTTAAGACACGGACTACAAGTATATTATTACAATGGGCTGGAGGATGGAGACATGTTGGCTGGGTGGGGTTGGAGGAGTGGGAAGGGAGGTTGGGGGTGGAGGCCCACTTCTTTTCCTGTTTATACTCTACAAGTAGTGGCATGTTAGCTAAACAGATAAGTACCCAATCTATCAGTTTCCCCCTCCCCTTCTCTGATAAAACCATGTACTCTAATTGGTTGGTTGTACTTCATGGGCTGATAATGATAGAGAAGTAGAACTATAAATGTTTGAGCCACAACAGTACGACATCACATCCACTTCAAGATTCCCATCCGGAGAACACCTGTAGACTGAGCAGAAAGGTAATGATCAAACTAAACTACTCTGAACAAACTTTTAGTGTCACCACACTTGGGGTTGTGAACAAAAGAAAAGGATGACTGAGTATACAAAACATTAGGAAAAACGTCCTAATATTGAGTTGCACATAGGGCTGTGGCGGTCAATACATTTTGTCAGCCGGTTATTGTCAAGCAAAGACTGCCGGTCTCACAGTAATTGACCTTTAACATAAACACATTTAACATCTCCAGGTCTCTATGCATGGAACACCTACATTTAAAAAAGTTGAATAAATAAATTTAATATACACCATCACAATAAATTCATTGTTTATTTTAGTCAGGTCTAAAGAAACATTATTTCAGAAGAACAGAATGTGTTGGCCTACTGTATGTTAGTTATCTGTCTATGCTCCATGCCATAGACTGTAGTTTTGTTCATTTAGTTGACAAGATATGCTTATAAGCAATGTTCCCTCTCAGCTGCGCGCCTGTGTGCACGGGCCCACAGCTCCCTTCGAACTGCTGCGCAGCAGAAATATGAGCCCGCGCAGAGAAGCACGAGATTGAACTTCAGTTAACTTTCTACAGTTTTTCTTTTAGTTAACACTATCAATGATTCGGTCTCCTTTGGGAATTGTAATCGAATTAACGCAATATTAGCCACTTTCAATCTAATAACTGAACTGAATGACTACAGACCGGTAGCACTCACTTCCGTCCTCATGAAGTGCTTTGAGAGGCTAGTCAAAGACCATATCACCACCTCCCTCCCCGACACACTCGACCCTCTCCCATTCACCTAGCGCCCTGACAGATCCTCGGACGACGCAATCGCCATTGCACTTCACACTGCCCTTACCCACCTGAACAAAAGTAATGGATTTGTGAGGATGCTGTTCATCGACTACAGCTCTGCCTTCAATACCATAGTGCCCAGTTGCGGTCGGTGCCGTTTAAGATGGGAGGATGATTTATATTTTTTATGAACATGGCTTTATTTCTATTACAGCATATTGTATGACTGTCATTCATATTCCATTTACCCAGCTCAATAGAGCATCGATAGGTTTAGGCTACAACATAATAGTCTAATTTTCCCTGTACCCATCATTAGGTTGCTACACCTAGTCTATGAATGAAAGTTTGAGAGAATTTTGAGTAATCAAGGTGACAGACAGTGACACATTCAATACCGCCTTGCACACTCTTGCCTGCATCTACTGTAGCTGATCTAGGGTGTAATCATTAGTCAACAGTTGCAAACGATAGTTTCTATTGGACAAATTCAGGTATGTTTATCCACGTTTCGTTCCGTTTAAGAAACGTTTTTCAACAGAATCGGTGCAATGAATACACCTCTGATCACACTCAAACACAGTTTACTTTCAACCAGACACATACAAACAGCTCGTTGTATATACAGTGCATTCTGAAAGTATGAAACATGAGTCCATGCAACCTATTATGTGACTTGTTAAGCACATTTTTACTCCTGAACTTATTTAGGCTTGCCATTACAAAGGGGTTGAATACGTATTGACTGAAGCCATTTAGCTTTTCATTTTTTATTAAGTTGTAAAAAAAAATATGGGGTATTGTGTGTAGGCCAGTGACACAAAATCTAAATTGTATTCATTTAAAATTCAGGCTGTAACACAACAAAATGTGGAAAATGTCAAGGGTTGTGAATACTGTCTGAAGGCACTGTATATGCTCCCACCCTTCTGATCACTAACAAAAATAACAATGGGAGATTCTTAATTGGGAAAAAGTCCTTTCCTCAACTCCTCCGTCCTCCTTTCCTTCCTGACCGGGAAACCGATAAGTGGTTGAGTGGTCAAGGAGAGGGTCAATTCGTCAAGAAAGCTCAAGAGTATCCTACCTGAGTCCTCCGTGGAAGAGTTTTGAGATCCACCACATCCCCTTTGAATCAGCTGTTTTGTCGGAAGAGAAAAACATGCATATGTTTAAAAACAATATTCTACTTTTATCTAAAAAATGTCTAGCACAACTAGCTTAATTTATTTTTACTACTTTACACTTATTTTGGGATTCCAACCTTGTAAACGTCCTTTGCATGGTGACTCGTGAGTGGGGAAAGTGTCTCTTTACATACAAGTGCATTTTCATCCACGTTCCCTCACCTCGTCGCCTCTCCTTGATTACCTTTGACCTTTTTCAAAACGAATCGAGACAGAGGGTGAAGGTGTTGAAAACCCCATTTTGAAACACCCTAAGAAATTCCTTATGTCAGCGGACCATTGAGCCTTGAGGCAGAGCATCAACAGACTGTATGTCTGATTGCTATTGTATTTGTACGTATGTTTATTTATGTCTGTATCTGTATACCTATAGATACAGCCACATGGAGATTTGAGTACATGTGTGTAACAGTATTGCTTCCATCCCTTTCCACTCCCCAACCTGGGCTTTAACCAGGGACCCTCTTTAACCAGGGACCCTCTGAACACATCAACAACTGACTCCCACGAAGCATCACTAACTAGCTAGCCATTTCACACCGGTTGCACTCACCTTCCTTTGACCGCCTCCTTCTCCTTACCTATGGCATCCTAACCTATCGCTCCACATACACTACATGACCAAAAGTATGTGGACACCTGCTCGTCGAACATCTCATTCCAAAATCATGAGCATTAATATGGAGTTGGTCCCCCCTTTGCTGCTACAACAGCCTCCACTCTTCTGGGAAGGCTTTCCACTAGATGTTGGAACATTGCTGCAGGGACTTGTTTCCATTAAGCCACAAGAGCATTAGTGAGGTCGGGCACTGATGTTGGGCGATTAGGCCTGACTCGTAGTCAGTGTTCCAATTTATCCCAAATGTGTTCGATGTGTGGCCTAGCCCGAACCATGAAAAACAGCCCCAGAACATTATTCCTTCTCCACCAAACATTACAGTTGGCACTATGTTTTCGGGAAGGTAGCATTCTCCTGGCATTCGCTAAACCCAGATTTGTCCGTTGGACTGCCAGATAGTGAAGCGTGATTTATCACTCCAGAGAAGGCGTTTACACTGCTCCAGAGTCCAATGGCGGCGAGCTTTACATCACTCCAGCCGACGCTTGGCATTGAGCATGGTGATCTTAGGCTTGTGTGCGGCTGTTCGGCCATGGAAACCCATTTCATGAAGCTGCCAACTAACAGTTCTTGTGCTGATGTTCCTTCCAGAGGTAGTTTGGAACTCAGTAGTGAGTGTTGCAACCGAGGACGGATGATTATTACGTG
Source organism: Coregonus lavaretus (assembly GCF_964263955.1). NCBI lineage: Eukaryota > Metazoa > Chordata > Actinopteri > Salmoniformes > Salmonidae > Coregonus > Coregonus lavaretus. Next base: position 36,007,402 of record NC_140011.1, read on the forward strand.
CTACGTGCTTCAGCCCTCAGCGGTCCTGTTCTGTGAGCTTATGTGGCCTACCACTTCGCGGCTTAGCCGTCGTTGCTCCTAGACGTTTCCACTTCACAATAACAGCACTTACAGCTGACTAGGGCCGCTCTAGCAGGGCAGAAATTTGACAAACTGACTTCTACTTTCTATGTTTGTCAATGGAGATTGCATGGATGTGTGCTCGATTTTATACACCTGTCAGCAACGGGTGTGGCTGAAATAGCTGAATAATTTAAAGGGGTGTCCACATACTCTTGTATATATAGTGTAGATTTCTGTGCTGTTAATGTTTGATAATGATCATTACCAATTCATGATCTATACCCACCCTCTTGACCTTAGCCTTACCCCATTGTAACCTTAACCCACATCTAAGTTGGTCGTTATTTGTTTTTGTTTAGTATTTATTAACAAACAATGTTGATCTCATCGACTGTCCGTTCTTTTATCCATAATATCATTCTCTTCATTTTCTCTATCTCTCTCTCTCTCTCTCTCTATCTCTCTCTCTCTCTCTCTCTCTCTCTCTCTCTCTCTCTCTCTCTCTCTCTCTCTCTCTCTCTCTCTCTCTCTCTCTCTCTCCATCCTGTGCTAACATCTGTCTTGTGTGTTTTCCAGTCATCACTGCCATTGAAGAGATGAAAAGGAGTGAGGAAAGAAGTATACCTGTAAAGGCATCCATTGAGACGCTGTATGACAACAAGGAAGACGGCAAGAGAGAGTGGCACGTGAAGTCAGTGACCGAGATTGGCAATATGGGTGTTGGTGGTGTGGCATCGAAGGAAAAAGGACTTAGTGGGCACCTTGACTACAGTTTGGGGAAGACTCAATTAGACCTTGGTGGCGAGTTGATGGTGGAGGGCAGGTTGCCCAATGCCGGTGTTGCTGCTGGGATAACTAACGATGGAGTTAAAGCCATGGCCACAGCTGAGCTCCTAGGTGCCTCTGTATCCCACGGGAAGTTGACAGCCACAATGCGTCTGGCAGCTGATACAGGCTTTGGAGTAGGTAAGGATGGGGTCGAGGCACAATTTTTTGGTACAGGCTTCTCTATCGGGAAGAAAACATCAATTTCTCTGTTTGGTACCAAGCTTGAATGGGACTTCAGCAAGTGACACACCACCACTCAGAGCCCAGAGGTCCACTGCTTTGGAGATGTATTCACTCCACCTGATTAGTTCTCATATAGCCTACAGATAAGGCTTCAGGGCCACAGATGTGCTTGGCTTCTTTTATACTAAAAGAAAACAGCTTCATGTATTGTACTTAATCAGTGGACTGTATTTACAATATATTCTTATCAACTCTATTGGTGACTGTTCTTTTTTATGCACACACACAAAAAAACACTCACAAACACATACACACACACACATACACACACACCTCCACAGCACAATTGTTACCCTCCAGTGGTCAAGCTGAGCTACTGCATCAGAGGACACTTTTGGCTTGCCTTCAGAAACTTGTGTGTGTGTGCGTGGACGTGTTTAACTATACTTGTTGGGACCAGAAGTCCCCACAAGAATAGTAAACCAATAAATGTTTTACCAACTGGGGACATTTTGTTGGTCCCCACAAGGTCAAATGCTATTTATAGGGGGTTTAGGGTTAAGGTTAGAATTAGTGTTAGGGTTAAGAGATAGGGTTAGGGTTAGGAGCTAGGATTAGGTTTAGGGTTAGGGTTAAGGTTAGGTTTTTGGGTTAAGGTTAAGGTTAGGGTTAGGGTTAGGGTTAGGGTTAGGGTTAGGGTTAAGGTTAAGGTTAAGGTTAGGGTTAGGGTAAGGGTACGGGTTAGGGTTAGGTTTAGGGTTAGTGGTTAGGGAAAATAGGATTTTGAATGGGACTGAATTGTATGTCCCTACAAGGTTAGCTGTGCAAGACTGTGAGTGTGTGTATGTGTGTGTGTGTGTGTGTGTGTGTGTGTGTGTGTGTGTGTGTGTGTGTGTGTGTGTGTGTGAGTGTGTGTGATAGACAGGGAAATAGAGGTTTGTTCAGTTTATTGTGTTAAGGTCCTGAGTTGGACGAACAGACTTATCAACTACAGGAAGACAGGAAGGAATGGACAGGAAGAGAAACATTAGAGATGAGGGGACAATTAATAAATGACATTAATACTATATAGTAATATGAGATATTCATCTTAATAAATCCACATAAACAGTCAATAACTATTAAAATAAATACTTAATATATGAATTTCTAAATGGTTACTGCTAGTATATGACTAAAATAAATACTTGCTAAACTATGTTTTCAAGTGTTACATTAACTATATAACTAACAGAATAAATATAAAGTCTGTATGTATTATGAAAAGTATATAGATACAAATTCTGCATTTTTACTCATGACTACAAAGTATATATATTAGTGCTTCCCAAACTTTTTCACTCATTCCCCCATTTCATCACAAGCACTGTCCATGACACAAACTGTTCACACCCCTCTTGTTGGCAGATTTAAAGCTTATTTCCTGCAATTCTACACATTTTGCCATGTCTTATATGTGTTCATGATTAACTGAGTGACTCAAACATTACAACAAAATCAATGGGCTAAAACACCTAGCTAAATAAATATGGGCTAGTTGATCGGTTATAAATAGCTCTCTAAGGTCTGCAATGACAACATGACAAGAGGAAAACAGCTGATTCACTACTAAATTTCGAAATTGTACTTTTTTTATGCTACTATTACAACTTTCAAGAGTAAATTGAAAGCCTGACTGAGTTCCTTCAAAAAACCAACCCAGTATGCTACATAATATGGGAGGAAGTGCCAATTCTGAAGGTACCAGATTACGTGTGTACCAGGCGGAATGTGGAAGAGATACCATCTGCAGGGACCACATTTCGTTTGGAGCTGGCGAAATGTGTAACCTATACCAGTTGATAATGTGAGGTGCTGTTTCACCCATTTCAGTGCTCCGTTTTTTAGCCAGGCCCGTTGTTCTGTTGTTAAATTATTAGGTTAAAATAATTTCCTGAATTATTGTAGTTTTATTCGTATTTACAGATGGCATACAAGTTTTTTAATGAGGCATATGAAAGTTTACATGTTCCAGAAGGCATTTCTGCCAAAAAACGCATTTAGATTTTTATAAAAAAGTTTATGTTCAAATGGCTCTCCTGTGAAATAGTGACGTGCGACATATGCCTAGTTTCCTGAAATGAGTCAGGTAAGTGCTACACCCCCTGGTGGCGTTTATGTGTAATGACGTTAATCCTACATTACCACATTCCTCCCCTCTTAAGATTTTATTATTAAATCTTCACAAATAAACCCTTTTTTAGGATATACAACATAAGACATTCCCTGTGCTCTTCTATTGCGTTAATGAAGTAATTCTGAAATAAAGTTCCTTTAACTGAAACATTATTTTAAACTTGTTATGTACTCTCCTCGTCTGACCATGTGTTCTCGCATACCCCGAGAGCATCTGGTCAGCGGGGTGGTGGCACAGGAATCCTCATCTCTCCCAAGTGGACATTCTCAATTTTTCCCCTAACCCATCTGTCTATCTCCTCATTTGAATTCCATGCTGTCACAGTCACTAGCCCATTTAAGCTTAATATCCTTGTCATCTATCGCCCTCCAGGTTCCCTTGGAGAGTTCATCAATGAGCTTGACGCCTTGATAAGTTCCTTTCCTGAGGATGGCTCACCCCTCACAGTTCTGGGGGATTTCAACCTCCCTACGTCTACATTTGACTCATTTCTCTCTGCCTCCTTCTTTCCACTCCTCTCCTCTTTTGACCTCACCCTCTCACCATCGCCCCCTACTCACAAGGCAAACCTCATCTTTTTTACTAGATGCTGTTCTTCTACTAATCTCACTGCAACTCCCCTCCATGTCTCCGACCACTACTTTGTATCCTTTTCTCTCTCGCTCTCCTCCAACACTACTCACTCTGCCCCTACACAGATGGTAATGCGCCGCCGCAACCTACGCTCTCTCTCTCCCCCGCTACTCTCTCCTCTTCCATCCTATCATCTCTTCCCTCTGCTCAATCCTTCTCCCTCCAATCTCCTGATTCTGCCTCCTCAACCATCCTCTCCTCCCTTTCTGCATCCTTTGACTCTCTATGTCCCCTATCCTCCCGGCCGGCTCGGTCCTCCCCTCCAGCTCCGTGGCTTGATGACTCATTGCGAGCTCACAGAACAGAGCTCCGGGCAGCTGAGCGGAAATGGAAGAAAACTAGACTCCCTGCGGACCTGGCATCTTTTCTCTCCTCTCTACATTTTCTTCATCTGTTTCTGCTGCTAAGGCCACTTTCTACCACGCTAAATTCCAAGCATCTGCCTCTAACCCTAGGAAGCTCTTTGCCACATTCTCCTCCCTGCTGAATCCCCCCCCCCCCCTCCTCCCTCTCTGTGGATGACTTCGTCAACCACTTTGAAAAGAAGGTTGACGACATCCGATCCTCGTTTGTTAAGTCAAATGACACTGCTGGTCCTGCTCACACTGCCCTACCCTATGCTTTGACTTCTTTCTCCCCTCTCTCTCCAGATAAAATCTTGCGACTTGTGAATGCAGGCCGCCCAAAAACCTGCCCGCTTGACCCTATCCCCTCCTCTCTTCTCCAGACCATCTCCGGTGACCTTCTCCCCTACCTCACCTCGCTGATCAACTCATCCTTGACCGCTGGCTATGTCCCTTCCGTCTTCAAGAGAGCGAGAGTTGCACCCCTTCTCAAAAAACCAACACTCGATCCCTCTAATGTCAACAACTACAGACCAGTATCCCTTCTTTCTTTTCTCTCCAAAACTATTGAGCGTGCCGTCTTTAGCCAACTCTCTTGCTATCTCTCTCAGAATGACCTTCTTGATCCAAACCAGTCAGGTTTCAAGACTGGTCATTCAACTGAGACTGCTCTTCTCTGTGTCACGGAGGCTCTCCGCACTGCTAAAGCTAACTCTCTCTCCTCTGCTCTTGTCCTTCTAGACCTGTCTGCTGCCTTTGATACTGTGAACCATCAGATCCTCCTCTCCACCCTCACCGAGCTGGGCATCTCCGGCGCGGCTCACTCTTGGATTGCGTCCTACCTGACCGGTCGCTCCTACCAAGTGGCGTGGCGAGAAGCTGTCTCCGCACCACGTGCTCTCACCACTGGTGTCCCCCAGGGCTCAGTTCTAGGCCCTCTCCTATTCTCGCTATACACCAAGTCACTTGGCTCTGTCATATCCTCACATGGCCTCTCCTATCATTGCTACGCTGACGACACACAACTAATCTTCTCCTTTCCCCCTTCTGATAACCAGGTGGCGAATCGCATCTCTGCATGTCTGGCAGACATATCAGTATGGATGACGGATCACCACCTCAAGCTGAACCTTGGCAAGACGGAGCTGCTCTTCCTCCCGAGGAAGGACTGCCTGTTCCATGATCTCGCCATCACGGTTGACAACTCCGTTGTGTCCTCCTCCCAGAGTGTGAAGAGCCTTGGCGTGACCCTGGACAACACCCTGTCGTTCTCCGCTAACATCAAGGCAGTGACCCGATCCTGTAGGTTCATGCTCTACAACATTCGGAGAGTACGACCCTGCCTTACACAGGAAGTGGCACAGGTCCTAATCCAGGCACTTGTCATCTCCCGTCTGGATTACTGCAACTCGCTGTTGGCTGGGCTCCCTGCCTGTGCCATTAAACCCCTACAACTCATCCAGAATGCCGCAGCCCGTCTGGTGTTCAACCTTCCCAAGTTCTCTCACGTCACCCCCCTCCTCCGCACACTCCACTGGCTTCCAGTTGAAGCTTGCATCTGTTACAAGACCATGGTGCTTGCCTATGGAGCTGTGAGGGGAACGGCACCTCCGTAACTTCAGGCTCTGATCAGTCCCTACACCCAAACGAGGGCATTGCGTTCATCCACCTCTGGCCTGCTGGCTCCCCTTCCTCTGCGGAAGCATAGTTCCCGCTCAGCCCAGTCAAAACTGTTCGCTGCTCTGGCACCCCAATGGTGGAACAAGCTCCATCACGACGCCAGGACAGCGGAGTCACTCACCACCTTCCGGAGACATTTGAAACCCCACCTCTTTAAGGAATACCTGGGATAGGATAAAGTAATCCTTCTACCCCTCCCTTACCCCAACCCCCCCCCCCCCCCCCCCCCAAAAAAAAAAAAAAAACACATTGTAAAGTGGTTATCCCACTGGCTATAAGGTGAATGCACCAATTTGTAAGTCGCTCTGCTAAATGACGTAAATGTAAATGTAAATGTCTACTGATCTAAACAAGTCAGTGTAAACAATAACAATTACATTTCGCATGTTCACAATCATTTTCTTTTATTTTCACATTCTTGGATAACTGTAAGTATTTAACTCTTGAGTCTATTTTACTGTGAGTCTTTTAGTTGCCTTTTAAAAACAATTTACTGTATATCATAGTTATAGTGCCTTGCAAAAGTATTCATCCCCCTTGGTATTTTTTCCTATTTTGTTGCATTACAACTTGTAATTTAAATGGATTTTTATTTGGATTTTATGTAATGGACATACACAAAATAGTCCAAATTGGTGAAGTGAAATGAAAAAAATAACTGTTTTCAAAAAATTCTCATAAATAAATAACAGAAAAGTGGTGCGAGCATATGTATTCACCCCCTTTGCTATGAAGCCCCTAAATAAGATCTGGTGCAACCAATTACCTTCAGAAGTCACATAGTTAGTTAACTAAAGTCCACCTCTGTGCATGATCTGTCACATGATCTCAGTATATATACACCTGTTCTGAAAGGCCCCAGAGTCTGCAACACCACTAAGCAAGGGGCACCACCAAGCAAGCGGCACCATGAAGACCAAGGAGCTCTCCAAACAGGTCAGGGACAAAGTTGTGGAAAAGTACAGATCAGGGTTGGGTTATAAAAAAATATCAGAAACTTTGAACATCCCATGGAGCACCATTAAATCCATTATTAAAAAATTGAAAGAATATGGCACCACAACAAACCTGCCAAGAGAGGGCCGCCCACCAAAACTCACGGACCAGGCGAGGAAGGCATTCATCAGAGAGGCAACAAAGAGACCAAAGATAACCCTGAAGGAGCTGCAAAGCTACACAGCGGAGATTGGAGTATCTGTCCAAAGGACCACTTTAAGCCGTACACTCCACAGAGCTGGGCTTTACGGAAGAGTGGCCAGAAAAAAGCCATTACTTAAAGAAAGAAAATACGCAAACACGTTTGGTGTTCGCCAAAAGGTATGTGGGAGACTCCCCAAACATATGGAAGAAGGTACTCTGGTCAGATGAGACTAAAATTGAGCTTTTTGGCCAACAAGGAAAACGCTATGTCTGGCGCAAACCCAACACCTGTCATCACCCCGAGAACACCATCCCCACAGTGAAGCATGGTGGTGGCAGCATCATGCTTTGGGGATGTTTTTCATCGGCAGGGACTGGGAAACTGGTCAGAATTGAAGGAATGATGGATGGCGCTAAATACAGGGAAATTCTTGAGGGAAACCTGTTTCAGTCTTCCAGAGATTTGAGACTGGGATGGAGGTTCACCTTCCAGCAGGACAATGACCCTAAGCATACTGCTAAAGCAACACTCAAGTGGTTTAAGGGGAAACATTTAAATGTCTTGGAATAGTCAAAGCCCAGACCGCAATCCAATTGAGAATCTGTGGTATGAATTAAAGATTGCTGTACACCAGCGGAACCCATCCAATTTGAAGGAGCTAGAGCAGTTTTGCCTTGAAGAATGGGCAAAAATCCCAGTGGCTAGATGTGCCAAGCTTATAGAGACATACCCCAAGACACTTGCAGCTGTAATTGCTGCAAAAGGTGGCTCTACAAAGTATTGACTTTGGGGGGGTGAATAGTCTTGCATGCTCAAGTTTTCTGTATTTTTGTCTTATTTCTTGTTTGTTTCACGCTAAAAAATATTTTGCATCTTCAAAGTGGTAGGCATGTTGTGTAAATCAAATGATACAAACCCCCCCCCCCACCCCCCCCCCCCCAAAAAAAAAAAAAATCTATTTCAATTCCAGGTTGTAAGGCAACAAAATAGGAAAAATGCCAAGGGGGGTGAATACTTTTGCAAGCCATTGTATTTTTTTTTATTGTTTTCAAAGTTCATTCTTTTAAGTGGCTTGGAAGCATTGCATGCCTCTGTGAACAATGAACACTAGGGGTAGGGTACATTCTCAACGGTGGAAAGGCCACAAGCTATTTCTGAGTCGAGCTCAGAGTATCTGACTCTGAAACTGGGTTTTGCGCTTGTCGAACTGTTTCCTCTGTTACAGTCTCTGTCTGTGAAACATACACCACAGAATCACTTGGATAGCTAGAGAACAGTCTGTCCTCTGCCATCACAACTGGTATCTCACTTGCTGTTCCTTCCCATCTGGCAAGAATCTGATCAACATGTCTGTGACCACTTTACCATCTCATATCATTACCTTGTAGGAGACAGGACCAGTCACTAACTCTATGAATCCAGGAATCCATTTTTGCCCATGACTGAAATTTCTGGTAAGCACAGAATCCCCCTCTCCAAAACTTTGGCCCTTAGTACGTTTGTCAAGGTTCTATTTCTGTCTGTTTTGTTTGCGTTCAACTTTCCTTTTCAGGTCTGGATAGAATAGGTCCAGTGTGGAACGTAGTCTACAACCTAATAACATCTCAACAGGTCCAGTGTGGAGTGTAGTCTACAACCTAATAACATCTCAACAGGTCCAGTGTGGAGTGTAGTCTACAACCCAATAACATCTCAACAGGTCCAGTGTGGAGCATAGTCCAAAACCTAACAACATCTCAGCAGGAGAAAGTCCTGTTGTTGATTGAGGTGTTGTTCTGTAGCTGAACAGAACACATGACACTTTTTCTGCTATGCTCCCTTCTACTCTTTTCTTCATAATTTCTTAGAATGTCTGTACTGTGCGTTCCGCCAGTCCATTTGAAGATGGATGATATGGAGCAGATGCACAATACCGTTGTTTCTGAATAATTCTTGTGTTTCTGTTCTCATGAAACTGGTCGCATTGTCGCTCACCACCATCTCAGGTATCCCTTGGTTACTAAAGCTCTGTCGTAGGCCATCTATAGTAGTGGTGGATTAAGCAGAACTAACTGGATACACATCCATCCATTTTGAATATGCATCTGTGATTATCAGGAACATTTCCCCCATGAACAGCCATGCGTAATCTTCTCCAAGGTTTCTCTGGAAACTCCCAAGGGTGGAGTGGAGCTGCTGCTGGTGCCTTTCTGTGTTCCTGACACGTGTTACATGTCTTGACTAGATTCTCTATCTCCTCATCTAGTTTTGGCCACCATCAGTAACTCCTAGCCAACACTTTCATACGCGAGACCCCAGGGTGACTGATGTAGCTGCTGTAGGATAGCCTGGCGTGCTGGAAGTGGAATAATCACTCGTGCTCCCCGTAAAACGCAACCATCCTGTACGATCAACTCTGTTTTCCTGACACTGTATGGTGTGAATTCAGTCCCTTCTGTTTGTTGTGGCCTTCCCCTTACCATCAATATATCAATCAATCAATCAAATTGTATTAATAAAGCCCTTTTTACATCAGCAGATGTCACAAAGTGCTATACAGAAACCCAGCCTAAAACCCCAAACAGCAAGCAATGCAGATGTAGAAGCATGGGGGCTAGGAAAAACTCCCTAGAAAGGCAGAAACCTAGTAAGAAACCTGGCCAGTCCCCTTCTGGCTGTGCCGGGTGGAGATTATAACAGTACATGACCATTATGGCCAGATTTTTCTCCAAGATCTTCAAACGTTCATAGATGACCAGCAGGGTCAAATAATAATCACAGTGGTTGTAGAGGCTGCAACAGGTCAGTACATCAGGAGTAAATGTCACTTGGCTTTTCATAGCCGGGCATTTAGAGGTTGAATTGCAGGTGCGGTAGAGAGAGAGAGTTGAAAACAGAAAGTCTGGGACAAGGTAGCACGTCCGGTGAACAGGTCATGGTTCCATAGCCACAGGCAGAAGAGTGGAAACTGGAGCAGCAGCACGACCAGGTGGACTGGGGACAGCAAGGAGTCATCAGGCCAGGTAGTCCTGAGGCATGGTCCTAGGGCTCAGGTCCTCTGGGATGGGAGGGAGAGCGGGAGAGAGAGAGAATTAGAGGGAGCATACTTAAATTCACACAGGACACCGGATAAGACAGGACAATAACACCAGATATAACAGACTGACACTAGCCCCCCGGCACATAGACTATTGCGGCATAGATACTGGAGGCTGAGACAGACGGGGTGTCGGGAGACACTGTGGCCCTGTCCGACGATACCCCCTGGACAGGGCCAACCAGGCAGGATATAACCCCACCCACAATTGCCAAACCACAGCCCCCACACCACCAGAGGGATTTACATTTTTACATTTTAGTAATTTAACAGACGCTCTTATCCAGAGCGACTTACAGTTAAGTGAGTGCATACATTTTCATACTGGCCCCCCGTGGGAATCGAACCCACAACCCTGGCGTTGCAGGCGCCATGCTCTACCAACTGAGCTACATGGGATATCAACAGACCACCAACCTACTACCCTGAGACAAGGCTGAGTATAGCCCACGAAGGTCTCCTCCACTGCACAAGCCTGAGGGGGTGACAAACCGGACAGGAAGATCACGTCAGTGATTCAACCCACTCAAGTGATGCACCCCTCCTAGGAACGGCATGGAAAGCACCAGTAAGCCAGTGACCCAGCCCCCGTAATAGGGTCAGAGGCAGAGAATCCCAATGGAGAGACAGGAACCGGCCAGGCAGACACAGCAAGGGCGGCTTATCGCTCCAGTGCCTTTCCGTTCACCTTCGCACCCCTGGGCCATACTACACTCAATCATAGGACCTACAGTAGAGATGAGCCTTCAGTAAAGACTTAAAGGTCGAGACCGAGTCTGTGTCTCTCACATGGATAGGCAGACCATTCCATAAAAATGGAGCTCTATAGGAGAAAGCCCTGCCTCCAGCTGTTTGCTTAGAAATTCTAGGGACAATAAGGAGGCCTGCGTCTTGTGACCGTAGCGTACGTGTAGGTATGTACAGCAGGACCAAATTGGAGAGATAGGTAGGAGCAAGCAGACTAAATAGCCTTGGTTTCTCAAATGACTGACTCGCCTGGTTCACCAACTACTTCTCAGATAGAGTTCAATGTGTCAAATCGGAGGGCCTGTTGTCTGGACCTATGGCAGTCTCTATGGGGGTGCCACAGGGTTCAATTCTTGGGCCGACTCTTTTCTCCGTATATAACAATGATGTCGCTCTTGCTGCTGGTGACTCTCAGATCCACCTCTACGCAGAAGACACCATTTTGTATACATCTGGCCCTTCATTGGACACTGTGTTAACAAACCTCCAAATGAACTTCAATGACATACAACACTCCTTCAGTAGCCTCCAACTGCTCTTAAACAGTGGCGGCTCCTGAACAAATTCTCAGGAGGGGCAATTTTTCTGATGATTTAGGTGACCTACACACATTTAAAAAAAGATATGTCCAGCAACAACATGAAGACAGGGGCAGCATATAAGTCAATACCAGAAGCATTTATTGACTGATCTGGGGAGATGGATTCCAGTTTCTGTGACAGATTATAAATAATCTCTGATGCCTTTGTTATATTAGCTTTTGGTTGAATGTACTGTCGTAGTAAATATATAATGTTATAGCTTGGTCTGACTAAAATCTTGTGCATGACCCATTTTGTGTTGGGCCTTTGTATTCAATACAATGGACAAAAGAGTCCTATCTTGTCAGCCTTGTCAGCAGGTGGCTAAGGACAACACCCACGCCATAGGTCTCTCAGTTCTTCCAACTCACGAGTTCTTGCTCTGAGGACACACACACACACACCCACACACACACACACACACACACACACACATCATCACTGATAAACACACACACACACACACACACACACACACACACACACACACACACATCATCACTGATAACACACACACACACACACACACACACACACACACACATCATCACTGTTAAACACACACACACACACACACACACACACAAAAATCCCCTTCTCTTAGGCTGAACATCTGAAGACAGAGAACCCGACTCAGAGCCAATGCAACAGTGATACTAACCTGGAGGGGACCTCGCCCAACTCATCAGGACCAATCAGAAGATCAGAACTACTAGATTCAACCTACTTCATTTTATTGTATAAAATGTCAGCACACAATGTTTCGGGGCTCTCTCTTCAGATATCTCCCTACGAGATTGACGAACGGGTCCGTGCACGCGATTCCAGATATCTTTACCTCTGAATAAACTGCCTTATATTATACCATTATCCACCC